>NC_090800.1:19690328-20890328 GCF_036512215.1 Solanum lycopersicum
TATAACATGCTTCACAACACACATTTATCACAATTATTTGGTCGTCTAGCAGAAATGAAGCCCTAACAGTTTGCTTGCCAGAACCTGACAATATTATCCATTAATTGTGATAGAAAGTGGAAACTCAATCCATTAGTTGTGTCGTAGTGTGGCAACTCGATCAAATAGTTGTGACGCAACGTGGCAACCTGATCGAATAGTTAGCTTTCCAGAATGTGGCAATCCAATTCTTAATCACACACCACCATCTCAGAGATAAGTTCAACATCAAGATCATGCAATAAGAGGTGATTCATGGCATACAATAATTCAAGTATCCTTATTTATGATTAGGGTGATCAATAATGTATCATTCACATCCTTACATGCATTATGATGAAGTATTTAGAAACATATATCAGCCAACATGGAATCACAACCATCACCTACGAGTTACTCCTCAATTCCTAACATGTAATGACCCAAGTCAGCCCTACCTCTTTATTAGGGTTTGTTATTAGAGTCGAATCCTAATTTACCAAGATTCATCAATTTCACGACTTCACTACATAAATCATATAGGACACCATAATCTTGTTCTACCTTACTGGCTACCCTTATTTTAACGTAACTCTATTCGAGAATCGAAAACCCCATAGGTCATCCAAGTCTCTACTTAAGTACTAACTTCAATTACGTGGAACTATAACAATTTCTCCACGGAATTCACTTGGTGCACAAAGGTATACCCACAATCCATATTATTGATTTCATACATTACAGATTAAGCATAATTTCACAACTACATCAATGCATAAAACCTAACCTACTAGGGTACCAAACAGTTGCATAAGGTTTTTAATTTTGTTCTCAGCTTTTTCAAACTCGCTACGGCGAAATTGGCCAAGAATTTGTAATATTCTTCCATTCCCATGCTATAAAGATTCTTTTACTTTTTTCCCCAAACATAGAATGAGTTTTCTAATGTTTTAGGGTAATTATGACTTTTCTAGGTACTTTAGTAAGATGGATAAAATAAGATTTCTCATAATTACGTTCTGTTCCACCTATCCGTTGTAGCACTTCCATGCCACCGGCATCCAGCTCGCTGTAAAAGGACACGGTAAAGATTTTCACATATTTTTGTCCTTCCTAAATAATGACGGTTAGGGTCGTTAGATTGGATTTCACTAGAGGATTCCTTTCATATACTAGGTCCCTAGAATTGAATCAAACTTTTGATTCCATATATATTGTTTAGACCTATGACTTCTTGAACTATAGAGTATTGTTGTGATTTAGCTACTAGAATATTCCAAATAAGAGTTTTATGTTGTTGCAAAATTGTTGCTTTTTTCCTTGCATGAATTTCATAACCTACTTGTGTAGATTCGTTTGTTTCATGAATTACACTCGCTAGGACGGATAAAAGTTATACATGCCTCAAACTATTAATATGTCATTATCAGTATTTAAATGATGCATTTCAAGTTAGCTTTACGAATGTTGAGCTATCCAATTTATATAAGTTATATTTGATTGTACATATTCTAGTTAGGAGTAGTCTTAACACCGAGTGGGAATTGGGTCAGTTACCCTCATAGTTTTACAAGTACGTGGCCTCATAGGTTTATAAGTCCCCTATTGGGCATCAAATTTTAGTGATCACTCTAATTATGCTTCTATGCCTATGGCAAGGTATATTGGTTCCTATTGATAGGGAGTATACATCGAACTCCACGTTTAGATCACATGATTTTATTTTGGTTACTCTTTGTCATTGCATTCAGTTTAGTTCAAATTCATTATATCTCAGTATTTCCATTATCTTTAGACTATATCAGTTTTCAATATTCTTTTTTAATTATTTATCTTTATTAATCTTTATCCTATCTTGCATGCTCAATACCTTTTTACATACTGATCATACTCTGCTTTGTATGTTTTTGTGATGTAGGCTTGAATACTCAGAATTCAGACAAAGTGTACATTGATTCCTGATACATATTTAGGATTATCACTGATGAGTCCTTATTCTTCGAATATAATAGACATGTTCTTTTACAACTACTCTTTCATGTTAGTTTCAGTTTTTTTGTGGAGTTATCTAGGGCATGTCTTATCATATCTAGTTAGTGAAACTCATTTAAGATATAATTAGATTCAGCTTTAGTTTATGAGTTGTAGTACACTGTTATTAACTCTTCTCCATTATTTATATGCAGACTAGTGTTCAATATTCCCCACCATCTAAGTTTATCGCATTCTTTAAGCTTCTATACAATCTCTCATTTTAAAAATGTTAATATGCTTATGATTTTCCAACTCAGGGTTAGTTTCAGATCACTTATGATTCTAGGCCTCTTGTTTATGTTAAGGGGATAGCCTCGGGGAGTGAAAAACTTAGTATTAGAGCATTAGGTTTAAGAAGCCCTTAGATGTCTGAAGAGACGAAGTATGCATAGTGTCTTTCATGGATGTGAAGAGCACCACACTTATGGAGGGGGCATACAAATTGTATTAGGAAAAATTTCATTGTCTTCTTTTTGATCATGCATGGTTATTATCTCCTTCAGAACACAATGTCATGCATTCTAGATCAGGCCTCCTCATAGATTTTATACAAAGAATGATACTACCAGCAATGCTAATGTAGTTCCTCCCGTCCCAGACCTTGAGGTTTTGATTGAAAATTTTATAATGTCATTCAGATTCTGACATAGAGTGTAGCAAACCAGAACAATCAACATATTCTAATTCCTACAAATTCTAGTGATGGATTAGTGAAAGCTAGGGTTTGAGGTTTTTTTAGGATGAGTCAGCCTGAGATTTTAGGGTTGCAGGTTGGTGAACAGCCCCAAATTTCATAGATGAGATCAAGAAAATCCTTGAAGTGATGAAAGTTGTTGGAAATGAAAGGGTAAAGTTGTCTTCCTACTAGTTTAAGGATGTGGCCACATATAGTTTACACATTGGAAAGAAATTAGGCGAGAGAATGCATCTCCCGTGACTTTGCAGTGTTATAGGGGAACTTTTTTGGACGTGTTCTTCCCAACAGAGAAATTTGAGCCAAAATCTATGTCTGTCAAGGAATATTGACTTAAGTTCAGCAACCTATCAAGGTATGCTCCAGATATGGTTGACGATCTCAGGGCATAAATGAGTAAGGTCCTATTTAAGGTATTTAACTTGGTGAAGACAAAGTGCAAGAATGATATGTTGTTGGAAGTTATGAGTATCTATAGGCTCATGAATTGATCAGTAGGTTGAGTAAGATAAGCTTAAATAGCAGGCTAACGACAACAAGAATGCTAGAACGAGTAACTATGAGTGCCCTCAACAGAAATTGGGTACTGAAAATTGCTCACACTTTCAGAAAAAATCATCAGCTCCAACATCTTCATCAACTTGTGCTCTATACACAAGTTTAAACTGGATCAAAATGGTCGGGCATTCGTCTCTAAGTCTCATGAGAGTGTTTAGCTAACACGACATACGCAACATGTCCAAAGTTTGTAAAGAACTATTTAGGCGAGAGTCTTGTATGCAAGGAAAGGTATTATTGTTATTGTATGTATGGTCACAGCTTCAGAGATTGCCCTTCTTCTCAACAAGAAAGAGGTTGTAGCAATAGTAGAGCTTAGTCTAGAACTCAATCAATACTAACAGGTCTCTGAACTCAGCAGGGGTCTTTATTTGGTACAGGTGGTGGTCAATGCCAGAAAAGATTTTAAGATATCCAAGCTTGCCAGGATCAGGAAGATTCTCCTAATGTGGTCACAAGTATATTACGAGTCTTTCACTCACATGTTTATGTTTTGTTCGACCAAGGTACTACACTTTTCTTTGTAACTCTTTATAGTAGTGAACATTAGTGTCAGTCCAAAAGCTCTTTCAAAACCCTTTTCAGTCTCTACCCTAGTTGGTGACCCATTTATAGATAGAACATTATACAAAAAGTATCCTATTATAGTAGATCAGAAAGTCACCTCAGAAGGTCTTGTAGAGTTAGTAATGGTAGACATTGATATAATTCTAAGAATGTATTGGCTACATTCATCTTATTCCTCACTTGATTGTAGAACTATGATCATTATTTTTTTCCAGTTTCCAAGTGAATCAATCTTAAAATGAAAGGGTAGTAGCTTAGTGACTGTGGGTCGACTTATTTCCTACCTTAAAGCTAGATAGATGATGTATAAAGGTTATCTCTATAATCTAGTTGGGTGGAGTATTCATTCTTTCAAGCCCCAACTCTTGAGTCAATACAAATAGTAAATGAGTTAGCAAAAGTATTTCCAGAAGATCTTTATGGAGTTCCTCCCGAAAGAAAAATCGAATTTAAAATTGATCTCCGTCCAAATACCCAACCTATTTCAATTCATCCTTATAGAATGGATCTAGTTTACAGACCTTCTAGATAAGGGTTTCATCAAACCTAACATCGCATGGGTGTTGTTGTATTGTTTATGATAAGAAAGATGGTTCTCTTAGAATGTGCATTGACTATTGTTAGTTGAAGAATGTCAAAATCAATAATAAGTACCTTATACCATGATTGATGAACTATTTGATAAACTTCAGAGTGCTAGTAATTTTTTGAAAATAGACCTCAGACCAGGTTATCATCAAAGTGACATCCCAAAAATACGGTCATTATAAATTTGTAGATACGTCATTTGGACTAACCAATGCTTCTGCACCTTTCATGAATTTAATGAAAAGGGTGTTGAAATAGTTTTGGACTTGTTCTTAGTCATCATTATTGGTGATATTCTCGTTTACTCTAGCAATGAAGAAGATAATGCGACTCATTTAAGGGTTTTCCTGCAAGCTCTCAAAGATCGCCAGTTATTTGTTAAGTTTAGCAAATATAAATATTGGTTGAAATGTATTCCTATCATTGGGAATATAATTTCTAGTAAAGGGATTCTAATGGTTTCTGATAAAATATAGGCATTGAAGCAATAGCCCTGATCCACCTCTCCTAAAGAAACCAAAAGTTTCTTCGGATTAGCGAGTTAATATAGAATGTTTGTGGATGTATTTTCGTCTGTAGATTCTCCATTGACTAAGTTGAATCAAGAAAAGGTCAAGTTTTAGTTGTCAGATGAGTGTGAGAAGATCTTCTATGAACTAAGAACTACGTTGACTACAACTCCTATTTTGACTCTAACTGAGGGTTCAAATAGTTATGTGATCTATTGTGATATATCAAAAATCGGTGTAGGTTGTGTGTTGATGCAACGAGGTATGGTTATAGATTATTCTTCTAGATATATTACGGTGATGAGACAAACTATCCGACTCATGATCTTGACCTTGCAGTCGTAGTATTTTCCCTAAAGATTTTGAGAAATTTCTTATATAGTTTTTTAAAAGACCAAAAGAAACTTCAGTATGTGTTCACACAGAAAGAGTTGAATCTTTGCTAGAGGATATGGCTTCAATACCTCAAGAACTATAACATGAATGTTTTTTACCATCCTGGTATGGAAAATGTAGCATTTTATGCTCTTAGCCGACTATAGATGGGTAGTGTAGTACATGTTTACGAAGAAAGGAACATATCATCAAAAGATTTTCACCGGCTTACTCTCTTTAAATTTTTTCTTATGGACATATCAGATGATGGTATGAAAGTCCAGAATGGGTCGAATCTTCATTAGTAGTGGAGGTTAAGGAAAAACAAGACAATGATCCTATATTGCTTTAATTGAAGGGTGCAAAAAACAGGTGTGACTAGGGAGATTACATTCCTACATAGAAGTGGAAAGTGATAAAAATGAATTGTATTATGGATTTACCTCATATTTCCAAACAACATGACTCTATTTGGGTAACACTAGACATAATTACTAATTCAGCTCACGTTTTGGATGTTAAGACTACAGATTTAGCGGAGAACTACACTAAGATTCACATTAATAAGATATATAGGTTGCAAAAGGTTTCTTTTTCTGTCATCTCTGATATAAGTCCTTATTTTAACTTTCACTTATGGAAGTCATTTAAGAAAGGTGTTGGTTCTCATACTTATATCAGCATAACATTTCATCTATAGATGGATGGTTAGACAAAGTGTACTGCTCAAACTTTAGAGGATATGTTGATAGATTGTGTGATCCATTACAAGGGAAGTTAGGATAATAACCTACCTTTCATAGAGTTTGCCTTCAACAATAGTTATAGTTCAAGTATTCAGATGACCCCTTATGAGGCACTATATGGTCGTGGGTGCAGATCTCCAGTTGGTTGGCTTGAATTAGGTGAAGCAACCTTGATACGGACAGATTTGGTTCAAAATGCTATGGAAAGAGTTCATCTCATCAGAGATAGACTCAGGACATCCCACAGTTGTCAGAACTCCTATGCAGATGTAAGGAGAAGGGAATTGAAGTTCCAATTTGATTATTAACTTTTCCTAAAAGTGTAACCTATGAGGATAGTTATGAAGTTTGGAAAGAAAGGAAATATCAGTCCTAGATATGTAGGTCCTTGCAAAATCTTAAAAAGGGTTGTTAAAGTGTCTTATGATATATTTAAGTGGCTAATGATATATAGTTGCCAACAGAACTAGCAACAATCCAACTAATCTTTCAGATTCCCTTTTTGAAGAAGTGTGTGGGTGTGTAACAACCCAAAAATGAACAAGGTTTATCTAGAGCTTCATCAATGTTCTAAATTCTTAGAAATATCTTAGTTAATGTGTTTGTGATTTTTGAAGTCATTTCGATTTAATTTGAATTCAAACGTCAAGGGGCGACCTAGTCGTTTGATGATTCGTTACCTATGTGATTGCATGCTATTATGTGTGTATCATGAGCTTATAACGTCCTTATATAGTTAATATTGTTTTTAAAGGAAGCATGTTGAGTTTGGTAATGTTTGGAGGTCAAACGTCCAAGACATTTTAAAGATAGTCTTTGGATGTCCTTGTGTGTTGATATGTGTCTTAGCATGATATATATGTTCATGTGTGTTGAATTTGATTGGAGATGTTCCTAAGACCTAGACATGCATGTTTAGGGGTCCAAAATCTGGGAATGACACAACCTAGGACCCACAAGGGGCCCTAGAAGAGGACCCCAAACTCTTTGGAGTAGACTGCTTGGCAATGGCAAACCATGACCCCAAACAATGTCCAGTCAACCAGGCGACGACTTGTCGATGGGTGGTGTCAATAGTGAAAAACATTTCTACTCTAAGTCATGGGTTCCTGCATGAAATGTTTTCAAACTTTAATATATGATGTTATTGATGTATAGTTGATGTTTTCTAACGAAAATATCCATGAATCCTTGACCTTCTCAAATCTTTATATTTTGTCTATGTTATAGGTGAATTGATTCTAACTTGATAGTAGTGAATTCTGTGCAGATTGTTATGGGCTCTTGATTTATGTATAGATCATTATTGTATGGTTTATAGGCTGTCTCAATTGAATTATATGAGTATTGTATATTCTTAGAATCATTTTATTTTGAACTTATTGGATTGAATTGGTGATCATGGTAATTGGTAAGGGCCTTTGAGTTTTAAGTTGGTTGATTTGGATATGGATTGAAGTTGTGTGATTGGATTGGTGGTATGATGCACTAAATATATTTATATTATGTTGTATAACTCTTATATTAAGATGATGATTGGTATAGTCCACTTACGGTGGCAGTGCTTATGTGTTATAATTGTGGATAATATGGTCTTGTCAAGGATGAGACTAGAGTACAAAGAAACCTTCATATTCCTGAACAAATGTGCCTACATGGGATGAGATGTGTCCTCGTTCTACCATTGGCAAGTAAAACACCCTCCATTGGAGTAGGTTATAACTCCAGAATCCATGCATAGCTACCATGGTCTATGTCGGTTATTGTTTATTCTCATCATATGGATACCTACTAGTGTTGGAGAAGTTCTATGAAGTTTAGGTGGTGGCATTGGACTCTATCTAGACATTGCACAATTAGGCTTTGAAGATGTTAGCGAGTAAATCCCTAGGTCTTCTCCAAGACCATTACATGAATGTACTTAAGTGTTGACTGACTCCTAAATGGTTAAATGAACTTAATGATTTAAGTAAATACTTGTTGATTGAAAATGTATCTATCTAGAGTAGCTTTCACGATTATTCAGTTAGGCTTGGAGAGGGTGTATGCACATTCTTTTCATGTCTCACCTAGGTGAGTCTTAGAGTAATTCTAGGTAGGGGGTCTAATTAGTAAATTTATAATGATCTTATCTTAGTAATCTAAAGGACCTCATTGGTGTGTATGAAGGGACTGTATGGGCGATCATTTCAAAACTCAGTCAAGTGAACCTTGGAATGACCTTTTGTGTGAGGGTCTCATGTTTATCTTAACCGGTGTGATATCTGATGTATTGGAATAACTTACCTTAGGTAGTCCTAGGATCATCTAGGTGTGTGTGAGGGGGTTGTATGGGCGGACGCATCATAACTCACTTAGGTGAGTCTTAGGATAACCTTTAGTAGGGGATCCATGTGAATATGTTTATGTGATTTGATGTGGTCTTGATGCGATCTTGTGATTTGTAAATTATATGTGAAATTTAGTGGAGTCACTGTAAGGTTACTATAAAATTGCCAAAAATTGACTATAATTTGTAATGTGTCTTATATTGTGAGTATTGCCTTGTTTGATATCTCTTACATTATTTTATGAATCTTTTATATCACAATATAATGAAAGAATGTTCCTATACTAAATGTTCCTTTTTCATGGTTTTTGCATAGCTTACATACTTAGTGTATTCAATGTGTTAACCCTTTTTTTTATTTTTGACTTGAGTGTAGGGAATTGGAAGTCTTAATATGTCATGGAGGATGGATAGGTTTCTATGAGTTGAAGAGAAAGTATTGGTGAGTCCTCACAAATTCAAGGACAATACCGACACATTCTTTTATGTCATAGTCTTTATTTTATGTCGTGTATGGTCTTAGTCCCAAATGTTGTATACTCAAAAGTATTGATGGATCAAAAAACATTGTAAACTTTTATTGTATTAATGAAAGTCTTCCACTTGCATATGTTATTGAAAGAGTTATTCATGTGTGAAGAAAGTTTTAAATTCTTATTTATTTTAGAGTGTTATTATGCGATGATTTATACGAAAGGCCTTAGTGAGACTTTTCGGAAATTCATATGTCGTGTGGCGACTCAAGAATGCTATAACGTTTTGGGTGTTTTTTTGGGTCGTGATAGGGTGATCCCGCATTAAAAGTATCATTAGATATTGTGGTTTTGAAGGATAGTCTCACTTATGAAGAGGTGCCCATTGAAATCATAGATCGTTAGATTCAAAGGTTGAGAAACAAACAGGTTACTTCAATTAAGGTTTCTAAAGGGTTCAATCACTAGAGGGGGCTACTTGGGAAGGAGAAATAGACCAAAAGGCCAAGGATACTTATATCTTTCCTTGTGATTCCATTCAAGCTTAGGTAAT
This sequence comes from Solanum lycopersicum, assembly GCF_036512215.1. Lineage (NCBI taxonomy): Eukaryota > Viridiplantae > Streptophyta > Magnoliopsida > Solanales > Solanaceae > Solanum > Solanum lycopersicum. The sequence continues at coordinate 19,699,773 of NC_090800.1, forward strand.
AGTTCCTCTCCAACCTCTCAGATTTGTCTTACATTTCACTCTTAATATCGTGTTATTTTAGTTATAGTTACATTATTAACGTAATTGCATGTTCTTGGAACTTTGTTCACTCATATATAAGTTTCTACTACTTATTAGTAGGGATTGAAGCATTTCTACTATATACTCCGCTATTTTACACTTCATTTGAGGACAAATGTTCCCAAAGGGGATATATCATAACACCTGAAAACTTATCAAACCAGAACATCATAAAATGGATGAACCATGACATGGTTCATCGACCATAAACAGAACAACAGTTCGTTAGCCTATCAGTATTTCAAACCCAGCCATATAGTGGTAGATGATGAAGTTTCTTATGGGTCATTGATCCACATAGTGATCTTACTGGTGCTCCTGGTGGCGCGATAGAACCCCTCAGGACCTTACGTTAAACCATGAAACCCTCCACTGGTTGTGGTCTTTATGACATGCCATGGGAGGATCCGTGAATAGGTACCCATGATTTGTAGCTACAGGAAAGCAAAACATAACCTATACGATGGATTGTGATCCTTGTGATGGGCCATCATTGTTTTGTGGTCGGGCCCCGTCAGATTTTAAGTGGGGTAATTTTTGTCTTTTTCCCTTATGTGTTGGGCATCTAAACTACGTCATTTAACCCCTAAAATAGGTAATTTAAATTTGTTTAATCCTAGTAACTTGGTCAGAACTAACCCTAGTCGATTATTAAAACCAAAATCATTCAAACTAAGAGCAAAAGAAGAAGAAAGAGGAGTCAGTTTTCCCATGAACAATTAGAATGTTTTCCATGTTTCAGCCCGAAATCAAAGAATTTCTCCATAAATTTCGTCACCAGGTATGTGGAATTTAACTAGTGTATTCCTTTAATCTAGTAGGTCCTTAGAATTAGGTCAAAATCTTTATAATTTTTTATATATTGTTTATACATATGGTTTCTTGAAATATAGAGTGTTTTATGTTATTTAGCCGCTAGAATATTCCTACTCAGATTTCTATGTTTTTGTAACACTGTTGGCCAATTCTTTGAATGAAATTCAGAACCCTAGTTGAATAGATTTGCTTAGTTCATTAATTACACTGGCTAGGAAAAATATTCATGCCTCGGAATTAAAGTGTTCATTATTAGTACTTAAATGATTCATTTTCATTTAACATGTCAGAATGTTGAGTTATTGAGTTTGTATCGGTTATGTTGTATTGTACATATTTTATTTGGAAGTAGGATTAAAAACGAGTTGGATTAGTGTCAGTCAACCTCATCGTTCCAAAACTGTGTGCTCCCTTATGTTTACATTTCCCATTGTAGGCATCAAATTTTAGTGATCGTGCCAGTGATGTCTCTATACAGCTGACAAGGTATATTGGGTCCTCTGGATGGGGTGTATACATTAGACTCCACATTTTGCTTACATGATTTAATGTAAGTTAATAGTAGATCCCCCGGTAAGACATTAGTGCATCCACTAATTTACCACTTATATTTGGTATACAACCTCACAATTTTATGTACTTTGTCATTGCATTCAGTTTAGTTCATATTCGTTATATCTCAATATTTCCATTATGTTCAAATTATATCGTTATACAATGTTCTTTGTTAAGTTATTTATATTTGGTCAATTTTATGCTATCTTTCATTCTCAGTACCTTACAAGTAATGACGAATATTGTGCGCTACATCTTTTCCTAATGTAGGTTTAGGGTTTCAACATTTATATCATGTGTAGATCAGTTATAGATCAACATTCAACATTATCAATGGTGAGTCTTCATTATTCGATGACGATAGATATATTCTTTTATATTTAGTCTTTCATGTTAGTATTAAGTTTTTTTTTTGTAGAGTTTGCTAACGTTATGTCCCAACTTGTCGATTCAGTTAGAGACTTTCTTATACATAGTTAAATTCCGCATTAGTTTTTGAGTTATTGTACAATGTTATTAACTTTTATCACGTATTTATATGTATACTAGTATTGGGTGATCCCCGCCATTTTAGTTAATCTCATGTTTTAAGCTTACACACAATATCTCTTACTTCAAAAATAATTATGTTCTTCAGATAAGTCAGCTCAAGGTTAGCTTCGGTTCGCTCGTGATTCTTTGTCTTGTGATTACATAAAGGGGGTGGCCTCATCCTTAATGCCTACTTTATGCTCTAGGTGATGTTAAAGTGTTGATTCTCAGCAATGAAGTACTAAGAAAAAGGAGCAGAATTATAATCTATTCTTACCGGGATAAAAAGGATTGACTTAGTCAATCTATCAACCACTACCCAAATAGATTCAAACTTCCCTAATATCTTAGCAAGACCAACCACAAAATCCATATCCATGGCTATTCGTTCTATTTCCATTCTGGAATTTGCATTCTTTGAAATAAACCTGCATGCCTTTGATGTTAATACTTCACTTGTTGACAATTTTGAGAATTAGACATGAACTCCACTATGTATTTCTTCATGCATGGCCACCAATATCTATGTAGATCTTTGTTACACCCGGATGAGTAGAATAGCATGAACCATGAGATTCTTTCAACTTTTAAATCAAATAATCAACTCAGGGAGCACAAATTCTTCCTTTAAAATTGAGCACGTCATCCGCATCAATATTGGTCTCATTTGTCATACCAATCACAATCTTCTTTCTAAGATCCTCCGAATTCGTATTCTCAAATTGTTTGGCCTTGATCTCCTAAATGAATCTGAACCTTACTTAATTACTAGCTATCATCCTACCTCTTTCTTATATGCCAACGTGCATGAACTTAGACTCTAACATCTAAATTTCTTTGGACAAAGTCGCTTGGATACATTCAAGGAAGCTACACTACACATACTCACCACTTTTTTGACACAAAGCATTTGCCACCAGATTAGCCTTGCCAAAATGGTATTGAATGGTTCCATAATAATCTGTCACTCCATCCACCTTTGTTTTCTCAAATTCAGATCATTTTGAGTGAACACAAGATGAGAACTACAATGATTGGTAAACATTTCATACTTAACACCATAAAGGTAATGTCACCAGATCTTAAGAACAAACACTACTGTTGTAATATCCAAATCATGTGTTGAATAATTCCTCTCATGCACCTTCAATTGGAGTGAGGCATAAACTATAACAATCTTATCGTGTATCAATACATCACCCAAACCAAAATATAGAGCATCACAATAAACAATAAAATCCTTACTTTCCACTGGTAATGCTAGGATAGGTGTGGTTCTCAAGAGAGTCTTGAGCTTTTGAAAGCTTTCTTCACATTTTTCACTCCATTCAAATGGTAACTCCTTTTTGGTCAAATTAGTCAAGTGAGTAAAAATGGAAGCAAAATTCTTCACAAATCAATGATAGTAGCTAGCGAGCCCTAGAAACTTCGAATTTCTATCGAGGATCTGCCATTACACATTCTTTTGAAACTATATGTCCCAAAAATTCTACCGAAGTCAACAAAAATTCACACTTAGAAAATTTCGCATACAACCTCTATTTCCCAAGAACACCTAAAACAATACGTAGATGGTCAACATGGTCTTCCTCACTTTTTGAATAGACCAAAATGTAATCAATAAAAAATATAATAAATGAATCAAGATATGGTTTGAACATCTCATTCATCAAACTCTTGAAAGCTGCAGGCGCATTGGTCAAACCAAAAGCGCATAGTGCCCTTATCAAGTTCTAGATGTTCTCTTGGACGTATGCTCAGGCCTAATTTTCGAATGATGGTAATCAGACATTAGATCAAAGTTAGAGAAAATTGATGCACCTTGCAATTGGTCAAAAATATCATCTATTCAAGGCAAATGGTACGTGTATTGAATAGTGACCCTATTCGATTGCTTGTAATCTATCCACATTCTATACTACCATCCTTTTTCTTAAAAAACAAAACTAGAGAACCCCATGGAAAGGCACTAGGATGAATAAATCCCTTATAAGAATTCTTGTATTCGAGCCTTAAGATATCTTAATTATCGTGGGACATGCAATATGGACAGATAGAAACGGGACGAGTACCAGGTTTTAAAGCGATGTAGAAATCTATATCTCTCTCTGGAGACATACCAGGCAAATCATTAGAAAACACTTCTTTAAATTCTAACACCACTGTAATAGACTAAATAGATGGAGTCTCAACCTCAAAATCCCTAAGATAAGCTAAATAAGTCAAACAACCCTGCCTTACCGTTTCCTATCCTGAATAGAGGATATAATCTTAGCTTGTTAAGGCTTGTACACCCCTTCCCATTCTAATTATCCCCTTCCTAGAATTTCTAGATTACAAACTAAGTATTAGAATTTAGCACAACATAAGAGGGGGACAACAAATTCATGCCTATGATTATGTCAAAGGAAGTCATATCCAAAATTACAAAATCAGCCCTAGTCTTAAAATCCTTAGACAAAATAGGACAAGAACAATAGACATAGGTGACTATGACAAAACCTCCAACTAGCTAGAAACATGGATGGGGGCATCAAGTATATTACAAACCATATTAAATTCTTAGGCAAATCTTATGGATACATAAGAATAAATATAACCCGAATGAAACAACACATTACACGTCCTGTTATTGACAAGAATAGTATATGTGATCATCTCGTTAGACGCCTCAACCTTCTTGCCCAACAAAGCATAACATGGAGACCTATAATCTTGACGAGATACTTCCCTACCTAGTTGCATTGCACCTCTTCCGTATTACCATTTATTCTAAATTCACGACCTCACTTATTACCTCCTCTTCCACCTTATTGACATCTTCTACCATTATTACCATTTCCCTCGTGTGCCACTGAGAGAAGGTTGTTGAGCGGCATATAAAACACTTGGTTGGGGACAATATCTCCTCATATGTCCAGGTTCTCCATAATTGTAGCAAGTACGATCAAAAGATTGTCTACTGCCCAACCAAGGTGTGACTCTCTTACTATCTAACAGATTACAGGATGGAGTTCCCAAGTAATTACATGTAGAGGCGGTCATAGTGGACTAAATTGTCCTAGACTCAAGTGTTGTCCTCTATGATCCTCTTGAATAAGAACATTGAAATTTTCCCGAGTTCTTGGCCCTTTTTGGCAAAGCCTTAGCATGGTCGTCTTTCCTTACCCCCTCCAGTTTCTTAGCATAGTCTATCACCTCATTAAAGATTCTTCCTACAGAGGTCATGTGAACACATAATACCTAAAATTTAGAATTTAGTCCCTTAATAAATAGAACTTCGCCTCATAAGGAGCCACAATCATACCGCTTTGTTCCAAATCCATAAATTCATCTTTCTTATGATCTCTAAAAGTTCTAGGAACATATTTATCAACAAACAGTTTCTGACACTGGGTCCAAGTAAGTGGAGGTTAAAGTGAAGATTAGTATTCCATTGAACCTCTCTACCACTTTTTGGCCTTACCATAAAGTTGGAAATTTACGAACTCAACCCCGCGTTGATGAACAGTGCCAGACTTATGAACTATCTCATAGCAATCTACAATGATCTCATACACATCAGCACTCTCAAAACCAAGAAATACCGGAGGCTTTAGCTTCAAAAACTTAGTTAACAATTCATTCTCATTACTGGTCAAAACAGAACTTAACAAAGGATGGAAGAAAACATCAGTACTTACGTTTCCACCCATCGTGGGAGTAGTGATAGTAATAGAAGGATTGGAGGGATCTTGACTTGCATGAGCATAAGAAAGCACTACAGGACCAGCCAACCCCTTACAAAATGACATGATTTGTTGAGCTAATACTCTGTCTATAGGAGGAACACCGGTAGTCTCAGCCAACACCTTTTCCTCCTGTCCAACCTTCTCAACATTCTCAACATTCTCATCTATCTCGTATTAATGGATGGGAGGGGCCTCATTTTGGGGAATATTTTTAATCGGTTCCCTATCTCTACCAGACGCTACCCTTCCTTTCCTTCTACCCTTAACTCTTTTTCTAACCCTACCTCGACGGCGACCTCTCGATGTAGATTCCTCAACTCGAGCATTGATGGGACCTACGGTCGTTATGTCATTGTATCTAATACTAACCATCTATGGAAAAAAGATTTAATGAGGTTGCATAGCATTTTGAATTGACCGATACTAATTTTAACCAAGCTATAGCACAAAGGAGACAAGAGAAGAACAAAGAGAATTTCTAATGTCCTATAGCCTCTCGAAGAAAGTAAATATGTCTCCATGCAATTCCTCGAGACTCAACTAGACTTATTTTGGTACATCGAGATCAATGAATCTAATACCAACTTTTTCACGACCCAGACTGTCTGATTGACACCCATATTATCTCTCTGGTGGGAAAACAACTATTACAACCCAAACCAAGCAACTAATCGAAAAACTATGGCATTTACATTACAAGTTAAATACTAAGTAAATAAATAGGGATTTCCCATAAAATCAAACAGAATCTAACAATGAACTAAACAATGTGGAAGAAATAACCTAGAATAGTAAAGTCAATGTACTAAAACATCTAATGAGTTCCATAGGTCTGACAAGAAGGATCATAACCCCAAACTGATGAACTAATACTAACGAGAACAAGTCTATGCACGAAATGTGGACATAGACAAAAGAGAATTGATGGAAGCCTAGAAGAATTGAATGACTCTTAAATTCAAACAATCATTGATATCCTAAGCGAGGTATGTCAATAGCCTCTTGATGATGCCGTATACTCAACAAAAATAAGAGCAAATGTAGTACCAGTACATAACCACAGTGTACTCATAGGATCACACGACTATCCACGGTGTACTCATCGTATATATAAGTCATTACAATAATATAATCACATGCATATATTGAATACCTAAAATATTTTCAACATTTTCAAACAAGTTACGATTTCACAATTCTCAAGATAATCAATTATAGCAAATTATTGGTCTTGTCATGTAACTCAAACCTAAACAGTTAACATATTGTAACTTGGTACCCGATCCAATAATTATGTCTAAATGTGGCAACCGATCCCATAGTTATGCCGGTATATAGCAACCAATCAAAGTTAGTTATGTCGAAACGTGGAAATATCCATTCAACGCACTACAATTATAATCACAAGTATATCCTCAAGATCATAAAATTAAGTCATGATTTCTTGGCAATCATAATTCATCTATCTCATTTACAACAAGTGCAATCAATAACGCAACATTCATATACATACATGTATCATAATTAAGCAAAAACAAATATACATCACACAACCATAGAATCATATAGATCACCTACCTCGAAACAAGATGAAAAACCTAAGAAACTTGATCCTTCCCTTTGCCAATTCGTTGAACTTATTTTTGGTCTATAAACCATAGATATAATACAACAATCAATAAACAATCACTAATTACCCAAAGTACTAACAATTCTATGAAACCTATATCAAACTCATGGTCCCAAGCATTCAATTTAGGGTCGTTTCAATCACAGAATCTATATCAAACCCTTTCATCGTTAATTACCAATTAAACTACGTTGTAATGATTGAAAAAGGGATTTGGAGAATGAAAATCTTTCCTTTAGCCTCAGGAATTGTTAAAAACTATTAAGTGTCACTTGGGAGTATGTTCCTAATCGTTAGTAATGAAAAAGTGCAGAATGAGGTCATTAAGGGGTTTATTCACGACCTTAAGTCGCGTTTGGCCACCATAGCAGCCTTCACCCCTACAACAGCTCAAAGACTTCGATTTCATCCATATCTTGACTACGTTGGGAAAATCCAAATACTACAAAAAACTTTTCGACCCCAAATATTCCCCCTTTTGCTTTTCTATAACGATGGGAACAAGTTATTACAAATTGTGTTGAATGTGGTATGTGTTGAGGTTGTTTTGGAATGTGTTCTTGATAATACCTAGTACTTGCTTCATTTGTCTAGTCGACTAGCGTAGGCTACTGATAGAGTATTCAGATAATCTTTACTTCTAAAAATAATTAGAACATAGTGTTAACTTTGTAATCAAATTCTCTTCCATATCACTCAGTGTGGGATCAACCCCAACTCCTCCTCGGATGTATATTTTTTGGTGTGGCCCCCTACACTTAAAATTGGATGATGTATAGTTGACCGTTATCAATCATCAGAAAATGTTGCTTAGCTGAAACATGAAATAAGGTAACTGTATTAGCAAAAATGCTAAATCTATTTTGCAGTGACTTCTTTAGTGATGGTAACTTGAACATGTTTAATTGATGTGCTTAATTTGGTGCTCAATTTATGTTGTTCGAGCTTTACAGGTACTGATTTTCCAGAATCAGTATTAAAGGCGCAAAAATTTAATGCTGAGCAAAAGTCTGACAACTATCGGCAATATTAGCACTTGCTAAAAGACATACGATATCACTCACAATAAGCGATTAGACCTTTAGGCTTATAAATGGCCCAAGCAATTTGATTAGCTCGAAGTATATTAGTCATGATTGATTGATAATTTCTTTTAAGGAAGAATATGAAGACTAATTTTGTCTAGAAATATTGTAATAAACTTTGAAGAAATGGTCTACCTAAATCAAAGGTTCAAAAAATATAATCTGATAAGAATTTAATTTATAAATAATGGTACATTACTCATTGAACTTAGAGCTGAAATTGAGTATGAAGAAAAGATTTATCTCATCCAAATGTTATTACAGTAATAAAAAAAATGGAAGCTATTTTGGAGTTGCATTATGCACCCCTATTCTTTAAAAAAACAAAAAAATTGCAAAATAATGAAATCACTTCTTTTTGTACCAAAAAAAAAAACTATCACATGGAAAAAATTGAAATACAAACATTTAAAATGCACAAAATTGAAAAATGCTCCGTAAAAATAATATTTCCCTTCTTGCAATGTAATTGATGGGCGTCATTTTAACGTTATGAAACATTAAAAGATACTACCATAAAATACAGTATTTTAATGTATAAAACTTTAAATTTTAAAATATGTATAAATTTTATATTTACTTTTAAAAATTCTTATTTAGCCTTAATAACATTATCATTTAAATATAATAATATATCTAGAATGGCAAATTGTACTTTTTAAATATATCTCAAAAAAATATTGATCTATAAATTTCATATCGAATAATTCACCATGTAAAATCAAACATAAGGGAATATAACTATCAAAAAGAGAAATCAAACCAGGGGAATATAACTGTATAGAAATATTCATATTCGAACATAAAATGATATTGGAAAGCTCTTTGTTAGAAGTCTGGAGGGAAATCAATAGAATGGGTAGCTTTTTAATCAGCACAATTGAGGTTTTTTTTTTCTAAAAAAAAATTATTGTATTTCATTTTACCCTTGAAGATTTTGAAAAAATAATAATAATTTCACTAATCTGACAGAAAATTAGGAGGTTGGATTGCAAGTCATAAAAAATCAGCATTAAAAATAGGTTAGAAAAGAAGACATTTTACGATATAAAATGCAATTGACTAATTTGTTTTAAATGTACTAATTTCAAAATAAATTAAAAATTAATTAGCTATCCATATATATGACTTCATAATATTAATTATTACATCATTGAATATTAATTAATTAGAAGAAGAAGTCGTTGGTCTTATAAGAACTATTATAATTTGTATCCCAAATTTGAAAAACTATTTTGAACATTTTCTCGACTAGTTACCAGATTCAATAACTGGCATGTCTAAGTATGCTTAACCTTATCACAATTACAATGGTTTTTATTTGAGAGAAAAAAGTAGACAGAAATATTTCGAAGTGTCAAATAAGAGTTAGGATTGAATTTAAGTGCGTTAAAATGGACAAAGTGATATTTGAGTGACTTAACAGTTATTAATTTTAAAATGACCTAAAAATTGAATTAACATTTCCAGTTTCATCAGTAGTGTAGATACTTCATTTTTCGTCCTTCCTCTTGATATTCCTTCATTTGGTGCACGTTAGCAATTCATGCTATCATCAGGAGGTAAGGATATTTATGAGGGAAAATAATGTTAGTATTATAGCTATAATAGAGCATAATATAAAGAAGAGATAACAATTAAAGTAACTCAGGAATTTGCTCCTAGGTGGAGATGTGAGGATAATTATACTGATTCTAGTAAAGGGAGAATTTGGATATTATTGGATCATAAACAAGTGTAATGTAAAGTTTGAAGAATGTCTACTCACTATACACAAACTACAATGAAGATTAAAAGAAGTGGAATGGAATTTATGTTTGTTGAAATTTATGGCTGCATACAATTCAAGACAAGACGGTGATGTCAGATGTGGGAGGACTTAAGGGGATTGGGAGCAAGTGTTCAAGGGCCATTGTTGTGCATGGGAGACTACAATGCCATTTTGCTAGCTGAGGATAGACCACAAGGTAGTCCAGTCCAAGATGTAGAGGTTACTGATTTTAATGATTTTTTGAAGACAGTGGCATGCATGAATTAAAAACTGTTGGGGGTTCGTTTACTAGGACAAATGGACACTTGTAGCATGATAGATAGGGCTCTAATGAATGATGAATGGATGCTGCATATGTCAACATGGAGGTCAACATACTCAAACCAGGGATATCAGTATCCTTTGAAAATTGTACTAAATAAGATGTGCCAAAGTAAGTATAAAAAAAACATTAGATTCCTTACATATTGCTGAACATCAAAGGTTTATACAATTAGTACAAGAGGCATGTTGTTAGACCCGCAATCTACTTGATCTAACTACGTGCAGACATGCCAAGGGCTTGGGCATTGGTCTTGGCATGGATCATGGCAAAACAGTGCAACACAAGTTCAAGGTGCTTGGGTGTTGGCAAGGCAGTTTGAACGTGCATGGCTTACGTGCGGGCTAAGGGCATTGGCAAGGCAGCATGTTGACTTGATGAGGCAACGCTTTGAAGACTTGGCAATGTCAGGAACAAAGGCAGTTCACCCGAAATTGCTGAAATAAAACTAAGTGTTGGAAGACAGCTAAAATATTCTAAGTGTTGGAAGCTGGTTGAAATATTCTAAGTGTTGGAATGAAGCCTAAAATATTCTAAGTGTTAGAATATTAGTATTTCGTGTAGATAAGAATGTAATTTGAATTAAATTCTATCTGTTAGAAATATAGTTGTTGGAAAGTTAGTTTTGAACCCTGTGATGACAAGTGTCGGACAGGTGTCATTTGTAACCGCCGCATGTAATTGCCATTGTGCAGAATTTTGATTTAAAGGTGGAAATTCGTCTAAGGCAAAAACAGAGTGTTTCTAGCCTTAGACTAATTCGTGAAACCTTCCTTTGTATTACTTAAAGGTTAATAAAGGTTGGGACTGGTTCCTGTAAATTCTGTTGGTTGTTTGACGCTACTGTCTTAAGTATTTCTATATTAGTCAATATTCGTGGGTGCAAGTAGGCTGAGTGTTGCAGAAGTTTGTAAGACTACCTAGAGTGGTGTGTGATAAAAAAAATAATCGACCCTCTTTCAATTGGTATCAGAGCGCGGTTAAACAATGGTGAAAAACGCAGATCTATGGGAGTTCGCACGAAAAATTGAATCCTTCGTCGGGTTTACTGAAGACATTTTGGGAGACCCTACGTTTGTGGATTTATTCACACAAATCATTGAGTTGAGAGTGGACGTTGAGAAGTTTCAGGGAGAAATTGGTGGATATCTACAGAATTTTGATAACCACATTACGGAAATCTTGGACTTTCATACCACAACTACATAAAAACTGGAGGGACTGCAGAAGGAAAATGAGAACCTTCGTGCAGAACTCATCATTTTGTGTCGGGCTGTGGCCACATTAAGTTCAACTCGTGTTGAATCGTCTAAGGTAAAGATTCCAGAACCTAAGGGCTTTAGTGGCGCAAGGAGTTCTAAAGAACTAGAGAATTTCATCTGGGACATGGAGCAGTATTTTACCGCTACAAGGGTGCCAGACGCTAATAAGTTGAACATTACCACAATGTATTGTCGGGTGATGCAAAACATTGGTGGAGGACTCGTAATGCAGATGACGTGAGTGCTGGTCGTCCTAGAATTGATACATGGGATAAGCTAATCAAAGAAATGCGTGATCAATTTCTTCCTAGCAATGCATCTTGGCTTGCAAGGGATAAATTTAAAAGGCTAAGGAAGACAGGATCAGTGAGGGAATACATAAAAGAATTTACCTCTGTGATGTTAGACATACAAAATATGTCTGATGAGGATAAACTTCACAACCTCATTTCGGGCATGCAGGGCTGGGCTCAAAACGAACTACGAAGGCAGAATGTTAAAGATCTGCCCGGGGCTATTGCTGCTGCCGATTCGTTAGTGGATTTCCGGGTGACTCGTCCCTCGACAGACGTCCCCTCCACTTCAAAAACTAAGAAAAAGAATGAGAAGAAATGGGAATGGAGAAAGGATAGTCGTAATGACAATACAAATGATAAAGGAAAAGTACAAATGAAGGATGGGAAAGACAGACCTAAGAACAAAGATGGAAATTCGAAGGGCTGTTGGACTTGTGGTGGTCCTCATTTGGAAAAATCTTATCCAAACCGGGAAAAAGTGAATGCTTTGCTTGCTGGTAACGTGAATCAAAGGGAGGAGGATGAAGAAATCGTGGCTGCAATGCCAAACCCATTGGGATTGTCCTTCAATCACATTATGGCGATCAATAATGTTGGAGAAATCTCTAGTACTTCGAATCCTCATGCTTCCTTAATTCATATAGAAATGAAAGTGAAAGAACAATGTGTGATGGCAATGGTTGATACAGGGGCCACACACACTTTTGTAGATGTGAAGATTGCTACAAAATTGGGGCTGAAGTTGTCTAAAAGCCCTTCCTACGTCAAAACAATCACTGCTAAGGCACAAGCCATTGTGGGTATGGCTTATGGTGTGTCTATGTCAACTAGAATTTGGGTGGGAAAACATAACTTGATGGTGATGCCGCTTGGTGACATCATACTTTGAATTGATTTCCTAAGGAAATTTCAGTTTGTTCAGTTTCCTCACTTAGATGGAGTGGTGGTTATGAATGGATGCAATGCTGGTTTTCTCAAAGGTGTTCATCCGTTTGGGGACATTAATAAAGTTGCAAAGAAGAAAGACAAGGGAATGTTGTTGTCTGCTATGTCAATCGACAAAGGGCTGAAGAAAGGTGAAGACACTATACTTGCTGCCTTGGTCTAAGTTAAACCTGATGTGAAGATGGAAGTGCCTGATTGTGTTGCTGAATTACTTAAACATTATGCTGATGTTATGCCACCTGAATTACGAAAGAAATTACCACTAAGGAGGGATATTGATCATAAGATTGAGTTGCTGCCTGGTACGGTTGCCCCTGCACAGGCTCCGTATCGTATGGCTCCTAAAGAATTTGTTGAACTACGCAAACAATTGAATGAATTGCTAGATGCTGGATGGATTCAGCCGTCTAAGGCTCCATATGGTGATCCTGTTGTATTTCAAAAGAAACAAGATGGAACAATGAGAATGTGTATAGACTACCGGGCGCTAAACAAGGCAACTATAAGAACAAGTATCCGGTTCCGTTGGTGCAAGATTTAATGGACAGGTTAAGCAAGGCATGCTGGTTCACAAAACTTGATCTGAGGGCAGGTTATTGGCAGGTTAGAATAGCAGAGGGTGACGAACCAAAGACAACATGTGTAACTAGATATGGTTCCTATGAATTCCTTGTAATGCCGTTTGGGCTGACTAATGCCCCGGCAACCTTTTGCAACATAATGAACAATGTACTGTTTGACTATCTTGATGACTTTGTTGTTGTTTATTTAGATGATATAGTCATTTATAGTCGAACATCGCAAGAACATGTTAATCACCTAAGTCTGGTTTTGCCTCAATTGAGGAAATACACATTGTATGTCAAGATGGAAAAGTGTGAATTTGCTCAACAAGAGATAAAGTTTTTGGGGCATCTTGTTAGTAAAAACAATGTCCGAATGGATCATAAGAAAGTGCAAGCCATTGTTGATTGGCAGGCACCTTTTCATGTAAAGGATTTGAGGTCGTTTCTTGGCTTGGCTAACTATTACAGAAAGTTTATTGCTGGTTACTCAAAGAAGGCAGCGGCTTTGACAGATTTGTTGAAGAAGGATACAAAGTGGGTTTGGTCTGAATGGTGTGATGAAGCTTTTCAGAATTTAAAGAATGCTATCGCATCTGAACCTATACTCAAATTGCCTGATTTTGAGTTACCATTTGAAGTGCACACTGATGCGTCAGACAAAGCAATTGGTGGTGTATTAGTTCAAGAAGGTCATCCAGTGGCCTTTGAAAGTAGAAAATTGAATGATGCTGAACAGAGATACTCAACACATGAAAAAGAAATGGGTGCGGTGGTACCATGTTTGCAGGTTTGGAGAGTCTATCTTTTGGGCACTCGATTTGTAGTGAGAACTGATAATGTAGCAAATACATTTTTCAAGACACAGAAAAAGTTGAGTCCTAAACAAGCACGGTGGCAAGAATTCCTGGCAGAATGTGATTTCATGTGGGAACATAAACCAGGAAAACACAACCAGGTTGCTGATGCGCTGAGTAGAAAAGAGGTGTTTGTTGCAGTATATTCAATTTCAAAACAGGAAACTGATTTATATGATAGAATCAGGCTGTGTGCTGCAAATGATTCATTATATGTTAAATGGATGGGTCAAGTGCAAGATGGCACAATGAGACGGTATTGGATCGAGGATGATCTGCTCTATTTTAAAGGGGGAAGGATCGTTGTACCAAATCAGGGTGGGTTGCGCAAAGACTTAATGAAAGAGGCGCATGACTCAGCTTGGGCTGGACATCCTGGTGTTGAAAGGATGTTAGCCTTACTGTCTCGTGTTTATTTTTGGCCGAAAATGGAAGATGATATAGAGGCATACGTCAAGACTTGTCATGTTTGTCAAGTGGACAAGACTGAACGTAAGAAGGAAGCAGGTTTGCTGCAACCTTTGCCTGTTCCTGAAAGGCCATGGTTATCAGTAAGCATGGATTTCATTTCTAGATTCCCTAAAGTAGATGGCAAAGCATCTATCATGGTGGTTTTTCAAAATATTCTTTTTTATTGCTGCTCCTGAATTATGCTCATCTGAAGTTGCTGCTGAGTTGTTCTACAAACATGTGGTTAAGTATTTTGGTGTTCCGGCTAACATTGTGAGTGATAGAGACACAAGGTTCACTGGTAGATTTTGGACAGTATTGTTCAATATGATGGGGACTGAATTAAAGTTTTCTACTGCAAATCATCCACAAACAGATGGACAGACGGGAAAAATTAATCATTTGCTGGAAGAATACTTGAGGCACTATGTTACAGCAAGCCAACAGAATTGGGTAGCATTGTTAGACAGTGTGCCAGTTTTGCTATAATCTGCACAAGTCGTTTGCAACAGAAATGATCCCTTTTGAAATCTTCTTAGGCAGACAGCCTATTACTCCATTGGATGTTGCCAAATCTAAAAATCAGGGAAAGTGTCCAGCAATATAAAGGGTTGCAAGGGACGGACTTGAAATGTTATCTAAGGCACAAGACAGCTTGCGCAAGGCTCAGCGGCTCATGAAGAAATATGCTGACCAACATCGTCTCTCTGTTGAGTTCAATGTGGGATACAAGGTGTTGCTGAAACTTACCCCACAAATCTTGAAACTGATTGTAAGTAAGACCAGACATCGGGGTTGGATTCCTAAGTATGATGGTCCATTCGAAATGGTAAAACGAGTGGGCGAAGTTGCTTATAGGTTGAAGCTGCCAGAAAGGTTGAAAATTCACCCCACCTTCCATGTGAGTTTCTTAAAATCTTACTTTGCAGATGAAGATGATCCGAACAGGAACAGATTAAAGAGGGCTCCTCCATCAGTACCTACACAGTATGATGCTGAAATTGAGAAGATCCTTGATGACCGGGTTTTGGGCACAAGTAAGAAGAATACTAAGACTGAATTCTTAGTTCACTGGAAAGGAAAGAGTGCAGCAGATGTTGTTTGGGAGAAAGCAAAAGACTTATGGCAGTTTGATGCTCAAATCGAGGACTATCTTAAGACAGTCTCGATGGGGACATTGAGTTCAAGTGGTGCGGGTGGTCTGTTAGACCCACAATCTACTTGATCTAACTACGTGGAGACTTGCCAAGGGATTGGGCATTGGTCTTGGCATGGATGATGACAAAACAGTGCAACACAAGTTCAAGGTGCTTGGATGTTGGCAAGGCAGTTTGAACGTGCATGGCTTACATGCGCGCTAAGGGCATTTGCAAGGCAGCATGTTGACTTGATGAGGCAAGGCTGTGAAGACTTGGCAATGTCAGGAACAAAGGCAGTTCACCTGAAATTGCTGAAATAAAACTAAGTGTTTGAAGACAGCTAAAATATTCTAAGTGTTGGAAGCTGGCTGAAATATTCTAAGTGTTGGAATGAAGCCTAAAATATTCTAAGTGTTAGAATATTAGTATTTCGTGTAGATAAGAATGTAATTTGAATTAAATTCTATCTATTGGAAATATAGCTGTTTGAAAGTTAGTTTTGAACCCTGTGATGACAAGTGTCGGACAAGTGTCATTTGTAACCGCCGCATGTAACTGCCATTGTGCAGAATTTTGATTTAAAGGTTGAAATTCGTCTATGGCAAAAACAGAGTGTTTCTAGCCTTAGACTAATTCGTGAAACCTTCCTTTGTATTACTTAAAGGTTAATAAAGGTTAGGACTGGTTCCTGTAAATTCGGTTGGTTGATTGACGCTACTGTCTTAAGTATTTCTATACTTAGTCAATTTTCGTGGGTGCAAGTAGGCTGAGTGTTACAGAAGTTTGTAAGACTGCCTAGAGTGGTGTGCGATAAAAAAAATAATCGACCCTCTTTCACATGGCAAGGAATAGGGAATGGTGACATGAAAGAGGTATGGTGGAAACTCAAGAAGGTCATACAAGTAATCAAAGTTCTGAATAATACTGAATTCAAGGGAGTTAGGGACCGGATACAAACTATTAGAATTGTTGAAACTGATGCATCAATGTTTAGTCTTTCGAAATTGTATATTAGTTTTCAAGTAGTCTTTTTAAAATTCTGTAATACATATATCTAGTAAATTGTGATACATGTATTTAGTTATTTGTGCAAGACTTTTTGTTTTCTGTTTTGAGTAGTATAAATAGTGACTTAGTTGATGATTGTAATCATCTCAAATGACTTTAAGTAGCCTATAATAAACTGGAGCATTCTCTAGAGATACTATTTCCTTCCATATTTCCTACTAATTGGTATCAAGAGCAGGTTTTCGTTCTTAATCTGGGATTAGGTGAAAAAAATATGGCATCCAAAACAAATGAATGTGTTGATTCTTCAATCTTTCTTACTCCATTTTTTAAGTAACTGATTTTAAAAACTGGAAGATAAGAATGAAAACACATTTTAAAGATGATGGTTTGTGGACTATTGTTGCAAATGGCTTTGAAGATCCAGACAATGATGGTGATCTTACAGTAGTAGGAGAGATGAAAAATTTTGAGGCTAAGTATCGTCAAGATGCAAAAGTCTTGACCAAAATCAAAATGGGATTCTCAAGAGCATATTTTGCAAAAAATGTTACTTGTGAGACAGCAATGGAGGCTTGGGATTCTCTGGAAACTGAGTTGCATGGTGACGAAAAGGTACGCACTATAAATCTTCAAATTCTTATAAGAGAGTTTCAAAATTTGAAGATGGTAGAATCTTAAAAAATTGATGAATATTGCACAAGACTCATGAATATTGTTAATGAAATAAGAAATCATGGTGATACAATTTCTGATAAACAAGTTGTGGAAAAGATTCTAATTAGTGTCACAGAATAGTATGAGTAAATTGTTGCTATCAATAGGAGATGAAAGTTCTTTCTATGTTTTCCATCAAAGAGCTAGTTGGGTAATTTCGTGCACACGAGAAGCAAAGATTTTTTCATGAAGATCAACACAAAGGGATGGATTTCCAGTCTAAAACAAATGAGAATTCTCAAAATTTCTAAAAAAATCAACAGAAGAAGAATTACAAGCCAAAAAAAAAAACAGGATCATAATGGCTTTTCCATGAAGGTTGAAAAAATATGAGAAAAATTCTAGTTTCTTTTGTAAGTTTGCAAAAAAATTAATCACAATGCAGAAAAAATGTTGGTACAAAGGCAAACCCCAATGTAACATTTTAAAAAGTTTGGCCACATTGAAAAGGTTGCTGGCACAAGAAACGGAACAAAGCAATTTTTTGTGAAAAACAGGAGGAAGAAAGGGAAGAAAATATTTTCTTTGCTTTTAAATCTGATGCTTCAACAAAAAGCAACGAATGGTATGTTGATATTGATTGTAGTAATCACATGATTGGTGATGAAAATGTTTTCCTCTCAATTAATTATTGCATCACTACTAAAGTGAGAATGGGGAGTGGAAGCTTAGTTGATGCGAAAGGTAAAGGTACCATTATAATTAACATGAAAGGAAGATGTAACCAAATTTATGATGTTCTTTATGTTCCTGACATGGGAAATTTACTTAGTTTTGGTCAACTCATGGAAAATGGTTATTCTCTTTTGTTTAGAGATAATAATTGCATGACTTATGAAAAAATAGAGTCAAATCAAGTCATTGTTGAAGTAAAGATCATAAAAAAGAAATTTCTCTTTGCAATGTCATTACAATGCATTAAAAAATAAAATTGTAGGTGATTCATGGCTTTGGCACAAATGATTTTGTCACTTGTATTTTCGTGGTTTGAAGCTTCTTAAGAAAATGGACATGGTGCAAGGCTTTCCTGAGATTCATACTGAGGTGGATCCATGTGAAAGTTGTATAATGGGAAACAAACATAGGAAGTCTTTTCCAAAAGGGGTGTCTTGGAGCAAGTATACTTTTGGAACTAATCCATACCGACATTCCAATGAAGACTCCATCGCTTGGAAGTCAAAGGTATTTTCTACTCATCATTGATGATTTCTCAACAATGACTTTGTATTTATTTCTTAAATTAAAATTTAGAAACATTTGCTACATTCAAGAAATTTAAAGCCCTTGTTGAGAAGTAAAAAGGTTGAAGCATCAAAATCATTCACAGTGAATCTGAAAGAAGAAATAGAACAATTGTTGAAATGACCAGAACTATGATGAGTAAGAAAGGGCTGCCAAAATATTTTTGGCAGAAGCAGTGCATACAACAGTTCACATCCTTAACAGGTGTCCAACAAAAGCACTAAAAGGACATGACACCAGTTGAATCTTGGAGTTGAATTAAACCTTTTGTAAGTCATTTTAAAAATTTTGAGTGTATTTGTTATGCTCATGTACCTGCTGATAAAAGAATAAAATTGGATGAAAAAAAGTCAAAAATGTATCTTTCTTGGTTATAGTGATGTGACAAAAGAAAAATGTATCTTTCTTGGTTATAGAGATGTCATTTTTTATGAAAAAACAACATGAAATTGGGAGATAAAAAGATAGAGAATGCTGCTATAATATCTTAAAATCAAGAAGAGGATGAGAAGGACGAAGATGTCACTCAAGGGGGAGAAATCCTAGATTCAGATGATGAAGACCTGCCTCCAAGAGAAACAAAAATGTTGAGTGACATTTATCAAAGGTGTAAATTTGTCGGTGTTGAGCCAGAAAATTATGAAGAAGCAATAAAACACGATGTTTGGAAGAAAGCCATGGAAGAAGACATTCGGATGATTGAAAAAAATAAAACTTGAGAGCTTGTGGCTATACCCAGAGAAAGATAAGTTGTAAGTCTAAAATGGATTTACAAAATCAAACTCAATCAGGAAGGAGATATTCAAAAGCACAAAGCAAGGTTGCTTGCTTGAGGATTCACGCCAAAATCAGGTATTCATTTTTATGTCACTTTCTCTCCAGTTTCCCGTCTTGAGACAATTAGAACTGTATTTGTTGTTGCTGCACAAAATAAATGGAAGATATTTCAACTTGATGTTAAATCTGCATTTCTTAATGGAAAACTTGATGAAGAGATTTATGTTGAGCAACCTCAAGTTTTTTTGTTAAAGGGGGAGAAGAGAAGGTGTACAGACTAAAAAAAGCTCTTTATGGGCTGAAGCAAGCTCCAAGAGTCTGGTACAATGAAATTTATACTTTCAAAAAAATAATTTACAGAGAAGTAAACGTGTAGCCACTTTGTATGTAAAGAAAGAACATGACAGCATTATCATTCTTTGTCTCTACGTGGATGATCTTTTCATTACAAGAAATGATGTAAAGATGATGTAAAAATTCAAATAAGATATGATGCAAGCCTATGAAATGAGTGATCTTGGGTTGCTAAATTATTTCTTGGGCACTGAAGTTTCTCAAGTGAAAGAAGGAATTTTCATTTCTCAAAAGAAGTATACTAAAAGTGTTCTTCATAAATTCAAAATGATGGATTGCAGGTCTGTGGCCATAATATTAGCAGCAAATGAGAAGTTTAGAAAAGATGATGGAGAAAATAAAGCTAATAACTCAATTTATAGGAGCTTGAATGGAAGTTTGCTATATCTTACTTCAACTAGGCAAGATATTTTGTTTGTTGCTAGTTTATTATAGAGATTCATTCAAGCACCAAGCCAAGTGTATTTTGGAGCTTCAAAGTGTATTCTACACTACTGTCAAGGAACAATGGATTATGGGATAAGGTACAAATTTGATGGAGATTTGAACTTAATTGGTTATTCGGATAGTGATTGGGCTGGAAGTATAGATGGCATGAAGAGTACTTCTGGTTATGCTTTCTTATTTGGATCAAGTATTTGTTCTTGGTTATCAAAACAACAAAGTCTTGTCGCTCAATCCACTGTCGAAGCAGGATATGTTTCTTCATCTAAGGCTACTTTTCAAGCTATTTGGCTTAGGAGAATATTTGAAGACATTGGTGAAAAACAAAAAAGAGAGATTGTTCTGTATTGTGATAACAAATCGGCTAATGCAAATGCCAAGAATCTAGTCATCCATGAAAGATTAAAGCATATTTCCATCAAAGATCATTTTATTCGAGAATCACAAAAGAGAGGCGTAATTCAGTTGCATTGTTGTCAAAGTGGAGAACAACTAGCTGACATCCTCACCAAAGCACTTCCTAGAGAAAAATTTAGCTATATCCGAGAACGCATTGGAGTTATCAAGCAAATGCATTAAGGGGGGAGTGTTGGAATTAATGCATCAATGTTTAGTCTTCCGAAATTGTCTTAGTTTTTCAAGAAGTCTTTTTAGAATTTCGTCGTACATGTATCTAGTAAATTGTGATACATGTATTTATTTATTTGTACAAGACTTTATAGTTTTCTATTTTGAGTACTATAAATAGTAATGTAGTTGATGATTGTAATCATGTCAAGTGTCCTTAATTAGCCTATATTAAACTTGAGCATTTTCAAAGGTACTATTTCCTTCCATATTTCCTACAAGAACACAACTTATCAAATAAAACATGAAATGCTAGGTCATGCTCAGGTGCAAGCTAACAAAGGCCAGCAAAAAGAGCTGAAACAACAACTGCAGAAATGGAGTTCGATTGAGGTGAGTCTATTAGGTAGAAATCCGGGGTACAATGGTTAAAATTAGGAAATGCAAACACAAGTTATTTCTTTGCTCATATTAAAAACGTCATGATACTAAATTTTTTAAGGCACTACTAGGTCAAACAACTTCTAGTTTACCAAGTTGGATATACAAATAATGAAACAAGGTTGACAACTCAACCAAGATCAACAATTAAGATTAGCAACTTCAGTTACAAGAGAGATGCAAGCATCTCTACAGGGGATCCATGATCTAAAAGCTCCATGGAAGGATGAGGAGGTGCTAAATGCAGTCTTAGAAATTCTTCACTACAGGGGAAATGTACCAAGCCATTAACTGCACCAATGTGAAACCTATACCTAAGGTACAAAATCCTGTTAAGATCAGTTAATATAGGCCAATATCATGCGGCTCACAATGTATAAAAATATAGGTAAGGTCATAATTGCAAGGTTTAAACCTGTAAATGATGACTATAATGGAGTCAAACCAATCATCTTTTGTACCAAGGAGAGCTCTAAATGACAATGCGATACTCAGTCATGAATTGGTAAAAGGATATGGTAGGGAAGGGATTTCCAGAAGATGTATGGTAAAAGAGGATATGAAGAAATCATATGATTCCTTGGAGAGGACATTTTTGAAAGAGATCCTAGGCGGATTCAAATGCCAGCTATATTCATAAAGTGGATTATGTAGTGAATTACAACAATTACTTATTCTATCCAAATAAATGGGCATAGCACAAAACCTTTCAAGCCAAAGAGGGCTGTGAGACAAGGAGATCCTATCTCCCGTTACTTGTTTGTAATAGACATGGATTAGTTGACTAGACTTCTAAAGACCTTGCAGACAAATTCTGAGTTTCATTACCATTCTAGATTCAAAACACAGAGAATAGTCCAACTTACCTATGCTGATGATCTGCTGATGTTCTGTCGATGAGACTTAAAATCAGTGAAGTGTTTATATAAGTGTTTTATGATGTTCTCTAAAGCTTTAGGCCTGATTGAAAATATAGACAAGAGCAATGTGTACATTGGAGGATTTAAGCAATAACATCAAGAGGACATATTGCAGGAGCTTCAATATGTGAACAGAGAGTTGCATTTCGGTATCTTGCAATGCCATTGAGTACTAAAAGATTTTCTATAGAACAATGTAAGCCTCTGTTAGATAGGATGCTCAATAGAATTACAAGCTGGACAACATAATTCTTGTCTTATGGAGGAAGAGCTCAACTTATTAAAAGTGTTCTTTATGCAATCCAAATGTTTTGGTCTCAAATTTTCGCTCTTCCAAAGAAAACAATCCAATCAGTGGAAACTATATCTAGAAGATTTTATGGACAGTGAACATGAAGGTCTCGAGGAAAGTATTAATTGCAACAATTAAACAATGGAGGACTTAACTTCGTGGATGTGTATACATGGAACAAAGCTGCAATTGGGAAACTGTTATGGAACTTATGCAAGAAAAACGATAAATTATTGGTTGTCTGGCTTCATAGTTAATATGGAAAGCAAGGTTCATTAAAATACAAGCTCAACAGGCCTCCTGGGTGGTCCAAGGGATATTGAAGGCAGAAAAACATATGCAACATGCAGGGATTACTGAAGAAGATAAAAATAATATGACACAGTACAACATAAGCAGAATGTATATGCAAATGATAGGTACAAAGGAGAAGGTAGGGTGGAGATCATTGGTATGATCAAACTATTGTGCTCCTAACGATAGATTGGGAAAATGGGGTATAACACAGTCTCTAGCATGCTCTTTATGTGAGTCAGTTGATGTAGTTCCTGATCATATCTTTTTTCAGTGTGCATATGCAGCAGAGGTGTGAAGACGTATACTACAGTGGCAAGGAATAAGGAGTGACATAAATTTGACTTATGAAGTACAATGGAAATGCAGTACATGAAAGGCAAAAACAGTAGGGCTCTAATGTACAGAATAGCAATAACAAGTACAACTTATCATGAATGGATATTCAAATAGTAAAAAAACAAACAAGCTACCTAATCAGGCATATAATATAGGAGATCCATGGGAGAGTGATGGTTCTTCTGTGATCATGATCAACGACACTATCATACAGGCTGAGTATCTACAAAAGCGAGTATAATAACCCAACCAAGGTTTGGAGTCGTATCCCAAGGAGTGGTAGTGAAAATAGTAGTCAACTAGAATTTCTTTCTAGTTAGTATTAGCTTAAGATATTTTTGAATAAGCAAAGTAAATTAAATTTGTGACACCGAAGTGTCAAATAACAAAAAGCGGTTTTTGTCACAAGTAGTAAAACAATTAAAATAAAGGGAAAATCAATAATGGGGAAAGTTCTTGGGGTGTGACCATAATATATGTTGACGTAAAGCAAAGTATATATGCTTTCGATATAAAATTTTGCAAAATAACAACAACTAAGCTAAGCTTTAAGTGAAAGTAAATTCCTTCTCGGGAAACTTACCCCATATCAAATGAAATCCTCTTGGACACCCACTCTTCTAATGAAGACCATCCTACACCTTATCCACGCCCTCTATTCGATGAAGTGTACTTTGATATGGGACTAGGTCTCACTCTCTTGGGTTGAGCCTCATGTCGCCCCATCCCTTAGGACATCAATCTAGCGGTCTTGATTTCACAACCTGTCTCTCTTTAAAGCCGAAAACACATGGGTGGTTCTGTATTTGCAACTACAAACCCATTAAATTACACCACAACAAGTAGATAAAATTACAATTAAAATTCATCTAATCCTATGAGCAAGCAAGACCCAAAAATAATATCGACACATATTTCCTAAATAAAACTCCAAGAACGGGTTTTTTGAGGTACATATCAAGCAATAATAAAATACACCTAAAATGATAAAGAAATCAAATGGATATAAGAAATTACACCTTTATATGCGTAAAAGTTAAAAGTTATAATAATGTTTGGACTCTTAAAAAATAATAACTAAGGCTAGTTTCTATAGTTTTCAGATGTAGTGTTGGCGAATCCTTTCGGCGTCTTTAATCGTGAATTGTCGAGTCATTGGTCGATTCACCCTTGTGCTAATTCATCACCGCATGTGCTTTGCCTTTATCGTCTATGTGTACTGTAGGAGGAATACTTCTAATTCATGCAACTAATCGGCGAAGCACCAGCTTATCCTTTTCATCACCTTTTAAATCTAGTTCCTTCAGGTCTTCACTTGCTTGAACAAAGGGCGAAGGGCGAAGTATCTCTATTCGGCGGATCACTAAGCATGTGTGGCGATGCTCAGGCTTCAACTTCAATGTTTTCTCATCCTCTTCGTTCCCTATTTTCCCCTAAGTGTTCCTACACACTAAAACTCCAAATATCTGAAACTTAACAGTTTTCATTTGATATTTATATAAAATGATAATTAAAGACATTGTTTACGTTAAAATAAAGCCCTAAATAAGTCCAATTTGAGGACTCATCAACACCTCCAACATAAACTTTTGTTTGTCCTCAAGTAAAATTAAACTTCGGCAGTTCAAATAGAATGTCTCAAATAGTACTACACAAGATTCAATCATTAATATACACAACAAGACTCAAATTACTCATGCATAACTCAATTTTACACTCAAAGATTCAAGTTGTGACCAACTATTACCAAAGATTCTCGTGATCACAATACTTGATCCTCGTGCAAATTCAAGCTCAATAAAACGTTTTAAATGCCCTCACACAAAGACTGATTCCATATTCACATACAAAGATTAATAAATTTAAGATTATGAATCAGATGCAACACTCGCACTCACAAAGTGGAACGCAATGCATGTTTTCACCCATAGGTTTGCCCTTATTTTCCAATTGATCTTCGGTCTGAATTACTCAAGATAAAAAGGTTTTTCTATGTCTTGCAATGGGTTGAGGGAAAAGGTATGAACATTTAAGGCTAGTGCTTTTTCCTCAATGAGATGTGATTTCCTGAAACTATCCCTATCTTCCTTCCTCAATCCCTACTCGAGTGCTTTTAAGCCATCTCTTTATTCTTCTTCATGGATTGCTTGGAAACCTGATTTCTTTTTGCACTTGTATTCCACAAGGGTTTCCATTTTTCTACAATACCATGGGTTTGCGAGACATCTCTTGCACTTCTTGACTTCTCCTTTCCCTTATTACCATACTCCCAACTTAGGATTTTGGTTTAAGTTGGATATTCACTTAAATCACATAGCAATAGGATTATAGGTGATGGATTCAGTAAGGTATAAGTTTAATCAAGGTTTTTCCAAATAAAAGATAAGGCTCAGGGGTGTTTGAAAGAGTTTCACACACTCACGGGTAGGCCACAAAAGAGGTATATGTCAAAGTTTTCTCACACTCTTAAAAGTTGCCTAAGATTATATCAAGATGACACCTTTCGGAGTCAACCAGACTAACCGGGAAAATTCTAGGTTAATTCAAGCAAGGTTCAAGGTAAACTCATCACACAAGGCATTGACACTTAAGTCAAACACGTTTACACACTTTCACTAGTGTGCAATGTTCATTACAAAATAATCAATTCGATAAATGGCTAATTATAGCGACATGAGTTCACATATTGTCTATGAAGCTTCATATATTTTCATCGTAGCAGCACATCAATGTTTGTTCAATTGAGAGAACTATTCAACTCATCGGTATCGAAACTGAGACTCGAATTTTGTAAAAGAACAACCGTTGTCAACTTAATTATTTTTTAGAAGGGTAAAAATAAATATTATATTGGCATTAGGACAAAAAACGGATCCATAAGCTTAAACAAACACGAAAGTAGTTTTCAAATACAATTTTTAACAATCGATCCAAATAAATACAAAAACACGTAAATATTCATAACAAGAAAAAGAAGAGCAAAAGGTAGGCCTCACCCCACAATAAACAAAAGAATTCATCCTCAAATGGAAATAAACATAAGTCATAATTTGAAGAAAGATAAGCAAAAGAGGTGAGTGAAGAGAGGATCCGGTCTATGAAACTTCTTTATCTAAAAGAGCATCACCATATGAAGCATCATCTTCGAAGAAAAAAATGGCTCCTGAATTGCTCCCATCTTGAGTTTCATTGTTTCCAGCTGCCTTAACTTCAACAACGATGTCAGCTGATACTATTATGTCTATCGCACGTGCTACAAAAAAAGCGTTTATGGCATTGTATAATTTACGACAACACAGATGGAAGGTGGGATCAAGAAGAATCCTTCTTTTTCCTCTCGCTTCCCTGGTATATGTCATTTATCTGACCATCTCTTCTTTCTTTTCTTCCGTTTTAAACCCATGTGCTCTTACGTTCTGTGATGGGTCATTTCTTCCTTCAACTTTTGGTCTAGCCATTCCTGCAAGAGACTTTAAATACGTAGTTAGATAGAAATTTAAACAGGAGCTGGGGAGTGTCCTAGTATAGGATCATGCCACCAAACCAGTTGGTGAGGTGTATACCCATGTTATGTTTGCCCGTTCTGGTGTTCAAATAGTATAACAGCGCAGCAAAAAGGGCGATTAATGACAATTTCGGTGGATCGCGGAGTGCATCTTGTAAGTAATAACTGACCGTCGAAAGTAACTTATAAATCTATACAGACAATATTCAGTAATTGGCGAGATGGGGTAGTTAGGCGAACCACTAAGCTTCTTGGCTAGATTTCGAGCAATTCACCGAACAACTCGACGTACCTATTTTCAACACGTTTCTCAAGACTCTCTCCTCGCCGCCCAGATGATAAACTTTTAACATACAATTTCAATGAAGATCCGCAGGAATGTTGCATTTTCCACCACATTAAAATTTTACTCAAAACATAATCGAACTAAGTTACCCATATAATGCAAATGTTGCTGCAGAAGCATCAATTACTTCTTTAAACCCAACAACTCAAATACATAGCAGAGATTTTATACAATGGATTATTATGAAAACAGTATGACTTTTGATAAAATAACAGGGAATTTTGATTACCAACCTTGTATGCTGAATTATATTTGTACTGACGGCTAGGCAGGAATGCGATCCGAATTTGAGCCCAGGCAGACACTTGAAATACTTTGGGAATACAAGAAATGTATTTAGTAGAATGCAGTATGAGTTTGTGCAAAAGGGGAAAAGTGAATGAAAGGACATAACCCAAAACTATTAAACTTGTTCCCTGTGATAGTCCATCTTCTGCTCGTTCGGCGATGCTAGTCGTTTTGATCAATAACTCGGTGATGTGCTGAGTATCTAATTCTTTGCCAAATGTAAAAGCATTTCTGTCTCTTATGAATGTCGCATAACCGGTGTTTGTCGAGATAGGCAATTGGATTGGTGGTTCACCAAAAAAATCCCAACTCCAACGAGTTTTACAGACTCAACATTTTAGGTGTATAGAGTCAGACGACGCAAGCAGTAGAGTACGCTGAACCTGTTGGCATTTCGCCAAAAGACTTGTTGCTCGTCACTCGATATCTTTTCATGCATTGTCTTTCCTGAATCTGTGCAAACAACATACACTTATTTTATCAAGGTAGTATAAAGTAAGTAAATTGTTTTTGGTTGTCTCCCAAACAATGCCTTATTTAACATCGTGGTTCAACACAAGTTGCTCGATTAGGCTTCATTTGGTGTCTCATTTCACATCCACTATGTGGATCTCTATTTTTTTGTGAGTGCTGCAGTGGATACTCTTGAACAATGATGTCTTAAAGAACTTTGATAACTTTGGACTAAGACCAAATCACTCGTTTCATCCCTTTGATATCAGCTTTCATTCCTCCATGTGCTTTATCTTGTTTGGTAACCTTCAAGAAAATGGTCGAGAACATTCCCTCTTTGCGGTTCGCCTCTTGTTCTTTGAGGCCCTATCGCTCATGAGGGGGAATATACTTACCTGTTGTTTGGTTTTAAAAGGTCTGAATGGAAAATGAAGAGTTGCAATTTTTATGAAGAGTTGCGACTTCTATTAAAGGTTGTGATTTTTATGAAAAGTTATGACTTTCATAAAAAGTTGCGATTTTTATGAAAAGTTGCGACTTTTATGAAAAGTTGCGACTATTATGAAAAGTTGTGACTATTATGAAAGGTCATGACCTTTCTGAAATAATGTGACTTTTCCAAAGGTTTGTGACCTTTCCAGTATGGTACAATATGAACCTTTTCGCACTACCATTTGTTCTATAAATTGAGGTATTTTCTCTCATTTTAAATAAATATATATAATATCGAATTTATGGACTTTCTCTTCTACTAATAAATCTAGTATTCTAAGTCTACTTTACTACCATAGACACAAGCGTTTTGGGTATCAATACACTGGTGATTGAGATCATTCTACCATGGGAGGACATATTTCAAATTAAACCTTGGATACTAGAGGAGAATAATTTCCTTAAGGGGACACTGTGCATTAAGTGGGATTGATCTTCTTTCTCCTTTACAGATTCTGGTATGTATTAAACCTTTTTTAGATTTTTGACTTAATTTCATTTCTTCTATTCTTTTGTTCTTCACTGGTTCATTAAATTTTGTAAATTTGTGTTACTAGAAAGTTTTTTGGAATCAATAAGATTCTCTAAACACATATTAACAATTCTTCTTTAAAAAAATATTTCATATATTTTTTCTAATCTATTTCTGATTCTAGTTTCACTACTAGGTTTGATTTTCTAGTCGTGAAAATGTTCTTAAACTTTGTCGTATTACAATGTTCTTCAAAGTTTTGTTCTATGTATGTTAGGAATACAAGATAAACAACAATCTTAAGGAAATTATTATAATATTAGTATTTCTTGTATTCTAGTGATTGAGAGAATTTGATCATGGAAAAAGAAAATAAATGCATTACTTCTCAATAATTTGTTGCTTTGTTTAGTAAGGGCGAAGTGAGAATGTACTAGAAAAATTGGTGGTATCCCGATTAAAAATTACACCCGATAACCTTCTTATTATTTATCTAAGGAGGAAAATAACTTATAAAGGTTAACAATTTTGATATTTATCATGTGTGTATTCGGTAAAAGTTTTGCATATCTTATATTTTTTAAATGAATTATTTTTGGCAAATAGTGTTGCCTTTAAAATTTACTAGTTTGTAGAATGAGATACGCATATTTTTGTTTGATAAATAGTATTTTAAAATGTTATAATTGGAAGAATATTTAAAAAGAAAAATATTTCTATGTGATGGTCTAAGAATATTTGTTATTCTATTTGGAGAAAAAAAAGACTTTGGTAGTTTTTTTACTCCATGTGAAATGTTAGTGAGTCTCATTTTGGTAGACTAAAAACTTCTGTTGTTTTCTACTCTCGATAAATTAGACTATGCAAATGGTTTGAAGTATATGAAAATTTTTCATAATAAGTCAGTGTTGTACTTTTGATTTTCTGTAAATTTCAATGTTATGTGGAAATAAATCGTACAATAACTTTTTTTGTCTGGTATGTGATAGATGAGCAATACCAGTGACTTAGAGTTTGTGATTTTTTTGCCTCTATGAAATAAACTATGACATTGTGTAAACATTGTCAAAGTGAATTGAAGGAATATAATTCTTTTGTAGAATAATATTTCCAAAATAGGTTTTGATATAGTCAATGACATTTTGGAAGTCTAGGAAAGTATGTGGAAAAACTGTTGCGAATACTTGAAAAATATTATTGAGATCACATTTAAAATGTGGGGGTTCTTTGCTTATGATTAAACTTGGTGTCTAAATTTAAATTTAGAGAAAAATATATGAAATTCAATGATACTTGTGTATTATGTTAGACTCACAAAATTCTTGGAGTATATTTGGTAATGTGGTTGTTGAGTTTCTCTATTACTAATATATAGTATGACTAGTACGAAACTACCAAATTATATATATACTTGTTCAAAATAATTGTATTCTTTTATGAAAAAGTGTCACTTAAAATATTGTGATTTTTCATGAAATGAAATTTCTATTATAGTAAAAGTATTTGCATAGACATGAACATTGGGTGAATAGTCATTTGTTATGTTTTTGTAAAAGAAGCATTTGGACTATATTTCCTTTATTGGACCCGATGAAGTTTGGTTCATGGGTAGTTCTATAACAATCAAATGGAAAGTTATGGAAAGTTCCTTATGAAAAGGACATTTGACACTCTAAACAATATTTGTATCACACAAAATTGTAAGAAATAGGAACAAAATATTAGTGAGAAAAATCTACCCCGCGAAGAGCTTTTCAAGCTCAATGTTTTTACTTGTTCTTACTTGATTGAGTCGATGTTTGTAACATGAACACTTGGGGCATGTAAATTAAAAAAACTTTTAAGGAAAATAATCAACTTAAAAAGTTTTGTCTAACTTTGAGTGCAATAAATAAAAATTTCAAGTTTGTGTGAAAACTAAGTATGGGGAGCATTCTTATAAATCTGTTGAAATGAATTCTAATCCTTTAGAATTGATTTACATTGACATTTGTGATATGAAGTTAACACCATCTCATGGTTGGAAAAATTATCTTGTTACTTTTATTGACAATTGCAATAGAAATGACTATGTTTATTTGCTGAATGATAAGGATGAAGCAATACAAATGTCTACACAATGCAATATGTATGTTGAAAATTGGTTTGGAAAAAGATAAGAAGTGATAAGAATGGAGAATATAAATCACCTTGTGTAGAAATATGTTTGGAAAGTGAAATTATAGATGAAACTACTTCCCTATTCACCTCAATCTAATGAAAAACTCAACAATGAAAGAAATTATGGATGCATTATTTATTAGTTCGAATTTACCGCAAAACTTGTGTGGAGGAACTATTATTACTGCAAATGTGAAAAATAAAAAGTTTTATCTTTTTAGAAAGAAATCTCTTAAGTTTGTTCATGATACAATCTTTTCCACATGAGAAATGGAAAGGAAGGAAATCCAACTTGAAATATTTCAAAGTGGGGGAGGTGTCTAGCTAAAGTCCAAGTTTCTATTACTAAAAGAAATAAAATAGGACCTATGGTTGTGGACTGTAAAATTAGACTTGAGTAGTCTAAAGAAGGGTATTAAAGGTCTAATAAAGAAAAAAGGATAATGTACTTAATAAATAGATTCAAAGGCGTGGCAAACGTCAAAGGATATTTACTTCCTTCGAATATGATTTTGTATCATTCCTTGTGTCTTCTGTAGACTCATCCTTTGGAAATATGGTGTCAATAATGAGATTCATGCAATTTTGAGCAACCATATTGGTAGTTAATTGATCTTCTTCTAGAAAATAAACCTTTGGGTTCAAAGAGAATCTTTAGAAGGAAAATAACAAATCATGGAACTGTGGAAAAATATAAAGCAAGACTTTGTGTCAAAGACTTTAGACAAAAACAAGGTTTTGATCTTGTCGTTATATATAATCGTTAGTAAGTAGAATTACATCCATTTAGATGCTATATTAGTTGTGGTATATGACCTCTCAATTCATCAAATGAATGTGAAAAGAACTTACTTAAATGTAGAATTGAGGATGAAATTTACATGAAACAATCCGAGGGTTTTGTGGTCCTGGTAAATAAAAGAAAGTGTGCGAACTTGTTAGTCACATTATGGACTAAAACAAGCACCGAAACAATGATATAAGAAATTTGACCATACTATGTTGGCAAATGGATTTAAGAATGATGGAATTGATAAATGTGTTCACAAGAAAATCATAAGGTCATTTGTAGATTGGTGATATGTTGATCATAAATAGAGACAATAATGACATACATTCCATTAAACATATGCTAGAAAGCAAGTTTGAAATTAAAAAAATTGGAGTTGCTCATGCGATCTTAGGTATAGGAATCCTTAGAACTCCATAAACTTTAGAATTTTTATGGTCTCATTGCATTGAAAAAGTACTTCACTAGTTCAACTATTTGGATTTTAATATTGTCAAGTCTCCAATAATTGTGAGCTTGAATATTTTTTTCAAAAAAATTGAAAGCAAAAGTTACTCACAATTGGATTCTTCTAGAGTATTGGGAAGTACGATGTATATCATAAAGTATTCGCGATTAGATATAGCATTTTATATTATAAACTGAGCCCATTCACAGGTGATCCCAAATAAACTGATTAGATGACAATTCGTAGAGTTTTGGAGTATTTAAAATAATACTTAAGACTATTACTTGCATTATACCAATATCCCGCAATATTGAAAGGATATAGTGATGCAAATTAGATCAATGGTCATATGAAGTAAAATCCATGAGAGGATATGTATTTACTCTTGGTAGAGGAGAAGTCTCTTGGAAATATTTCAAAAAAACATGTTTCACTAGCTCTACAATGATCTCTGAGTTAGGTGCTCTAGATAAGGTCGGTGAATAAGTTGACAGACTCCGAAATTTCTTTATATATAGATTTTTTTCCCCAGACCATTCTCATTAGTATGCATACACTTTGGTAGTCAATATTCAATAGGTAAGGTCATGGAGCATGACATATAAGAGAAAGTCTCGTCATATATGACATAGACATGATACCGTTAGAAAACTACTCTCTAGTAGAAATATCAGAATTGACTACGTAAAGTCAAAGGATAATGTATCAGATCCACTTACAAAAGAAGGCCTATCTAGAGAGAAAGTTGAAAGATCATCTAAAGGAATAGATTTACGGCTTAGGACAAGTCATCATGGCGGTAACTCTATCTAGCATACTGGAGATCCCAAGAGCTAGATTCAAGGAGAAAAACAAAGTTGTGAATGACGGTTCAGCATTGTCAACAAACTCTATCCATTCTCTTGATGAAGCTAATGCTCAGTGTCAAGGATACAACATTAAGATTTGTTAATGAGATAATAAAGCTTAATGGTTTTAGTGATTTGCTAAGTTTGGTAGATTTGATCAAATAGTGTATCGACGGGATAACACAGTTAAAAATCACCTATGTGAGTGTGAAGTGTATGCCGATTCAAAGAGGATGATTGTCAAAAGTCTATCTCTCTATACACTCTTGAAAATAGGAGGTGTTCATGGCTGAAACGAACACAATCGTAAGAACCATAAACAGTAAAGGGTAAATTGTGTGACATATGGTTGTCTAGTTATGCACCAAAGGTTGAAGGTTCAAAGATATCACATCTACCGATTGATCGAGTATATCCGACATATGTTCAATAAGGAAAGTTTAAAAGTATAAGGGGAAACCTACTTATCCAGATGCAATTAATTCTTACTTGTAAAATACAAACACTTGTCCGTTTCTTTGTCTTGGAGTCATTCCCCATTCATTCGTGGGATTTTTGGGTTTTAAAAGGTGTGAATGGAAAATGAAGAGTTGCAACTTTCATGAAGAGTTGCGACTTTTATGAAAGGTTGTGATTTTTATGAAAAGTTGCGACTTTCATGAAAAGTTGCGACTTTTTTGAAATGGTATGACTTTTACAAAAAGATGTGACTTTTATGATAGGTAATGACCTTTCTGAAAGATTGTGACTTTTCCAAAGGTTTGTGACTATCCTTTGTTCTATAAATTTAGTGATTTTCCCTCATTTTAAAAATATATAAAATATAGAATTTATGGACTTCCTCTTCTACTAATAAATCTAGTATTCTATGGTACTTTACCGCGGTTGAGTGGCTAGTTGACACCATCATTTGGGGTATCAATATACTAGTGATTGAGATAGTTATACCATGGGAGGACATATTCCAAATCAAACCTCAGATACTAGAAGGGAATTGTTTCCTTAAAGGGACACTAAGCATTCAGTGGGTTTCATCTTCTTTCTGTTTTCATATTGTGGTATGTGTTAAAAAAAATTTAGATTTGTGAATTAATTTCATTTCTTCTATTCTTTTGTTCTTCACTGGTTCATTAAACTTTGGTAACTTTGTGTTTCTGCAATGTTTGTTAGAATTAGTAAGATTCTTTAGACAAATGCGAACAACAATTCTTCTAAGAAAAATATTTCGTATATTTTTTGTAATCTGTTTCTTATTCTAGTTTCGCTACTAGTTTTAATTTTCTAGTTGTGAAAATGTTCTTAAGAATACAAGATGAACAACATCTTTCTTCTTGGATTGTGCTTCAACTTTCAACATCCATTTTCCTTTTTCATCCATCTGGACCATCAGTGTTGTTAACGTATAGTCTTTTTCAACTTGCATGTTCATGTTAGCCACATCGTTGAGTCATTCCACTGCTGCAACATACATCTGCTTATTTTGACCGATAGGATTATGATTGTCGATCTGCCTCTTGGTTGTGGGGCTGACACCTCGGTAGAAACAGTTAATGAGTATCATGTAAGAAAAATCTATTGAGTTACCAACCTTTTGAAACAGGCCCAAGATTGGTAGATCCTTTCATCCTCACTCGGCTTGAACATTACGATTTTATCCCAACTTACCATATTTTCTAATGTAGACCATTCCATTTAATTTCACGTAGCGTGCGACATATATACCTTTACAAAAAATATACAGTAAACAAAGAATCTAAGATGAAAATAAAGTTAGCAACAACATGACCAAAAAGAACAAAGACTCTAAAAGAACTAAATCTTCACAAGACACCACTCCTGGACAACGACACCATTTTGAGGCTTCTTTTATGATCATTATCAATGAAAGAAGCCTACAGTCTGAGTTTCTATGAATCGAAGCGAGTATAGTAACTAAAAATAGGGTTGGGGTCGTGTGCCAAGGAAAATTTGCAAATTAATAGTAACTAGTCTAAGCTTTAGGTGAAAGTATATTCCCTCCTGGGAAACTTACCCCATATAAAATGGGTTCCTCTCAAATACCCATTTTTCTAATGAAGATCAGCCTATGACTTATCCACACCCGCTCTTTTGATGAAGAGTTCTTGGATATACGACTGGGGCTAACCCTCCCGGGCTTATCTTTATGTCGCCCCACTCCTCAGGACATCAATCTAGTAGTCATGGTTTAACGACCTCTCTCTTGAGTAAGATGAAAACCTATGGAGGTTTTGTTTTTGCAAATCAAAACCCATTAAATTAAACCTCAACCACTAGGTGAAATCACCGTTAAAAAACATCTAATCTTATAAGCAAGTAAGACCTAACAATAATATCAACATATATTTTCTAAATCACACCACAAGAATGGGGTTTTTAGACACAGATCAAGAAATAATCAAATAAACCTAAAATGATGAAGAAATCAAAAGGTTATAAGAAATTTAACCTTAATATGAACGATGGAAGAAAAATGGAGAAGACCTACTTCAAATTTGAGGAAAAAGAACTTCATTCTATAAGTCTCCAACAAACCCTTTCCAAACACAAAAGCAAAAGTTCTGAAAATGAAAATTGATAATAATGTTCTGACTTTTACAAAATAATAACTAAGGCTAGTATTTATAATTTTTAGATTTAGTGGTGAGAATCTGTTTGGCGACTTTAGTCATGACTCGCCGAGTGATTCACCGATTCGCCATTATGTTAATTCATCACCGCTTGTGCTTTTCCTTCATCGTATATGTGTATTGTTACATTGGGAGGAATACTTCCGCTTGGAGAAACTATTCAACAAAGTGACAACTGATCGTTTTCATCAATTTCTGAATCAACTTTCTTCAAGACTTCGCTTGCTGGAACAAAGGGTGAACTGTCTCTATTTGGCGCATCTCCAAGTATGGCGATGCCCATGCTTCAATTTCAGCTCCTTCTAATCCTTTTTGTTCCCCTTTTTTTCATGATACACTAAATTTCCAAATACCTCAAACTTAAGAGTTTTCATTGAGATAATATGAGCAATTTGAGACACTTTTTACATTGAAATAAAGTTAGAAATGAGTCCAATTTTACGACTCATCAGAGAGACAATAGGTATCCTAGCGTAGATGCTAGATTATAAAAGTTGAATACCTTTCCATCGTAGAGAATATGAAATTTTTGTTTTGCATGGGGGGATCTTATGTCCACACGGGCTAATTTCTTTGTTTGGTAGAGTTTACTTCTTTTCTTACAAAAATAAAATAAAAATTAACCCGCTCAATTTTTTGTTAGTTTAAAGTTATTTTTGTTGTAATCTAATTTTTTAAAGAACCTAATAAAATATTTGTCCTTATATTATATATGTATATAGATTATCATGAAATTAAAAAAGTTAGATGTATTTAGATAATGTTTTTTCAGGAATTAATTTGAGTTGTGTATCGACATGTCAAAATGATCAAATTTAATAAAATGCGTAAATTAATAATTTGCTTAAATCTAAATAGAATTGGTGGAATATGATTTTATGGATTGATTTTACCACCTCTATACATAATAAATGTATGATGGCTATGACGAACACTATGTCAATTATGTAACTACAAGTGTAAAAATAAAAGTATGGATGGATGAGTTCAGTTGAATAGTTTAACTTGAGCTTTATAAATCATAAACTCCAAAACCCAATAATTCAAATGGTTGATTGATTTAGTGACATCTCAAAAATCAAAAAATTTAAAAGACTATATCGACTCTTCTGTAGTATAGAGCAACAAAAAGAATTACCCCCTCCATCCCATTGTCACGAACCAAGAGCACCCGTGAGTCTCAACAATACATAAAGGGTTCCCATACAAGTCTCTTCGCATTCATTGCATTCGATATTGAAATAGTGTAGAATTTAAAACTCATTTAAGTTCTAAATAGTAAAACTTCATTTTATATAAACCAAAAATATAGCGGGTCTAAGTCTCACATCGCCATCCTAGACCGAAGTCTTTAACATACTAGGGACACAACCCTTTACGATGGTAAAAAACTACTAAACTTCCTCTTACATAAATTTAAGAAAAACATAACGTCTTGTCCTCAAATCATGAGGACATACAATGTCTGTGAAGAAGCAATCCAAAACATCAAACTATCTAGAAGGAATATCGCTTTCGGAACCTACACTTGTACTAAAAACATGAAGAATATGATTTAGTACACAAAACTATAATAAGTATGATGACGTTGCAAAAACATTCTCAAGAGGGCCATTTTTCTCAGAAATCGTGCATTAATGCCACTTTTGAAATATCATGAACATAGCATAACGGACACCATGATAAATTATAAAAATCATATAAGTCATAACTTCACGCTTACTGAATAATACAAGGAAACCATTACAATTAACTTTGAACCTTCACTTCAAGCAACCCTGAGGCTATACCTTGTGCGATGTATGAATATCGTCCTATACAACCATCCATACTAATACACCACACCAAGATCACTAAAAGTAAACTAACCTTACAATCTTTTCTTCGTTTACACAATATAGCATATAAGAGATATAAACATTACATGAACCACATTTCACATTAGGACCATCATCTAAGACAAAATCTAGGTCATACTTGTGCAATGTTCAAGAAACATCCCATAATACTACTCACACTAAGTATCCCCTTGGCGCCACCATGGACTAGAAATATTCAATTCATTAAGTCATGACAAGGAAAGGGAGACATGAATATAATCAAAGTAAATAATTCATAACCTCAATTAGACTACAAGTCGACATTCTTCATTAGATTGCATAGGAACTCATTCCTTCATTAAGGAGAAGCATTCTTTGATAAGTAATTAGGATTTAGCGATACTCACTACGACCCTCTCCAAGCCTACTTGTACAATGCAGAGGTAGTATCCCATACTACTACCTACACTTTGTAGAATCTATCAAGAAACAATAATGACATCTCACATAATGGGAATAAAATTAACCGACATATACCATGAGAGATAAATAATGGAATACTGGTGTCACCCTCACCGGATAAGGGATCCCTACTTTCCTAAGGTAGGTGCATTTTTTCTAGCTTATGTGGATCCTTTGCTATAGATCTCTGTGGAACATAGTTATGGGATATGGATGTTGTTACTAGATACCCCACCTCAACTAATGGATCGGCATCCACCTCAAGAGACTTCTACTAGATACCTCGCCTCAACTCATGGATTGTTATCCAATCTATGTTATCAAAACCAGAAATTACTGATTGTAATAAATTCTTCAAAAACACGAAGTAACTGAAACTTATAGAGCCAGTAAGCAAGATGAACATTACACAGAATACTGAAATCTATAAAAACATACAAAAATCTGAAATAATCTTTTAGTTTGGAAGAAGATCAAGGCCACTGAACTCACACTGTCCCCTTAAGGAAATTATTCCCCTCTAGTATCCGAGGTTTGATTTGGAATATAACCTCCCAGGGTAAAATGATCTTAATCAGCAGAGTGTAGATACCAAAAACTCTACTGTGAGTGAATCAATCCACAGTAGGAAAGTACACGAAGAAAAAAGTGTTTAGAAGAAGAAGGAAGATCAGAAAGTTCGTTGAAAAATATTCTGTAGACTGAGTGGTATTTATAGACAAGAAGAATATGTTCTGAAAGGTTGCAACCCTTTAAGAATTGACACAACCATTAATGAAAGATTGCAACCTTTCAAATGGTATTGACTGTTCCTGCAAGTTGCAACCTTTCAGAACAGTCATGGCGGGAAATTTAAATAAAACGGATAATAAAATGGGCCACGCGCGGATCCGAGTCGGGTCGGGTTAACTAAAAAGTTGAAAAAATATCGGTTAACTAAAAACTTCTGTTATCAACTAATTAATTGAAAATAGTTTTGGCCATTTAATTAAATAAATAATTAAAACAAACTTTGTCCAAAAAGCAATCTCTTGATCATTAGCCAAAACCGAAGCAAGTGACGACGACGACGGCGCGAGGGGGGTCCCTCTTTCCAACACTTTTAACTATTAATAGGAGTGTTTATGTATATAAGATCTCCTATTTTTCTTTCCATCACCGATGAGGGACAAATGCCTTTTCATTAAAACATAGAGGAATTTTCAAGTTCCCAACTCATCAAGTTCTCAACTTTTCAAATTCCTCTCCTTCCCTCTATTTCCTATCAATTCTTGCTACATACC
This sequence comes from Solanum lycopersicum, assembly GCF_036512215.1. Lineage (NCBI taxonomy): Eukaryota > Viridiplantae > Streptophyta > Magnoliopsida > Solanales > Solanaceae > Solanum > Solanum lycopersicum. The sequence goes on from NC_090800.1 coordinate 19,739,217, forward strand.
CAACATGGATGAGTGACCATCTCATTCAATATCCTCTCACTGTTTGGCCTATATTCTCATAGATTATTTCATTTATTAAGGGAAAATGGATTGTTATCGGATACCCCACCTCAACTCATGGATGAGTATACATCCCCTCCCTACATTCAGTTATTGGATAGCTCAATGAAGGTATTGATATTGCTTCTAGAAACTCCACCTCAACTCATGGATGAGTATCCATCTCAAGCCCCATACCTCATTCATTCATTAGATTTCAATCGAGAATAACCTTTCAATACACGCTACATTCATTAACATATTCTTAGAAACTTCATCATGATTTATTTGTCAATATCTTCTAACAACAAAAACTCAATTAAAACTCCATTTCATACTTAATCATGACACAACCATAGAAATATCACACATATATTGACAATAGATGCATTAAGTGAACACCTCCACCTTACAAGTGGATCAACATAAGACTAGCAAATTCTATATAAACAAGTAATATCTCAAATCTTACCTTCAAGGCACTAAATCTAAAGTATTAACACAACAAAAAATTCACCATGAATAAATATAGATAGTAGCATACTTTAACAATCTAAGGCCATTTAATCACTTTGTATGCACATACATTCAGTATCAAGACAACTCATTTTATAAAGGTATATACTAAAAATAGAGGGAAATCATGGGTTCATGGAGTATTTCAACTTCAAATGACCTATATAACAACATTATAACTATAAGATTCCACTATAAACCTTTTAAAACCATTTATATGAAGAACCCATGAAGTTGAGTAAAAGCCCTTGTTTTCATTAACTTGAAAGCTTGAAAGTTATTTTGAAAGACTCTAGGGTGAAAGCAAACCCTAGATGAAAAGTCACCATATCTTAATATTAAGGAATCCCATGAAAATGAAGAATAAATTCCTTAAAATCTTCAACATTACCTTGAACTTGACGTTGGGCTCCAAGAGAGTTTCTAGAGAGAACTTTTGAGAGAAAGGGTTTTGATTTAAAAAGATGAAATCTAAATGAGGACTTAAATGTTTTAATACTCTTAATCCAAAAACACTTAAAACAATCAACCTCATACCTACAAGACCTAATAGGACTTTACTAAAAGCCCTTTTGCCAAGAGGTGTATAAAAACATTTTACACAGGTAGGACCTATGGACAGCCACCTATGGATCGTAGGTGAACTTACTTACCATACTGGTCATCTGTAGTTGTGGACTGAGGCTCCAAAATGGAGCCTTCCTCCCTAGACTAAGGATGGACTTACGGAGCAGGACCTACGGTCCATAACTTTACCTACTGGTCATAAGTCTTGGCCGTAGTATACTCCTTTTTTGAAGCTTTTCGGGTTTAAATTAATGTCCTCCTAAAGGACCCTTATGGTGTTCCATGGGGAGTCATACCCGGATGCTTAACCCCTAAAAAATTCCATTTAGGTAATAGGGCCCCTATACAAGTTTTATTCCTCAAACCACACACAACTTCCATAACACAACACTAGAACACACAAACTTCAGAAGACTAGTTTCCGGACGTCATCGTCGTTCTTTGACGTTTGACCTCTAAAATAACCAAACTAACATCAAAATCCATTGTTTCATAATTTAAACAACTTTACAACTATAAAATAACATGTGAGCCTCTAGTTCAACCTACTAGATTTAGTCAAGCCTTAGTTAGGTCTTAGTACTTCGTTCGGGGTGTTACACCCATTTTATGTGAGGTAGTTTGACTAGGCAAAAAGTTTAGGAAAGAAAGGAAGACTTTTAAAACTTATAATACAAAATAAACTATAGAAATTTGGTTGGTTACATTCGTTTGATTAAGGGTAAAATATACATTTATAGTTAAACATGCACTTAATATAGAAATGTGTCATTCATTTTGAAACTGATTAAAAAGGAAAGTAAGTCACATAAATTGGAAGTGATGGAGTTATACATATGGACAAGAAAAATAATTACTTCCTTCTTTTTAATTAGACACGATATTAAATAAAATAAAAAATATTTTTGAATTGCAATTTAGATTTAAAATATGAACAATATCAATATGCCTTTTAATCTCATGACATTATTATGTAATGTCACGTAAAAAGTGTTCTATAAAAACTACAATAACAATGAAAATTAGAAGTAGAAATAAAGAAATTTAAGGATTTAAGAAGTACCACTCACAACAATCATCAAGTACATGTGTAACACTTCGGAAATTAGAAACTTGGAATGTAAAAGACAAAAGGCTTCAGCTAAGTAAAGATGTATGTGTATGTAAAGTTGTACGGTCCGTGCAAGGTATCTTGTCCAGTATAGCTAACCATGGTAAAAATTAAACTTGATGTTCTTGTTACGAAGGATTTCAAGGGCCATATAGAATTTCAAAAATCATGGAACAGGTCGTGAAGTCGTGTGTGAAAGGAACCCATCAACCTTTAAGTTTTTGGTCAAATTCAAACAAATATATCTCTCATCATATAATGAATATAACGAATTAGGTGGCTCATGACCTATTAAATTAAAGGTCTTTAAGTCCTTTCCAACGCCAACAAGTGTACCTCATTTGGAGTTTTGAGTAAAATGTTATGCACATTAGTGAATCAACATCGAGCATGTGAATTTTCATGATCGACTATACGACCCTTGAAGTGTCTCATAGAATGTGAGACTTAAACGGTCAGTGAAACCTCCCTTTTAATTCACCTTCCAAGTTTGTTAAGTTGGGGTCGCTTTGTGTTTTCCCCTATGCATTTGGAATATATATTATTGGGAGTAGTATTGAGCACTGATATGGAATAATTTCAACAACTCAACATCCTGATAGACCATGTGTGCCAACATGGTTAAAGGAACATACTTTTTAGAAGAATCCTTATTTCTTAGTGGATTTACTAAGTTGAGGTGTTTTGTACCCCGATAAGGTATAAGACTATTCTGACAACGTAGGAGAGATGTTGTATCACCATGTAGCTCATAGTATTGATTGTCCGTTAGAGAATATCGCGATAGTGTTGAAATGTACTTTTAGTATATCACTTAATATGTTAGAGTTAAAAGATGAGTAAGTTATTTTGTAAAGCTTTAAATGATTTTAATTTCTTTAATTCTTTACATTCATCTTGATTATACTTATCTATTATTTTCCTTTCATTCAGTTATTTAATCTTGACTATATATTACATACTCATGAATTCAATATACTAATGTCATTCGACCTGAATCTTTTATGATGTTAGATGCACTTTTTTCATGATCGCCAACACGTGTTTTGTTGAGATCACTTTGTGTTTCATATACCTTTTGTGAGCCTCCTTGATCTCCAGAGGACTTCACACATTTATTTTCCTATTTTTGTTGAGTTGTCGTGGATATTGTTCCTACATATATCCTTTTATTAGAGGCTCTATAGATAGTTAATGTTGAGGAGCCTTGGTATTTCCCTTTTATTTTAAGATGTTTTGCAAACTTTTTTATTTATAACATTGGGTACTTTCATAAATTGAGTTGGGTATATTTGTGATATACGAGTCAAAATCTACACAAATGATCTTTTCTTGGGTGATTCTTCCATGAAGTAGTCAATCATGCCAAGGTTTCACGTGGAGATCAAACAAGGTTCGCGAGTGCTGGTCACGTCTAGGGTGTAGTCTCGGAGCATGACAACATGAACATTAGATCTAGATTTCTAGTATGCCTACACTCAAAATACTTAACAAGAATATACTTGTTGAAAGAGAGAAACTAATTGAATGACTTCGTTATGATCCCGTGGAGTTACTTTTAGTGCGTTTTTCTGGGTATTATTAGCTAAGTTGAACAACCTTATAACGCCAAACTATACTTCTTCTGATTCAAAGTATGAGAAGTCTCTAAAAAGCGTAAATTGAACGATACATTGTGGTCGATTCTAAAAGGAGTGAAATGGTTCTACTCTCCTTTTGGCTTGGCTCCCGCATACAATTGTTCTAGAACTTTTGGCGAGCTCTATCATTATTACAGATCCATTTGGTGCATCACTGAATTATCATTTTCTCGCCAATTTGTCTTGGTACATGGACAAACTTTTGCAAGCTGTAGACTTTCTAGGAGAGTTGATTAGTGGCTTTTGCGATCTCTAGTTTAACACCCGAAAGTTCTATGAACCTATAGAACCTCAACTACCTAATACTGATTAAAATGATGTTTCCATATCTAGAATAACATAATAAATTTGATCTAGAAGTATTTGCGCTTTAGTGTCAAAGAAAGACCTTGACGTCCAGAAACTAGTGAAATTGAACTAGTAGACGTCCCAAGGTTTGGCGAAGGTTGGGGAGTGTCATAAGAAGTCTAAAACTTTTAAAAAGACTTTAGATAGGTAAAATATAGTATACAAGGTCCTAACGTCTAGTAACAACCCCAAGGACCACCGGAAAGGTCCTTGAGAAGGACCCGAACTTTGGCGAGCAGGCTGCTAAAGCATCCTACGTCCAGCCAACATATGGAGCTCCCTGCACATCACGCAGCCAGCACAAGCAAGGAAAGAATTTTCCTTTAGATGCGGGGTCTCCCACGAGGTCCACTTCCTCAACTTGAATACTTTTTAAAAATGTGGAATTGACCTTGAGACGCGCATCCATTTCCCAGATCAGTCCGCTTCATTTTTAAATTAATTTGACTTCACAATAAGACCCAATTAAGTTAGGGGTCTTTTGGTTATTTTTGGAAGGGGATGTATATTGATTTCGGGTCTGTTGTAAGTCATTTTTACCCGTTCAAATCAATTCCCCAAACCCCTCTCACTTCTCTCTAAAAATTCTAACTCTACTCGAAGAGCAAACTGGAGCTTGGAGAAGAAGACCAATATATCAAGTTTTCACTTCAATTTCATGTCTTTATCAACATTAAGGCATGATTTCTTTCACTCTTGGGATTCTTTTTCCAAGATGTCCGTCCAAAAGGTGATTTCTAAATTCCTTAAAACTAGGGTTTTTCTTTTTACATGATTAATTGATTATTTCCTATGAGTTTTCCTTAGACCAATGTATTTCCCCCAATTTTATGAAAACCTTGAATTATTAGGGTGAGTTGTGAAGATGATGAACAAGTATGTTGACTACATTGTTGTTAATTGTGTAATTGCTTCTTGAATTTACCTTGTTTATGTAATTGATTATGTATTCTTGGTAATGGAAGTATGAATATTTTAGAAGAGGGAAAGAAGTATATTGATTTGTTCTTCTTGGATTTAATTGTGAATTATGAGTTACTCATATAATAATGCTTCCATGTCAAGTTTGTGGTTAATGTTCATGCTAAGTGTTCCTCATACTTAAACATAGGACATTGAATTAGACATAAATTATGTATGTATGTTATGATACAAATATGATATGATTGAAAGTAGTTTCTCATGATTCTAATAAAGTGTGAAGTGAAATATTTAGTCACTTGCGAAGTGGTGTCTAATGTAAAAAGATTGTTCTCACGTAAGATGACCTATGAGATAATATGATAAGATGTTTACATATGGGTGTCAGAGGACTAATGTGAACTTGTATGACCTTTAACTGTGTGCCTACATAGGACTCTAGCTTAGTTGATCCACCTAGATAGCTATGTAGTATTGGTTACACCTTAGGCAAGTGTTAACCCTCTCTTTTCGGTGTGGGAGGAGAACACTGGATTCCATGTAGCTCATATGGTGTCATGTCGGGTATTGAACTATATTTCCTAATGTAATATTGTAAATGAATAAGTCAAGTATGTGAATTATTATTTGGGCTTGTCCTAAAGGCTACTAGATAGGGTGAGGGAGGGTATGGAACTTCTCTAACTCATTGCACATGTGGGATCCTAAGGGATTGTCTTATTAGTGTTCTTGTATGAGTAAGTTGATTTCATGTTATGTAAATCAAGTTATGTATGAACTTATGAATCGAACATGTTATGATAAGCTATGAGATTAAGTTGTATGTATGTAATAAGTGACTTAATGTGATGCTTAGCTTTGGATAAGACTGTGTGATTTTATTCTTTGGCATTGCACAAGTATTGATTTGGGTTGCTTATGTTTTGGATTAATATCATGTTGGGTAGAATTATAGTGTTCATATATGTGCTTGTTAAGTTGTTGAACATAAAGCATGGTTTATACTAAATAGTGTCTTTTCTCATGCATTGATAATTTTATGCATATGAACCATATTTAGTACATGTGTTTTGTAATAAACCATATTTATTTATTTTTCCCCAACATTGTAGGTTCCGGTCATTGAAAAGTTTCTAGGCCACTTTGCAAGGATACTTGGACTTCTTCCTCCAAGTAGTGATGATTCCTCCATGTTTGAGGATATTGCCTTTGATCTACCTTAGTATAATTGATATAGTCTAAAAGACATTCGTTTCTTCCTTATTCTTAAAGACAATTTTTGTAAGCCCTAAGTGGCAATATGTACTTGTGTAAGGGCTATGCCTAAATATTGTACTTCATATAGATCGTTTAATGTGAGACGGTATTATTAAGCTAAATTATTACATGTTGATTAAGTTAACTTCGGAGAATCCTATGTAAGCTACATATGCGAGGAGTCTAAGTAAACTTTGTATGTATATATATATATTGTAGTATGTAAGAGGTCTATGTACACCTCAATTTGTATGAAGTTTCAATTTTTTCCATATTTGGCGTATGAAATGTATTGATGAATGCTAAGAGGCTAGTCTTACTCCTGTTATAGGATGACGATGCCAAATGCGTCTATGGCCTTCAAATCATCCACGTCTCGTCAGAGACAGGTAATAACTACTTTCAAGTCTATCACATTTTCAGAGCCACGATCTGACATCTTGCATAACTCAACTTAAGCAGTGAGAGAATACATTGCCACCCCGTGGGGCCATGATCACCTCACGTTGTACTCTCAACTCCAAATAAGAGACAATTCTTAAACTATTGCTTGGTCAATCATCAATGGCACAATGGACTCAATCCCCGAGGCCCTAACATCAGTAGAATAAGCATGGTTACACATTTCGTTTATCATGGTGTATGTCGGGGGTGGGGGAATGAAGTAGTAGCGAGAGCAGGTTCAGTAAAAGTGGAGGATCTAGGTATACCTTTCGGCTAAACTATTAAAGTAGAGTGAATAGTGTTGGCCTCCATCTAATCAACATTAACAACTAGAAAAGTGTTTATTGGAGCCTTTTTCCTTCTTTCAGCTTTATCTTTCGTGTACTCAACTTCAATTCTTTGAATATCAGTAAATGATGCCGAAGTCACCTCAGTGTCTTTATTCATCCTAAAAGGGCATACAACCTCATGGAATAGATCAATAATAAGACAAAAATCGCAATACAGTTTTATTTTGTTTTTTCCTCATTACCATAAGCGAGGATTTGTTAGAGAGGGTCAGCCACTTCCGATCAACTATACAACCCAGTAGTACAACTCATGATGTTGGATGATTGACTGTTTTGTGATGGCATCATTGTGCTGTTAATAAATCCAAAAACCAATATCGAGTTGCCGAAAATTAGATCCTTCTTCCTAATCACAAAACCCAACTTTAGTTATGAAGGTTTGATATCACTCGGTAATGAGGCCAATCAGCCCTCCAAATATTCCAATGTTTTGCTTTTTCACCTTGTCAGCCAAATAGTGAATAATGCATGTTGTCTAGTACAACAAATCATTAATGTAAGTATTGCTGCACTTTACAAATTAACCCTTCATCTACACGTAATCAATCTTTGTCATTAGTCTTGCCTTATTTTTCCCTTTCAAGATCATCTTTGAATAGCATGCATAAAATTCTTGAACCACAAAAGGAACATATAGATATCGAGGCTTGGTGAACTCTTGGAAATTGTAGAAATGAAGTGTGTCCCACATCTTTGGATATTTGTAACCTACACAATCAGTGGATAATTTCTTTTCTCCAGAACAGTATGCAAGTTGGCTGCTTTTAGTTGATTCATAGATCGAGGCAGATGTTCTAGGGCAGGGGGATTTGATGTGCCTATGATTTATAAATGTTGAAGTCATCGGAAATGTTGGAAGCGCAGCGAAAGGATCGTGAACTGCTTTACATTAGAGTCCTGAGCGTTTCCGTTTGAACAGCTCTCTCTCTCAACTGTTGGTGTATTTAATATAGTCCTAGACCAAATAGCTTCCTCCTTTTAGACTCAAAGGAGGTGAGATGTTGATACTCATGTTGTTCAATAAACTTGAACTAGAACTTGCTACCACTTGCTTCTTCCTTTTGATTTCCCACTCCACTGAAATCGTTTAGAACAAGAAGCCCGGGGACATGTGAACTCATTGCGATTATGACCCCTTTTTCCTTTTTTTTGATGTTGAACCTCTTACAAGAAGCTTAGGTCTACTGGTATCTGTTAAAAAACACAAATGAAACATATGCGATTGCAAAGATTTAGCAATATCATTTTCAAAAAGTTGTAGGAAAACACGCAAAACCATTCGGTGAGTCGGCATGACCGTTCGGCGAGAAATAGAGAGCTTCACAAAAGTTATAAAATAAACCAACAAAAATCAATAGAAAATGGCGAGACAAAACATCATTCAGGAAGTCGCCGATTTCACTCGGAATTAGAGGGTGCTTCACCAAATGTTACAAAACTAAACAGCTAAAAATAAATTCAGAAAGGTTAGACTTAATCTATCTATGAGTCACCAAATCTAATGGACGAGCACAAATATATCACCCAAAGCTACATATTAGTTCACCAACATTGCAGGGGCGATAAAACATCAATTTGCAAACCACTGAGACACTCGACAAACTCAATTTAGCTTTTCAAATATCTCGACGTTCTAGATTCCATACCCAAATTTGAATTCTCAACGAACAACTTATGTCAAACAATTGAAAGAATAATTATATGCAATTCAAGCTTGCCTACAATGATTATCTATGTGGGGGCACTCACACTTCCCTGCAATTGATCTAAATTCAATCAAACAATTATTTTCCCCTTAACTATGACTTTATCCAATCCATCATTGGGGGGATTCAAGTTGTTTGGTGGAATTTGGGTTACTCAGACTTTACCCGGACAAAACTCAAAATTTACGCCACCACCAATTCAACTTCCCGCTCATGTCTTACCCTTGATTCCTCATCACGTTACCATCATAGTCACATAATACAATAATTCAACTTTCTTATAACTAGCCTTATATTTTTTCCTCGAGGTGAAATCCATCTGGGGATTTCCTTCACCCACACTACCTCTACTGTTGCCCTTGCAACCCAGTGTAAGTTGTCATAACACTGATCCATTCAGTGCATGACATACAACACATAAAATACTTTACTCACAACACATATCAAACATATAAAATATATTTACCAATTATACCACAACGAATAACTCAATTTTATATCACATCATTAGTCCTCTCACTAATCTCAAACCCAACTAGTTATATTGTGGGAATTTAGCAATCCAATCCCATAATTATGTAGGAAGTCGCAATTCGATCCAATAATATGTTTAAACATGGTGATCCGATACAATATTAGGACAAAATATTGAAATTCGATCCAAATTAGTAATTCCAGAATGTGGAAATTCAATCTAAGTTAGTTATGTCAGAATGTGGAAATCTTATCGATGTTAGTTATGACGAAACCTGCAAATCTAATCCCATTCATACACCACAATCACAAACACAAGTACATCATCAAGATCATAAATTTAAGGCATGATTTAATGACAATGATGTTTCATCTATATCGTATAACAAGTGTAGTCAGTATTGCAACATTTATACATATACAAGTATTATAGTGAAGCAAGAACAAGCATACATCACACAAACATGAGATCACAACATCACTTACAAATTAATCTTTTATGTCTATAACATAGGTATTATTGACCATACACCACCCTAGTTCATCATAATTCCTCCGTTTCGTCACTTCAATCATTGGATGTAGCATACGTTCACTAATCTATTTCCACTCTTAATCTCATGTCCTCATTCTTTAACGAATTCTATCCATGAGGAAAATATGAGTTTGTTCAAATATATCATCAATCCCTCATCCCAAGGCATAAACCCATAGACTTTGAGTTCTAAGGATTGTTCATGTAATATCCATGGTGCACAAAGGTCTAAATACAACCATACCATTGATTTTACCATTATCACATAATGAGCGTAGATTTATAATTACTCAATTGTAAAAAAAAAACTAGCCTACCTAGACGCCAAGATTTTGTATAGAGTTTTGACTTTGATTAAATTATTCTGGGTTCGTGATGGTAGATTTGTCAAAAAATTTACAAGATTTTGCCATCCCCATGCTAGAAATCTCCTTCTCCTCTATTCCCAAGCTCAGAGCAACTTTTCTGGAGATTTTAGGATATTTTATGGCTTATTTAGGTATTTTAGGAAGATGGGAAAATTAGGATTTCTTGTAATTTACATTCCGCCTCTCTATTCTCTCTCTTGCGCCAACTTAATCTGCCTTGGGGTGGCGTGTTAGGGTAGCTGTCCCTCCCTGGAAGGAGAATGGCCCAGATTTGTCTCAAATATTTGCTTTTCCTACATAAATATCGTTCAAGTCGTTATAATAGATACAAATTTAGCCCTTGTTCTACCCCAAACGACTAGTCTACGAACGTCACACAATCTATTTAGGACACTCCATAGTACTGACAAGATAGAACTTGAAAGCCACGACTAGTCATGACTTTTCAATTAATTAACACATGCAATAATATTATAACCCATGATTAAAAGAAAATCTGAGGTGACACACAAGGTCGACAAGCCTATTTAAAACGAACAGCCAGACCCATAAAAGTAGAGGCCTTCCCATTGTGGTGGGGGATCTCCCACTAGGGTGACACATCCGGCAATAGTAAAAATGGGATAGGGACAAATTTTTGATTCTCCATAAACTTCCCAAAACCCTACCAATCACTCTCTTCCTTACGTAGAATTTCAGGTGCATTTCTAATTCCTTACGCTCTTTAATTCACTGTTTGACTAACAAATATTGCAAGTTAATTAACTGATCGCATCAAAATGGTTTTGGGGGTAGTTATTTTAAATATTAACTAGTGTGTTGAATGTGTTATAAAAAGGCATCATGGTACTTCCTTTACATCCCTGAAGTTGTTACAATGTTTTGTGCGTAAGGATTTCGTAAATACACATTTGAATTAGTACAAAAATGGGTGGTGGAAGTCAAAATGTCTTCTTGACATAAACTCATAACTGGGAACTTTTTTTTATATTATTTTATTCAAAACTATATCTGTTTTCTAGGATCATTAATAAACTTTGATCTACTAGACCTCTATCAAAAATGGGGATTTTGGGACGAAAGATGACATAGTCGCGCATGATGTAACAACCCTGAAAATGAAATAGGTTAAACTAGAGTCTATAATATGTTTTATGAGTTAAAAAGGAGGAAAAATGGTGAATAATATTATTATAAGTCAGTTTGCAGAGTTTGGAACTGAAACATCGAAGTACGACCAAGACGTCTGGAAACTAGGCATGTTGGTGTGCTAGTGTGCATTTACATGTTTGATGTGTTCTTTTGTGTATAAAATGATAGGAGAGGACTCTAACATCTATATTAAAATTTTAAGTATCTAAACGTATTGGAAATACTCCCCAAAGACTCCCTAAGGGTCCTTTAAGAGGACCCAAACGTTGGCAAGAAGCTGCCAAAAATTGTCCAAACCACGATCATAAACCTCGCTCATTGGATCAAATGACGTGCTTTCGTTTGGGGCTTGGATACACACTTAGTTTTGGGATATTATACTCAATTTATATAGTATCTAACCAAAACCAAGGACCAGAAGGACGGTCCATTGGCCAGTTGACGGGTCGTTGATTGCAACGTCGATTTAGGCGTGCATTTTTTCTGCAGGTCTCGGGCAACTAAGGGGTGATTTATGAAATTCACCCCATGTTTTAATTAAATAGTAGAAGGTTATTTTAGGTGTTTTAGTTATTTTAACCTACTTTATACATCTAAGACCTAAATTATACCTTACTTTTCAAAATCAAAACCCCATGTTCAAAATAAGTCTTTATAGACTCCATTGATGCTTTAAGCTAGGATTGACGTTATTCGTTGATTTATCAATCAATTTATTGTTAATTCTTCAATTAAGGAATGTTTATTCATCCTTGATTTCTTCTTTCATTCAAGGAGCCAATTCCAAAGGCTTTTCAAAGATTTTTCAAAACCTTGAAATACTATATTTAATTCTAAGCATGGTTTTTTGCATAGAAATGTTTTATAAATTGATATTTTATGGATTGATCAATGTTAATTGTTGGTTTTATGATAAAAAACTCCATTAAATCATGTATTCGTTGAATTCTAAATTTTGGCTCTAATGTGGGTGAATTGATCATGACTTAATTTTATTCGATTCATGTGTAGATTGTATCGGAGTATTGAATTATGTATTGATCAATGTTAGAATTTTTCATAGATTTCCTTTTAATGTTGGTATTATTATTTAGATTCGTTAGATGATTGATATGGATGACCTGTTGGTCTGGTCTTATGTATATTGTTATTGTAGATATATCTTATTATGTGAATTTGTTAGAAAGGCTACAGAATGGTGATTGTGGCTATTGGAAGGTGGTTATTTGACCTAATTCCTTTGTTTAGCATAGAATTTATAATGAATTTTCACTTATTTGTATGGTCCACTTATAGTGACGGTGTTTAATTGTTACAATTGTTATGAATATGGAATTTTCGGCAATATATTGTGAATTATGATATGATCATGGTATGGAATATGTGCAGTTGTAAAGGGAAGGTACTCATGTAATGTCTATATGATCTTGTCTGGGTGTTATGATTATATTATTAAATGTTCTTCTTCTCTAGTTGTTGATATATGATGATGAAGGTCTAGGGAAAACATTTATAGAATGATGTTGTATCATGTGTGGTAGACTAGTTGTCCCTACTTGGTACTTGAGCTATATTGAATAAATGATATTTTCAATATTGTGTCTTGACTTGGCAGGATTAGACACCCTTGTTTTTAATGAATGAAAAGAGTTAAAGTCTAGGATCGGTAGACCTAAAGTAGGCGCCCTTCTATGAAGGACTAATATGGAAACTTTAGGGGGATCAGTCTAGTTGTCTTAGTTTCATGACCTCTCTATCGAGAAAGTCGCATACACATAGATGGTTTTGTATTTGCAACTACAACTTTATTAGATTAAACCACAACCAATAGGTGAAACCACCATTAAAATTCAATCTAAGCTACAAGCAAGCAAGACCCAATAAATTAATAAACCCATAATTGCTATATTAAACCCCAAGAATGGGGGTTGCTATCAACACATCAAGTAATAATCAAATATTTTAAAATGATAAGGGAATCAAGTGGGTAAAATAGAATATACCTTAAAAGTAGTAAAGTAAGGTAAATGGAGAAGACCCACTTCCAAAATAGGAAGAAGAGATTCTTTCTTAAAGCTTCCACAAAAACCGCTCCAAACATGAGAAAAAAAACATAAGAACAAACTTTCTAGAATAAAATATCATGTGTAATTGTTTCACTCTCTAATTTTTTATATCTAAATGATAAAATAGTTTAGGAATTAATTTAATTCAGATTTGCTCAGGAGAATCTTTTCGGTGCAGTTACTCGTGATTCCGCCAATCGCCCTTCATTCCGTTCATCGCCGCTTGCAAGTTTCCTTTCTTATCAATGTATTCTGGATCGATGGGCTGAAATTCTTAACTTTGCGGAACTTGTCTACGAAGCGCTGATTGCTCCTTTCTTTGCCTTTTGATCCATTACATTTATGGCTCACTCGCTGTAACAGAGGCTGAACTTCACAATACGGCGGAGCCCAAGTATGCTTGGCGATGCACACCTTTGAATTTTCAACTCTTTTTCTGCGACTTGCTTCTATTTTGTGCCGAAATGTCCATGTTCCTACCAAATCTTCAAATACCTGAAACATAGTAGTTTTGATCAGATATAGAAATAAAGTAAACAATCGAGGACACTATTTGTATTAAAATAAGGCCCTAAATGAGTCAAATTTGATGACTCTTTGACACCCAACTTAAACTTTTGTTTCTTCTCAAGTAAAACTCAAGTTCAAATTTTCAAGTAAGATGTCTCAAATAGTGGTACAGAAGACTCAATCATAAATATTCACAACAAAACTCAAATTTCTCATGCATAGATCAATTGTATACTCAAAAATTCAACAATTCTCAAGTTCACAATACTCGTTACTAATGCAAGTTCAAGCTCAACAAGAGTATCTACATGCCCATACACAAATAATGATTTCATTTTCACACATCTAGATTTATCAAGTTAAAATCAAGAATCCGATGCAACACTCACTCACACAAAGAGGAAAACAATGAATGTTTTCACCAATAGGTCTGCCCTTAGTTTCCGATAGGGTCACTTAAGATCAAAAGGGTCTTTCTAAGGCTTGTAATAGAGGTTCAATGCAAAGGAATGGTAATTTAGGCTCGGTGGCTTTTTCCTCAATGAGATGTGACTTTTTGCAAACATCCCCTTCCTTCCTTCATCAATTCATAGTCAAGTGCCTTTGAATCATCTTTTTATTCTTCTCCATTCATTATTTGATAATTCGATTTCTTTTGTGATTTTATTCCACACCCTTCTTTTTCATTATTTTTTAAAATATATGAAGGGTTTTCACATCTCTCCAATATCATGGGTTTGCGAGACTTTTCTTACATTTCTTGACTTCTCCTTTCCCTTCTTACCACACCCCCAACATAGGGTTTTGGCCTATGTTGTCTATTCACTTATATTACAACTCAAGAGGATTATAAGTGATAGATAACATAAGGTCTAGGTTTCATAAAGGTTACTTGAAAGAAGAGGTAAGGCTCAAAGGGTGTTCAAGAGATGTTCATACGCTCACGGGTAAGCCACAAATGCGGTATATGTAAAAGTTTGCTTACACTCTTTTAATGTTGCCTAAGATCATCTCAAGAGGACACCTTTCAAAATAAATCAGACTAACGGGGTAAATTCTAGGTTTCTTCATGCAAGGTTCAAAGTAAGGTCATCCCACAAGCCATTTACACTTACATCAAATAAGACAACACACTTTCGCTATTGTGCATTGGTCATCACAAAATAATCAATTCAGTAATTGTCTAATCACAATGAGATGCAAAGAGTTCACATATTGTCTATGTAACTTTATTCGTTCTCGCTGTAGTTGCACATTCATATTTGTTTTATTGAGAGATTTTCAAGTCGTCGGTATTGATTGAAACCGAGACTTACATTTTTACAAGAACAACCACTTTCCATACAAGAGGTGGCAAAATTTTCAAAAGTAAATTTTTGGAAGGGTAAAAATAATTTTGAAATAGGGACCCCAAAAGAGGGCCATATGATCAAACAATCCTAAAAAAAATAATTTAAAAATACAACTTTTATACTAGACAACTCAGATAAATCTCAAAACACAATTTTAAAAACATTCAAAATAAACAAACTAGTTAAAACAAGAAAATGAAGGTAGGCCTTACCCCACAACAAATAATAGAATTTGTCATAAAATGTTAGACAATTTAATCCACCAACTCAAATGACATAAAACTGAAAGGGAGATAGAGAAATGTAATGTCTGTACAGTCATCTAAAAAGGTATTGTAAGCATGTTCTGTCAGGTGACTTTCGCTATACACTTTCATTTCCCTTATGTTGCACTCGTCTGTCATATGAGTTTAGTGTTTTTTTAGGGGGGGGGGATATTCTTTTGGCAGTAGTCTGTCCAGAGTTTACTAGCTCGTACTGATGTGATTCTTGCTCATAGCGCAACTTGAAAGCTATAATACTTAATAGATGCAGGCGTGCTTATGGCTATATGTGCCTGATGCTAATTTAGGGATGTTATTTTAAAAGTTTTCTCAAGATTCTGGGACGTTGATTTGGTGACCATAGCAAAGATCGCCAGTCTAACTGGCACTTTTCCAATGGGTGTACCTGTCTATCGAATGAATCGGAATCTTAAGGTCATGCGAAAATCCGAACGACGACCACCATCTCTATCGCCAACACTGTTGGCAATTTGCCAATAAATTCTCAATCTCACTTAGTTTTTAGGTTCCAACCATGGGGGAAATTTAAGATTATTTGGCTGCTAGAATTTGGTGTGCCAAGTGGCTTGGAAATTCACCATTTGAACATTTTAAGCATTCCCATTATTCCATAAGGGAACCTTCCGCACTTCAACCTGTAACACCTTCATCATTATTTTTTTCTGATACTAAAATAGAAGATAACAAATGGTTTTGGGTTGCCTTTCGAATAATTCCTTAGTTAACGTCGTGGCACGATGCAAAACAATGTTTACCCAGCAACCTCAGAATCACCCATGGTGTAGTTGGGTGAATCCTAGGCGAACGGTAGGTTATGACCTGTCATTAGGGGGTTTATTTGTGCATCTTGTAGCTGAATTGTCATGGAGTTTGTGGTGATTGTCTCATTAAGCATCTCGATTTTTTCATTCATGTCATTCAACTTGCTATCTTTCTCTTTAGGTTTCTTTTGAATGATTGAAAGGGGATCGTGAGTCGATGCGATCCCTTGACCCTTTCCTTGGGAGCATTCTCGAAGGGAGAAATTTTGGTCCTTTTATCTTGCTTATTCTTCCAACCCCTCTACTCGTTTGGACAACACTTCTACCTATGTCTCTAGTTTATCCCACTCATATTTCTTTTGAGCCTTTTCTGTTGTTTGAACCATGTTGTCAAGTAGGTCTCAACAACTTTGTAGGGTTGACTCATTATTTCTCCTTCAAAAAGATGTTAAACTATTCTTCTATTCTCGGGATCTAGAGCTCCGTAGAAGAAGACAAGTGGTGTTTTATTTGGCATTCCATGGGATGGGAATTTCAGCAAGATTTCTCTGAGCCTCAGCCATAATTTTGTAATTGTCTCTTTCCCCTCTTGATTAAATATCAACAGATTATCTCTTATGTTTAATAACTTCAACAAAGGGTGATTTGAGCGATATCCATAATGGTCATCCATTGTTGTTTCCCTGTTGTAGAAAGAAAACAAGCACAGGAAAACTAAAATTATGGCTATTTTCATGTGACATCACTCCCCAACAACGGTTCTATTTTGATTCTTTAGTTTTTTTATAGCTTGTGATCAATGAGACTAGCCTACAGTCTAGGTGTCTACAAGTCGAAACTTGTTTAGTAACCCAACAAAGAGATTGGGTTGTTTCGCAAGGTAATGGTAGTGAAAATAATAGCTACTTAAAATTCCATTCTAAATTGTGATAGTTTAAGACATTTTTGAATATAAAAGTAAAATCAAATTAATTTGTGACACCAAAGTGTCAAATATCAAAAAAAGGGTTTTGTCACGAGTAGTAAAATAGCAAAAGATAATGGGAAACTCAAGTATATGGGAGATTTCTTGGGGTGTCATCGTTATATGTGAAGATGAAAATGGTGGGTGCATGATTTTGGTAGCTAATTTCTCAAGACAATGATGACTAGGCTAAGCTTTAGGTGAAAGCAAGATCGCTCTCACACAACTTACCCCATATAAAATGGGTTTCTCTTAGACACCACTCGTCTAAACTATCCAGCTTACGCCTTATCCACACTAGCTCATTCGACAAGAGTGTTTGTATATGGGACTAGGTCTCCCCATCTCTTGCTGAATGTCATGTCAACCCACAACTTAGGGGATCATTCTAGTGGTCTTAGTTTCAGGACCTTTTGAGTAAGCTAAAAACACATGGGTAAATTTGTATTTGCAACTACAAACCCATCAGATTAAACCACAAATACTAGGTGAAATCACCATTAATATTCAATCTAAACTTTAAGCAAGAAAGACCCAACAAATTAATCAACCCATAATTGCTAAATCACACCCCAAGAATAAGGGGGGAGGGGTTAGCCACACATTAAGTAATAATAAAATATACTTAAAATTATAAGGGAATCTAGTTAGTGTTAGAGATTAAACCTACAAAGTATTAAAGGAAGGTGAATGGAGAAGAGTCTTTCCAAAAATTAGAAATAGAGCTTCTTTCTTCAAGCTTCCACAAAAACCCTCTCCAAACTTGAGTGAAAACATGAGAACGAAGTTTCTAGAATAAAATATCATGTGTAATTGTTTCATTCTCTAATTTTCTATATCTTACTAATAAATGAGCTCAGTATTTGTAGATTTCATAATTGTGCGGGCAAATCTTTCAGGGGTCGATTATTGTTATTTGCCGAGTGATTCGGTGAATCTTGCTTCGCCCAGTTCATCTCCGCGTGCACATTGCTTTCCATGTCCGTGTGTTCTAGATCGATGGGTGGTAATTTTCTTCCTTGTGGAACTAATGACGAAATGCCAACTTCTTCAATTTGTCTCCTTTTGATCCACTTCTTTCAGGCCTTACTCGCTGTAACAGAAGGTCAAAATTTGCTATATGACGAATCTCTAATTGTATTTGGGGATGCGCACCTTTGCATCTTCAACTCTTTTTCTCCATTTTTCCTAAGTGACCATTCTCCTACCAAATCCTCAAGAACCCAAAACTTAGGAGTTTTTATCATATATTGAGATAAAATAAATAACCAAAGACACTATTTGCATTAATATAACTCCTTAGATGAGTCTAATTTGAGGAATTATTAAGCGCATATGCTAACTTCACTTTGGCACCATGCAGTACCACTCTTGAAGTCAAGATTTTACATTGCCACTTGTGTCTGGAGAAAAAGTGTCAGTCCTTGAGATACCCTTAAGACTCGGACACAAAACCTAGGACCACAAGTGATCCAAAGCTAACACTGCTGGCTTGATCATGAGCATACTAAAGGTAATAAACTAAAAGCAGAAATTAAATCGTAATTTGAACTTAAAAGATGGGGAATACCCACATTCTATAGCTGAGATATTTGAAAAACAATGAGTTTAATACAAAGGAGTTATTAACTCAATACTAAGCTGAAACTAACTATGTACGAAATAAGCCTCTAACTAAAACTAAATGACAAAGGACTGAAATGAACTCATGACTATTGTCCTTGGAGAATGAGGAGGCACCACTGAATCTGCTGAACTGGAGATCGAAAATCGACCTAAGCGCGATCTGTATGCTGAGAACTTGAACGTACATCACGAGAAGATGTAGCGTATGTATTCGTTAGTACTTGAAGGTAATGAGCATGTAGGATAGAGTAAAGCTGAAATAAAACGTAACTAGACAAGCACAATACAAGAATAATAATATTAACATGATATACTGGATGTTTAGGTAATTGAATGCAATGACAAATTTATAACATGCTAGAACTGAATACTAAATATACTGATAAATGGTCAATGCAATAGAGTGTGATTGAACTGCATGAGCTACTAATAACTGATAATAAAACCACATGAGATAAATGTAGAGTTCGATGTATACGCCCCATGGAGAGGGACAAATATACCCTGCCAGAGGTATAAAGGCGTGCTGGTCTGATCACGAAATTGATGCCCACGGAGGGGACTTACAATCTACTTGGACTATTGGGTACACTAAAACCTAGTAAACCTCATTATTAATTCTATTCCCAATAAATTATGTAATTAACTGATATGACTGAGTTTCTGTAAATATTGGATAGCTCAAAACTTAACATGCAAACTGAGAATGCAACAATTAATCTGGTAATTATGCATTTATAACTGAGGCATGTATATCTAAAGTAACTCAAATATCTGACCTAGCATGTGGCTAGGGTTCTAAATTTGATGCAATAATTTGAGTAATAACATGGTAATCTAATTCGAAACATATAACTAATTAATTCATGAAGTTATATTGAAGTTCTAAAAACCCTAAGTCTAATCATGATATGTGAATGAAGAATCTGACTGAAAACTAGGGAACCAATGGTGAAAGGAACCCACTAATATTCACGAGAAATATTTAGATTTTGGGGCTGGAACTGTTGGAACCTTGTTGCGTTCTTGAACTAGGGTTCTTAATCTTTTTCTCCTCTCTTGCTCCTAATTTTCTAAGTTTTTTTATTAATGATTTGACTTAGGTATGTTTTAGTTATGTTTCTAAGCTTAAACTAACTAAAATCTGATGACTTAGGGTCGAAACGACGTAGTTTAGGATTTAAACAAAGTGGAAAAGACCAAAACACCCCTCAATTAATTGCCATCTGACCAAATGACGACGTGGAATGACGGGTCGTCGTTCAAATGACGACCCATCGTTTGGGTCCGTAGGTTGGGTCTGTTCAATAGATCTTTACTAAAAAGGGCATAACTTTTTACTCAGATGTCTGATTTTAGCAAGGTCGGTGGCTATGGAAAGCTAATTAAGTTATATATCTTTGGTGTTTCATAGGATACCTAATTCATTTTTTGCTAATAATGATAATTTGAAGTTGACCCAACTACGTTTTCCCCCTAACTGTCCGCTAATTTTTACCTACGGACCTTAGATCGAAGTACGGTCCACTTTGGTCATCCTTCGTTTGTGTCTTGAGGATGGGTAGTAAGATTCTCAATCCACGAATAACATCGATGGATCGTAGTGTGATCTACGGGTCGCCGGTTTGTACGTGGGTCGAGACTTAGTCAATATTTGCTGAGTTAAATTTTGGGAGGGGTGCAGTGACAATTTATGGACCTACAGTACGGGCCGTAGATCAGACTACGGTCCATCGGGGTAACCGTCGATAGGACCTTCAATTTTTCTGAAAATCTAATTTTTGGTCGGAGTGTTACAGAAAGAAGGGCTTCACGAGGGATCGTTGGATGGCTCAAACATGGAACACTATTAAGGCCATATTTTCTTATGTCGCCCCTAACAAAGAGTTCCTGGATCGATCCAAAGAATTATGTGGAGTTTCCCATGCTGAACAAGACCTAGGCTTGTGTGATACCCTAGAGGACCTAGAGTCAGATGTGGACACTACCAAGTCTGAGGATTCCTAGTCTGAATACATATTTTCAATACTTTGGTTTTTGTAAATTTTAAGACAATCTTATTTTTATCTTTTGAATTAACTAAGTTTTGTAAGCACGAGGATTCTTGTTTTCACTGTCTAATAAATCCCTATATTTAAGTTTGAATGTTTCATAATCTCCTATTTCTGATCTTGAACACTGCTTGGAGTTGCAGGGATTTGTTCGGGTTCAATTTGAAGTTTGAAATGTTTTCTGAGGGAAAACAAGGGAGGCTAGGTGAGATTCTACCTTGCCTCTCTACGCCCTGACAGAGAAATTCCCTATATAGTGGGAAAAATCCCGCCGCAACAACTCTATGAGGACCGAAACCTAGATTAATAGTTTATGGGCTATTTCGCACTCTTCTATATTTTTACCCGAGTTCCAAATGTAGCCAACCTATTGAAGACAAATTCCAAGATAGGAAATGTTATCAACCAATCTAAAATAGTCTTAACGACACAGTACCACACTAGTTCTCCCTAATTCAATGGTACACCCACACATCCCTAGGATACACCCAGACATTACAACTCACACATCTCCAATCAATTAGGACAACACATTGAACATATTCAGGGTTCATATCATTAAATTAGAATCCAAGAATACTTCTGCATACATAGTTATTTTGCTCTGCATGGTGTAACCAATTTACAATTAATTCAACAACAAGAAATACACAAACACAGTTATAATCACACATCCCAACAATTTCATTTTAGCAGTTTGTTCGTTCCATAATTGACCATTACTTGTCATCGATGTTCATTATAGTCCCTAAGGCTAGATACAAATTGGAATCTTCCAATTCAAATTAACTTGTTTGTGTCCCTTTGAATGTATCAACACTGTTTATTTCACTTCGTTGAGATGCCAATTGGAATCAGGATATACCAATTGGACTCAACTCATACTCCAAGCGACACTTTGCACAAAAAGAGAGAATTACTTGAACAACTTACTAGCCTATTGTAAGTAAAATGTGGACACCAACACACATTTCTGCAAGAGTCTAGAACACATTTTTCTCTTCAACTAGAGAACGGTATTTCTTGAAAGAAAGACTTCAACTTTTACTGTTTACTTTAACTCAAAAGTTAAGCCTAAAAACAAATTTAAAGCATTTAAATAAGACTCTTGAAACTTTAAGAAAGTGTGCTTTGACTTACTTCTTTACTTCTAGACTTAACTCTTAACTTAATTGACTTTGATATTAACTTTCCTTGAATTGGATATTGATTCAAGGTTCACGATCTCATGTTTATGGATGATTTCATGATATTTAACTTGTAGGGTTCATGCGGAAGTATGACCATGAAATACTCCACTCAAGGCCTCAAAAACACTTCTTATTTCAACATTATTTGAGTTATATGGTTCCCGCAAAATTATGGGCACGAAAAATTCAACTCAAAGTCTTCATGGATAACATGTAATAGTTCAATGATTATAAATATAAACTCAAATTGATTAGAAATTTATTACTCAAGACTTAAGACTTGATATGCTACTCATCTCAAAGGTACTAAACTAATCGTAGTTCATGCAGATGTTATATTCATGAACGACTCGACTTAAAGGTCAAAATATCAATAAGGAACTCATCTATATGAATCTTATCATTCTAATACTTACTTTCTGAAAACATAGTTTAAACCAATGGTTTATCTTAACAGATTTACAACTGAACTTAAAAGCTTTCTTGAACTCTACTCTTAACTCTCATGAATTAAAGAGTTGTGGTTCATGACATGGAGGATCTCATGATAACAAGGTAGAATTATGAAACAAATTACTACAAGTTGTAAAAGACTCCACAAAATGACTCGAAGGGCTTTCTTAGAATATTGCAAAGAATTCTCAAACTTAATCCTCAACTCTACCTTCAATTTGGGTAATCAATTCAAGGTTATGCTAATGTTAGGACTAATTTTAGGTGTTTATAAGAAGCTTAGAAGTTAGAGTTGAAAAGGATTGAAGGTACACTTGCAACAAACTCAAACGGACAAACTGGAGGCAAACTGGATGGGGGAGACAACCCTGGGGCTATGTGGCGTGGAGAGCCAAATCCTGAAGTACAGAGAAGGATTTGGGGCGCTTTGGCAGGCGCATAGAGCCAGGACCTAACCGAAAAAATCTTTCAAACATCCTTGCTCGTTTTCTCACCCTAACTCACCTAAAATCGAATGGTTTCTTCCCCTAATCATTTTGATTCGATGAGTTAACTTAATTACACTCTAATCTATTGAAAACAACACAAAAATTACTCAATTTCGTCTCAATAAATCATCAATACCCCAACATAACAAGATTTACAATGAACTTCAAGAACAGCTCTAATGAACTCATTAGGAACTCTAATCTTTAAACATTAAGAACGAAATTTCGCTGAAAAAATAGCATGATTGGCGAGTGGGTCAGCTAAAAAAACACTATGGAAGCTTACATAACATTAAAACCATGGAGGAAATCTGCAACTAAATTCAAGAACGTCGACAAACGCCTTCATACTTTCCTCTTTTCTCCTTTTTTCTCTACTTTTCTCTTCTCGTCTCTTCTTGAACTCTCAGCTAAAACCCTAGGTCTATATTAGGATTATAAAACTGAAACTAACAGGATTATACTCCTATAGTATAACTTAAAATGAATTAAATCTGATAGGCTAAGAAAATGACCAGAATACCCCTCATATTTTTGACTAACTTTCTTTAACTATGGTATCTTATATTACACCTAAATCATCCTTTTATAGGATTTGTGGTCGTTTTATGTTGACCTAAAACTCATACTTAACTTCACTCTCAAAATTTCAGATTTTTCTATTTCCAATTTAATTATGAACTCAAGGTACTAACTCTAGTGAATTGACCTTAATTTTTAATTCCTTAGAAAAGTCTCACTCACTATGGTGAACGAATCAAGTCTTACCTCGAAAATATTTTCTAGGGTGTACAATAAATTCCCTTTGGGACCAATCGTCCTCAAATGATGTCTAGACTAAGTAAGGATTGGGTTACTCTTACTAAGGTATGAATCTAAAGGTCTGCTCTTACGATATTCAAGCTTCACCCAAATACTTAAGTTTGGACTTTTTACCTATCTAAAGGGAATCTCCTCCCAAGACTATTACTCTTTACCACAACATTCAAGCTTAGGAATATAACAACTCCATGAACTCCTACTAACCAAATCTTTCCAATAGAACTTAGTGCTCTTATGTAACTATTTCCCATAGTAAAAACTAATCCTCTAATTCCTCCATATTAATAACCATAGGTAGAATTATCACACGATCATAACACAATAAGATCACCAACCTCCTCTTACTAACATCACTTCATTACTAAAAGAACCTCCGCAAAGATATCTCCCTACTCCTTGGAATTTATTACTACCTTACTCAAAAACTTAACTTGATTTCTCGTTATGTCATCAACCCGTTAGGTATAACGCTAACACTTGAAATCTATGGACCTATTCCACATTAACAATTCAATTATGCTATCTAGGTACACATGGAAAATCATAACTTAATTGGAACCTCATCTTTGTAACATATCATCTCGACACACCTCTACATGTTCTTGTTACTCTCTTGACTTAGCCACACTTAACTTTCCTTATCTAAAGGTTAGGGTCTCTAACTTGTACTACTCACATTCATTGCAGCAAATTCTCAATTCCTCACCTACTCTATGTGAAGTCTACTGAATCAAATCTCAAGACTAACATCATCACCCTCATGTTGTCATATTTTTAATCATGACAGTCATCTCAAATTCAAGCTTGATGTCTATTACTAAACCCGAATATCAAAATGATTACTCACTTACTATACTATATCAGAATACTACTATGGCAATTTAGAAACACCTATCACTTGGACTTCATGACAATTAGTCAATCCTTACCTCTCAGTCTGCATACTCTAATTACCATCCATCCCACTTCACAACTTATGTACTGCTTACTCACCTACTTCGCATTATTACTCAAATAACTCTATCATTCTCTAAATAAGAGGTTTTCCTTTAAAATTCCTAAGGCTGAATTAGATCTATCACCTTATAAATAGTTTTTATTTTCTGTTCACCACTTAGACTTGTTCATTACCTACACAATGACACATCATCACAAACTCCTTTCTAGTGAAGGTATACTTTAACTCATATTGAGTTGCAATAGTTACTCTACCTCCTATCCTGAACTCTTTACAACTCTTTACTTCTTAGTCTAGCACAACAGAAATTCTTCATGATACCTTATTAGGTTCATGATTATAGAAGCATAACTTATCAAAATACCACCTCCCTTACTTATATCACAAAACATATGCATACTTTCCTCAAATTATGGCTCTTTCACTAGTACTGCTCATGATCTCACAACTCATGCTACTCTTTCGGGTGAAAATCATACCCAAGCTTTAAACATACTTCTTAAAAAGGCTGAAACAAATCTTAAATGATAGAGTACAACTCAATTTTAACTCAAACGCAAGATTCAAAGTGATATGGGTGCATTCCTTTGAAACTGAACACTTAACTTACTATTGGACTTCTCTTAAGCCCCTCTAGAGTCTCGTCAATTTCTCAAGTCTCTTACTAAGGATAAATCATTCATAAGGATATTTAAGCTTTACTTTTGAACCATGTCTAGTATGATACGCAGTGAAATGAATATGAGAACTCTTGAATTAGAATAGATCTCTATGACTTAGCTCTTTTGCACGATAAAGAGTATGAAAGTAGGAAAACTCTTTTTAATTGTCTATAGTCTCTTATTTATAGAAAGGGGCCCCTCACAACCATAAAAAAGATCCTACTTGATAAGGCTTCATAGACACCCTAGGACAATTGAACTCTATGTTATAATACAATATTTTTCACGAATCGAGTCTATTCCATGGACATGGTCGGCACTCACAAACCATTGTTAGTCTCATAGGGAACATTCATCCTGGCTTAGTACAAGGGAAAGACTAAATTAAGCATGCAAATGCTTAAAAACTGAAATAAAAGTTCAAAAAAACTTAAATACAAACTTTAACTCAAAGGTCAACTGTGAATAATCAAAATAATATATTCAACTTGCCATAAATAGGAAATTTCAGTCTTTAAAACATTTACCAAAATAAATGAACAATAGAGACTTCTCTACTATACAGACTATCTATGAATCCTCTAACGGTTAAATATGGAAGTCGGGACAAGACCCACGACATCCTGACTAAACTTAAAAGTAAGGGAAATCCTTATAAAGTAAGGAGGCTCATCATAGATAACTCTAACTCTTGAATGTATCAACGAAGCTCCTGTTGGTTATCCTGAATGCCTGTGTCGGCATCATGAGAAGATCAAGGACAAATGGCTCAGTACGTTGAATGTACGAGCATGTAAGGGAAAATCTAAAGCATTAAACATAGGCTTGAGCTGGATAAAAAAAAGGGAGACATACTTACCTCTTTCCAAACTTATTCAACTCAAGAAATAATACTTAAGGATACTCAAAACTACTCAACTTAACGATTCGATACTCGACTATGGATTCTCAAATAAATATAAAGCAATAATACACATGCTATACATGAATAAGAATCTTTATAAAATAGTAAAAACAACATAATTCGTTAAGGAGAATGTAGTAACAACTCAACATTATATATATAAGAAAGTAATATAGTTTCTCTTGGAGATTCTCTAAGTGACAACTATCACTATGAGCCTAAGCGATGGCACAACTTCTTACCTCACGTTGCAAGAGGACCTCCGAATATCTTGCAGTCAGTAATGAACCTAAACTATTAAGTGGATCCCAGTCGATGGTAAAAAAACACTAAGAAATCATCTAAAAAGTATGACCCTTCTTCTATCCATGTTGATTACATGATTTATGGGGGCTTGAGTTAATATGAACTCGTGTCCCAATATCGGGGCTCAATATTTAAACGACCCAAAGGTACCCCCTGGACGTTATCGGCGTATTAGACCCGAGAAGTCCCATGCAAGCCTCCCATATCAATCATCCCATAAAATACTCTCAAAGATAACTAAGAATTTAAAACTTTCTTCACACTACTTTCATTAATACGCAAGAGGAAGACTTTTCAAATAATATACCTTTACAATGTCTCATTGAACCATCTAATACATGGAATCTACAACATAGGGCCTAAGCCCATACAATACTTAAAAAAAATAACCAAATATATAAAAGAAACATGTGGGTCTTGTCTTCGAATCTATGACGACTCACTAAGATTTGCTTGAGAGGATGCTATTCCCAAGCTTTACTTCAATAGTATCCTCACTTTCCACCTATACCTTTAGAGATATAACAACATATATAATTAGTACATCGAATGCACTAATTATGGTGACATGCAATAAAGTCATGCTAAAACGGACCTTTATTTATAACATGCTTTTGTATGCTCATTTGAAGAAAACCTCATAATACAAGATTTAAGAACCATTTTCAAGTATATCTTCACATATAAGACATATTTCAAGTAATTCATAACATAACACTATCATCACAAAGCAAACCATATAAGCATATAAACCTACTACTAAAGGTTATCCTAAGATCCGCTTAAGTAAG
Source organism: Solanum lycopersicum (assembly GCF_036512215.1). Taxonomy (NCBI): domain Eukaryota; kingdom Viridiplantae; phylum Streptophyta; class Magnoliopsida; order Solanales; family Solanaceae; genus Solanum; species Solanum lycopersicum. Next base: position 19,766,833 of record NC_090800.1, read on the forward strand.
ATATGAAGTGGTCGCCAGTAGAACCCCTTAACACACGCATAAGTGATCCTCAAGACTTCCTAAAACAAGATTATTCCTTTTTCATCAATTAACCCCTTACCTAAAGTTACTCTTAGACTACCTAAATAAGACATGAGGATGCCACTCATACACTCTCTTCAAGCTTGCCTGAGCAATCCTCAAAGATACTCAAGATAAGTATATTTTCATTCACATATAAATTAGCTTAAGTCAACAATGTTCACTTAAACATTTTAGAGACATTCAAAAATTAAGGACTTTTTTTATTGGTCTTGCAGAAGACCTAGGGAACCCTCATCCTAGCATCTTCAAAGCCTACTAATGCCTTGTATAAATATCATCTTATTCCATTACATACACATTGTAGAAATTCTTCAACACTAGAATACACCCCACGTGATGAGAATATGCATTAACCTACAAAGACCATACTCGGCAGGTATGGAATCCTGAGTCTACCCTACTTTGATGGAGGATGTTCTACTTACGAAGGGTAGAACCAGGACACATCCCATGTAGGCACATAGTTTAGGAATATCAAGGGTTTCTTTGTACAATAGTCTCAAATTAAGTAGAGTCACTCCCCAAGAATATTCACTCGGTGCTAACCATGTTCTCATAGAGTGAGTTCAATCACATAAGAGGCATATGAAGAGGTAATATATTTTAGTCATTACCAGATCATAATACTTTTCCCAATACAAGGGCTGCCACTCAATGGTCATAAGGATAGCTCAATGACTTTCTTAGAGACGATTTCAAGTTGTTCCAATAAACCTATCCCTTTGTTGATCATTCACATGAGAAGGATACCATTACGACTTTCAATTTCAAGGATATCATAACCTTCTTTTTATTTTAAAGGTTCCAAGTCATTGACCTTCTTTCCATGTTGAAGGTCATATTTCAATCATTCATACACATACATGACAAGGGTGATTTATCCTACCAATTCAAGGAAATCACACATTCACATATCTTTCATGCGTCAAGAAGATGGACTTAGGTCTACCAAATCAAGAAACAACATTTATCACATAAGACACTTCTTAGTCTTTCATCACCATATATCATCACTTAAGGAAAGACCACAACATTAGAACTCATACAAGATCACATAAGCATTACAAGACTACTTAATTCATATCTTCACATCAGAAAAAATCACAGATATATCACATCATAACATCACTACTCAATCACATTACTTCACATAGACATCTTACAATTATACCTTTATACAAGCCCTAACATAATACTACTACGAGTTATGTAAATAATGTTGAAAAGGCCATGATCATCACATATTCAACACATAAACACCGCCACCATAAGTGGACCATAATAATAAGTACAATTCACTACCTATTCTACACAATATAGAGATATTAGGTCATGTTATCACCTTTTCATCATCAAAACAACAATTCCTTAGCCTTTTCAATCAATTTACTTCACAAAGGCTCTTAATAGACATAAACACATATCTAAACCAATAATCAAATCATACCAATGATACAACAATATAAAATATGAGTATCATCAAATTAAGGCAGCCTATATACAATTCTATCGTGATTTTTACATAATTCAATAGCCCAATCGAATCTACACAAAAGTTCAGTAACATTGAGTCAGGATCAAATCACCATCATTAGATCCAAAATAGGAATTCATGAAAAGCACGGGTTCATAGGAATTTTGATCTTAAATCATTCAAGAGAAAAGACATAAAGTTACCACTGAAGATGTTACGCATTTTCATAAAGACACCTTAACTTTGAAAGTCTCCTATCACACCACAAAACTTTCTGATATCTTTGAAAATGGGTCATTTTGACACATTCCCTTTTCTATTTTGTGCGCGTGATGCTCACTCTTTTTAACCCATTCAGCCCGACCAGATTATTTACTAAAGTAGAAAAGTCATTTTTTTCTTTGTTATTTTTCAGATTTTCAAATTCATCATATTTTCTTCTCTCGGTCAAGATTCTTGAAGGAACAAGAAATTGAATTTGATATTTTTGATCAAAATCTAATTACAAGATTTATGAGGGTGTCCCACCCAATATGACAAGAATAAGAGGATGGTTATTTCTGATGCTTTAAAGGTATTAAGGCTCCAAACCGAACACAAATTTGTCTCTTGGGCAACCTTTTATCAGAGGTTGGATTGAACCATTTCGATAAAAGAAGAGAACTCAGAAACAAGAGAAAGAGGAAAAAAAGCTCAGGTAGCATACGAGAGGAGAACGAAGATCGATAAATCATCTTAATATGTACCCTGTTTTATTACATTGTCTTCGTGAGTGGTGTATTTCCAGTTTAACATTGTTTGAGAAGACTCTCCGGCTCTTTTATCCTTTAATATATTTTGTAATGATATTAAATCTGATATTTTTAGTAATCCAGAAGGAAAAAAATCTCTATGTTGAAAATTAAAAGAGAAAACTAATTTCTATCATATTGCGTTTGGGGAAGATGATGAATTTGTCAACGAGAAAGTAACAATATTGATCTTGCTTTAAAAAAAATAAAAAAGATGAAATCATGAAAAGAGGTCTACCAATGGCTCTTTTCGGTTTAAATTTAGGGAAGATGATGAAATTAATTAAATAACTGATGATAAAGAAATAAAGTAACACGTGTCACTTTTAAACTGGTTAATGACATTTAAAACAATGTGTCACATGCCTCATGTGTGTGGTCACAACCCAAATGAGAGAATGAGTCAAAATGATCCATTTACAAAGATATTTATATCATAAATCATTGATTCAAATCATTTTATGCAAGAACTCATGGCCAGAAGTTGAAGTAGGAAATTCTATGTTTTTTTAATCATATTTGAAAAGCATTTGAAATTAAATCCTTTATTGGAAGAATAGTAATGGATGAAACACCAAACCTATATTGAAGAAAATCCCACAAAATTGATGGAGAAAAACTTGAAAAATCTGTCTTCTTCCTTAAAACTTAAAAGCTTCATCGGTGGAGATTTTGGAGAAAAGGAATAGAGAGGTTTTCTTCTGAGTTGAGGATTTTCACTTAATTGGTGAATTGTTAGGGTTTAAAAGACTCAATAACCGTCAATAATTCATCCCCAAATTACCCAAAAGACCCCTGAACTTATTAGACCTTTTAACAAATTCAATTTTGACTTAAAAATGACGCAATCAAATCTGGGAGGTCACTGCGCGTCGCAGGGTAACCTCCATTTTGAGACAGAATGGTTCACGTTGTCCCTATATTTCAGGGCAAAAATATCCCTTTGAGTGTTGTAGGCGCGACGCGCAGCCAAAGCCAGATCTTGGCTACTTCAACATCTTCTTTTGCCCATGTTTGGGTCCTCCTCAAACACCCTTTGGCTGGTCCTTGGGGAATCCTTCTCGGACGTTTAGACCCTTTACGTGTCAGTATATGTGTACGATTTATTGGTACTCAATCCTACACTCATACCATACCCCAAAACTCCACTACAAAACACTACGACACACTAGTTCAACTTAGACTAGTTTCTGGACGTCTTGGTCGTTTTTCGATGTTTGAATTTCCACCTATACGAACAAACTTCTAACAATTATATTCATAATTTTAAGATCTTATTAAATCATGACACACATGTTAGTCTCTAGTTTAACCAAGCTTTTTTTACAGTGTTAATACTACTTCCAAAATATTAGTCTCTAGTTAGCTCATATGTTTTAAAATAAATTTTCCTCTGGTTTGAGGTAATATCTCAAACATAAATTTAAAAGCTCTCTTGGAAATCATAGTTTCCTATTTACTAAAAGCTAGCCAAAGTCTTTGTTGGAATCATAGCTCCCTCTCTTGTTCAAAATGTGAAAACATTTGTTAATATTAGGGAATAGTTAGTTCCCTTATAATCTTTTAGAAATGAACTCAACTCTTTACTCTTTGCTTAACTTGAAACTTTTGTTTTTAAATTAACTCGTAGGAAATAATTAGTTCCCTTAAATTCTTGAAGGAAAGAGTTCAACTTTTATTGTTTACCTTGACTCGAAACTTGAGCCTTCAAACCAATTTAAAATGTTTAAACATGACTCTTGAAACTTGTAGAAATTTTGGTTTGACTTACTTCTTAACTTCTAGACTTAACTCTTAACTTTTTCGATTTTGATCTTAAATTTCCATGAATTGGATTATTGATTCAAGGTTCATGATCTTTTGTGGATGGATGATTTCAATATATTAAACTTGGAGGGTTCATGTGTAACTATGAGCATGAACAACTCAACTTAAGAACTCAAAGACACTTCTTATCTCAAGACTGTTCGATATATAGGGTTCATGCGGAATTATGAGAATGAAAAATTTAACTCAACGAATTCATGGATAACATATAATAGTCGAATGATTAGAAATATAAACTCAAATGTATTAGAAACTTATTGCTCAAGATTTGGACTAGAATATGCTACTCATCTCAAAAATAATCAACTAATTAGAGTTAATGAGGATTTTATGGGCATGAACGACTCGTCTTAAGGGACAAAATATCAATAAAGAATTCATGTATACGAATCTTATCATTCTAATACTTAATTCTTCAAAACATTGTTCAGATCAATGGTTTACCTCAAAGGATTCACAACTGAACTCAAAAGTTTTCTTGAATTCTACTCTTAAATAGGAATTATGAATACAAAAGTTATGGTTCATGACATGGAGGATCTCATGATGACAAGATATACTTATGAATACATTCTCTTCATTCTCATATACTCACTTTCTCGAGTCATGATATATAAGACTCCACAAAAGGATTCAAAGGGCTTTCTTAGAATGTTGAATTTTCAAACTTAACCCTCAAATCTACCTTGAATTTGAGTTATGAATTGAAGGTTATGATCATGTTAGGAATAATTTTAGGTGTTTTTAAGTAGCTTAGAGAAGTTAGAATAAAAAAGGAGTGAAGGTGCAATTTAAATGAAATCAAGTGGAACAACCGGAGGCAAACTGGATGGGATAGACGACTTGGGGCAATGGATGGTTTAGGGTGCCATCCCCTGAAGTACAGAGAAGGGTTTGGGGCTCTCTGGCAGGAACATCGTCCCCGGACCCAACCTAGAAACTGGTCAAACATCCTTGCTCGTTTTCTCACCCTACCTCGCCTAAAATTAAATGATTTTTTCCCCAATCACGTGGATTCGATTATTGACTTAGTTAAACTCTAATATACTGAAAACAAGACTAAAATTTCATCTCAATAAATCAGCAAAATCCCAACAGAACATGATTTAGAATAATCTTCAAGAAGACCTCTCAAGAAATCATTAAGAACTATAATCTTCAAACTTTATGAATGCAATTTCGCTGAAAAATAACATTATTCCGTGTGGGTGAACTAAAACATACACTATGGAAGCTTACATAACTCTTAGGTATTAAATCCATGGTGAAAATCCATAACTAAACTCAAGAACGTCGATGAATGCCTTCATCCATTCCTCTTTTCTCTTTTATTCTCTTCTTGTCTCTTCTTGAACTCTCAACTTATTCCCTGGGCGTATATTAGGATTATAAAACTGAACATAAAAGAATTATACCCCTAAAATATTACTAAAAACGAATTAAATCTTATTGACAAAAATAACCCTCATATTGTTGGCTTAACTTTCCTTAACTAGACAGCCTAACGTTAAAAGGTGATATCTCAGTCATCCAAACTCGAAACTTAGAAAACTCAGCGGCGTTAGAACGATAATTCAAAGATCTTTTCTATGGTATCTTTTGGCAAACCTAAATCATCTTGTGCTAGGAGTTATGATTGTTTAAATTTTACCCAAAACTTATACTTAACTTAACTCTCAAAATTTGAGATTCTATTATTTCCAATTTAATTATTTTTTGAAGTCAAGGTGCTTACTCTAGTGAATTTACCATAATACTAGAGAAATTTTTAATTCCTTAGTAAATTCTCACTCAGTACGATAAACGTCTCAAGTCTAGGTTCGAAAATCATATCTAGGGTGTTACAACAGTAACCTAGGCTTTGATACCAATTTGTCATGACTCAACCCACAGGTTCGTGCGATCACCCACTCTAACACCTTAGTAGGAGAACCCTCATATCCTAATAGAAAAACATGCATAAATTTAAGAAAGACTAAAATAAACAAAACACTATGATTTTATAAATAAAACCCTTGAACACACTATTAATTTAAAAGTATAAAAGTGATTTAAACAACTCCCATGGATCTAGTATAAACATGTACAAGAGCTACTATGAGTACAGCTGGACAATAAAATGAAAGACACAACTACCACCAATGCGGAAGAAGAATAGAAGCTGCTAGAAATTTTCCTTCATCTTCACCTAATGAAACGTCACCAATCATGCATCCAGACTATGTGAAAAGATATATCAAGAGTAATATCTGTATAAAAGTATATACTGGTAAGCATCATCGGTGAACCCTAAGCCCACCACAAAACATAAGAAAATCAAGTAGTAAGATAACGATATGAACCATTCGCTTCTCCTCTTTCACTTTCTCTCGAAATCACCTCATATATGGACTAGAAGATTGATTACTAACCCCCTTCCTAATTTCTCAATCATAACTTAACCATTCTAAACATGTAGAAAATATCCAAATACAACCACCGCTAAGTCAAATTCCCGCTCACGCCGTATCATTGTTTCCTTTTGACATCACCATCATAGACACATAATACAATGATTCGACATTCTAATCACTAATCAAATCTCTTTCCCTCAAGGTTAAATCCATACAGAAATTTCCTTCATCCACACTACCTCTATGCTCGCCTTTATAGCCCACGACAACCCAGTGTAAATCGTCAAAAAACAGATCCATTAGTGTATCACATACAACCCACACAATACTTTACTCAAAATGTTTGTTAACCATATACAATATTTTCAACAAGTATACAACAAAAAGTAACTCAAAATTATATCACATCATTGGTCCTCTCACGGAACCCTAACTAACAAGTTAGCTTGGTGGAACGTGGCAATCCGATCACATAATTATGCCGAAACATGGCAATCCAATCAATGTTAGTTATGTTGGAACGTGGCCATCCGATCGCATTAATACACCACAATCACAAATACAATTACGTCATCAAGATCATACATTTAAGTCATGATTTCATGACAATGATATTCCATCTATATCATTGAACAACAAGTGTGATCAATATTGCAACATTCATATCAATGCAATTATCAGAATGAAGCAAGAACAAGCATATATAACACAAACATAGGATCATAACATAACCTACAAATTGACCTTGCACTGCCCTAGTTCATCATAATTCCTTAATTTCATTACATCAACTATATAATGTAGCATACATTCATTAATCTAGTTCTATATGGATCTCATGTCCTCATTCTTTACCCTCCATGAAGAAATTCTAGGTTTTATTCTAACAACACATCAATCCCTTCTCCCAAGTCATAAAACCACACACTTTGATTTCTAAGGATTGGTCATGTAATTTACTTGGTCCATGAAGATCTACACACCACCTACTATTGATTTACATATATCAGGTACTGAGTGCAAATTTATAATTACTTTATTTTAAAAATAACTATCCTACCTGGGCACTAAGAATTCGTACAGAGTTTTGACTTTGATTAGATTTTTCTAGGTTCGTGATGGTATATTTGTTTGATAATTAGCTAGATTTTGCCCTCCCGCGCTAGAAATTTTCAGTATCCTCCTTTCCACAACTTGTAGCAGCGTTTCCGGGTTTTTAGTGTATTTTATAACTTATTTAGATATGTTCCGAATATGGGGAAATTAGGATTTCTCATAATCTATATTCTTCCTCGATTTTCCCGCTCTCCTGCAAACTTACCCCGCCCTGGTAAGTGGCACCCCAGCGGCACCTGTCCCGCCCTGGCGGGTTAGTTGCCCATTTTCTTGAATTTTTTATTTTCCTAAAAAACGACATACGGTTCGAGCCGTTACAAAGAGGAAAAATAATGAAATAAAGAAAAAATGTACAATGCACATATCATTTGAAAGAAAAAAAGTCAATACATAATTATCTAAGTTCTTGTTAATATCTCTGCTTCAAAAGTCTCTCAATATTTAAGAGCGTCCTTCTTCTTCTTTTTCATGCAAAATTAAAGTATTAATTTAATACTATGGTGAAAATGAAGGGTAAGTTTAGATAGAATCTCATGTAACAAAAAATATGAAAATTGCAAATTATGAGAGTTGTGAATTTATGCACATTATATTTAATAAAGAAGATATATTATAGTGGAGGTGAAAACTTGAGTAATAAAGAAGATATATTATAGTGGGAGGTGAAAAGTTGAGTACTTGAATATAAAAACTTTATGAGATACTAAAAATAAAACAAATAATCAAATTAAGCAAAATGGTCATAAATATTTAAATAATGAATGGGTGTCATAGAGAGGTGTCACATCACCTTGTCTATGCTCGTCCTAAATCTATGTGTGTGTGTGTGTGTGTATTAGTGGCATAATCGAATAATCCAAAAAAAAGAAGTCAAAACAAAAAGAGAAAAACCAAAAAAAAATAATTTTTGTTTGAATTGAACTACACTTTTTCAAAATTAAAAATCAAAGTATCTAAATCCTATAGTATAAAATAAAACCAGTGAATCGAATGCACACTCAACACTTTCAGCACATTATTTTTTTTATTTTGATGTCCAATTTGGTTGGTTTTAGTAGAAGATTTCTTTTTAGGGAAAATTAACACTTAAGTCATAGTATCTAACCTATTTAGTCAAAATAAAAATACTTTAAAATATTTATTTAAAATGTCGAAATGACAATATTTTAAAAAATAATATGTATTAAGATTTGAGTTTAACTTGTATCCACAGTCAGTGTACACTTTTTTACACTAACATATACTTTTAATTTTAAGGCAAGTTTCTATTTTATTATTAATATTTTTTATTTTATAAAATATAAATATGGAATATAGTAATATAAGGTTATTATGATTCTTTTTTTATTATACTCAGTGATTTATGATTATCTTTGCTTACTAGATGAAACTGTCACATCTTTTACCTGTGTACAATAACATTAAAGCAAATTAAAATCCACCGTTGAAATATTTTAAAGAGAAACTATTATCAATCATCAAAATTCTTTTGTTTTCTTTCTTAATAGAGTTTGGTGGATTCTTGCCCATTTTTTTGGAATTTCACTCCTCCTGATTAATTTAATACTCAATAACATTTCTTCTTCACCTTTCACATTTCTACCCCCACCTTTCATGTTCTAGCCCTTTTTTTACGTTTTCAGATTCTCTGTCTTGAAGGTGCTCAAAATTATTCATCAAAATATATATTTCATTCAAGAAATTTTGTTAAAAGAAATCTCTGTTTTAATTAAGTTTATTTCTCAATTGGCAAGGTAAATTTCATTATTTATTTAGATTTATTTTGATTTGTTGTTTAAGGTCACTTATTATGGTATGTATTTCAGATTTTATGTATCACAGATTTCAATATCACAGTTTCTGGTTTATATTTAGCATTGTACATATTACAGATATTTCGTTAGTTTTTTTTATTTTTATGCAAATTTTTTTGCATATACATCTAATATTTATACATCTTGGATATTTAGTCGATAAAATAATTATTTCTAGTTTTTTTAAAGTTGTTTTAATATTTCAGATTTGGTAGAATCTACAAATTAACTCATATGTATAGTTTATTTGATTTTTCATATATTTGTATTTGTTTTTAGGGTTTTAGATAAGGGAAAGCATTTGTATATCTACAATGTCTAAATCAACAGTTTATTTGTGCATTCGTTCTATCTATATATAAAAAAGTTTTACATTTTTTATCTTTACATTGTCTTTCAATCTCAACTAGTTATTAACATGTTTGTATTTCCTTCTTGATTTGTAATCTTCCTAATTGTATGCTAACAATTTTATATTTTATTGGATATTCATTCTATATTTCAATCTCAATTTATATGTGAACAAGTTTGTATTTCTCTTTTATTTTGTATTCTACCTAATTGTATATCAACAAGTTTTGGATTTCATGTGTCTACTTTACCTTTCAAATTCTCTGTTATTTCAAATGAAGAAAGTATTTCTTTTGTATTCACAACTTTATATTCAATCTCACTTTGTTTTTTCATCTCATTTTTTATTGATATATTGTTGTATTCAACATATATATAGTTCATGATCGGTTAGTTTGTATTTTACCTTTCAAAGTCACTTTGGATTTTAAATGAAGAAAGTATATATTTTAGTATTCACAAAATTATATTCAATCTCACTTTGTATTTATAACTTTGTATTTTCATCTCATTTTTTGTATTCATGTATTGTTGTATTCAACATATAGTTCATGATCGACTAATTACAATAACTTAATGTGATACAAATTATTGTGCATTCAAACGGAAAAAATCAGCTACTAAACTTTAAGAAAAATAATTTCATTTATATAAAAATTTGGATACAAAAATATCACAAAAAAACTATAAATCTTATTACATACAAAGATTTCACTGATTCAATCAGGAAAAAAAATTACTCTCGTTCTTTACAGATATGAATATCTCATCCTAATAAATAATAAAATTGATCAATCTCGATTTTTTTTATTTGTTTGGATGAGATATTCATATCTGTAAAATATCACACCAATGGTGAATACAACGAAATTTGTTTAAGTCTGGCAACAGATGAAATATTTAAATATTCATAATGATAAATTATTACGTGTAACTAGCGATGAAGGTTATATGAATATTCTCGAAGGATTTAAAATGTGTTAAAGAAATTTCATTGAGTACCCAATGGTTTTGAGGTTACTTAACATAATGAAAGAATCTTTTCAACCTCATGAAAATCATTTAATATGTCATGTATTGATTTCAAGTGCTGTACTTACAGATTGCTGGTTATCCAAATGCTAGGAGATGTGTGATTTTATTTGAGGAGAAAAGACAAGCTTCAAAAAAATTCTTCAATCTCTCATGAGTCAAAAATGATTTGATTATGTAAATGCAAAATATTTATTTGATCTACACAAAGCTCGATCGCAAAAGAGTTATTTGCTTGCATATGGAGGCACACCAGTATTTTGGCATTCTACAAACATTGATAACCACTTCTTCAAATCATGCAGAAATAATATTGATCTAGGAAGTAAGTGGCATGTGTTTTGTTAGAATCATGATCTATCATATTCAAAAAAATATGTGATTATCAACCCACCATATACGATAATAATATGTAGCTCAATTGAAGGGAGGATATAATCAAAAAAGATTGAACAAAGTATAGTTCACAAAAAGTCTTTCACACATAATCTTCAACAAAATGGTGAGATAGATGTTCAAAAGTTTATTCAAGTGATAATCTTGTAAACTTATTTAGTAAAGATTGCCAACATCAATATTTGGGAAGTTGTGATACAAGATTGGAATGTATTGTTTTTGAGATATCAAGTGAAGTTTATCTGAGTTAAAGAAAAGTATGTGTTTTACTCTTTTTCATAACCATGGTTTGTCTTAATTGGGTTTTTCTGACATGGTTTTTAACAAGGCAACATTCAAACCGTATTAAATAATATGTGTACTCTTATTCCTTCACTAGGATTTTTTTTCCACAAGACTTTTTCCTAGTAAGATTTTAACGAGGCATATTATCTATGGAAATCCAAGTGAGAGTGTTATAAAACGATATAATATATATGTCCACTACTCCAAGAAGTTATTACATAACCTACTCAATTATGAAGATAATCATAGCCTCCATAACCTCATACTTTATAACCATTACTCTCGTAACATTTCCCTTCCATTAACTCCCTCATTATATTCATGTAATGTCATGTTTATGAGTAACCTTTTGTATGTCTCTATGTTATAGTATTAATAGAGGCATAAGGGTTAATATTGTATATACTTGAAGATTTGATGAATAAGAAAAGCTCTCATGTCTTGTCTCCCTATTTATATTGCTTTCATCTTCTATAATTCTTATCATATTTTGCTTTAGTTTTACAACATGTTATTAGCATAATTGTTCTACTATTGAAGGATTGAAGCAAAAAGTATGAAGAAGGAAAAAAATTTTGTGTTTATTTTTCTCTCAAGGTAAATTACTATATAATTAATTTTATATTTTAATTTTGATTATGCATCATTAATTTTCTTATCATCTCAAAATCAAATGAATCCAACAAGTTGCTTTTACTTTTAGCAAACTTTTAATTTGATAACTTAGATATTTAAAAAGTAAAATTAGTTTTGTAAGTTAACAATTTGTAAAGAAATTGTTCTTTATGATATTGTTTTATGGAGTTATGTGACATATACATATTGATTGGATTATTATTGTTGGTTACTTTTGCACCTCTTTATTTTTCTTTATCTAAACATTTACTTGTTAAGTTATTAACATATTTGTACTAACAAAGCTTGTTTTGTAGTTATTCTAAAATTATTATTAAATTATAATAATCTTCATAAAAATGTTGAGCGGGACTATTAAAATATTTGAATTTATTTTAAATTGGGACTTTTATATGATTCTAACATGTTTTTATTTAATTGATTTTGTGCATTTTTATTGTATATCAAGTCAAGTTCAGATTATATTTATAATTTTCAATAATTTTTTATTATTGATAATTCATTTTATATATTAAGGTTATGGTTGAGCGTAAGACGATACATTCAAGTTTCTGCTCACCAAGTGGGTAAGACATCGAGTTAAAGTCTTAGTGCGCCATGATAATAAGAAGTTGGATTCAAGTCCCATTAATTTATGACCAAATGTGTCTTTATATGGGTAAGACATTGGGTTAAAGTCCTAATGCATTATAGTGATGAAATGATGATGACTGACATAAAGTTTTATACTTTTGACCGAAAGTCATGAAATTTGACCATTAATTTGCTCTATTATCTTATGTGAATGTGGTAGCAGTGTATTAATATGTTTGAAAATTGACAAGTGGTTGAATATATGAATATGGGTATGGTAAAATATTAATGATCATCATTGTGGAATTAAAAGAATAACATTATGGGTTCTTAAGATGTTCCTTCAAATGTGAAGGCAATTGTAACGACCTGTTTAGTCGTTTTGAGCAACAGACTTCAATTCTGGAAAAACTGGCAGAAGCGACGGACCCCACGACGGACCGTCAAGGGCACGATGGACCGTCGCAGGGTCTCGTTTCAAAACACTTAGAAAATCTGAAATTGGGTACTGAAAATCGACTCTCTGAACTTCGTAACGGAGTGGCAGGACGGACCGTCACAGGTGTGACGGACCATCACAGGCCATTCACCCAAAATCCAGTTTCTGAACTATGCGACGGACAGCAAGACGGACCGTCGCAGGCGCGACGGCCCGTCACAGCTTGCGTAATCCCAGTTGGAGTCGGATTTCTGGTTAAGTTTTAAGGGACGTTTTTGACTATTCTTGTCTTAATTATAAAGTTCGTGGGTTTATATTAATTACTCAAATTCTTGGGGGTTAAAAGAGGTAACCCTAAGTTAATTAGTGGGGTATTATTGCCATCTTTTATTCTTAATTATATACTAATTAGGGTAAAAGAAAGAGGGTTTGAATAAGAAAATAGAAAGAACAAGAAGGGAGAGAGAGAGAAACGATCGAGAAGAAGAGGAGAACACCAAGCTTTGTGGATTAACTTGCTTGATTTTAATTCTTCGGTGGAGGTAGGTTATGGTTTCGTGCTTTCATAAGTAAACTCTTAATAGTGAATGATATGTATTGGTAGTATTGTAAACCCTACTATATGCTTAATGGTATGTTTGCATGAATATGATTATGTGATTGTGATAAGATAAGCATGATGAAAATATTGAATCCCAAAACTTGAAAAGAAACTTTAATATACATTATTAATGATGATGCCTTGGTATAGAAGAAGGATTGATGAATTAAAGTAATGGGATTGATGATGCCTTGGTATAGAGAAGGCTTGATGATTTACAGAATGATATTAGTGGATCGGAGTGTCATGTTCCGACACATAGTATTAGTGGATCGGAGTGTCACGTTCCGACACATAGTATTAGTGGATCGGAGTGTCACGTTCTGACACATAGTATTAGTGGATCGGAGTGTCACGTTCCGACACATAGAATTAGGGGATCGGAGTGTCATGTACCGACACATATAGGGGATCGGAGTGTCACGTACCGACACATATAGGGGATCGGGTGTCACGAATCGACACGTAGAATTAGGGGATCGGAGTGTCACGTACCGACACATAGCAGTAGGGGATCAGAGTGTCACGTACCGACACAAGAGGAAGAACGATAATGAATCTTGAAAGATAATAATATACTCAACTTAATAAACTTAATTCCCAAATGAGTATGGTATTGAGGCTTGAGCCCTCATGGATGAACTTGATGGTACTTATTGATGATTATAGTACTTGTTGTTACTACATGTTGAGTTTTATAGTTGATTTATGATATTATTTGATATATACTGTTCCCTATTTTGAGTTGGCCGATGATATCTACTCAGTACCCGTGTTTTGTACTGACCCCTACTTTTATGTTTTCTTCTTGTTTATTTGTGGAGTGCAGCAAACGTGCCATCATCTTTAACTCAACAGTAATTCAAGCCAGTCTTACTACATCGGAAATTCAGGGTGAGCTAATGCTTCTAGCTTGGACTTGATCTTCTTCTTCAAGTCTTGATGCCTTGAACCTCCGGCATGGACTAGCTTCTTATGTACTTTTAGCTTTTAGAATACTCTTAGTTTAGTCATTTGATCGTAGATGTTCTTGTGATGATGACTTCCAGATTTTGGGGAGAATAATAGTTATTGATTTTATTAATGAGTTTAAGTCTTCCGCATTACTTTTGTTGATATTATATTGAAATGTTAAGGTTTAGATTTGGTTGGTTCGCTCACATAGGAGGGTAAGTGTGGGTGCCAGTCGCAGCCCGGGTTGGGGTTGTGACAGCAATATTGTCCATTAAAATTGTATAAAAGGTTATTGGATACATTGTACTTATGTTGGTCCTTCAAATGTAAAGGTAATTGTTAAAGTTAATTTTTATTCATCAAAGTGGTATGAGAAGTTGGGCACATTGTTGTTGGTGCAACCTAATTTAAAAAGTTTTGTAAATCCTCCATCAAAATAAATGAATACAAAGTGGTAGTACATTTGGTACATTTGACCTCTTTAAGTGTTGATGAGGTGAGTTACATAATGTCAAAACATGACAATGACTTTCTACTAAAAACTTATGGAACATGTACAAATAGTTATTGTCCATTTCTTGAAGAAAATGTGACTTGTGTTCGTATAGATAAGAACATGTTCACGTATTGTTAGATAAATATCACATCTCACCTCTACGGGAGGTTTAAGAGATTGAAAGAAAATATTTTTACATAAATAGTCATTCTGGTTATATATATATATATATATATATATATATATATATATATATATATATATATATATATATATATATATATATATATATATATATATATATATATATATATATATATATATATATATATTGAGTAATACATGGATATTGTGGTATATTTTCAAATGAACTATTGGATGACAAAAGAAAGAAATAATTTTTTTAAAGGTTGTGGTCATGACCAAAATAAATGTTGTTGTGTGGCAATACAAATTTGTCATTGGTTATCAAGAAATAAGTCTTGAATGTAATAATTTTAACCATGACAATAATAATAGTTTTCTCCTTGAAAGAGATGATCACCATAAGAATGCCATTATTAAAATGGTGATGGTCCACAATTAATTGATAGTTACGAAGGGGCTATCAGAAGAAATCAAATTATTCATAATATTGCGGTTGTAGTAAGTCAAATTTTTTTTTAAGTTTCGGAAGAATTAAAAACAAAGATTATATTGAAACTATAAATTATGGAAATATTTAATATCTTTACTATAACAAAAGTGGGTTATAAATATTTCTGTATAAGATTACCCTTTTTTCCTCTTGTTTGTTGTAAACAAACATAGGCATGACGATGGAATCACATGCAAAAGTAAACTAGAAGTTTATTAGAATAAATATTAGTTGGCATAATCGGTTGGTCATTCCGATTCAAATGTGATGCAAGAGAAATTGAGAATTCACGTGGCTATATGTTGAATTCTCGTGATAAAATTATCATTGTACCAGCTAAGATTGGGATCGTATCCCCTAAAATTATTTGGAACATATACAAAGGTGAATATGGATCCGTTCACCTGCCAGGTAGACCGTTTACTATTATGTTTTAATAGATGCATCTATGGTATGGTCACGTATGAATTTATATTAACTTCAAATTGATTTTTGTAAGGCTGTTTGCTCGAATTACTAAATTAAGAGCACAGTTCCAAACTATAAAGTCATGTTGATAATATTGGTTGGTTAAGCAGAAATTGTATCTCTGCAATTATAGCTACACCAATGATTATGAGAACAAATCTCTCAAACAAAATTAAGTATGAGATGAGTTTATTTAACATGTATGCATCAAGCCAACAAGGTTCTCCCAACACAATTGGTTCAGGGTTGGAACCGAATAATTCCATAAAAAAATTTGATGTACGCACATATGATTTTATTGCTCAACGCACAGAGATGGATCCCCAAATGATTTTTAGGGTGAATGTTAGATTTCATAACATTAGGGGGAGATATGTGTAGCAGCTGAAAAATTATATGTAGGGTGAATTATCTAGACTCTCGTTAAAAAATGTGAACTTGAAGTTCAAAAGATAATTCATTTCCAGAATGTTGCAAGTAATTTGCCAGATATATTTGCTGACTCAATATTTTAATTAAGATGCAAATTCTCCAATAAAGAGTCCTTGAATGACAGAGTCTATGGTACGCCTGAAGCGAGATAGACCAATCGATTCCAATGGTGAAACTCCTTGATAAAGGAGAGGAGAAAATTATCAAAATGGTCCTTGCTGATGAGGCAAGTGCTTTGAAGAGCACTATGGCATATAAAATTTCATAAAACCTTATCAAAGGTTCAAGTTCCTGTACCTGAAAATGATGAAGAGATCTTGAATTCAAATCTGTCATATAGTGTGCAAAGATTAATGATTGACACTATTCAAGTATATTTTTTTTCAGTTAGAAAAATGATGCTTTGAATATATAGTTCATAGATCAAAATATATGTCAGTGAGCATACAAATGAATCATTTTGCGAAAGTATAACCATAAAATATTAAGTACATTTCGTACCTCGGGGCATAAAGAATTTTTGCATATGTCCTGACATTATTAAATGGGGATATGTTCTCAAATGGTGAATGCAATGAGACTTGTTTCAGTCTGGTAATAGATAAAATATTTTAATATGCATAATGATTGATTATTACGTCTAACTCGACGATGAAGGTTATATGAAAATCTTTGAAGAATTTAAAAGGTGTTAAAGCAATTTCATTGAGTACCCAATGGTTTTGAGATTGTATAATACAAAGAAAGAATATTTTCAACCTCATGAAAATGATTTAAAATGTCATGTATTGTTTGCAAGTGGTGCACATATAGATTGTTTGTTATGCAAATCTCGGAGATGTGTGATTTTATTTGAGGAGAAAAGACAAGCATCAATAAAATTTATCAATCTTTCATGAGTCAAAAATGATTTGATTATGTAGATGCATAATATTTATTTGATCTACACAAAGCTCGATCGCAAAAGAGTTATTTTCTTACATATGGAGGCACACCAGTATTTTGGCTTTCAACAAACATTGATAACCACTTCTTCAAATCATGCAGAAATAATATTGATCTATGAAGTAAGTGGCATGTGTTTTGTTGGAATCATGATCTATCATATTCAAAAAATATGTGATTTTTCAGCCACCATATACGATAATAATATGTAGCTCAATTGAAGGGAGAATATAATCAAAAGAGATTGAAAAAAGTTTAGTTCACGAGTCTTTCACACATAATGTTCGACAAAATGGTGAGATAGATGTTCAAAAGTTTATTCAAGTAATTCTTGTAAACTTATTCAGTAAAGATTGCCAACATCAATATTTGGGAAGTTGTGATACAAGATTGGTATGCATTGTTTTCGGGATATCAAGTGAAATTTTTATAAGGAAAAGAAAAATACGCTTTGTACTCTTTTCCTTAACCATGGTTTGTCCCAATTGGGTTTTCCTGACATGGTTTTTAACGAGGCAATATTCAAAGCGTATTAAAATATATGTGTGCTCTTATTCCTTCACTAGGATTTTTTTTTCACGGGATTTTTTCCTAGTAAGATTTTAACGAGGCATATTATCTATGGAAATTCAAGGGGGAGAGTTGTAAAACAATATAATGTGGATGTCCACTACTCCAAGAAGTTATTACATAACCTAATCAATTATGGAGATAATCATAGCCTCCATAACCACCAACATTATAACCATTACTCTTGTAACATTTCCCTTCCATAACCTCCCTCATTATATTCATGTTAATGTCATGTTTATGACTAACCTTTTGTATACCTTTATGTTACACTATATATAGAGGCATAAGGGTTCATATTTTATATGCTTGAATATTTGATTAATACTTTGATCAATAAGAAAAGTTGTCATCTCTTGTCTCCCTATTTCTATTGTTTTCATCTTCTATATTTCTTATCTTTTTTTGCTTTAGTTTTACAAAATTTAAAAACTAGAATACAAAAATAAATCTAGAATATTTAAATTTAATTTCAAAAATAAGTGTAATATTAAAATATGTGTTTAATTATAGGATCAATAAATTGATTGAGTTTGTTCCTAATAAAATGAAAATTTTCTGCGGTTTGAACAAAAAAATTTGAACTTTGAAAATATAGAAAAGATAAATAAGTAAATTAAAATCACATACGGTCCTGTACCTTTTTTAAAAAAAACTAATTTGATCCAATCAACTATTTTTAGTAGAGGTAAGTGTGGATTGAGGCCCAATTAAGTGAGAACAAATTTATAACAAATAGTACTTTAGCTGATTTTTTTTAGAAGTCAGTAACGACAGTTTCACTTATGGTGGTATTTTGCTTTTTTTATTCATTACAAATGAATCATTCTTTTTTATCACCACTTTTTCTTCCTTTTGTTTTCTTTTGTCACCTTTTGTATATTCTTTTCATATTCAATACTTATCATATACAATCCCTCATTTCTAAATTAACGTTTTGCCCCCTGCAAGAAAATATTCTATATATAGGCGTAACCTAGGGTTCAATATCAAACCACCTGAAAAAGATAAAAATTAATGGAGGCGTCAAAAACAATCATGTTTTTCCATGGGAAACTAATGATGTTTGGTCATACCTGAACTTGAATGACAATCAAATTGGGAGTGGAGTGAAGTTTGAATGTGACAAGTTGTCAAATCCAACTAGATTTGACACTTATAAGCCTTTGAAAGTTGTTAATGAGATGGTTGAAGCGAGTACGAATGTTGGTAAGAAGAGAAGTTCACCCAACCAGAAAAAGAACGGTAAGGAAATTGATGAACCAAATTTTGGTGTTGATGGAGCTGGAGATGAAGGAGGATTAGAGCATTAGATACACATATCGACGGCGAGAGGAAGGACAGAGGAAATTTGAATTTTGTTTGAGAATCTCCATTCTTTGATTACAAATCTCTCTGCTAAGGTAAGACAGAAATTTTTGTCAATGATGTATCTGATTTTTTGTCATCTGGGATCTTATCAATCAAAAGGGAAATAATTCAATAAATTATATGATCAGCTCACACAATTTTTTCTTATTATTTTCCTTTTTTATTGTCTTCCTCAGCCTTAATTAATAATCACAATCAATTCATCAAGAAATATTGGGAAAATGAACATGCATTCTTTTTAAATAAAATAGAAACTTATAAAATGATTTATAATTAGTTCATTGATTGTTCTTTTCGGAAATCACATATGATATTCTTTTCATACGTGGTAGTTCCATTTGTTTTTTCAAATTTCTAAATTCAGTAAATAAATCTTAGAAAAATCTTTTTAGAAAGCTTACTAAAGAGACATGATTCTATGTGAAAATGTAACACTTGATTTCCATATTTGTGGGGTGTGTTTTATATATATAAACATCAATATGTTTTTTAATTTTGCGATCTTAAATATATCATGTGGAAGTTAAATTTAAAATTGACAAAAATAAAAGAAATATTATATAATATTTGGAAGTAAACTAAAAAAAGTAAAAAAAAATAGAGAGGTTATTTCTAGTAGACCCACGACTCAAACAAATTCTCCTTATTACTAATTTATACACATCTACATGTGAATCTCAAAATTGAATAATAAGTCGTATTCTGTTTTACGAAAAATGGAAGGATAAAACAATATAGAACATCCAGTTTTTTCGCATCTATAGTTATAAAAAGGAATCTTCGCAAATTTCTTTGTTTTTTCTATTCTAGCATAAGAAAATGAAGTTTTTAACATATTTCAAATTCCATTATAAATTATTAAAAAAAAGCATTTTCTTTATCCGTATAATGATACGATATTTGTAACTTATTGAAGTAATTAACAAGTATTAATTTTTATATCAATTTAATTTGTATAAATTAATCATATACAGAATTATTACACTAGTGGAAGCATATTTTCACTTATTGTTACCGATAAAACTTGCTTATTTTTATATTAGTTACAACTAATAACACTTTTAATGTATAAATCGCTAATAACAATTAATTTTATAAGAAGGATAGATTGGTCATATAGGTATTGATATACAGAGTTTTACGATTATAGAATCCAAATTATAGACTTTTGTTGTAATTTTTACTTATTAAATGAATTTTTTTAAAACACTAATAAATAACTTGAAATTAATTAACTCGTTTATATAGATGGTAGATATGGTATTCCCTTGACTTCTTTGTATGTATTTACATCTCCTTAATCAGTGAAAACCATGACTTTGCCTCAAAGTAAAAAATTAAACTAATTTCATATTTTTTGTATATGCAGGCTGATGGACATAACATAAGGAGGACGAATTCACAAGAAATTCACAAATGCTGGTAATATTTGGGAGAAATATCTGGGTGATCAAGGATCAACACATGATTTATCCTCTTTTACACCAACATCTCATGGTGTTAGTTCCCGTAGGGTGAATAATAAAAATCCAACAGGTTTTATGACATGGAGATCACCAAACGTTATACTAAATGTTTGTGAGAAAGATGCACATATTAGTGTGTGTTGTCACAAGAAGTCAGGGTTATTCACCTTCATTTGTTATGATTTGGGGAAACATAAAATTAAGATTGTGTCTACGCAAGTTTCATCTGATCAATTCAAAAGTATGTTCATGATCCATGCTCATGTAAGTCCTTTCATTTTTTCCAAAAAAATATGTTTGTTATTTCGAAGATTGTGATTTTGGGTTTTTAGTTAGCTTACTCCCCGATCTACTTAACGTGACTTTATTGAGTGTTCAAGAAATCAAAGAATTACACACCTTGAGAAATTTTCTGGTTTAAAGTTAAAGGTAATAGTGCAATAGTTGTTTTTTCTATCATAAGTCTCTTGTATAATTAAATATTATCTTCAAATGAAAGGTAGTACAAAAAAATTATATCTATCTTCTTGTTTTTTTTTTAAAAAAAAAACATGTTTCCTCTTACCTAGTTTAACCTTGAGTTGAAACTTTCTATTTGTTGCTTCATATAGTATAGTCAGAGTTTATTTTTATAAATTACTAAAATTATTATACCCGAGTGAAGTGTATAACAAAAATATTCTTTCTATTTTTACAAGATCATATGTTTAATCATGTGTATATATTAATTTCTTCATACCTCAATTTTAAGATTTTACTTTACATATTATTGCTGTCATTATTTCTTGGTTCTAAAGAACATGTTTGATATTTATTTAGGCTAAAGGTGAAAGTGGCATAGCTCAATTCTCCGAAGCATCCACAATGGAAGAAATGTACAAGCAAGCGCCAATTGAGATAATTTCATTTGCAACCCCCATATGATATGTATCAATTTCATCCGATAGAGGATGGACGACTTTTGTCGTAAAGGCCATGATATTTACTTCTGTAGTTCATCTGGGGGAGGATTAATGGTTATGGCTTTAAAGAATATTTTGTTTATATTTGTGCTTCTCTGTCAGTCACCATATATGCATATTTACTTTTATAGTTCATTAGTAAAGGATGAACTGATGTGGCCGGAAACACTATTTTATTTACTTTTTCATTTCATCAAGTGGAGGACGAATGTCTATGACTGAGTCGGAGGAATGAAAACTGTGGAATTCGGTCCGATTAAGTTTTTTCAATGATACTTATAGATAGCAAAAATCTTGGTATTGACATGTTATGTATTTGCTTTAAGAGTGCATTTGGTATGGATTTATGTTAATAAACATAAAGAACCAACTTTTATTTTCTAACTCACATCTTCGTCTTTTTTTTATAAATATAAAACGACAAACATTTTTCTAAAAAAATGTTACATATACTTTTTATTTACTTCTTAGAATTCAAATATGTCGAGATATAAAACATGACTCGTATTTGTATTTATGATTTTTCTTAAATTTTAAGGCATGTCTATAAAACTTATTTGACTTTAGACCGCTTATTATATTTTGAGCCGCTCCTGATCCTCGACTATCAATCTTTAGTATTGTAACGACCTGTTTAGTCGGTTTGAGCAGTAGAACTATTTTTGATAAAAACTGACTGGGTCGACGGATCACGCGACGGACCGTCATGGTCATGACGGACCGTGATGGACTCCGTCGTTCCATACTTGTGTAATTTCTTCTGCTTCTCTTCTCATTACTCTCGACGACAGGTAGGACGAACCGTCATAGGCACGACGGTCCGTCGAGCGTCTTCGTTCCAAAACACTTCAACTCTAAAATCTGGGTACTGGATCGATTTTCTGAACTTTGTGACGGACCTGCAGGATAAACCGTCTTAGATACAACGGACTGTCACAAGTTGCGTAACTACACTATTGAATTTAACTCTCTGAACTTTGTGACTGAACTGCATGACGGACCGTCGCTGATACGACGGGCCGTCACAAGTTGCGTAACCCCTACTGGGTCAAATTTCTGCTAAAAGTTTTAATGGGGTGTTTTGGACTATTCATGATTATAATTATGGAATTAGTGGGGTGAGTTTAATAATTTATTTACTTGGGGGTTAAAGAAGATAATA
The DNA here is from genome assembly GCF_036512215.1 of Solanum lycopersicum. Taxonomy (NCBI): domain Eukaryota; kingdom Viridiplantae; phylum Streptophyta; class Magnoliopsida; order Solanales; family Solanaceae; genus Solanum; species Solanum lycopersicum. Next base: position 19,790,108 of record NC_090800.1, read on the forward strand.
AGGAAATAAATAGTGGGTTACTTTTATCATCTTTTATAATTGATTTTATGATAATTAGGGTAAAAGAAAAAGAATCTGGGAAGAAAAATAAAAAGAGCAGAGAGGGAGAACGAGCGAGAAAGAGAGAATGAAGAGGAAAGCAAAGGCATTGGGGAAGTAGCTTGCTTTATCAGGATTCTTCGGTAGAGGTAGGTTATGGTTTATTTCTATGTGATAGATAAACTCTAAATAGCGATCGATATGTATTGGGTGGTATTGTAAAGTCTTCTATATGCTTGATTGTGTTTTTGTATGTTGTGATTATGTAATTGTGGTGGTCAGAATGATGAGGCTGTTGAATTTTCAATCTTAAATCCTCTCTATTAAGATGACGCCTTGACATAAAGAAGGATTGATGAACTAAAATAATGAGATAAATGAATCGGAGTGTCACGTTCCGACACGGTAGCATTAGGGGATCGGAGTGTCACGTTCCGACTCGGTAGCATTAGGGGATCGGAGTGTCACGTTTCAACACGGTAGCATTAGGGGATCGGAGTGTCACGTTCCGACATGGTAGTATTAGGGGATCGGAGTGTCACGTTCCGACACGGTAGTATTAGAAGATCGGAGTGTCACGTTCCGACACGATAATGATAAAGAGAATGAATCTTGAATTATGTTAATAAACTCAAATTCGAAGAACCTATTTCCCAAATGAGTATGGTGTGGAGGCTTGAGTCCTCATAGGTGTGCTTTGTGTTGTTGCCAATGATTTTTTGTACTTGTTGATTGGCACCTGTTAAGTATTATGGTTGATTTTATATTATTATTCAGTATATATTGCTTTCTATTTTGAGTTGGCTGATGATACCTACTTAGTATGTGTTCCTTGTACTGACCCCTACTTGTAATTTTCTTCTTTGTTATTTGTGGAGTGCAGCAAGCGTGCCATCGACTTCGACTCGTCCTCAGATCTCGCCAGTCTTCAGCACATTAGAATTTAGGGTGAGCTATTATTCCTAGCTCGTGCTGGATTCTGTCCTTCACGTCTTGATGTCTTGAAGTTTGGGCATGGACCATCTTTTTTTTACTATTTTTAGCTTCTTAAATACTCTTAGATTTAGAAATTCGAGGATAGATGTTCTTGGTGTGATGACTTCTAGATTTTGGGAATAATAAGTATTAAACATTAGAAGTTTATTTAATTGATTTCGTTAATGAGTTTTGGATCTTCCGCATTATTTTACTAATTATAATTAATTTACCGGTAAATTTTGGGGTTTAGATTTGTTGGTTCGCTCACCTAGGAGATTAAGTGTGGGTGCCACTCGCGGCTCGTTTTGGGTCCTGATTAACTTTGTGTCAGAGTGTTAGGTTCGTTGGTCTCATCACACAAGAACGAGTCTAGTAGAGTCTTGAGGAACGGTAGGGGGACGCCCTTACTTTTCTTTGAGAGGCTATAGGACTTTAGGAAAACTCCATTCTTCTTTCTTTTGTGCTATTACTTGGATCCAATTGGTATCTAGGTGATACAAATTGGTATCTGACATCCTCACTCTATTTCGCAGATGGTTAGAACTAGAGCAACAACTGTGCCAATACCAACACCGACAAGACAGGGTGCGTCTGAGCCAACCATTGGGGCTGTAGCTCGAGGAGGAGCAGTGGCAAGAGGCCGTGGTAGAGGTCGCAGGAGGACGTCCTTTAGGGGTAGAGGACAAACACATGGTCTAGCTAGTAATAGGGCGGTGACTACTCCACCGACTGATGAGGTAGTGAGAGAGGGTGGAGAAGGGGAAAATGAGCAGGTTGAAGATGAGGAATTACCACCCCAGCCTACCCCAAAGATGATTAACCAGGTTCTTACTTATCTTAGCGGGTTATCTGATCAGGGCCAGACACCTCCAGTGTTTTTTGCACCAGCACCTCAGGTTCCGGGAGTACAACATGCAGCTGCTGTGGCTCCCCGCATGGATGCCTCATTGGAAGTAAGCACGTTTCATCGATTGACTACAAGGTCTATAATGACGAGTGATCAGCATGAACTTTTCACTAAATTCTTGAAGTTGAAACCTCCAGTCTTCAAGGGTGCTGAATCTGAGGATGCCTATGATTTTCTGGTTGATTGTCATGAGCTGCTACATAAGATGGACATAGTAGAACGATTCGGTGTTGAGTTTGTGACCTATCAGTTTCAGGGGAATGCCAAAATATGGTGGCGGTCGTATGTTGAGTGTCAACCAGCACAAGCACCACCTATGACTTGGGCATCATTCTCTAGCTTATTTATGAAGAAGTATATACCCCGGACTTTGAGGGATAGGAGGAGAGATGAGTTCCTGAGCCTAGAGCACGGAAGGATGTTTGTTGCCACTTATGTGGCCAAATTTCGTGCGCTATCCAGGTATGCCACCCAGCTTTGCTTCAGTCCACAAGAGCGGATTCGCCGCTTTGTGAAAGGATTGAGGTCAGATTTGCAGATCCCCAATAGTTAGAGGTAGAGGTGGTCATGGGAGAGGCCGCCATTCTGGAGGACGTGGTGGCCAAGGTAATGGTGGTGACCGAATAAGCCGGGGTAGCGGGCAAGATGAAGGTACGGCATCACAACATGGTAGGGGGAACGGGCAAACAGGTGATAGGTCCCATTGTTATACTTTCCCCGGGAGGTTTGAAGCAGAGACATCTGATGTTGTTATCATAGGTAATCTTTTTGTCTGTGATTGCATGGCTTCTGTATTATTTGATCCTGAATCCACATTTTCATATGTATCTTCCTCATTTGCTACTGGTCTTGATTTACATTGTGATTTGCTTGACATGCCTATTCGTGTCTCTACTCCTGTGGGTGAGTCTGTGATAGTTGATAAGGTGCATAGGTCTAGTCTTCTTCCTTTTGTGGGGAGCAATACTCATGTAGCTTTGATTATTATAGAGATGGTTGATTACGATGTAATTCTGGGTATGACTTGGCTTTCTCCAAATTTTGCAATCTTAAATTGTAATGCTAAAACTGTGACATTGGCCAAGCCTGGGACAGATCCGCTAGTGTGGGAGGGCGACTATATTTCCACCCTAGTTTGGATTATCTATTTTCTTTGTGCTAAGAGGATGGTTAGTAAGGGTTGTTTAGATTTCTTGGCCTATCTAAGGGATGATACTTCCCAAGTACCTTCGATTGAGTCTGTCTCGATAGTCCGTGTGTTTCTGGATGTGTTTCCCGCAGACCTTCGTGGTATGCCACCAGATAGGGATATTGATTTTTGGATTGATCTGGAGCCGGGTACTCGCCCCATTTCAATACCCCCTTATAGAATGGCCCCAACGGAGTTAAGGGAGTTAAAGGCCCAACTTACGGAGTTGTTAGGTAAAGGCTTTATCAGACCAAGTGCATCCCCTTGGGGTGCTCCTGTTTTATTTGTGAAGAAGAAGGATGGAAGTTTTCGGATGTGCATAGACTAGAGGCAGCTGAATAAGGTAACTATTAAGAACAAGTATCCCCTTCCTCGCATTGATGATTTGTTCGATCAGTTGCAAGGTGCTTGTACCTTTTCTAAAATCGATTTGAGATCTAGTTATTATCATCAATTGATAATACGGGCAGCAGATGTGCCAAAGACTGCTTTTCGAACCAGGTATGGGCATTATGAATTCTTAGTAATGTCTTTTGGGCTTACGAATGCCCCTATTGCTTTCACGAGCCTGATGAACAGGATTTTTAATCCATATCTTGATCTCTTTGTTATTGTATATATTGATGATATACTGATATACTCAAAGAGCAGGAGAGAACAAGAGGAGCATTTGAAACTTGTATTGGAATTGTTGAGGGAGAAAAGACTTTATGCCAAATTCTCCAAGTGCGAGTTTTGGCTAGATTCAGTGTCCTTCTTAGGGCACGTGGTTTCTAAGGATGGAGTGATGGTGGATCCATCTAAGATTGAAGTAGTGAAGAGTTGGGTAAGACCTACTAATGTTACAGAGGTAAGAAGCTTTGTGGGTTTAGCTAGCTACTACCGTCGATTTGTCAAGGGATTTTCTTCTGTCGCTTCCCAATTGACAAATTTGACTAAGCAGAATGTTCCATTTTTATGGTCGAACGAATGTGAAGAAAGCTTCCAGAGCCTCAAGACCTTGTTGACTATTGCACCAATTCTTACCTTGCTAGTGGAAGGTAAGGATTACATTGTTTAGTGTGATGCATCTTATTCTGGTTTGGGTGCAGTGCTAATGCAGGAGAGGAATGTAATTGCTTATGCTTCGAAGTAATTAAAAGTGCATGAACGCAACTATCCAATCATGATTTGGAGTTGGCTGCAGTTGTGTTTGCATTAAAGAATTGGAGACATTACCTATATGGGGTCAAGTGTGAAGTCTATACACATCATGGTAGTTTACAGTATGTCTTTACTCAGAAAGATTTAAATTTGAGGCAGAGGAGGTGGATGGAATTACTGAAGGACTATGATATTACAATTTTGTATCACCCAGGAAGAGCTAATGTTGTGGCAGATGCTTTAAGTAGGAAAGCAGGAAGCATGGGAAGTCTAGCCCACTTACAGGTTTCTAGACACCCATTGGCTAGAGAGGTCGAGACTCTGGCTAATGACTTTATGAGGCTGGAAGTACTAGAGAAGGGAGGATTTTTGGCCTGTGTGGAGGCAAGATCTTCTTTTCTTGACAAGATTAAGGGAAAATAGTTTACTGATGAGAAGCTGAGACGAATTCGAGATATGTTATTACGAGGAGAGGCTAAAGAGTGATGAGGAAGGCGTTTTGAGAATTAAGGGAAGGGTATGTGTGCCCCGTGTTGATAATTTGATTCACACTATTCTTACAGAGGCTCATAGTTCAAGGTATTCTATACATCCTGGTGCAACTAAGATGTATCGTGACCTAAAGCAACATTTTTGGTGGAGTAGGATGAAGTGTGACATTGTTGATTTTGTTGCCCAATGCCCGAATTGTCAGCAGGTAAAGTATGAACACCAGAGGCCCGAAGGAACACTTTAGAAAATGCCCATTCCTGAATGGAAATGGGAAAGAATTGCAATTGATTTTGTGGTTGGTCTTCCAAAGACATTGGGTAAATTTGATTCTATTTGGGTAATTGTTGACAGATTAACTAAGTCTGCTCACTTCATTCTGGTCAAGGTGACTTAGAATGCAGAGAAATTAGTCAAACTCTATATCTCAGAAATTGTTCGATTGCATGGGGTTCCACTTTCCATCATATCAGATAGGGGTACGCAATTTACTTCTAAGTTTTGGAGATCATTGCATGCTGAATGAGGTACTAGGTTGGACCTTAGTACTGCATTTCACCCTCAGACCGATGGTCAGTCTGAGCGAACGATTCAGGTGTTGGAGGATATGCTTCGTACATGTGTGATAGAATTTGGTGGTCATTGGGATAACTTCTTACCTTCAGTAGAGTTTTCATACAATAATAGCTATCACTCAAGTATTGATATGGCCTCATTCGAGGTGTTGTATGGGAGGAGATGTAGGTCTCCCATTGGTTGGTTTGATGCATTTGAGGTGAGACCATGGGGTACCAATACTTTGAGGGAATCGTTAGATAAAGTAAAATTCATTCAGGAGAGGCTTCTAGCAGCTCAGAACAGGCAGAAAGAATATGCAGATCGAAAGGTTAGGGACTTGGATTTTATGGAATGTGAACAAGTCTTGCTAACGGTTTCACCTATGAAAGGGGTGATGCGGTTTGGTAAGCGAGGTAAGCTTAGTCCGAGGTATATTGGTCCATTTGAAGTTCTGAAGCGCGTGGGGGAGGTGTCTTATGAATTGGCATTGCCTCCAGGACTCTCAAGAGTGCACCCGGTATTTCATGTGTCTATGCTGAAAAAATACCATGGGGATGGAAACTACAGTATTCGTTGGGATTCAGTTCTTCTTGATGAGAATTTGTCTTATGAGGAGGAGCCTGTTGCTATTTTAGATAGAGAAGTCCGCAAGTTGAGATCAAAGGCGATTGCATCCATCAAGGTTCAGCAGAAGAATCGGCCAGTTGAAGAGTCCACTTGGGAGAATGAGGCCGATATGCAAGAAAGATATCCACATCTCTTTACAGATTCAGGTACTCTTTCTCGGCCTTGTTTTTCTTCCTGTGATCGTTCGAGCACGAACGATGGGTAAATTGGTATCTATTGTAACGACCTATTTAGTCGGTTCGAGTAGTAGAACTATTTTTGATAAAAATTGACTCGGTCGGCGGATCACGCGACGGACCGTCATGGTCATGACGGACCGTGATGGACTCCGTCGTCCCGTACTTTTGTAATTTCATCTGCTTCTCTCCTCATTACCCTCGACGTCAGGTAGGACGAACCGTCATAGGCACGATGGTCCATCGAGCGTCTTCGTTCCAAAACACTTCAACTCTGAAATCTGGGTACTGGATCGACTCTCTAAACTTTGTGACGGACCTGCAGGATGGACCGTCGTAGATACGACGGAGCGTCACAAGTTGCATAACTTCACTATTGAATTTAACTCTCTGAACTTTGTGACGGAAGTGCAGGACGGACCGTCGCCGATACGACGGGCCGTTACAAATTGCGTAACCCCTACTGGATTGGATTTCTGCTAAAAGTTTTAATGGGGTGTTTTGGACTATTCATGATAATAATTATGGAATTAGTGGGGTAAGTTTAATAATTTATTTACTTGGGGGTTAAAGAGGATAATAAGGGAATAAATAGTGGGTTACTTTTATCATCTTTTATAATTGATTTTATGATAATTAGGGTAAAAGAAAAAGAATCTGGGATGAAAAATAAAAAGAGCAAAGAGGGAGAACGAGCGAGAAAGAGAGAACGAAGAGGAAAGCAAAGGCATTGGGGAAGTAGCTTCCTTGATCACGATTCTTCGGTGGAGGTAGGTTATGGTTTATATCTATGTGATAGATAAACTCTAAATAGCGATCGATATGTATTGGGTGGTTTTGTAAATTCTTTAATATGCTTGATTGTGTGTTTGTATGTTGTGATTTTGTAATTGTGGTGGTTAGAATGATGAGACTGTTGAATCTTCAATCTTAAATCCTCTCTATTAAGATGACGCCTTGACATAAAGAAGGCTTGATGAACTAAAATAATGAGATAAATGGATCAGAGTGTCACGTTCCGACATGGTAGCATTAGGGGATCGGAGTGTCACATTCCGACACGGTAGCATTAAGGGATCAGAGTGTTACATTCCGACACGGTAGTATTAAGGGATCGGAGTGTCACATTCTGACATGGTAGTATTAGGGGATCGGAGTGTCACGTTCCGACACGATAATGATAAAGAGTATGGTGTGGAGGCTTGAGTCCTTATAGGTGTGCTTGGTGTTGTTGCCAATGGTTTTTTGTACTTGGTGATTGCCACCTGTTAAGTATTATGGTTGATTTTATATTATTATTCAGTATATATTGCTTTCTATTTTGAGTTGGCCGATGATACCTACTCAGTATGTGTTCCTTGTACTGACCCTTACTTGTAATTTTCTTCTTTGTTATTTGTGGAGTGCAGCAAGCGTGCCATCGACTTCGACTCGTCCTCAGATCTAGCCTGTCTTCAGCACATCATAATTCAGGTTGAGCTATAATTCCTAGCTCATGCTGGATTCTCTCCTTTACGTCTTGATGTCTTGAAGTTCGGACATGGACCATTTTTTTTACTACTTTTAGCTTCTTAAATACTCTTAGATTTAGAAATTCGAGGATAAATGTTCTTGGTGTGATGACTTCCAGATTTTGGAAATATTAAGTATTAAACTTTAGAAGTTTATTTAATTGATTTCGTTAATGAGTTTTGGATCTTCCGCATTATTTTACTAATTATAATTGATTTACCGGTAAATGTTGGGGTTTAGATTTGTTGGTTCGCTCACCTAGGAGAATAATTGTGAGTGCCACTGGCGGCTCGTTTTGGGTCGTGACAAGTATTTTTCTAAATTATGTATAAATATTCTTGAGTCACTTTTTTTTCTTACCTACTTAATAACACAAATAACCAAGAAATAAAATTACTCATTATGGAGCCCCCCCCCCCCCAAAAAAAGTTATGTTTGTCTCGTTTCATATTAAAAAGATACCGCTTTAAGAAGGTTATTTAATTTTATCATGTAAAGATAAATTCTCCTTTTTACTTGATCGATCCTTAATTGAATTATATCATTACGAAAATTTTGATCTGAAATTTGTATTCTAAACAATACTAGTGATAACAAAAACGACCTTTGCAAAAATACTAAGTTACAAAAATGTTTACATCAAACAATGAATAACTGATATTAATTAACAAAAATCACAATCTGAAATAAACACAATGGTAAAAAGATCAAGCTCGTTGAATTCACAGAGTCCATTAAAGTGAATTGTTCCTATCTAGTATTTGAGGTTTGATTTGGAATATTTTATCCCAAGATAAAATGATCTCAATTTCCAGTGTATTTGATACCCTAAAATCTGGTGTCATCGAGTCATTCAACAGCGACAAAGTACACAATTAAAATTTGAGCAAAAGAAAAAGAAAGGAAACAAATTCGTAAATAAAAAATCTGAAGAATCACTGTTATTTATAGCCAAGAGCATTGTTACCGAAATTTTCCAACCTTTCAAAAACCACACGATATTTAAGGAAAGTTTGCTACCTTTCAATTATTCACGTCCATTCTTGAAAAATTACAACCTTTAAGAACAGCCATCTCTAACGACGAGAAATTTAATTAAATGAAAAAGTGTATTAGATGACACAAGTCGCGTGGATCCGAGTCAAGTTGGAATGTTTCTATAAATTAAAGAAATAATTGAAAGTTTTTTGCAATTTAATTTTATTAATTCATTAATCAAACAAATAATTAACTAAGTAGTTAAAAAAAATTTGTCCAAAAAATAATCTCTCGTTCAGTCATTTTCCAAAGACATAGCCAACGTTGAGCGAGCGATGGTGATGATGGCGCAAGGGGCGTCCCTCTTTCCAACCCTTTTTACAACTTATATAATAGTTTCTGTAATCAAATACTTCTATATTTCTTTCAACCGCCAATGAGGCGAACTTCCTTTTTTACTAAGGCATACGAGAATTTTTCAAGTTCCTCTATTTTCATCTTCCCTCCATCTCCCATTAACTCTTATATACCCAACAATATTCACATTAATGGGAAATGATTATAACATAAAGAAATGCATAGACGAATGTGTGTGTCATAAACAAGGATAAATAACAACTGGATAAGTAGGTTTCTGATCTCACTTTTTGTAGTGAACACTTATCGAATACACTCTCTCAATAAGTATATGTAATATCTTTGAACCTTCGATCTTTGGTGTACATGCCTAGATAACCATATGTAACATATTTAACTCTTTACGATATATGGTTCTTGGAATTGTGTTTTTTTGACCTATGAACACCTCTTTTCAAGAGTGTATAGAGACTAGACTTTTGACGAAAAATTCTCTTTGATGTATCTTACATTTTAAAACTGACATTCGTAATTTCTAACAGTGTCGTCGCATATTACACTATTTGGTCAAATCTCCCAAACTTAGCAAATCATTAAAAACATTAAGCTTTATTAACTTATTAACAAGCCTTAATGTATTAAGCCCGTTCTTGAACAGTGTCTTCATCCTAAGAATGGATTGAACTGATTGACAATGTTGAACCGTCAGTCAAGACTTTGTTTTTTTCCATGAATATTGCTCTTGGGATCTCCAGACTGCTAGATAAAGTTATCACCATGATGATTTGTCCTAAGTCGTAAACTCATTCCCATAGATAATCTTTCAACTACCTGTCTCACTAGGCCTTTCATTACTGGATCTAACACATTATTGTTTGACTTCACATAGTAAATTGTGATAACACCGCTAGACAGAAATTGCCTTATGGTATTATGTCTCTATCGTCTACGATGAAACTTCCTATTGTACATGACGATCCTTGCACTACCTATTGCTGCTTGACTATCAAAATATATTCAAATAGGTTCCACAGTTTTGGTCCATAATGGAAAATCATCTACGAATTTCTGGAGTCAGTCAAAATTTTCACTAGCCTCATCTAACGTAATAAATTCATATTCCATTGTGGAGTGAGCAACAAATGTCTCTTTGGACTATTTCCAAGAGACCACTCCTCCACCAAGAGTCAATTCATACCTACTTTCGTATTTTACTTCATTTGACCCCATGATGCAATTTGCATAAATATATCCTTCAATGCATGATATTTATTATAATGCAAAGTGTTGTGTTGTGTGTGTTCTGGATACCCCATCACACGTTTCATTGACATGCAGTGAGTTTGATTAGGATTTCTAGTGAATCGACTCATCTTATTGATAACACATGATATATATGGTCAGGTGTAATTCATAATATAAATCAAACTTCCAAGTACTCTGGCATATTTCAATTGAGAGTCCCTTTCACCTTCATTCTTTTGAAATGTAAAGCTTAAATCAGTTAGAGTTTTGACATCGTTCAAATTCAAGTACTTGATCTTATCCAATACTCTTTCAAAATAATGGGATTGAGATAATGGTATAGTCCAAAGGGATTTTAGAGAATCCTGATCCCTAAGATAAAATCAACAACTCCTAAGTCCTTCAAATCAAACTTGCTGGACAGCATGCGTTTAGTAGAATTAATATCGTCGATATTTGTAATCATTATTAACATATCATCAATATACAAACAAACAATTATTTCATGATTTAGAACTTTCATAATGTAAATACATTTATCACATAGAATACATTTGCAAACATTGTTCGATCAAATTTATCATGTCGTTGTTTGGGTGCTTGCTTGAGCCCATAAAGCAACTTTACAAGCATGCACACTTTCTTTTCTTTACCAGGAGTACAAGCCCTTTAGGTTGCTCCATGTAAATTTCATCCTCCAACTCTCCATCTAAGAAGGTTTTCTTAACATCCATTTGATGAATTTTAAGATCATACACAATCTCTAGTGTTATTTACATCCTAATTAATGTTATCCTTGTTAATGATTGTATGTATCAAAGTATTCCAGAGCTTCTTTTGGTTTCTATCCTTTGATTACAAGCCTAGCCTTATCGTTATCAATAGTCCTATCGACTCATTTACATTTTTCTTTTAAATATTCATTTTGGTCTTAATGGTTTATTTACTGGAGGAAGATAAGTCAATTCCCAAGTATGGTTACTTAAAATATATTCGATCTCACTATTGACTACTTCTCTTCAATAAGTTGACTTAAACAAAGACATAGCTGCTTTAAATGTTTGAGGTTCATTTTCAAGCAAGAACAACACAAAATCTTGTCAGAAAGAACTTCATTTTTGTTGACAGTTACTATTCCTAGGATCCTCATTTGGTAGTGTATTTTTTGTTGATTCAACCCTTCATCATTTAGGTATTTAACTTGTCAACTCATATTCATTTTTAATAGGTACATGTGTTCAAATAACTCAATGTTATCTTAATCAATTACCGTATTAATTTTAATTTCAGCTTGACAGACCTTACTATTCACCGTATACCAAATGAATACACATTCCACTATTTTGGGTACAACTTTCACCCTATTGGGTGACCTTCCTTTTCATAACTTATATGGAATTGGTTGTGTTTTGTTATAGGGTAGACTATTGAGTATCATGTTAGCTGTAAGGATGGCTTCACCCCCACAGGTTTCACGGTGAACCAGAATGTATTATCAAGGCAATAATCATTTTCTTTAATGTTGTGTTCTTCCGTTCCACAAATCTATTTGATTGTGGTGTATATGGTGAAGTAGTTTGATAAATACTACTATATTTCAAATGTTTCTCTGCCAAAGGAGGTTCGCATTCTCCAACATATAACCAACCCCTAATTATTTTTTTCTGTTGATTCAATTGATTCTCCACTTAATTTTAGAATTTCTTAAATGCGTCAATTTATCTACATTTACTATTGACCACATATACATAACAAAATCGAGTGCAATAGTTAATAAAAGTTATAAAATATTTTTACCCACCGCAAGATGGTATTGACTTCATATCAGATATATCTGTGTGAATTAAGTCATAAGGTTATGGATTCATGTCAACAGACATATAAGGATAATTAACAGACTTAAATATCACATACAAATTTAACATTTTGATTTATCATGTTTGAAGTCAGACAACACTTCTAAAATTAAAAATCTTCGCAAGGTATTGTAATTTACACGTCCCAAACGAGCATACCATAAATTATTTGACTCTAATAAGTAATTAGATTTAACTTAATACTATCAACAATCATTACATTCAGTGTGAAGAGGCCCTCAATAAGGTAGCCCTTTCCTAAGAGTACATCGCATTATAACTTATCACAACTTTGTCGCTAACTAGGACACACTTATAGCTCACTTTTAACGAGCAGTACAACAAAAACTAAATTCTTGCCAGAGGTCAACTTCACCTTCCATCTATTCCATGATGTTTTCTTGACTTTTTCCTTTGTCTTTTATTTGAGTACGACATTCAGAAAACTTGTGACCATCCTTACCACCGTTGTTATAGTTATCCTTGAATTTCTTTATGGCCTATTCTGACTTCTGACAGTTGGACTTATTTCTTTTCTTTCCTTTTGTAGGAGTTTCTTCCACAATATTAACTCCCAATATTTTTGAATTCCCACGAGACTTCTTTCCGGCGGTCTTGTTTTATTCCTCGATCTTAAGCCGAATCACATAATCTTCTATATTCATTTCCATGCATTTGTGCTTTTAATAATTATTGAAGTTATTCCATGAAATAGGTAACTTCTAGATCATGGCAACCACCCAAAAAGCTTAATGTACTATTATATCCTATATAATCAGATGATGGAAAATAAGTTGAAGTTCTTGCATTTGTTATTCTTTAGTTTTACAATGTGACATTTTATAGTCTAAACTTTGCGACCACAAACTTTTCAAGCATGGATATTTGTCTTATATTTCTTCTCAAATGCATTCCATTATTCTTTCAAAGTTATCATTGCACTATAAACATTACATAAGTAATCCTCCAAAGCACTTAAAATTTAGCCCTTACATAGAAAGTATGTTCGTTTCCATGGTTCAATTACCATGAACTTTTCTCTGTTTCTCATATCAACAACATGCACTGGATTTTTTGTGTTAGTACATTTCTGCAGACCAAGAATGGTAATCCAGAAAAATAGTAGTTGCTACTATCGTTTGAAGTACACACGAGAAGTTTCACGATTTCTCTATTAGTGGTACAACAGTTTGGATTGGTGCAGCAACAACCACCGAAGTCGTAGCATTAACAATTAGTGTTTCTCATTAACAAATTGATACAATTGGTTGATTAACTAATAACTTAATAGGAGTATAAAATCACAAAGGTTTTTAGTGGAACTTTAATTGCAAACTTAAGTATAAAACCACAAAGATTTTTGTGTTTACTAGAAACACATATTAACAAAAAATAATATAATGTCCTTATGATGGTTATGCAAAATTGATTCTAAATAATACTAGTGATAAAAAAAACCATTGCAGAAACACAAAGTTACCAAATTTTAAATAACACACTGAAGAACAAAAATAAATTAACAAAAACTTATATATGTAAAATGTACCAGGATCAGTAACAAATAGAATGAGAAGAATATATATCACACTGAATGCACAATGTCCCCATAAGGAAATTATTTCCCTCTATTAATCAAGGTTTGATTTGGTATATGTAATCCTAGAAAGAATGATTTGAATCACAGTGTATTGATACCTAAATCTTTGGTGACTGCGATCTAATCAACACCATAAAAGTACACGAATAAAATTTGTGCATAAGAAGAAGAAGAAATCAGAAATTTTCATAAGTAAAAAGTTTGAATAATCACTGCTATCTATAGACAAGAAGCACTCGTTCTGAGAGGTTGCAACCTTGTAGAAACCACACAACCTTTCAAATGGTCATGACTGTAATTGAAATATTTTAAACATTCAAAATAGTCATCTCTAACGGCGGAAAGTTTAAATTCAAATAGAATGTGTATTAAATAAAATGGTTCGCGCGGAATAGAGTCGGTTTGGAATGTTCAGTTAATAGACAAATAATTGAAATGTTTTATCCATTTAATTTAATTTAATTTATTAAAAAAATAATTAATTTAGCAATAAAAATAAACTTTTTTCAAAAATTAATCTGTCGATCGATCATCTTCCAAAGTAAAAGCAAAAACCAAAGTAATAGCCAAAGTCGAGCCGAGCGAGCGGCGACGGTGGGGGCCCGAGGAGGTCTCTTCCTTTTAACAATTAGTAGAAGTGTTTCTCTATTTAAACAATTTTATTTTTCTTTCCACCACCAATGAGAGAGAAATTCCTATTTAATAAGGCATAAGAGAACTTTTCAAGTTACTCTTTTCATTTTCCCTCCATTTGTCATTAACTGTTGTTAATATATCCAACAAATTACGCTTCCATCAGCCAAATCAACTAAAAAGGTTAAATAAGATTGTAAAATTTATAATATTTAATTTCTTCTTTCTAGAGGATGTGGTATGTTATCGTAAACGTAATTATATTTACATTAAAAGATTATTGAATAGAAAATGGATATATGTTGTTGAATATTAAATTTATTTTGGCAGTTCATCTAGTGAAAAATGAATGTCTCGTCGCCATAAAGGTCGTTATATTTACTTTTGCATTTCATCCGGCGAAAGACGAACGTGTATCACCATCTGTAAGTGTCATCATATTTACTTTTAAAGTTCATCCAATAGAGGATGTTCATCTATCCTTAAAAATGATATTGAATAACTTTTAAAGTCGTCTAGAGGATGAACATTTGTTGTCGTAAATATCATTATACTTACATTTGCAGTTCATTCAATGGATGTTGAACTTCAATCACCGTATGTAAAGGTCATATTTACGTTTAATGTTCATCCGATAGAGGATAGACATATGTAACCATAACAACCATAACATTTAGTTTTAAAGTTCACCAGAATGAGGTCGAACATCTATCATCATAAATGCAATCATATTTACTATAACGACCCGAACTATCATTATATGAAGAAAATCAGATCCGGGGTATTCTAGGCCACTATCTCGCCACAGTGGGCCAAATGCCTCTAAAGCGGTGTTGCCAAGGAAGAGTAAGTTGACGCTAAGGTTGGATAGGTAAGGAACATAAATTACAAGAAATTCTATTTCCCACACATTCCTAAAACACCTAAGAAGTCGTAAAACACCCTATAAACCTTAGAAAAAACACTCTTAGCTTGGGAAGGTAATAGAAGAGGAGTTCTAACGTGAAGATGGCGATATTTTGCAGATTTTTTTGCCGAATTCACCATTGTGAAGCCCGAAAACTTAATCAAAGTAAAAAATATCATGCAACTGCTGGGTGCCCATGTAGGCTAGGTTTTATAAACTGCATAGTAATAAATATATATTTACTCCGTAATATATATATATATATATATATATACACATGTATATATATACATATATATGTATATGCATATATATACATATATATATGTGTGTGTGTGTGTGTAGAAATTGTAGGTTTTATGTGTAGACCTTCGTGCATGAAGTGAATTTCATGGGTGAATTATAAAATTTTAAGAAAATGGGTTCATGCCTTAAGAAGAGGAATTAAGGACTTTCTAGGGATTCTAGTTTCTATCTTGGATAGAACTTTATCAACAATAAGAGTACAAAATGATAAATGGAACTAGAATTACTAATGTATGTTAGACCATAAATTGGAGTGATTTAATCGAGGATTTACGAAGAACTCTGGTTTAGCCCTAAATAGAAGCCTTTGAAGATGAATTAGGGTTAAGTATCCTCGAATTAATGATTACATGATATGAGTTGGTGAATGGCTCATTGTTATGCTGGTGATTCTATGATTCTTTTATGTATGTTTTTCTTGCTCCATAATGATATATGTATGTATATCATTGTTGAAATGTTGATCACACTTGTCATAATAAGGTGAATAAGCTATAATTCCCATAAATTCATGAATTATATGTATGATCTTGAAGATATACTAGTTATTGTGATTTTGGTGTTTTGAATGGATCAATTTTCATGTTCCGTCATAACAAATTTGGGTCGGTTGCCATGTTATAGCATAAGTATTGGATCTGTTACCACGTTTCGGCATAATTAAGTTGGATCAGTTGTCACGTCCTGGCATGCTAACTATTTGGGTTTAGGCTCCATTAGAGGACCAATGATGTGGTATCAAATGTGAAGTTGTTCTTAGTTCTTAAATATTGATAATAGTGGAGAGTCAAGGTGTTCAAAAGACATGATGTAATCTATTATGTGTCTTTGGTTGAATAAAGTAATAAGGAAACAAGGGTATATTGTGAATATTTAGTTGAATTGTGGGTGGTTGTAGTTGGGGATTTCTCTATGTGGTAGAATGGTTAGGCTATGATCAAGTACATGGTATGTAGGTTGACTAAGTGGGTAGTTCATAATCGAAAAAACAATGTAATTGGAAGTTATTTAAGAGAGTAAAAAAGGTAGAAAATTAGGTGGTCTATCGTATATTTACTCTAGTTAATTTTGTGGTAGGCGTCTGGTTGAATGATGATGCCTACCAGTACCTGCGTTTTGTATTGATATTGTCACAACCGGGGAGCACCCCCTCGACGTAACCGGTGTCTTCCTCCTCAAAAATAACTTAGAATATCCCTTAGCATTCGTCATAACATATCATGGGTCAAAACGCGAAAAATTTAAAACTTTTTACATAGGAAGGTATACATATACCTCTCACATATCATATATGAAGTTTACTAAACTTCTCGCGTATGAAGCTTACATAGGCTTCTCGTTTAGTCAATATAACAAATGCATAAGAATTAGTCTAATACTTTGTATCACATTAAACCATCTAAGGAGTATTATAAGGTTGAGTGTAATCCATTAAGTAAATGTCTTTAGACATAAGCAACACTACTAAGGTGGAACAAATGGAACCATCCTTGAACTTGAGGACTCACCAACAACTTAGAGGAAAAGTACAAGTCTTATTGCAAAGTGGATTAGAAGCTCTTCAATGGCCGGAACCTACAATAATTGGTTCATAAGATCATATATAACTTGATATACATAACATATGATCAACTAGCTCACACAAGAACACTACTGAGACCCTCCCTTAGGATTCCACATGTGCAACATGTAAGAGAAGTCCCATACCCTCCCTCACACAATGTAGTAGCTCTTAAGACAAGCCCTCATAAGTGTTCACATACTTAACTTGTTTATTTACTTTTACATTATGGAAAAAAGTGCAATAAACAACATGAGACCATGTGAGCTAAATGGAATCCGATGTTCTACTACCACACAAAAAGAGAGGGTTATCACTTTCCTAAGGTGCAAGCTTTCGTACATAGCTATCTAGGTGGATCTACTAAGTTAGAGTCCTATTTGGGCACATAGTTAAGGGTTAAGAAGATTGCTACTCACAAACTTGACTTGTTAAATGTGGAGGTTTCCATCTTATGAGACAACACATATCTTGGGAATACGGACTTACTAAACGTGAAGAAACCCATGTGGGAGGCTGGACTTGCTAAACGTGAGACCTCCAACTCATTTACATTCCCTTTCGATGCTAATCATTTATTCTCTTTAGTAATAATAATACTCATCATACATGATCACATTAGTCTCTTCTAGACCCCTATGTGAACATCTCATCATAATAGCTCATTGGTTTCATAAGTGAGAACTATCCATTCACTTTAGAACCGACATACAAGTGAGTAAACATTTCGCTGCACACTTTATTATAATCGTGAGAAACTATTTCCAATCATATAATGATCATACCATAACATAGTTGCATACTTCATAACCAATTCAATTGTATAGGGTTAAGGATGAGTAATACTTGTTATCAACATCACAACCACACATCATACATATAAGTATTACAATCTAAGTAACTAATACTTCATAATTGAATTCAAGAAGAATCAATCTTCATACATTCTTGACCTTTTTATTTCTTTCGTACTTCAAATACAAAAGAATACATAACCATTGCATAAACAAGGTAATTTCAAGAAGTAATATATAGCAATTACTATTCTATATATTCATATACCCATCATTTTCCACAATTACCATAGAACTTCAAGACAAAATGAGTTTAGGGAAG
This sequence comes from Solanum lycopersicum, assembly GCF_036512215.1. Classification (NCBI taxonomy): domain Eukaryota; kingdom Viridiplantae; phylum Streptophyta; class Magnoliopsida; order Solanales; family Solanaceae; genus Solanum; species Solanum lycopersicum. Next base: position 19,808,282 of record NC_090800.1, read on the forward strand.
ATCAGAGGTTCAAAGGGAAATCTTGATTGATTACCAACAATTAACCATCAATCCTTAGTTAAACAGTGATAAAAGACTATAATTTATCATAATTAAATAACTATTTTGTTTTGAAAATGGAACTCAAGTCTAGAGTGAAATCCTAGTTTTGGGGAAGTTGAAAATCAACTTCGAAAGAGCCTCTTGGGGAAAGGAATCCCATGAGTGAAAGAAAATATTACTTAGAGATGATATTTCCATGAATTTGAGATGAAATCCTTGTGAATTCGTCCTCTTCTTGAGGTTCTAGTGTTCTTCAATGGAGCTTGATGTTTGGGGAGAGAGAGCTAGAGAGAAGTCAGAAAGATGCGGGTTTGGGAAATATTGGGGAGTTAAGTTAGTTTAATCTGTTATAAACCTTTTAGAGTCTTTTAATCACCCCTTAACCCCTAATAATGAATTAATTAATTAACAAACTAATCTCTTTTTTACTAAAAAGAACACTAAAACGGTCCCTCAACGACTATTCCCCGTCGATGCCCCGTCGATCGAACCATGGCCCATGCTGCACGACCATGGTTTGGATCAGAGGATAGATTTTTGGGGATTTTGGGTGATTTATTTAACATTAAATAAATGATTCCTAACAACGGAGTGTCGTTAAAATGACGACTCATCATTTGTGCTCGTGGTTGCACACTGTAATTTGGGCAATTTTTGGGTCAATGAATGGGTCCTCCTCAAGGGACCTTAGGGTGAACCTTGGGGAGCCTTACATGGACGTTTCGACCTTAAAAGCTCCCCAACATGTATATACAACCTTTTAACAAAATTCGACTCAATTCTGACTCTTAAAACCCCTTGAAACATGTTAAGGCATACTAACAAATATTTCACAATTCTCCGGACGTCATGGTCGTTTCTTAACATTTTTACTCTTACACTTCCTGATTACATTCAATACATTATTTTGAGTCTTATAAACCTTGTTTAAGGTTTACTTCATCATATGAGTCTCTAGACCAAGTCATTAACTATCGAATTGTTACATAATCCCCACCCCTTAGGAACATTCGTTCCTGAATGACACTAAATCTTTTTGTAGGGAAATTAAAAGAGTCAAGAATAGAATCTCAACCAACAACATAAAATCATCATGATTCACAGATCATAGGATTAATTCACAACTCCATTCAACACATAAACATAACATTAACACATAGCAACTCACGTCACAATTTACCACATATAAGAGCTCAACATCACAACATGAGGAACAACCTTCTCAATATCAATGTGTGCTCAACATGATCATCATGGGTTACTTTTAAAACTTCTTTTAAAATACATTAACATGCTCAATACCATTTCATAAAGGCCACTTTACACAAAACAAAAATAAGTGCAAGTCAAGCAAAAGAGCATTTTTTCCATGAAAACTCATTTTTAACATGAACTTTTACCATAATTATGCATATTGTAGCAAACCAAGTCAAAAAAACATTGTTCATTAGTTTTAAGAGGCTTAATTTTGATGATTTAGATTAGGGTAACGAGACTTTATGTCAGCCTCGGCCTCCTATGTTGCTCCCTTAACTAGGTGGTTCCTCCATAGGACCTATACGGAGATCACCTCCTTGTTCTTCAACTTTTTGACGTGGTAATCTAGAATTTCAAGCGGAACCTCTTATACATAAGGTTATCATTTACACCTAACCCTTCAAGCAGGAGAATGGATATGGGGTAGCCTATAAACTTCTCAAGCATGGAGACATGAAATATGGGATGGATCGGGGCTAGTTCACTTGGTAACTTCAACTCATAGGAAACCTTTCCAACCCTTTTCATTATCTCATAGGGGCCCACATACTGGGAACTAAGTTTACCCTTTTTGCCAAATCTCAACACCCCTTTCGTGGTTGAAATATTCAATTATACCATAGGATTTTTGCCAACTATAGGTTGTTTTCAACCTATCCCTTATTATCCAAACCTTCTCTAAGGCTTCACAGATAATTCGGGACCAAGTAGTGAAGCCTAACCAACCTCAAACCACAGACCTACATCTCCTACCATAGAGTACCTCAAAAGTTTCCATGGAGATACTCTAATGGTATCTATTGTTATAGGAGAACTCAATCAATGGTAGGTGATCGTCGAAACTTCCATTGAAATCAATAACACAAGCTCTAGCATATCTTCTAGGGTTTGAATGGTACGCTTCTCTTGACCATCCGTTTGGGGATGAAAAGCAATGCTAAGCTTTACTTGAGTACCCAACCCTTTCAGTAAAGACCTTCAAAAATGAGAAGGGAATTTCGCACCTCTATTCGAAATGATGGACAAAGAGATACCATAGAAACTGACAATTTTATCAAGGTACAACCTTGTGTGCTCCTCCACCTAATAAGTAGACTTACCGGGGATAAAGTGAGTGAATTTCATCAACTATCCATAATAACCCATATTGAGTCATTTTACCTATGTGTCCAAGGCAAGCTCACTACGAAGTCCATATTAATGTCTTCCCACTTCCAAGTAGGAACATGAATTACATGAGTCAAACCACTCGTCTTTTTATGCTCGGTCTTTATTTGATGACAATTAGGGCACCTAGACACAAATTCTGCTATGTCTCTTTTTAAACCATCCCAGCAATAGACCTCTTAAATATCACAGTACATTTTGGTGGAACTCGGATTAATAGAGAATCGAGAACCATGATGTTCATCCAAAATTTGATTCCTCAAATCATGCACACCGGTACACACAACCTTCCTTGGTGACTAAGAACACCAATCCCCATTTATAGAATGACTCATTGAACTTGCCAAGAACTAGTTCCTTTAAATCCATCAATAAATGGATCAAGATGTTGCTTAGACTTCACCTGAACTACTAAATATGATTCGGAGTTACGGTGGACCATAAACCCACCATTTGGAGAATTTTGCAACCAAACACCCAACCTAGACAACCTATGAACATCTTTCACTGGGTCTTGCTTACCTTCTTCCACATGAGAACATTACCCATGGTCATACAACTTAAAGCATCTGCCACAAGAATGGCTTTACCGGGGTGTTAGAGATCACTCATGCCATAATCCTTCAAGATTTTTAACCATTTTCTTTGCCAGAGATTCAAATATTTTATAGTGAAAACATATTGAAGACTTTTATGGTTGGTAAATACATCCACACGAACACCATAAATATAATGCCTCCATATTTTCAAGGCAAACACTACGGCTTCTAATTCAAGGTCATGGGTAGGACAGTTCTTCTCGTGTACCTTGAGATGTCTAGAAGAATATGTTACCACCTTACCATGTTGCATAAGGACACAACCTAAACCTACCTTGGAAGCATCACAAAACACCCTAAAACCATTGGTACCCTCCGGTAAGGTCAACACTAGAACGGAGGTTAGCTTGTCTTTCAATACTTGGAAGCTTCATTCAAAAGCCTCTGACCACTCAAACCTAACACTCTTTTGGGTTAAGGTAGTCAAAGGAGAATCAATGGAGGCAAACCCATCCACAAACCTCCTATATTACCCGGCTAAAACCAAGAAACTTTTAATATCGATTGGAGTCAAAGGTGTAGGCCAATTCTTAACCGCTTCCATCATTATCGGATCGAACTTTATACCCTCACTTGAGATAATATGACGAAGAAATGCAACCAATCTTAAACAAAATTCACATTTACTATTCTTGGCAAATAGTTAGTATTCCTTAAGGACTTTCAATACTACCCCTAAATGATGTGTAAGTTCATATTCACTCTGGGATTATACCAAGATGTCATCAATAAAAACAATCACAAAAGGAGTGAAGGTAATCTTAAAACACCTGATTCAGACGATCCATGAAAGTCATTACGACATTAGATAGACAAAAAGACATAACCAGAAACTCATAATGACCATACCTAGTTCGGATATCCATTTTAGGTATGTCTTCATCTCTCATCCTAAGTTGTTGATATCCCACCCTAAAGTAAATTTTTGAAAAGTAGCTTGCCCCTTGAAGTTGATCAAACAAATTGTCGATCCTAGAGAGAGGATACTAGTTATTTATGGTAACCTTATTTAGTTGACGGTAATTAATGCACAAGCTAAGGGATTCTTCCTTCTTATTTACAAACAACACCCAATCACCCTTAATAGAAATACTACGTCTTATTAAACCCTTGTCCAGTAAATCTTTGAGTTAAAGCTTAAGTTCTTGCAACTCAGATGGAGCCATCTGGTAAGTATGGGTTGAGATAGGTTTTGTATCTGGTAAAAATTCTATGGCAAAGTTTGTTTCTCATTCGTGAGGAAATCCATGCAATTCATTGGGAAAGACTTCAAGAAAATCCCTCACTACGGGTACCAACTCTAATGAAGGGACCTTAGATTCAAGGTCCTTGACCCTAATAACATTGTAGAGACACCTTTGCAGATAATTTTATAAGCTTTTAGACAAGAAATATTTCAACCTCTAGGGATTGAGTTACCCCGCTTCCACCTTAAGATGGTTTCATTAGGTAATTTGAACTTCACTACTTTTGTCCTACAATCAATGGAAGTAAAACAAGCATTCAACCAATCCATTCCCACGATGACATCAAAATCAATCATATCAAGTTCTGTGAAATCCACCCATGTAACTCTATTGGGAAATGATATAGGACAAGTACTATAGACTCTTCTAGCCACAAAGGAGTCATCTACTGGGCTTGTAACCAAAAAAGGTTTCATTAGAACATTGCGTAGCATATTAAACTGTATAGCTACTAAAGAAGTTACAAATGATAAGAAGCACCTGGATCTAGTAAAGCATAGAGATTGATGGAAAATATTTGTAACATACCGGTGATGACATCGAGAGAATCATGTTGATCACCTCTAGAGCGGATAGTATAGAAGTCATTCTTCTTAGGAGGATTGGGATTGGGGAGCACTTGCTTGTGCTTGAGTAGTTTCCCTTCCTTGAGCCTTTATTAAAGGAAAATCCCTCTTTATGTGGACACTCTTACCACAACCATAGAAATTTCCTATACCAACTAGACACTTGCCTTCATGTTTCCTACCACATTTAGCAAAAGTAGACTTCTCAACTAGGGACCACTACCTCTTCTCTCTTGAGGATTAGGTGTATACTCTTTAACTTTGTTGAGCTTTGGAGTTGTAGAAGTTCTTTGATAGGGAAAGCTTTTCTTGAACCTTGGGTTATATTGCACCTGAAATATTGTCTTGGAAGAATTTTCACCATCCGCCCTTGTCCTACCAACCTGCTTAAACTTTTGCTCCTCAAATTGTTCGGCATGAACCATGAGACAAGAAATGTCCATCATAGGAATCAATATAGCCGACCTACATTCATTAACCACAACATCGGATAGTTCCATAACAAAATTGTTCATCTTAGCCCTAGAATCCCCCATAATATTAGGAGCATATTTGTATAGTTGAGTGAACTTGAGGTTGTACTCCTTCACACTTATACCCCCTTGGCGAAGTTTGATGAATTCAAGTATTTTCCTATCTATTTGTTCCAAGGGAAAGAACCTATCAAGGAAAGCCATCTTGAAAGCCCCCAAGTAATTTGACCTTCTTTAAATGACCTCTCATCCTTCCATTGTTGACCAAACTTGAGCCACATCCTTGAGTTGGTAGGCGACTAGTTCCTCCTTTTCTTGAGAAGTCACCTCAGTAACATCTAGTATCTTGAATACTACATCAGTGAATCCTTGTATGTCCTCCTCCACTTTAGAGCCAAATAACATAGGGGGATTTATCCTTGTGAAATCCCTTATCCTTGATATGGTGGTGCTAGCATTGGGGATCACTTGAACCCTAGTATCCTAAGGTACTTGAGTAGCCAACACTTGATTCAAGCTACGAATGGTCTCCTTTATCTCAACATTATACATAGCTCCTTCTTCAATAGGAAATTTACGGTTTTGAGGAGTCAGAGGGGGGACAACCTCATTCACATTCTCCTTTTTGACCCTTCAAGCATTGTTCCTTCGTGTATTAATATCTTATATGCATAAGAAAGAGGTTAGAATATAAGGACATGTATAGTTAAAACTCTAAAGGCACAACTTCAACAATACCAACAAGTTGAGACTTCCCTAGGCATCAAATAGCCTCTCATTCATAATTGCGGGACACTTGACAATCATGAATAATACTCCACTTGACACTTTTTGATGAGACATCAATCCTAAGATTATGAAACCTCATGCTCTGATACAATGTTTTTTACAACCCGGAAGCACCCCTCCCCCCCAAACTTAGACTAGCCCTTACCATTCATCATAACATATCATAAGTCAATAATGCGGAAAAATTTAAAACTTTTCACATAGTCAGGCATACATAGACTTCGCACAAAATATATATGAAATTTACTTAGACTCATCGATTATGAAGCTTACATAAGATTCCCATTTAGTAAAGATAATCAATGCATAAGAATAAGTTTAATACTTTTTCTCACATCAAACAATCTAAAGGGTATTACAAGGTTGTGTGTAATCCCACGTAGGTAAATATGCCATAATAGTCTTACAACAATAGTCTTCAAGAATAAGGAATGAAGTAAATGGCATTAGACATAAGCAACACTACTAAGGTAGAACAAATGGCACCATTCTCGAACGTAAGGACTCATCAACAACTAGGGGGGAAAGTCCAAGTCTTCTTGCAAAGTGGCCTAGAAGCTCTTTAATGGCCAAAACCTACAATGTTTGAAAAAAAAGGAGATATATGGGTTAGTACAAACCAATGTACTAAGTATGGTTCCTATACATAAAAATAATCAATGCATGAGAAAAGGAAAAATTTAGTCAAAACCATGCATTCTATAAAATTATTCAACATGCACATATAACGAACATCATAAGTCAATCCAACATGATATTAACCCAACATATAAGCAACCTAAAGAAATACTTGTGCAGTGCCAAGAATAGAACCTTATAGCCCTATCCAAAGCTAAGTACAACATTATGTCACGTACTTCATACATATGACATAACCTCATATATCATTATGGAATACTTGGTTCATAAGATCATATGTAACTTGACATACATAAAATATAATTAACTTGATCACACAAGAACACTACTAAGACCCTCCCTTAGGATCCCATATGTGAAATGTGTAAGAGAAGTCACATACCCTCCCTCACACTATGTAGTAGCCCTTAAGACAATCCCTAATAAGAGTTCATTTACATTAACATTAGGGGGGAAATTCAATAACCAACATGAAATCATGTGAGCTCTATGGGATCCGGTATTCTACTCTCACATCGAAAAGAGAGGGTTAAAACTTGCCTAAGGTGCAACCTTTCGTACATAGCTATCTAGGTGGATCCACTAAAATATAGTCCTATGTGGGCATGTTGTTAAGGGTTAAGGACATTGATACTAGAAACATTGACTTGCTAAACATGGAGATTTTCATCTCATGGGACAACACATATCTTTGAACTGTGAACTTAGTAAAGTGAAGAAATCCATGTGGGAGGAAAGAATTTCTAAACCTGAGACCTCCATCTTATTTACATGTCCTTTCATTGCTAATAATTTATTTCCTTTAGTAATCATTATACTCATCATACAAGATCACATTAGTCTCTTCTAGACCCCTATGTGAACAACTTATCATAATAGCTCATAGGTATTAATAATTGAGAACTATCAATTCACTTTACAACCCACATACAAATGAGTAAACCATTCACTCAACACTTTATTATAATCTTGAGAAACTACTTTCAATCATATAATGATCATACCATCACATACTTGCATACTTCATAACCAATTCAATAATATAGGGTTAAGGATGAGGAATACTTGTTATCAACATCACAACCACATATTAGATATAGAAGCATTACAATATAAGTAACTCATACTTCATAGTTGAATTCAGGAAGAATCAATCTTCATACCTTTTTTCCCTTTTCGTTGCCTTCATATTTCAATTACCAAAGAATACATAACCAATGCATAAACAAGGTAAACTCAATAAGTAATACATATCAATTAATATTCTATATTCATATACTCATTAACTTCAACAATTACCATAGAACTTCAAGACATAAGGAATTAAGGCAAGAACAAGGGTTCAAAAGAAAATCTTGAGTGATTACAAATAACTGACCATAAATACTTAGTTAAAAAATGATAAAATATAATAATTTATCAAAATTGAATAACAATTTCGTTTTGAAAAGTTAACCCATGTCTAGATTGAAACCCTAGTTTTGGGGACGTAGAATATCATATTTGAAATGGCCTTTCGGGGAAAGGAATCCCAAAAGTGAAAGAAACCATACCTTAGGAATGATATTGACACTAATTTGAGATGAAATCTTTGTTTACTTTGTCCTTTTCTTGAGGTTGTATTGTTCTTCATTGGATGTTTAAGTTTGGAGAGAGAGAAGCTAGAGAGAAGTTAGATGGATGTGGATTTTAGAAATAATGGGATGTTAAGTTGGTTTAATATGATATAACCCTTTTATTATCTTTAACTAACTTAATTAACTATCCCTTGACCCTAATTAATTAATTAACTAGTTAACTAACTAATATCTTTTTTACTTAAAAGGGACAGTAAAACAGGCCCCAATCTACGAGTCCCCGTATACGACCTTGGTTTGGATCAGAGGTTAGGTTTTTGGGGCTTTTGGGTGGTTTGGTTAATTTTCAACCAATGAGACACAAAGAGGGAGCACCGTTCAAATGATGACTTGTCATTTCTGCTTGTGGTTGCACACTGTAATTTGGGTAGTTTTGGGGTCAATGGATTGGTCCTTCTCAAGGGTCCCTACGGTGGTCCTTAGGGAGTTATACCCGGAAATGTCGACCCTTAAAACACCCCAGCATGTATTTCCAACCTTTTCACCAAATTTGACTCAATTCTAACTCTTAATACACTTTGAGCATGCCCAAGCACATTAGCATATATTTCACAATTCTCCAGACGTCACGATCATTTCTTGATGTTATGACTTTAAAACTTCTTAATTAGATTCAATACATTATTTTAGGCTTAGAAACCTTGTTTTAAGGCTTAATTCATCATATAAGACTCTAGACCAAGTTATAAAATTTCAGAGTGTTAGAAATACTACTCTCTTTATGTCTTTTAACATAGTCTGGATGCGGGTTGGTGATGATTCCTTGAGAAAAGATGAAAAAATTCTCCCGCAACTTTATTTATTTGTTTCCCCTTGTTGAAGTTGCGATCCATGGGAATTATTAAATTACTTTGTAGGTTTTATCTAAAGATGTGTCTAAATACATTATTTATTGAAATAACATTGTTATAATAATCTTTGTTTTCTTTAAATTTCCGTATGTTTTAACTATTGGGATATGCACGTTCTCCTACTTAGGTGTTAGAGTGGGTTCCTGCATGGCATAGTGGGTTGGCTTCTAACAAATTGGTATTAGAGCCTAGGTTTACTATCTCCAAATAAAAGGGAAAAATTTGTATTAGAGCCTAGGTTTGACGTTCAAAACTAATCCTCGGGAGTCTAAGAAGCATTCGAGGAAATTATTCCACTCATTCACTCCTTTAGTGTGAAGTGTCGCTTGTAGTGTGACTTGATTTTAATTGTTATCTTAATGTAGTCAACCAAACATCGTGGTCATGACTGAAGGAGCAAATTCAAGTTGAATTGGAAATGGGAAGGTTCAAATTTTTATCTAGCCGTAAGGGTCGCGTAATTGCATGGATGACAACGAACTAACTAATAATCTGGACTTATGTGTGATATGTGCCTTGAAATATATGAATATGTTTTTCATGTTCCCTGAATTAACTTTTAATGTGAAAGTTGTGATGGCTTGACTATGAATATGTTGGTATGTGCATTATAATCATGTGTATTGAAACCTTGATATGTGCGAGGTCTTAGCTGAGTTGTTGAAACTATTCAAGTGTGACTAGTCAAGTACCGTGATTGTCGTTCAGGGAAGATGTCATAACTAAGTTGGTGCAAAGGCTTAGGTAAATTGTGAAGTGATTCGTGAGACGAAAATATGGACATGCATCGCAACCATTGAGTGAACGTGTTGGTATATCTTGGGGATAAGTGTGTGTAGTGTTGAATACATGAGAACTAGTCAGATGTCATCTCAATAATCTTGATTCGGATTTTCTTATATTCCTATCTTGGATACTTAACTTAGATTGTTTGGTTAAGTCAGGAACCTTGGGAAAGATGAATAAAAACAAAAAGAACCCAAAAATTATTAGCATGAGTTCTGGTCCGGCCTTAGCCGTTATGGGATGATTATTACAACCATAGAGGGACTACCATAGCAGGACCGTCATAGTGGAATTTCTCTTTCCAAAGTAGGGTGAGGCAATGTTGAACCTCAGACTATCTCCAATATTTTTACTAACAAAAAGTTTAGGCCCCGAATGGTATCTGGTTCACCCCTCCCATCCTCTAAGTGTCTAGTTACAGCATAAGTAATAGATTAGAAAACCTTAACATTAAATGAATGATTGCATCAGATAGCAAAAAAAAATCATCGACGTGCTACCAAAAACTACAATGAGTCAAAAGATACATACAAGTTGCAAATATTTACAAGCCCAAAAAAGGTGAACTAACAAGTCAGATTGAGAACCCTCACACTATGTGGTGTACACGTCAAAGTCAAGGTCCTCTAGGGTACCAGGCCAGACCAAATGTCATTAAGCATAGAGATTAGTCCTACAGCCTCGAGTCGAGGAATCTTATTGTCGGGGCAACACACGTAAATATTGCCTGAATTGTCTTCCACATCTGACCCATCGGGAGATCCCTCTCTAGAACATTCCTACTCTCATAGTGCAACTAATGATGGATCATCTCGACCTATAGGGCAATAATGGGTAGAACAGAAGTAAAGTTTCCATAGGTGCTCCCCATCCACTCAAAGACAACCTCAAAATCCTCTTCGATCGATGCACTTGAGACTGGATCCTCATCGTTTGATCCCTAAACCTCCCTACTAATTTTATCCCAACTCATTCTCATCCTCTTCTCCTTGAAGTAGAACCTGTCCTGACCAAGAAAGGGTGAAGGGGGGGATCCATAGGAAGTGCCTCATCAACGTCAAATAGTGGCACTCCCGCCTGCTTGCATAGGGAAGTGATAAATCCTGGTAGGAAGAAAGCCTTCTTATTGCCCCAGTAGAAAATCTTCCACTCTGATATGATCTATGCCCGTACATTTAACGAGATGCCCTATATTACACACACAATCACCAATGATCAGGGAAAGGACATGTTGGTATGGTTTCCTAATGGGTGGATCCTCCGAGTCACCAAGTGTATCCACCTCTTAGAATCACGTGACCAATTTGTGCTAGTAATACACTCAAAATTAGAGCAATGAACCCACTCTCGGTGCGTAGCATGGACTCGTATTCATGGTTCGGGACCTGTAGTGCCTCGAGGACCTCATTGATAGTAGTGGCGTATATAGGAATTTCAACTCCCCTAATGGAGATGACACTGTCAGATTCATCCCAATGCACAGTAGCCAAGATGGCATAGAACTCCCTTACCCAAGTAGAGCATGCATCTAAGGAAGCCTCAATCAATGGGACCCACCCGAACTATATAGTCGAGCATAGAAATAAGGCTCCTTCTCCTCTAACTTTTGTAGAACGAAGCCCCCTTGCAATTGAATCTCGTGTAACAGTGGTCATGATACCTTTCATGATTCGAGGTATCGGGAAATCGAATGAAGGGTAAATACTTATCATTTTGACTTTCCTATTAGAAATCCTGCAATAAGTTAAATATAAGTTAGAACATGATAGGGTAGTCGGTAGTGTTAAGGGTAAGGCCACTGCCCGGCGTATCCCGCCACAACAGCTATAATCCAACTCTAGCATGATTATGAATGCAGGATGCCAAAGTGGCCTTCACCAGGGACGAACACCAGGCGCGACAATAGCACCCTTTCATCCCAAAACACTCATTTTCGACAAAACATCAGCATATTGGTTAGTTAACTACCTTGGAACATAAATAAGTATGTATTTTAGAAAAAATAACACCTAAATAAGGCATAAAATCAAATTTTACCCCAAGAGACCGTTCAACTTCACCACCTATTTTTGTACAAATTTAACCATATTTGACTAAATATATAGGCCCAGGATGTTTTAGTAATGTAGGGGATGTAAGAGAAGTGTACATGTTGCCTTTTTCTAGCAAATCAAGCAACCTAGTTCAATTTCAAAAACTACCCCAAAAAACTATCTAGTGTTTATCAGCTAATTGCCATGCAATTATCGTTAATCATGTAACGAAGTAAAGAGTGTGATGAAACGAGAGTTTACCTTAATTTTGATGTTCAAAGAAGAGTGATTTTATAGGAATTTGGGAGAGTTTTTGGGTGTTTAAGGGACAAATCTGATCTCCTGTCTCAGTGGGAGATCTCTTTCTTCAACATCCCCGCCTCAGCAAGATGTATCCCTCCCTGGCAGGCCAGGATGTGTAATATTAAAGTTTTTTGTTTCTTCACGTGTTGTCTCAAATTTCTTTTAAGTATTCGAGCATTGTACCTTATTTATTTCAACTAGTGAAAAGTCACCATTTCTCATGATTCTGTAGTTGACCAATACTTTAAATTTAATAATAAATCAAATGGGGCGAGTGATGTTTCATACAATGTTCATTTGGGGACGAACGAAGAATAAATTGGTATATAGTGAACCAAACCGTCGTTATTTATAAAAATATCTAAGGAACTGGGGAAAGTTGCTGCCAGGGTGGGATAGATGAGGCAGAATGTAAAATACGAGAAATAAATAAGGTGCAAAACACCTTAGAAATCATAGAAAAGCGGATTTTTAGGCGAATTCACCATTGCGGATCCCAGAAAACCGGAATGAAGTCAAAAAACCTTATGCAACTGCATGACACCCAAGAAGGCTAGGTTTTATGAATTAAGTAGTTATAAATCTATTCTTACTACGCAATATATGTATATCAATGGTAGGGTTTATGTGTAGACCTTCGTGCACCAAGTGAATTTAATAGGTAAATTACAACGTAAATGGGTTCATGCCTTGAAAAGAAAAGTTAATGACTTATTAGGGGTTCTAGAATTGTTTCAAGAATAAGAATAAGTATTCATAAATGGAACTAGAATTATGAATGTACTAAATATTTATGATAAACTATGTTTAAGCCCTAGAAAGAAGCCTTAAATGATGAACTAGGGCTAAGTATGGTCGAATTAATCATTACATGATAGGAGTTGGTGAAAAGTTCATTATGATGATGGTTTTTTTATGATTATGTGGTGTATGTTGTCCTTTATTCATTATGATAGATGTATATATATGATTGTTGCAATGTTGATCACACTTATCGTAATAAGTTGAATAAATTATGATTCCCATAAAATAATGAATTATATGTATGATCTTGAGGATATACTGGTGGTTGTTATTGTAGTATGGTGAATTGATTGGTTTCCATGTTCTGGCATAACTAACTTGTATTGGTTGACACGCTCCGGCATAAATATTATATCGGCTGCCACATCCAGCATAACTATGTGATTTATTGACACTTTACTGCATAACTATTTTGGATCAATTGCCATGTTCCACTATAACTAACTTTGACCAGTTTCCACGTTGAGATATGCTTATTGTTTGGGTTTTGGTTCCATGAGAGGTCAATAATGTGATGTAAAATGTGAAGTTGTTCATTTTTCATAATTGTTGATAATATGGAATATGTTCTTTATAAGCATGTGATTATATTTTTGAGTTGATCTATTCATATTGGACTTGTTAAGTATAGTGGAGAGGCAAGTTGTTCAAGAAGATTGATGTAATGTTTTATGTGACTATGGTTGGTTAATTTTACAAGAAAGCAAGGGTATGGCATGATTTGTTAGTTGAATTGTGTGTGGTTCTATTGGGGATTTCTCTATTAGAATGGTTATGAAACACCCATAAAATGAATTAGGATACATTCGAGCTTCACATGACTTTCTTGATTTAATAACGTGTTAAGATATTGAAGAATAGTTTTTAGGTCAGTTTTAATAAGTTTGAAAGTCAAACGTCAAGGGACAACCAAGTCATTTGGAAATTAGTCATTTGTGTGTTAGTGTGCTCTTGCGCTCTTGCATGTATGTGTTTTGGTGTGTCGTTTGGAGTCTAACATGATGGGAGGTTACCCTAGAATCTATATGGTTGTGTTTAGTGTCAAAATTACAAGGTATGACTCCCCAAGGGTTCTTGAGGACGACCCAAACTTTGACGAATAAGCTGTCAAGGCAGCTTGACCAACGACCATGAATGACGCCCTGTAAGTCAGGGGAATAGCTCCATATTTAGTTGTGGGAGATTAGCCCCTTTTTATGAACCACAGACAAGTTCCACGATCATGCAGGATGGCCCCGTCCCGCCACCTATGGTCCGTAGAATGTAGTCGTAGGTTACCATTTGCAACGTTAATACAATTCAACCAAGTGAGGAGTGAATTAGTAAATTCACCCCACGTTCTGATTAAGTCATGGATGGTTAATTTTAGTGTTTTTAGGTACTTTAAGTATATTAAAACAATTAAGTCCTCACTTAGACTCCAATACCCTAATCAAACTCTTTCGTCTCAAATATATTCACTCAAGAACACTATTGAAGGTCTAGGTCAAATTCAAGCTAGGAGAGGGATTTCAAGTGATTTATTCATCAATATTTATGTGATTTCTACAGATAAGGTATATTAATTCTTCATTCTTGAATAACCTCTCATTCAAGAAGTCCAATTCAATGGTTTTCAAAAGCGAATTAATGATCAATTGTCCCAATTTCTATTCTATGCATGGGTCCATTGTTGAAACGTTTTCAAGTCATGATATTGATTTATTATATTTTGAATCAAGGTTTTTAAGATAATTTTAATGAAATTACTTGAAGAACCCGTGATTTGTTCAAATCTCCTAAATTGGCTTACAAAATGGGTTTCATGAATGTGATTGGATATTGTTAGAACTATGTCTATATTGGGTTTTATTGTTGTTATCTATTGATATCCATGACTAAATATTATGAATTGATTGATAATTTATAAAGGGTAAACATGGATTTGATGAAGGGTAACTTGACCTAAATTGTTTTAGTTCTTGTTGAATTGCTCTTATATGGTTTGATCCACTTCTAATGAAGGTTCTTGCTTCTTGTAATTATTTGATTGTAATCTTGATGGCTCTATGATGTGAATTGAAGGTTAGTTACTTTTTTATGTGTAAAATAGACATATTTTGAATTTTTTATGTGATGATAAGATGAACTTGTATAAAGCTATGTGATAATGTCAGTGAAAGCATGTTTCCTCTAAATATTTTTATGTGATTATGATAGACTATGAAGAGTCTGTATATGAATGATATTGTATCTTGTGTTCGTAGAATTGGTTGTCCCTACTTGGTACTTGAATGATATTGATGAATATAAACTCTTGACTTGGTAGGCTTATTCACCACTGTCTTGGATGAAAAAATGAATGAAAGTCTAAGATAGGTTGACCTAAGTTGGTGCCCTTCCTTGAATGATGAATGAGGTGTTCTAAAGTATGTCTTGAATCGGTAGATCTAAGAATGGTGCCTTTCTTTGATGTTTCTAGAACCCTAAGTGAATGTACAAACCTTGAATATGAAAGAAGGTTTATAATGTAGTGAATTGGATAAACCTAGCATGGTACCTGTTTCATGAATGAGCTATCCTAACGAACCTTTATTAGTAGACCCTTGTGAATCCCTTCTTGGTAGTTGTATTATGAGTTGGTAGGGCTTATATATAGTACCTTCTCCAATACTCTTATGTGAATGAACTTACTCTATAAGAACCAATACAAAGCACCGAATGGATATGCTTTTGGTAGTAGCTCTACTTGAACTATCATACTAGAGTACAAAAAAACCCTTGATATCCCCTAAATGTGCCTACATGGGATGTATCCTTTGTTCTACCTTTGGAAAGTAGAACATCTTCCACGGTGTAGGGTCTTATGACACTGGATTCATACCTATCTAGTATGTTCTATGTCGGTAAATGCCTATTCTTATCATGTGGGATGTGCACTCTAGTCATTGGATAGGTTCTACAATGTGTATGTAGTGGAACGTTATGTATCTAAACATGGAACGAGTAGGCTTTGAGGATGCTAAAGTGAGTTCCCTAGGTATTCCAAGACCATTATGTGAAGTCCCTCATATACATAAATGTCTCTCCTAGGATCTTTAGAAATGAATGTGGACTTCTTGTGGTTGTATTGGAAAGGAAATAAACATATCATTAATAGTATTATGGAACAGTTAGGTGTGTATTGAAGAGGTTGTATGGGCGATCTTTTCATGCCTCACTTAGGTCTTCATGCCTCACTTAGGTGGGTCTTAGAATAACTTTAGGTAGATTGTATAAATGGATAAATGGTTTACTTAATTATTATGATTTTGTCTTGAACATTTTGTGAGTATTGTCTTATGTGGTTGATGATGGACTTTCATGTTGACTTTTTACCTTGTTTATAAGTTTTACCAAAACAGCATGAAAAAAATATTTCAACTAAAATGTCCCCTTTTACATGATTTCTTTCATGGTCATCAGACCTAGTGCTTAATTGTACTAACTCCATATTTTTCTCTATTTCTACAAGTGTAGGTGGTGGTAAGTTAGGATCTTAGAGTTAAAGATTGGGATTAGAGTTTTCTCTCAAGACTCTTGGTATGTCCTTATATGTTCGAGGACATGGATGCTCTTCTAGTTTTTCTTTCATTAAAGACTTTATATTAGATATAAGTTTATTTTCAGTGTAAGTTTCGTGACCCTGTGATAATAAGAGGTGTCTAAGGTGGCTTTATGATGAGACTTAGTTCTTCTTATGGTTTACAAAAGAGTTTTACTTATTGACTTTGTTGTGAAAAGTTTTCATTTTGCACTACTTTTCATACTTATGTAATATAAGAATACTAAAAGGCTTAGTATAAGACCTCCAAGAGGGCGAGTACACCATGTCGCGACATGGAGGTGCTCTCGGGTCGTGACAGGCTAGGCTATGATCAAGTACCTTTTATGTAGGCTGATTGAGAGGGTTGTTAATTATTGGAACACTAATGTAATTGGAGGTAATTAAAGAGAGGCAAAAAAGTGGAGGAACTAGTGGTCTATCATATATTTCTTCTAGTTGATTTGATATGATAGGTGGTAGGTGTCAGGTTGACGTATGATGCCTTCCACTACATGTGTTTTGTACGGATACTACTTTTACTATCTCTGTTGACATTGTCTGGATGCACATTGGTGATGTTTCTTTAGGTAAAGATGAAATTTTAAAGTAGCTTCTATTCTTTCTTCCATATGGTGGAAGTTGTGTCTTTTATTTATCATGTGCAGTTGTACTCTTGGTACCTCTAGTAACTATTAGACTAGATCCATGGAAATTGTTAAACTACTTTACAAGTTTTAACTAAAGGTTTGTCTAAAGACATAATATATAAAAAGAATATTACTATAATTATGTTTGTTTTCTTTAAATTTTCGCATGTTTTAACTATTGAAATATGAAGCTTCTCCTACTTAGGTGTTAGTGTGGGTTTTCGCACGACCCAGTGGGTGGGTTGTGAATTTACTTTTGAAATTCATCCAATAAAGAATGAATATATGTCATCATATATAAAGGTTATTATATATACTTTCAAATTTCATTTCAGATTGTATCAATATAATGAAAAATATTGAATTAGATCCATTTAATTTTCTTAAAATGACGTTTATACATAGTAAAATTGTTGATTCGGGGAAATATTTATATAAATGCTATGAACAATGGCATTTGGTCCATTAAATTTTTTTCCAAAGACATTTATGCATAGTAAAAGTTTGGGATCTGAAAAACATTTATGTAAATGCTCTAAGGGTGTATTGGTACGAATGATAATATTTTTCAATTTTATAATATTTTATTTTAACTATTATATTTATTAAAATAAATTTCTTACTAAAGAAATAAAATGATTTCTTAATTGATGCTTAAGCTGATAATTGTGAAAGGCATTTAATTATAAGAAATGACAATATTTCAAGGCCCTGTTTTTAAATATAAAAAATTGTGTTGATTTTATGGTAATATTCATGTATATATAGTACATCGAAAACTACATAATCTTTACCAAAAAGATAAATATAATTATTTAGCCAATGTGATTGATGGTGACAAATTTATAAGTTAGCTTTTTGTCATGGCGTACCCCACCAGACCGTGTGGGCACCGACTCTAAAACCTAAGTAAGAGAACCTTCATACCCCAATAGTAAAATATACAGAAATTTTTAGAGAAAACCGAATATGCTTCTAAAACATTCCCTTATAAATAGTATCGATAAATACACTTCTAATTAAACTCGTAAAGTAATTCAAATAATTCCCATGGATGTAGTTTATACAAGTACAAGAGCTGCTAAGAGTACAACTGAACAGTTAGGTAAAATACACACCTTCAACCATGCGAAAGGGAGGACAGATATCACGACCCAAAACGAGCCGCGAGTGGCACCTACACTTATCCTACTATGTGAGCGAACCAACCAATCTAAACCCCAACATTTCAACCATAATAACTAGAATATAATGCGGAAGACTTAAAACTCATTAATAAAATCAATTAACAACTTCTAAAATTTATCAATTACTATCCCCAAAATGTGGAAGTCATCACCACAAGAACATCTATCCTCAAATTACTAAATCTAAGAGTATCTAAGAAGATAAAATAAGAAAACAGATGGTCCATGTCCGAATTTCAAGGACATCAAGACATGAATAAGAGAGACTCTAGTCCGAGCTAGGAACAATCGCTCACCCTGAAATCTCACGTGATGAAGACTGGATAGAGTTGCGGTTGAGTTGAAAACGACGGTATGTTTGCTGCACTCACAAATTACAAAGGGAAAACATACAAGTAGGGGTCAGTACAAAACACAAGTACTGAGTAGGTATCATCGGCCAACTCAAAATAGAGAGCAATATATATCAAATAATAGCATAAAATCAACCATAACACTTAACAGATAACAACAACAAGTACTATAACCATTGGTCGCAACTCAAGCACATCTATGAGGACTCACGCCTCCACACCACACTCATTTGGGAAACAGGTTCATTAAATCTCAGTATATTAGCATAATTCAAGATTCATTCTCTTTACTATGCTGGTGTCGGAACGTGACACCCGATCCATACTATCCTGGTGTCAGAACATGACACCCGATCCGTACTATCCTGGTGTCAGAACGTGACTCCGATCCTTTACAATCTTGGTGTCGGAACGTGACACCCGATCCTTACTATCCTGGTGTCGGAACGTGTCACTCCGATCCTTTACTATCCTGGTGCCGGAACGTGACACCCGATCCCCTAATCTCATTCTTTTAGTTCAACAAACCTTCTTTTATACCAAGGCATCATCATTAACAAGGAGGTTTTAAGGTTAAGATTCAATACCTCATCATGCTAATTCATCACAATTACATAATCACATCATGCAAGCACACAATTAAACATATAGAAGACTTTACAAAATTACCCAATACATATCAATCACTATTTAGAGTTTACTACGGAATAGCATAAACCATAACCTACCTCCACCGAAGAATTGCGATCAAGCAATCTACTTTTCCAATGCTTTGTTTTCTTCTTCGTTTCTCCCTCTCTCGTTCGTTCGTTCTCCCTCTCTCTATTCTTTCTCTTTTTCTTATTCAAACCCTTTTTCTTTTACCCGAATTGACATATAATTAAGTATAAAAGATAATAAAATACCCCACTACTTGTTTCAAGGTTCTCTCTTTTAACCCCCAAGTAATTAAATTATTAACATTAAACCACTAACTTTATAATTATAAGCAGGAATAGTCCAAAACGCTCCTTAAAATATTTAACAGAAATCTTACCCAGTCAGGGTTACACAGTCTGTGACGGGCCGTCGTGCCTGCGACGGTCCGTCCTGCTGAGTCGTCACAGAGTTCAGAGACAATTTTTCACTAAAGGGCCTGTGACGGTCCGTCGTGCCCACGACGGTCCGTCCTGCTCTTCCGTCGTGAAGTTAAAAGAGTTGTTCTCAGTACCCAATTTTTCAGAATTCTAAGTGTTTTGGAACGAGACACCCTCGACGGTCCGCCGTGCCCATGACGGTCCGTCGTGGGATCCGTCGACTTAGACAGTTATTACCAGAAATAAACTCTACAGCTCAAAACGACTAAACAGGTCGTTACAACCGAAGTTGCTCGAGATTTTCTTCATCTTCACCTAAGGAAACGTCACAAATCCTACATCCAGATTATGTCGAGAAAACATAGCAAACATAGTATCAGTAAAAATGTACATACTAGTAGGCATCATTGGTCAACCCGACGCCCACCAAATAATATGAGAAATCAACTACTAATATCATGACTTAACCCACTCGCTTCTCAACCTTCACTCACTTTTGGAAACATCTCTAATGTACACTACCACTCAGATTACTAACCCCCTTACCAAATTCTTGATCATAGCTTAACCATTATAAAAACACATAAAAATACCCAAGTACAACCACCACCAATTCAACTACTTGCTCACGTCATACCCTTGCTTCCTCATCACATTACTCTCCACAATCACAAAATACATTAATTCAATCTTTCTTCACACAACCCAACCTATTTTTCCAAAGATGAAATCTACCCAATAACTTTCCATAACATACACTATCTCTACTCTCCCTAATATCCAACAACGAGCCACTGTAGACCATCATAAAATTGATCAACTAAGTACAACATATATAACAAATACATTAATTTACTCACCACGTACATCAACTATATACAATATTGTCAACAAGTATACACCAACGAATAACTCACATTTATATCACATCTTTAGTCCTCTCATGAAACTCAAACTCAAAATGTTAGCATGTTGAAACGTGGTAATAAGATACCATATTTATGTTGGAATGTTGCAATCTGATCTAACATTATGCTAGAACATGGTAATCCGATCTAATTTTATGCCAGAATGTGGAAATCTAGTCCAAGTTAGTGCAATGCAATCCAAGCTAGTTATGCTGGAACATGGAAATCGTATCCCATTCACACACCACAACCGCAAACACAAGTACATCATTAAGATCATATATTTAAATCATGATTTCATAGAAATGATAATTCATCTATCTCATTTTCAACAAGTTTTATCAATATTGAACCATTCATACATATGCAAGAACCTTAATGAAGCAAGAACAAACGTACATCACACAAACAAAGAATCAAAACTATCACCTCCAAACTACTTCTCAAACCCTATCGCATCAACAATATTTGCCGTACTCAAGCCTAGTTCATTATAATTCCTCAATTTCATCACTTCCATTATCGATATAGAATAGATTTATCAATATAGTGTCACTCTTTAATCTGCTATCCTCATTCTTAACAGAATGCTATACGTGATAGCAATTTTAGGTTTTTCTAACAACTTATTAATTTCTCCTCAAAAGGTATAACCCACATACTTTAGGACTTAAGGATTGTTTCTTTAATTTACTTGGTGCATGAAGGTCCAAACACAACTCCACCATTGATTTACATATGTTACGTGGTAAACATGGATTTAAAATTAATAAAATATAAAAACCTAATCTACCTGGGCGCCAAGAAGTTGCATGGAGTTCTCATTTTGATTAAGGTTTTCTGGGTTTGTGATCGTAGATTCGTCCAAGAGTTTCTAAGTTTTTGCCATCCCCATGCTATAAATCTCCTTCTCCTCCATTCACAAGCTTAGAGAAGCTTGGGGTTCTAGGGATTTGACGACATATTTAGGTATTTTTAAAGGATGGATAAAATAGGATTTCTCATAATTATATTTTTCCTGGCCCATCCCACTTTGGCGCCGACTTACCCCTCCTTGGGTATGGCGCCCCAGCTGGCCTGTCTCGCTCTGGCGGGTTAGTGTCACAAATTTTCTCGAATCGTTGCTTTTCCTAAATAACGACGGTTTGGGTCGTTACAATTTTTTATCAATCTCATATTAAAACTTGTGTCTATATTGTTTTTCCCCTTTGACTATGTTTTCAAGGGATGAAAGACATCGAATAAATTAAGTGAAAAATATTTAGCTTAAATTAGGTATTATAACTACAATTTCAAAAAAAATTGTAATTTGCGACTATAGTTTCCGTAATACTTGCTGTAGATAGTAAAATTTTATTGATAAATGTATACAAAATTTGGGTTTAATATTAAATTCATGATATGTTGACTAAGTAAAATAATTGTTTAATAAAGTTTGATTAGTATTTAAGTTAAAATTATATGACTTAAATCGAGTCCAAATTACATTTGAGCCAGTTCATTAAGTTAACAAGACGAGCCCAACTCATGTTCTACAAGCCCAAAGATCAAAATTTCTTGGACGAAAATACCTCTGAAACTCTAGCTCAAGCCTATATAAAGAGGTCTTATAAAACAAAATAAGAAGGAAGAAAGGAATAAGACACATGTAGAATCCTTGCTCTTTAGTGGTGATCTGCAAGCCTTCTACTTGCAAAGAAATATTCACTCCAAGTGTTGAGCCTCAAGTACAAAGAAGTCTCCGCTCCAAGAGTTGAGCCGCAAGTATTTCATCAAATCAAGAACATCATTGAAAAGTAGAAACATGGGATTACATATCTTTTCTTAATGATTTTTATAAATATTGTAACCTTCACATAAATTCAAATAAAAATATTGTTGTTTGCTTGCTATTTTTTTTTCTTGTTTGCTTTATATCAAGATTGAAACTTTAGATGCATACAAATTGGCACGCCCAGTTAGACAATCTTTACCTCTCATCTCTTCTCTTCTAAAAAAAGTTAAAATAATCAAAGTTCAAAAACACTAAGATGACTTTCAAGAAGATCAACTCGAAATCTGCATCTATGTCAAAATCTGGATCTATATTTGTATATGTATCTACATCCAAAACTGAATATGCATGTCCATTCGCATTTGCATTACATCTACAAAAACTGATTGATCCAAATTCTGCAACATTGTGGAAAACATCATTGATGCTACTGCAGGTACCATAGGTTCTATCACAAGGAACCAAGTCAAATTGGTAGGACAACAAGCCTCACGAGTGTCGTCCAAATCTGCTATTGTCTTTGATTTGTCTCCAAAAGGTGTGAAAAACTCCTGCAAAATCTGGAAAAAAATACATCACCAAAATTGTTGAGAGGTTTCTTTCCCAATTGAGCCTATCTACATCCAGAAGTCACTTCGCATCTGTCGACAATAATGACTTAAGCACAGCATCTACCCCACATAACATATTTGCATCTCATGTTTGGGAAAATCAAGGTTATTCTCCATCACCTATAATGGTAATGCACACAATGGTGGTTGAAACTTCCACCATAGAAGAACAACTTGAATATTTGACGAAAGCAGTTGAAGGCCTATCAAAGTACATCAAATTGCAAGACGTCCAAATTACCAAGTTGACAAACATGATGGAGGAAATGGAGAAAAGAAAATCCACACAATTATGTGAAAATCTTCATGAAACTCACAAGAAAGGAGAGTCCTTCAAAAAACAAGAAACAATCATGAAAGAATTTCAAGTATCTCCTGAAAGTGTGATTCATGTTGACAGATTGAAGGATTACATCAAAGAGGCTATCAAAGATAAAATATGTGTCCGCGTCTAAGTCTTCTCTCACATATGTAAAGTCGTATTCCAAATAGATTGATGACCTAAAAATATATCTTGGTTATCAACAACCTAATTAGCAGCAATTCGACGGCAATGAAAATCCAAACAACACATAGCACACTTCATTGAAACCTGCAATAATGATGGAACATATGGTGATTACCTTGTCAAACATTTTGTCCGCTCCTTTAAGAAAAATGTTTTCGATTGGTAGACGGATCATGAGTCTGTTTCCATTGATAGCTGGAAACAAATGGATCAAGAATTCCTTAATTGTTTCGATAGCACAAGGCGTGTTGTGAGCATGATAGAGATTGAAAATGCCCGTCAAAGAAATGATGAACATGTTATTCACTTCATAAATAGTTGGAGGAGCTTGATCCTTAACTGCAAAAAAATCACCTTACTGAAACTTCTAGGATCGAAATATGCATCCAAGGTATGCATTAGGATCTTTATTTCATATTGTAAGGCATAAAGCCTAAAACATTTGAAGAACTAGAACCACGTGTTCCCAATATGGAATTGAATATGAATTCAAATGGAGATCAAGAGCTGGCCAACTTTGAAACCTACAAAGAATATATAATTGACATAGAGGATGAAGACAAATTTTCATCTGAAACTAAAATTGAAGAGTCCATGTAAGTTGTCAAGCTAATATATACACACACACACACACACACACACACACACACACACACATATATATATATACACACACATATACAAATGTTTTATTTCGATTCAATTGTATACAAATTCAAATTTTATACATATATACAAACATAATAATTAATATAAATGCACATAATGGTTAGATATATACACTAGTGGTTAGATATATACACTTATATATATATATATATATATATATATATATATATGTATATATATGTATGTATGTATGTACGTATGTATGTATGTATATATAAAATTTGAATTTGTATACAATTGAATCGAAATAAAACATTTGTATATCAAATACTTTTCTCTCGCTTTATGCAACAAAATATATACGTTGTAATTTTTATAATTTGTGTTTATATAAAGTGAGAAAGAGAAAAGGGCAAAAGAGAACCAGTAGGGAAAGATCTGTATTTGTATAATTGTAAGTGTATAGGACGGAAATATATGTATTTGTATTTGCATATATAGTTTCTCTCACTTTATACAAAAACAAATAAAGAGAGAAAGGCGCAGAGTGACGATCAAAAATTTTGGAGAGTGTCGAGCGATACTTCTAGGAGAAGGGTGAATAATAAAGTGTTTAAAATCTTGCTCGACACTCTCAAAAAAATTTCAAGGGGGTTAAAGTAATTTCTAAATCATTTAGACTTGCGATATAAAATCACAATTTGAAGGGAAAGTTTTGTCGAATATTTAATTTGATGTTTTTGAGTTGTATTTTTATCCCCAAAATCTGGAAATCATCACCACAAGAACATCTATCCTCAAATTTCTAAGTCTAAGAGTATTTGAGAAACTAAAATAAGAAAACAGATGGTCCATGTCCGAACTTCAACGACATCAAGACATGAATGAGAGAGAATCCAGTCCGAGCTAGGAACAATAGCTCACCCTGAAATCTGATGTGATGAAGACTGGCTAGAGTTGCGGTTGAGTTGAAGACGATGGTACGTTTGCTGCACTCCACAAATAACAAAGAGAAAACATACAAGTAGGGGTTAGTACAAAGCATAAGTACTGAGTAGGTATCATCGGCCAACTCAAAATAGAAAGCAATATATATATCAGATAATAACATAAAATCAGTCATAGTACTTAACAGGTGACAACAACAAGTACCATAACCATTGGCCACAACACCAAGAACATCTATGAGGACTCAAGCCTCCACACCATACTCATTTGGGAAACAGGTTCATTAAATTGAGTATATTAACATAATTCGAGATTCATTCCTTTTTACTATCCTGGTGTCGGAACGTGACACCCAATCCATACTATCCTGGTGTCGGAACGTGACACCCGATCCATACTATCCTGGTGTCGGAACGTGACACTCTGATCTTTTTCTATCCTGGTGCTGGAACGTGACACCCGATCCACTAAAACTATTCCGGTGTCGGAACGTGACACCCGATCCACTAATACTATCCTGGTGTTGGAACGTGACACCCGATCCTCAAATCTCATTCGTTCAATTCATCAAGCCTTCTTTTATACCAAGGCATCATCATTAGCAAAGAGGTTTTAAGGTTTTCAAGATTCAACAGCCTCATCATGCTTATTTTTATCACAATTATATAATCACATCATGCAAGCACACAATTAAGCATATAGAAGACTTTACAATACTACCCAATACATATCATTTGCTATTAAGAGTTTACTATGAAATAGCATAAACCATAACCTACCTCCACCGAAGAATCGTGATCAAGCAATCTACTTTCCCAAAGCTGCGTTCTTCTCTTTCTCTCGCTCGATCGTCCCTCTCTTCTGTTCTTTCTATTTTTCCTTATTCAAACTCTTTTTTTTTCTTTTACCCTAATTACCATATAATTAAGTATAAAAGATGGTAACAATAACCCACTATTTATTCCAAGGTTGTCTCATTTAACCCCCAGCAATTGAATTATTAACATTAAACCACTAACTTTATATTTATAAGCAGGAATAGTCCAAAACGCCCTTTAAAAAATTTAACAGAAATCCGACCCAGTCAGGGTTACGCAGTCTGTGACGGCCCGTCGTGCCTGCGACGGTCCGTCCTACTGCTTCCGTCACAAAGTTCAGAGACTAAATTTCACTAAAGGGTTTGTGACAGTCCGTCGTGCCCACGACGGTCCGTCCTGCCATGTCGTTGCGAAGTTCAGAGAGTTGTTCTCAGTACCCAAATTTTTAGAATCTAAGTGTTTTGGAACGAGACCCCCTCGATGGTCCGTCGTGCCCATGACGGTCCGTCGTGGGATCCGTCGACTCAGACAGTTATTACAAGAAATAAAGTCTACTGCTCAAAACGACTAAACAGGTCGTTACAATAGATACCAATTTACCCATCGTTCGTCCTAGAACGATCACAAGAAGAAAAACAAAGGCGAGAAAGAGTACCTGAATTTGTGAACTGGTGTGGATATCTTTCTTGCATATCAGCCTCCTTCTCCCAAGTGGACTCTTCAACTGGCCAATTCTTCCATTGAACCTTGATGGATGCAATCTCCCTTGATCTCAACTTGCGGACCTCTCTATCTAAAATGGCAACAGGCTCCTCCTCATAAAACAAATTTTTATCAAGAAGAACTGAATCCCAACGAATGATGTAGTTTCCATCCCCATGGTATGTTTTCAACATAGACACATGAAATACCGGGTGCACTCCTGACAGCCCTAGGGGCAAGGCTAATTCATAAGACCTCCCGCACGCGCTTCAGAACTTCAAATGGACCAATATACCTCGGACTAAGCTTACCACGCTTACCAAACCGCATCACCCCTTTCATGGGCGAAACCTTCAGCAAAACTTGCTCACCCACCATAAACTCCAAGTCTCTAACCTTTCGATCTGCATATTCCTTCTGTCTACTTTGAGCCGCTAAAAGCTTTTCTTGAATGCATTTCACTTTATCTAATGATTCCCTCAGAAGGTCAGTACCCCAAGGTCTAACCTCAAATGCATCAAACCACCCAATGGGACACCTACATTTTCTCCCATATAGTGCCTCAAATGGGGCCATATTAATACTTGAGTGATAGCTATTGTTGTATGAGAACTCTATTAAGAGTAAGAAGTTATCCCAATGACCACCAAACTCTATCACACATGCACGAAGCATATCCTCCAAAACCTGAATCGTTCGCTCAGACTGACCATCGGTCCTGAGGGTGGAATGCAGTACTAAGATCCAACCTAGTACCTAATTCAGCATGCAATGTTTTCCAAAACTTAGAAGTAAATTGTGTACCTCTATCTGATATGATGGAAAGTGGAACTCCATGCAACCGAACGACTTCTGAGATATAGAGCCTGGCTAAATTCTCTGCATTGTAAGTCACCTTAATCAGAATGAAGTGAGCAGACTTAGTTAACCTATCAACAATTACCCAAATGGAGTCATACTTACCCATTGTCTTTGGAAGACCAACCACGAAGTCCATTGCAATTCTCTCCCACTTCCATTCAGGAATGGGCATTCTCTGAAGTGTCCCTCCAGGCCTCTGGTGTTCATACTTTACCTGCTGACAATTCGGGCATTGAGCAACAAAATCAACAATGTCCCGCTTCATCCTACTCCACCAAAAATGTTTCTTTAAGTCACGATACATCTTGGTTGCACTTGGATCTATAGAATACCTTGAACTATGAGCCTCTGTAAGAATAGTGTGAATCAAATCATCGACGCGGGGTACACATTCCCTTCCCTTAATCCTCAAAACACCTTCCTCATCAATTTTTTCTTCTTTAGCCTCTCCTCGCAATACCTTATCTCGAATCCGGATCAGTTTTTCATCAGTAAATTGCTTTCCCTTAATCTTGTCAAGAAAGGAAGATCTTGCCTCCACACAGGACAAAAATCCTCCCTTCTCATTTACTTCTAGCCTCATAAAGTCATTAGCCAGATTCTGAACCTCTCTAGCTAATGGGCGTCTAGAAACCTGCAAGTGAGCTAGACTTCCCATGCTTCCTTCCTTTCTACTTAAAGCATCTGCCACAACATTAGCTTTTCCCGGATGATACAAGATAGTGATATCACAGTCCTTCAGTAGTTCCATCCATCTTCTTTGTCTCAAATTTAAATGTTTCTAAGTAAAGACATACTGTAAACTGCGATGATCTGTATAGACTTCACACTTAACACCATATAGATAATGCCTTCATTGCTTTAATGCAAACACTACTGCCGCTAACTCAAAATCATGGGTCGGATAATTACGTTCATGCACCTTTAATTGCCTCGAAGCATAAGCAATTACATTCTTCTCTTGAATTAGCACTGCACCCAAACCAGAATAGGATGCATCACAATAAACAATGAAATTCTAACCTTCCACTGGCAGGGTAAGAATTGGTGCAGTAGTTAACAAGGTCTTGAGCTTCTGAAAGCTTTCTTCACACTCGTCCAACCATACAAATGGAACACTCTGCTTAGTCAAGTTTGTCAATTGGGAAGCAACAGTAGAAAATCCCGTAACAAATCGACGGTAGTAGCTAGCTAAACCAACGAAGCTCCTTACGTCTCTAACATTACTAGGTATTACCCAACTCTTCACCGCTTCAATCTTAGAAGGATCCACCATCACTCCATCCTTAGAAACCACATGCCCCAAGAAGGACACTGAATCTAGCCAAAACTCACACTTGGAAAATTTGGCATAAAGCTTTTTCTCCCTCAACATTTCCAATACAATTCTCAAGTGCTCCTCATGTTCTTTCCTGCTCTTTGAGTATACCAGTATATCATCAATGAATACAATGACAAAGAGATCCAGGTATGGCTTAAAAATCCCATTCATCAAGCTCATGAAAGCAGCAGGTGCATTAGTAAGCCCAAAAGACATTACTAAGAACTCATAATGTCCATACCTGGTCCAAAAAGCAGTCTTTGGCACATCTTTGCCAGTATTTTCAATTGATGATAACCAGATCTCAAATTGATTTTTGAGAAGGTACAAGCACCTTGTAACTGATCGAACAAATCATCGGTGCGAGGAAGAGGATACTTGTTCTTAACAGTTACCTTATTCAGTTGTCTGTAGTCAATGCACATCCAAAAACTTCCATCCTTCTTCTTCACAAACAAAACAGGAGCACCCCAAGGGGATGCACTTGGTCTAATAAAGCCTTTGCTTAACAACTCTTGAAGTTGGGCCTTTAACTCTCTTAACTCTGCGGGAGCCATCCTATAAGGGGGTATGGAAATGGGGCGAGTACCCAGCTCCAGATCGATGCAAAATTCAATATCTCTATGTGGTGGCATACCAGGAAGGTCTGCAGGAAACACATCCAGAAACTCATGGACTATCGAAACCGACTCAATTGAAGGTATTTGGGTAGTATCATCCCTGAGGTGTGCCAAGAAAGTTAAACAACCCTTACTAACCATTCTCTTAGCACGAAGAAAGGAGATGATACGAACTGGAGTGGGAGTGTAGTCACCCTCCCACACTAACGGATCTGCCCCAGGCTTGGCCAACGTTACAGTTTTGGCATTACAATCTAAGATTGCAAAGTTTGGAGAAAGCCAAGTCATACCCAGAATTACATCGAAGTCAACCATTTCTAGGATAACCAAGTCTACATGAGTATTGCTCCCCACAAAAGTAACAAGACAAGACCTATACACCTTTTCAACTATCACAGACTCACCCATTGGAGTAGAGACACGAATAGGTATGTCAAGCAATTCACAATGTAAATTAAGACCAGTAGCAAATGAGGAAGATACATATGAAAATGTGGATCCAGGATCAAACAATACAGAAGCCATGCAATCACAAAACCAAAAGATTACCTGTGATAACAGCATCAGATGTCTCCGCTTCAGATCTCCCAGGAAAAGCATAACAATGGGCCCTATCACCTGTCTGCCTGCCCCTACAATTTTGCGGTGCAGAAGTTCCAGTTTGCCCGTCACCCCGGCCGTTTTGGTGACCACCATTACCTCGGCCACCACGTCCTCCAGAATAGCGGCCTCTTCCATGACCACCTCTACCTCTGACTATTGGGGGTCCGTAACTCTGTTTTGGACAATACCTCTTAATATGTCCAGTCTCCCCACATCCATAACACTCTTTGGAGTCAAGCATAGGCCTCTGTGAGAACGACGAATTCTGGGGTAACCTCCAAACTCAGAGAAATGTTGACCGGTCTACGGTGGACCCCCAGCTACAGCCTGCAGTGAAGACTGAATAGGTCGGGCTGCGTAACCTCTTGAACCCTGTCCTCTGGAGTAAGAACCATTAAACTCACCTCCCTTACGAAACTTCTTAGTTGTTGATGCCATGGTGAAGTCGTCTGGCTTCACTCTCTCCACTTTTATCACAAAATCTACCACCTCCTGAAAGGATTTGACTGCAGCAGCTACTTGTAACGCTGAAATCTGCAAATCTGCCCTCAACCCCTTCACAAAACGGCGAATCCGCTCTTGTGGACTGAAGTAAAGCTGGGTGGCATACCTGGATAATGCACGAAACTTAGCCTCATAAGTAGTAACCGACATCCTGCCTTGCTCTAAGCTTAGGAACTCATCTCTCTTCCTATCCCTCAAAGTCTGGGGTATATAATTTTCCATAAACAAGCTAGAGAATGATGCCCAAGTCAGAGGTGGTGCCTGTGCTGATTAACACTCAACATACGATCGCCACCACATTTTGGCGTTCCCCTGAAATTGATAGGTCACAAACTCGACGCCAAATCGTTCTACTATGCCCATCTTGTGTAGTAGCTCATGACAATCAACCAGAAAATCATAGGCATCCTCAGATTCAGCACCCTTGAAGACCGGAGGTTTCAATTTCAAGAACTTACTCAAAAGTTCATGCTGATCACTTGTCATTATAGTCAACCGAGGAAACAAGCCTATTTCCAATGAGGCATCCATGCGGGTAGCCACAGCAGCTGCATGTTGTACTCCCGGAACCTGAGGTGTTGGTGCAGCAAACACTGGAGGCATTTGGCCTTGATCGGATAACCCACTAAGATAAGAAATAACCTGGTTAATCATTTCTGGGGTAGGTTGGGGGTGGTAATCCCTCATTCTGCACTTGTTCATCCTCCCCTTCCTCACCCTCTCTTAATACTTCCTCAGCCGGTGGAGGAGTCACCGCCCTAGTACTAGCTGGGCCAGGTGCTTGTCCTCTTCCTCTAAAGGACGTCCTCCCGCGACCCCTACCACGGCCTCTTGCCACTGCTCCTCTTCGAGCTACAGCCTTAGTGGCTGTTTCAGGCGCATCTTGTCTTGTCGGTGTTTGTGTTGGCGCAGTTGTTGCTCTAGTTCTAACCATCTGCGAAATAGAGTAAAGATGGTCAGATACCAATTTGTATCACCCAGATACCAATTGGATCCAAGTAATATCACGAAAGAAAGAAAGAATGAAATTTTCCTAAAGTCTTGTAGCCTCTCAAAGAAAAGTAAAGGCGTCCCTCTACCGTTCCTCAAGACTCTACTAGACTCGTCCTTGTATGATGAGACCAACGAACCTAATGCCCTGATACCAAGTTTGTCACGATCCAAAACGAGCCGCGAGTGCCACCCACACTTAACCTCCTATGTGAGCGAACCAACCAATCTAAATCCCAACATTTCAATCATAATAAACAGAATATAATGCGGAAGACTTAAAACTCATTAACGAAATCAATAAATAACTTCTAAAATTCAAAACTTGTTATTATCCCCAAAATCTGGAAGTCATCACCACAAGAACATCTATCCTCAAATTTCTAAGTCTAAGAGTATTTAAGAAACTAAAATAAGAAAACAGATGGTCCATGTCCGAACTTCAAGGACATCAAGACATGAATGAGAGAGAATCCAGTCCGAGCTAGGAACAATAGCTCACCCTGAAATCTGACGTGATAAAGACTGGCTAGAGTTGCGGTTGAGTTGAAGACGACGGTACGTTTGCTGCACTCCACAAATAACAAAGAGAAAACATACAAGTAGGGGTCAGTACAAAGCACAAGTACTGAGTAGGTATCATCGGTCAACTCAAAATAGAAAGCAATATATATCAGATAATAACATAAAATCAGCCATAGTACTTAACAGGTGACAACAACAAGTACCATAACCATTGGCCACAACACCAAGCACATCTATGAGGACTCAAGCCTCCACACCATACTCATTTGGGAAACAGGTTCATTAAATTGAGTATATTAACATAATTCGAGATTCATTCCTTTTTACTATCCTGGTGTCAAAACGTGAAACCCGATCCATACTATCCTGGTGTCGGAACATGACACCGGATCCATACTATCCTGGTGTCGGAACGTGACACTCTGATCCTTTTCTATCCTGGTGCCAGAACGTGACACCCGATCCACTAATGCTATCCTGGTGTCGGAACGTGACACCCGATCCACTAATACTATCCTGGTGTTCGAACGTGACACCCGATCCTCAAATCTCATTCTTTCAATTCATCAAGCCTTCTTTTATACCAAGGCATCATCATTAGCAAAGAGGTTTTAAGGTTTTCAAGATTCAACAGCCTCATCATGCTTATTTTTATCACAATTATATAATCACATCATGCAAGCACACAATTAAGCATATAGAAGACTTTACAATACTACCCAATACAAATCATTCGCTATTAAGAGTTTACTATGAAATAGCATAAACCATAACCTACCTCTACCGAAGAATCGTGATCAAGAAATCTACTTTCCCAAAGTTGCGTTCTTCTCTTTCTCTCGCTCGTTCGTCCCTCTCTTCTGTTCTTTCTATTTTTCCTTATTCAAACTCTTTTTTTTTCTTTTACCCTAATTACCATATAATTAATTATAAAAGATGGTAAAAATAACCCACTATTTATTCCAAGGTTGTCTCCTTTAACCCCCAGCAATTGAATTATTAACATTAAACCACTAACTTTATATTTATAAGCAGGAATAGTTCAAAACGCTCATTAAAACATTTAACAGAAATCCGACCCAGTCAGGGTTACGCAGCCTGTGACGGCCCGTCGTGCCTGCGACGGTCCGTCCTGCTGCTTCCGTCACAAAGTTCAGAGACTAAATTTCACTAAAGGGTTTGTGACGGTCCGTCGTGCCCACGACGGTCCGTCCTGCCATGTCGTCGCGAAGTTCAGAGAGTTGTTCTAAGTATCCAATTTTTTAGAATCTAAGTGTTTTGGAAGGAGACCCCCTCGACGGTCAGTCGTGCCCATGACGGTCCATCGTGGGATCCGTCGACTCAGATAGTTATTACCAGAAATAAACTCTACTGCTCAAAACGACTAAACAGGTCGTTACAATTTGCAATTATAAACTTTTAGATACACATAAATTTATAAAGATCAATTAGTCAACAATAATAGTAATAAGTTATTTTTTATAATCGTTTCACA
The DNA here is from genome assembly GCF_036512215.1 of Solanum lycopersicum. Classification (NCBI taxonomy): domain Eukaryota; kingdom Viridiplantae; phylum Streptophyta; class Magnoliopsida; order Solanales; family Solanaceae; genus Solanum; species Solanum lycopersicum. The sequence continues at coordinate 19,842,100 of NC_090800.1, forward strand.
TGCTATAAACAATTTCTTCACCCCCAAGCATAGTTTTTTTTTTTACAAAATGTAAATAATAATTTAGTCTTTTCTTTACATATCTAAATTTATGTGTAAGTATTGTATTTTTAAAAATTTAAATTACAAGCTGAAATCCCAAAATCTAATAATTTATTTTTTATAAATAATAATTTGAAATTTGAAATTATAATTCCAATTACATGTCCAATACTAATCTGAAATCGTAATTTCTTATAAATTATATCACATATCCAAATAAATCAAAAGTAGGACCAAACTGAGAGTTAGTAGCATAAAAAAAATGGATTTGTGAATGAGAAATAGAAGTTTCCAATTTTGAATCAATGGCATACTCACTAAAAGTGGTCAAACTTCATCATCTTTCCATGTGTATGATGCTTTTCAACCATTAAAGAAATAAAAAGGTGACCCACTGTTCAAAAGGACTTTTCTTTGAATGTAATTAAAACACAATAAATTCTTTTAATACTAGATGCAAACTTTGTATCAATACGGACTCAATATATATTAATTCTCTAGATTAAATTTAAGTTATTAACTATAGTAATTTATATATTATATTTCTGACATAACATTTAGAAATATAATATATATTATTCCTTTCTTCCTAATATATGTGATATTAATAAAATTTTAAGAGTCAACTAATATGTTTGTGTTATACATATTTTTAGTTGTTAACTATTGTAATTTATCAAAAAAAAATATAAAGAGCTTTCAAATAATATATCATCGCACTCTCAATTTATGTAATATAGATAAAATTTTAAGTACCAATAGACTTTTTTTTTATATCTTATAAATATTTTAATTAGTTAATAATTATTTTATTTTCAAATAATATATGTTACTCACATTATCTCAATTTATGTGAAAAAATAAAATTTTGAGAGCTAATTAATTTATTTATGTATATGTATTTCTGAATTATTTCAAGTAATATATGTTATTCTTTTTGTTTCAATTTACGTGACATCGATAATTTTTTCGTAATTTTTAGATCGTTAATTGTTGTGTTATTTATAGTATTTCTTAATTATTTAAAGTAATATATATTATTTTCTTTATTTCAATTTATATGACATCGATAAAATTTTGTAAATTAATTTTTTTTAATGTGGAGTACTAAGCTACAAATAATAAGAGATAAATGTCAAAAACATACCTAAACTATTCACTTTTTTGAGTTTCATACTTAAACTATTGAAAGTGTGAGTTTCATACCTAAACTATCACTTTTTAATTTGAGAAACACACCTCATTGGTGTGTGTGTGTGTAGTGCACTCTCTCTTTTATATGAAAAAAAATTGACACGTGGATTCCAAATAGATAAAATATTTTATCTAGATAAAAATTAAATAATAAAAAATTAATATTAATTAAAAATTAAAGATTACTATCCATATTAAAAATTAAATTATTTTTCTTATCTCACTCCACCACCTCCTCCACGTATCCCCCCTCCCCCGCGACAACCCCATCCTTTTTTTTAAAAAATCATTTATAAAATATTTTTAAAAATTTCATATTTCATTCTCCCCCCTCCCCCTCCACCTCCCCCCGTGATGGAAATTGATATTATTTTCTTTTAGAAAATCTATCCCATTCTATATAATTTTCCACTCCTAATTTTTAATTTTTTTTAGTTTTTTCTTATTTTGTGTTAGATATGCACGTACATATATATTTAGAAAAAAAATTCTACTAGTGTACTGAATATAACATAAACAACTAAAACATATAAAAAGTCTTGTGGCTGCAAGTAAAAAATATTTTCGATATGTATATTTAAACACTGGGGAAAAAATTAAAAGCGAAGGATTAAGTGGGATGGTTAGAATTATATTTTAATATCTAAATTAGTATTTGATGAAGGGGAGTATATGAAGTAAAAATGAATGCTTTTATAAAAGAAATTAAACATAATAAAAAACTTTTAAAAATGTTGTGGTGTAAGAAAAAAAATATTTTACATTTTATTTTATAAAGAAAATATTATTTTTTAAATAGTTTTTATAATTTTTAATTTTAAAAAATACTAACAATTTATTTATTTTTTGTCAAGGTTGAATATTTTATTCATGTAGAGTGTGATGTGAAAATTCTTTAAAATAAAAGAGAGAGAGAGTATTACACATACAATGATGAGAGTAGTATAAAAGAGAGAAGTACGTTTCTCAAACTAAAAAATAATAGTTTAGATATGACTCTCAAAATTTCAATAATTTTGATATGAAATTCAAAAAAATATATAATTTAAATATATTTTTAATACTTATCTCAACATCCATAGAATGTTAAGGAGCTACTTAAAAAAATACCTTACAGGCCCCATTGAGAGAGACTAAAATAAGAGTTACTTATGGGTCCCCTTTTTTAATGGGTCCATTTTTAAAAGGGAAAATGGTTAAATATATCCCTAAACTATTCGAAAAGGTCTAGATATACCTTCCGTTTAAAGTTGGGTTCACTCGTGCCCTCGCCGTCCAACTTTTGGTCCAAATATGCCCTTATGGGCGTTAGTTGCATGTTTGACATATCCAACTCATTTTTCATTTCTTTAAATGTCACATGGAATTAACATGTCATTTTGGCCTTACCACATAACATTTATATGAATGGAAAGCAATTCGGATTCATAAACATCTAATCCGACCCATAAATCAGTTCCTTTTAAATTCACTATTCGACCCATTTTTAGCAATTTTGTTTAATTTTTATTATTGCGGTAAATCCCGAAAATAAATAATTGATTAATAAAAAATAGAAAAAATATAAAATTAATATCAAAAATTCACAAATAAATATAGTAACCTTAAATATAACATTTCAAATTTTTTTTAGATTTTTTATTTTTCGATAAATCTCAAAAATGAGTAATTGATTAATAAAAAATATGAAAAGTATGAAAAAATATAAATTATCAAATGTTCACAAACAAATATAGTAACATTTCAATCTACATTTTTTAAAAATCTTATATTTTTCGGCAAATCCCGAAAATGAGTAATTTTTTAATAAAAGGGGGAAAATATGAAAACAAAATAAAAAAATATACGTCAAAATTCACAAATAAATATAGTTAACTTAAATTCAATAATTTCAATAATTTTTTTATTTTATGTTTTTTTCATATTTTCCTACTTTTTATTTCTAAATTTTTTGAGTAATTTTTTTATTTTTTCATATTTTTTGTTAATAAATTCATTTTTGCGATTTGTCGAAAAAAATAAAAATTAAAAAAATATTGAAATTGTTGAATTTAAGGTTACATTATTTATTTTTTAATTTTTGACGTTAATTTTATATTTTTCATACTTTTTATTAATCAATTACTCATTTCGGGATTTATCGAAAAAATATTTTTTTTTAAAAAAAAGTGTTTAAATTGAATTTAAGGTTAGTATAATTATTTATGAATTTTTGGCGTTAATTTTATACTTTTTTCATATTTTCCTATTTTTTTATTAATCAATTACTCATTTTCAAAATTTATCGAAAAAAAATAAAAATTAAACAAAATTGTTGAAAATTGGTCGGATAGTTTATTTAAAAGGAGTTGATTTATGGGTCGGATTAGGTGTTTATGAGTCTGAATATCTTTCCATTTTCATATAAATGTTATGTGTTAAGGCCAAAATGACATGACAATTCCATGTGGCATTTAAAGAAATAAAAAATGAGTTGGATATGTCCAACATGGCAACTAACGCCCATAAGGGCATATTTGGACCAAAATTTGGACGGCGAGGGCATGAGTGAACCAAATTTTAAACGGAGAATATATCTAGACCTTTTTGAATAGTTTTGGAGCATATTTGACCCTTTTCCCTTTTTAAAAAATTGCAACTACAGCGCGTGTAGTAGAAATCCACTGCGAACTACACTTTGAGCAATTAAAAAAGACCCAGTGCGTAAGTTAATACCACAGGATTGGCGATGTGATCCACAAGTCAGGACCGTAGAATTCTTTTCGGAGGACAAATAAATAAATAAATAAACATGGCTTAACATGTTTGTCCTTTAAATGCAACAATATAGGTATTAAAGCAATTTGTACAAGAGACTCAAAATTGTTAATTTCTGATATATCGAAATTGCCCCTTGGTCGGCAAGCAGCCATGACGACCAAGAGTTGCTTGGACGTAGTGTCATATATATAGTAGTAATAAAATGACATATTTACATTGGATTTCTAGTGATTTTCAAATTAAGAAGCATTTCAACCACAACTCTCACAATCGAACCCACAAGAATCGACCTATAAATCGAGAAAATTATTTTTATCATTATAGTAGATAAAAATATGATTCTTTTTAAAATCTTTTCTCTATAAAAATAATGTTTTGTATGTATAAAAAAAATCTCATATAAAAAAAAATTATAAAATTAATATAAATTAGCAAAGAGATAGAAAAATATTTTCTCTCTACCATTAAATTAATATCATATTTTGTTAATATAATAAATGATTATATGATAGTAATCCAATTTGAAAGAGCAGTTTTTTTCAATTAAGAAGTAACCATCTTAATTGAAATATCAACTTATAAGGATTTATTTTGTATTCAAATAGAATAGTTATTCAAGGAAAAAATTAAAGTATAAAAAAGAAGAATGAACTTATTAACCTTCTAACAATTAGCAGTTGTTTAATAAAATACAAACTTTGTTGCGTTTTTTTTTAAGAAATTAATTATAATGATATATTAAAAATCATGTTGACATCCAAGATGAATCTAAATCAAAATATAAATAGACTTGTACATAAAATAATCAAAGCAAAAATAAAATTACAAAATTGGGCTAATTATATCTAAAATAACATAGAAAGAGAAAAAAATAAAAATTGAAGAAGATGTTATAATTGACAAAAATATTTATAAATAGGTTTAAAATAGTCTGTAACATATGGACAAGGAGATACTTCCAGATGTTTTAAATCATAAAGAATTTTCAGTTCAACGTTAATCATTCGAAATTAATGAAGTAATATAAAAACTTCAATTGATAGTAATAATTATTTTGTTCTTATCGCTTTATTTTCTTCCATTGAGCATAAACCTCAAGTATATAATGCTTGCTATCAAGTATATTCCATCATATAATATTTGGCTAAACGTATATTTTTATATATAATATACTTGAAGTCTGAAAGACTACAAGATTTATTGTCTCTACAGTTATTTTGGGATAATTAACAATATTTTGATCATTTTAAATAAATCTAAAAATTGGTATTAATTTGAATTATATTATTTTAATTTACCATATTTTTATAGCACACGTGATCTTTTCCACGAATGCATGAAAGAATACAAAGAGATTTTAACAATTGACACACTAACTCTGTTGATTGTCTTTTTCTCTTACATATCTAACCAAACTTAATTGCTAAATAGCGAGAAAAATATGATCAGAATTGGCCTGAAACGTACAAAGACTATACTAAGAGTTTAAAAGAAAGAAAAAATATATTAAAGTATTTATGGTTTTCTTAAAATTACAATTTAATTAAAACACTAATTCAAAAGTTTAGAATATGAAAAGTGCTATTGGAACAATATTTTCCTTCAATTGCAGCAACCATTTTCAATAATCCACCCCACAAATCAAAGAAAATTGAAAGAAGAAGAAAAAAGAACATTATTGCGAAAGAAATAAAAAAGGGACATGCCAATTCTTACTCATCCCATTCATGACTTGACTGTTGTGCAATAAATAATAAGCTTAACTTCATTAATAGAAAAAAGCTTAAACATAAGATAGATTAAAAATAACACATAGCCAGAAAAGACCATCAAAACACAAACAAATGAACTTAAATATATATTTAAATTGTTTTTTCAATAATTTGTACAATATTGTGATAACGATAACTCAAAATACATTAGACCTGACAAATATACATACTTAGTACCTAACTAAAGTAACCAACATATAATTATAATCACTATAATTAAAAAATGAATGAATAAATAATTTTCTACCAATAGTAGCTCAAAGTGTAGAAATTGAAAACTGAAATAATGTGGGCATACATCAAATTTATATTGGGTGAGCTGATCAAAAAAATACTACTAAGATTTTAATTTTTTATTCAAATTTATATGGTAAAGAAATATATATTTAAAATTTTGTTTATTTGTCATGAGTTCCATATTTACATGGCATATAAAATAATTTATTTTGTCATGTCAAATTCATTTTAATTTTGAGTATTTTTTAAAGCTAAAAAAGTTTTAAATTAAGTGATTTTATTGATATAAAATAAAATTCAATGATTTTGTTAGATGATTTCCCATAAGATATTAACTCGTATTAAAGCTATTGTAATATATTAATTCATCTTAAAGGTTAATTTATTTTTCCGGTTGTTAAAGATGGTCTTCTTGTTATTTTGAGTTCACATAGATTTTAACATTTTTAATCTGATCATTTTACTATTTTTAGATGTATGCTCTAAAGTATTTTGCCTTTTTCACTTTATACTCATATTCTTGATATTATCATATGATTTCGTAGTGTAAATTGAGAACACTTACTTGAAGAACTAAAACGTTTGATCACTTCTTATCCCCTATATTACGTTGATTTGATAAATTGTGAATAACTACTTGCATTTATTACTAAAATGACCTTCAATTAAGTATTTTTTAAAATTATTATGTATAAATAAAAATTAAACTATATATTTAAATCATTTCAATGTAGTTTGTAATATTGAGCTGAAGACATCTCAAAATACATTAAACATGGTAAATGTAGATGATTATAGAAATCATGCATAAAGTTTATTTGTGTCGAATCGAAGAGAGTCAAACATTGATAGTATTATTCATACAACTCTTTCCTCCTATATTACGTCAATTTGATTAAGTTGTGAAACATCACTTATATTGGTTACTAAAACGATCTCTAATTAAGTAATTTTTTTAAAAATCATAATGTTTACATAAAAACAAGCTTTATAATTTAATCATTTTAAAATGTAATTTATAAAAAATTGAGACAAGAACAACTCAAAACACATTACACTTCGTAAATATCGATAGTTATAAAAATCATGCATATAGTTGATATGGGTCGAACCAAAGAGAGTCAGACATTGATATTATTAATCATATAAGTTTTATCTCCTATATTATGTCTATTTGATAAATTATGAATCATTACTTATGCTTGTGGCTAAACTTACCTCCAACTATGTAATTTATTTAATTAATTAAGTTTCAATAAAATTAATCTATATAAATAAATATTTTTATGTATAATTTGTAAAATATTGGGATAATGACAACTCAAAACACATTAGACCTGATAATTGTCAATAGTTATATAAATTATGTGTATAGCTCATACATGTCAAACCAAAGAGAGACAAATATTAATAGTATTGTTCATTAATAGTATTGATCAAATAAGACTTATCTCTAATATTATGTAGATTTGATCAATTGTAAATCATTACTTATATTTATTTCTAAAATGACCTTCAATTAAGTAATTTTTTTAATTATGATATTTAAATAAAATATATTTAATAATTTTTAAGTGTATTTATAAAATATTGAGATAATGACAACTCAAAACACATTACACTCGATAAATATCGACAATTATAGAAATCATGTGTATAGTTCATATATGTCGAATAAAAGAGATCAAGATATTAATGTTATTAATCATACATGTTTTATCCCTATATTACGTTGATTTGATGAATTATGAATCATTACATATATTTGATACTAAAATGACCTTCATATTCTAATTAAGTATTTTTTTTAAATTATTATGTTTGAATAAAATAAATTAGTGTTAAGTAAATTCAGTTAACACAAATATTTTGGCCATAATATGTTGTAATATCAGCTAACTAATTTTTTTTTAATTATAATACAATCAACAAAAATGTAATGTGATTCAAAAAAATAATTTTTTTGCTATTGATTTCTTAATTATTGTTTCAAAAACATAATTGAAAACATTTTGTTTTACAAATTGGATCATCCAATCTACTTATTGATCAATGTGCACTTTGATAGAATTTGTAGTACATATGATTTCTTAGTACATAACTGATTAGGATTCCTTATTACATACTTCATCCGTCTAGAATTGTTTGTTATGTTACGCTTATCGAAAGTCAATTTGACTAATTTTTAAAGGTAAATTAGATCACATTAATTCGATATTTTAAACAAAAAAATTAGATATTTTAAAACTATATGAAAAATACTATAAATTACAATTTTTTTGCATACTAATATGATGAAAAAATACATCTTAAAATGTTAGTCAAAGTTTTTATAGTTTGACTCTAAGAATAAAAATCATGACAAACAATACCGGACGGAGATAGTATGTTAGAAACATGATAAAAGAATGGATTCCCCCAAGAATTTTATTTAATTTTTAAGTTAAAAGGATAAAAATGTCTAAATAGAAACTACTTTATAGTGTGAATGAGTCTTTTTATCATTCTGGCCATAATATGACCAGAATTTTCTGGCCAAAAAGATTTATCCTGTTTCAATATAGTATAGATTACTTGTTTAATTGTTTTACCTCCAACTAATACAAAGCTATATTCACACTATAATATATACACTAAACGTTTATCTATGGAGAATGTGTTATCTCATATATTAAGTTTAGCAAATCATAAACAATATTTAAAAAAAATTATCTGAGTCCATAGAACTCATTATATGTGCTTAAGATATTAATACCTTGAAGTACTCGAGGTTGTAGATTAATTCCTCTCAAGCTTAAACAGATTAACAATTAAAGAAGTTGTGGCACCTCAAACTTTAAAAATTTCAACAAACTCAAAAAGATAACAACGAGATCACACCGATAGGATCGATTAATCTTGTTTCTCAGAAATATATGCAGATGACGAGAAGAATGTGATATAGAAACTAAGAGTAAGTTTATCTATTTATAACTAACAAAGGATAGTATGAAAATGTGTTAACTATGTCTTATCAAAAAGGTCACAACTTTTTTAAAAAAGACAATATTTCAAAAATGTCACAACCCTTAAAAAAATAGACAACCTTACGAATGGTCACAACACCTTAAAAAATACACAACTTTTCTTAAAAAGGTCACAATCATTCGTAAAAGCACAAGCTTCTGAGGAGAGCTCAACCCTTCATATCCTATTTACACCTTTAAAACCCAACAATCCCCAATGAATGAGAATGGTTGTTGCATGTAAAACTGTGTGACTTGTAAGTATGGACTAATTGCATCTGGATAAGTGGGTTTCCTTTAAACTTTCCATAGTGAACATATATCGGATAAATTCGTTCAATCTATAGGTTTGATATCGTTGAACCATCGAGCTTTGGTGTATACGTAGATAGTATAAGTCACAAAATCAACCCTGAAACTGTTTTTTGGTTTTCATTGTTTTGTTCATTTCAATCATAAACACGTCTTGATTTATAAGTGCATAGAGAACTGTCTTACCGAATTCTCCTTAAAGTGGCTTACACTTCACACTTGCATAGGTGATTTATAACAACTTTATTTCATAGATAAATCATTTGATATATCTTGTATCCAACTTAGAAACCATTACAATATTCTAATGTTTTTATCTTTGTTACTAAACATTATCTGATCATGAGAATGGACCATAAAATAATTTTGACAATGTTGAACCATCATCAATTATTTTGTTTTATTTACTTGAACATACGTTTTGGAATCTCCAATTTTCTAGGTAGATTTACTGTTATGACCCAGATCGTTGTGATTGGAACGCAAACTACAACTCGGTGGGTAAATCACTACTAACAACCAACCAAAGCAAAGAATCTAAGAATTAAGGCATTTAAGTTACAGGAAAAAGTTAAATAACTTAAGACAAATATTCATTACTAAATAAAGATCTAATCACTAACTAACAATGCATAAGATAAACGTAGAATCTGAAAGTCAACGTACCAAAATTAGAAACGAGAACCAAATCGAACAAGAATCTCCAGCGAACTACCTAACTAACTAAAATAAGGTCTAGGTACGAAAATAATGGACATAGAAAAAAGAGAATTTCATGGTAACACGAACGATGTGGCTCACCCTTAAGCTCTAAGAAATAACTAATATCCTATGTGAGGTATTTCAACAGTAGCGTGAAGATGCACTCTACTCAACAAAATAAGAGCTACTGTAGAATCAGTACACAACCACCGTGTACTGGTAGGATCACGCAACTATCCCACTAGTTTAACAAACAAGTAATTACAACATTGTAAAACATGTATAAATATCAACATATTCAATATTATCATAATCATCAACATCACAATTCACATGCTTCATCACATAGTTGGTCCTCTCATTGAATCAAAAGTTAAACTGTTCGTATACAAGAACATGACAATTCAATTCCATTTTTATGTCGAAACATGGCAAGCAATCTCAGTTAGCATGCTGATGCGTGGAAATACGATTTTAGTTAGTGTTCAAGAACGTGGTAGCCTCTCCTAATAACACATCATAATAACACATCGAGATCTCACATTCAAGTCATGATTTCATGGTATTGATATTCATATATCTAATTCAATATCTATGATCAATACTACAACATGCATACATATACAAGTATCACAATGAAGCAAAGCAAGTGTAAATCAAATAATCATAGAATCACAACCATCATCCACCTTGAAAAAAGCTTGAAACCCTAGACAACTTGATCCTTCCCATTTTTGATTTGGTCCGCTTGTTTGTGGTCTACAAACAACAATTTCTATATAGAAATCAATAAAGAAAAAATAAGTTCCCCGAATACTAACAAATTGTGAACCCTATTTCAAACCCATAACCCCAACTAGTCAATGTAGGGTTAATTCCACCAGAGGATTCTTCAAGAAATCCTTCCCCTTCAATATTGACCCATTCTGCAACGTTTGACGGATCGAAAAATGAATTTGGCGAGTGACAAACTTACCTCTAGCTTCAAGAATGGTGAAAATGAGTTAGAATAACCCAGGAGTCGTCTCTTACCTCAAAAGTCAAAAAGTACAAAATAAGGTCATCTAAGAGTTCTATTTACGATTTAAAAACTCGACACCCCACTACAGCAACATCCACCCCACTGTAGCAGCATCGTTGCAGCGACACTAATCCTATTTTAGTGGCATCGCTGCAGCGGCACTTATCCCGTTGCAGCGATACAGAGTGAACTAGTTAGCTCCGCCTCAAAAAATCCAAAAATCCTTCGATTCCATCTCCGCCTCACCCGCTACAGTGGCACCCATCCTTCTCTAGTGGTGTCGCTACAACGACGCGAAGTGAGACAGTGAGCTTACAATAGATTTTCAATTTATCTCTTTCACAACATACTCTTAGCCCACTATGCTCAGAAAGTTCCCTTGATGCCAAAGTCAATTTTTGATGAACTACTTATCTAAATTTGATGTTGTAAAGTAATATGAATTCCTTAATGAGTTATCTATCTATTCATGAAACCAAATCAATATTTATTTCACCCAATTTCTATAAGATTTCCCTACACCTTTATGACTCTAATATCCTCCGATCCGAACAAGGTTGGGAAAATCTTAGTACAATGAAAATGTTTTTTCGGCCCCAAATTTTTCCCATTGGTATTTCTATAACGACAAACCAGGTCGTTACAATAGATACAAATTTACGCATCACTCATCTCCGAGTGATCAACTAAGGAAAGGTAGGGTAGAAAATGAACAAGGTAATACCTGATTTGACAAACAATTGTGGATACTTTTCTTGCATATCCTTCTTGGTATCCCAAGAAGCTTCCTCAATTGGATGATCCTTCCATTAAACTTTCACGGACATAATCTCTTTGATCCTCAACTTTTGAACATCACGATCAAGAATAGCAATCGATTCCTCCTCATATTGGAGGTCCATGTCTAGAACTATTCCGTCCCACTTAATGATATAGTAACCAACACCTTGATATCTCTTCAACATAGACACATGAAACACGGGATGCATATCGGACAAATTTGGAGATAGCGCCAATTTATACGCCACTAATCCTACACGTTCAAGAATTTCAAAGGGACCAATATAGCGAGAACTCAACTTACCCCTCTTATCAAATCTCATCACCCCTTTATTGGTGATACTTTGAGAAGAACTTTCTCCCCCGTCTAGAATTCCATGTCTCTCACCTTGTGATCCACACACATCTTTTGTCTGCTCTGCGCGGCTAGAAATTTATCTTGAAAGCTCCTCACCTTATCTTGAGTGTCCTTCACTAAGTCAATCCCAAAGGTTTTAAATCTACGGATTCAAACAAACCTATGGGCGATCTACATCCTCTCCCATATAACGCCTCAAATGGTGTCGTATCAATGCTGGAGCGATAAGTGATATTATAGGAGAACTCACATAGTGGTAGGAACTTATCCTAATGCCCTCCAAAGTCAATTAGACAAGCTCTAAACATGTCCACTAAAACTTGTATAGTCCTCTTTGATTATCCATCCACCTGAGGATGGAAGGTTGTACTAAAAGTGATTCCCAATTAATCATGCAACTTCCTCCAACACTTGAAAGTGAAAAGGGTACCACGAGCTGAGGTGATGGAAAGGGGCATATACCATGCAACTTTACTATCTCTTTTACATATATTAGCCAATTATTGAGCATTGTAATCCATTCTTACATGATTAAAGTGGACTAATTTAGTCAGCCTATCAAACCACAACCCAAATAAAATCAAATTTCTCCAATGTCTTGGGAAGGACAACCACAAAATCCATGACTATTATTTCCCACTTCCATCATGGAATTGGCATCTTTCGAATCAACTCCGCAGGTCTTAGACGTTCACACTTTACCTGTTGACAATTCTGACACATCGCCATAAACTTCTCAATGTCTTATCTCATACCCAACCACCAATAAACTCATTTGGTATCAATATATCTTGGTCACATACTCGTTTTAATTAAGTTATAAAGATTTTTAAGTTTTCAAGACTCATAAATGCGCAAAGTAATACTAAAAACGAAAATGTATGTTCAATCTATTTGAGAGTTATAGAAAAGGCTATTAGGCAAGATATATATGCTTCATTAACACTTAATTTTTTTTTTCCTTTCAAAGATAATAGAAACGTTTGCTTATCATAATGAGTATGGAGCAATGAAAAAAATATTTAAGTCTTACAAACTGTAACTACTCTAACAATCCCAATAATCAATACTTAAATACCATAAACTAAAAAACCCATATGCATGAAATTTTGTTTCTTCTTCTTTTTTCTCTCAATTGAATTTTATATCGAACTATGATTCTTGTAGATATTTAATTAGTTGAAATGTGAGTGTTATGTATTTATGGTGATTTTTTTCTTGTGTATATTTTTTTTAATTATGATAATTAATTTTCTTGAAGGATTTTAGTCTCTTGGTGAAAATGAACTATATTAAATTAAGGAAATTATTTGTAGGCAAAAATAAAAAAATTTATAGGTAGATATTTCAAGTATTTTTCTTTTGGATATTTTTTTTAAACATATCATCTAATTTTTAAGAATTTAATATTATTCATTAAAAAAAGTAAACTTGATTACAATGTTCAATGCATTAATCTAAAGGACTATCATTCTGAATGTATGTGAATGAATTGTATTCCCCGGAATTAAAAAAATCACAACAAAGATTTTTAAACAAAGATCTAATACTATATAATGAGGAAAGAATATAAAACAGAATTTAGATATTACTTCTACAATTATATACTATACTAAAGCTAAAAATGCATAACAATTCAACTTCCCTTCGTGTCACTACATGGTATTTTTATTTTTATTTTTTGCTTAGGGCTACATGGTATTTTTGGTTTATACTATACTAAAGCTAAAAAGGTAGAACAACTAAACTTCGCTACATGATATTTTATTATTTATTTGAAGAATTTTGTTTAATAAAACAAATATGATATACGTCAAGCCTCAATATTTGATTATTATACAAAGAGATCAATGAATATCGTAATGGAACTAATCGAAAAAAATAAATATTATGTCACAACTCAGACCATCGTGATTGGCACCCACACTAACCTCTGATTGGAAAACCACTAGTACAATCCAAACCAAGCAACTAAACAAAACTAAGACAATTAAGTTATGGAAGCAATTAATTGTCTAACAAATGCGGAATTTAAATACCTAGAATCTGAAAGTCAATGTACCAAAGTATCTAATCATGATTCATAAATCTAACAAGAAGGGATACGTCTCCAAAATAATGAGCTATTCAACTAACTAAAACAAATGCCTAAGCCCGGAAATGGTGGACATAGACTAAAGAGAATCTCATGGCAACCCGGAAGAATTGGCTCACCTTTGAATTCGAAGCAACGATCACTGATCTTCTAAATGAGGTCTTTCAATAGTCACGTAAAGATGCTATGTACTCAACAAAAATAAGAGCAAGTGTAGTATCAAATCACACTGTACTGGTAGGATTACGCAGCTATGCCACTAGTATAACATAAACAAGTCAAACAACATTATAATAACATGCATATTTATCAACATATACAATATTATCAATATGAAGAAATAATAACACATTTCACATTATTATCACATCATTGATTCTCTCTTGAAATCCAAATCCAAACAGTTAGCTTGTCGTAACGTGGAAATTCGATTCCAAAGTTACGCCAAAACGTGACTGTCGATCCAATATTATGTCGAAATATGGCAATACGATATAAAGTTATGCTGGAACGTGACATCTTATCCAAGTTAGTTATGGAAAAATGTGGCAATCGATCCAAGTTAGTTATGTCGGAATGTGGAAACCATTCCCAAACACACATCACAATCACAAGTATATCTTAAGGTCATACATTTACATCATTATTTCATGTCATACATCATTCATCTATCTCATTTACAATAATGTGATCAATATTGCAACATTCATATATATACGAGTATCACAATGAAGCAAGAACATGCATACATGACTCAACCATAAAACCACAATTATTACCTACCTCGAGACAAGCTTGAAACTCTAAGAAACTTGATTCTTTCCTTTCTGGATTTGTTCCATTTTTTCTTGGTCTACAAACACAAACAATCGATAATTACCCGAAATTATAACAATAATATTAATCCTAGATCAAACCCATGATCTCAACTAGCCATTTTGGGGTTGTCTCCACCCTATAATCCATAACAAAACTCTGCCCCGTCAACATTAACCCATTTTATACGTTCTAAGAATCAAAAAATGGCTTCAGAGATTGAAAAGATTACATTTAGCCCCAAGAATGGTGAAAAACGAATGGAAATCACCTGGGGTCGTTCCTTATCTGTAAAAGTCAAAAAGTGCATAGTGAGGTTGTTTAAGGGTTTATTAACGACTTTAACTCAAGCCCTGCCAGCCACAGCGTTAGCACCAGAGTGGCAGAATCCTCCGCCAAGGCGGGATTCTCGAACCAGTGAGCTATCTCAAGAATTTCCAAAATCCCACTTCACCACACACCTCTAACCCGCGTCGCTCAGAAAATACCCTTTACGCTAAGTTCGATTCTTGGAGATCTATTCACTCAAATTCAATTACGTAAAGTAGTGCAGGTTCATTAACGAGTTATATAACTACTCATACAATAAAAATAATAAATGGTTCACCGATTTCTATCATATTTCTCTGCACTTTAATGACTCTTATTTCCTTCAAATCTAGACAAGGTTGGAGAAATTCAAATAATACTAAAAAGTTTTTCCAGCCCCAATTTTCTCCTTTTGACATTTATATAACGACGAAAATAGATCGTTACATATGATGAAAAAAAGTACTTCTCCAATCAGATTTGAAATTCTTAAGACAAGCATACGAGTATGAATACATTTATTTTTGTGAAGGTAAATATAATTAGATGTAACTTTTAAAAAATGAAAATATGTAGTAAAATAAAACTAAAAAGAGTAATAACATAAGTGAGAAAATAGTTTTAAAATGTAAATAGACAAGAGAAAGTTTTTTTATTCTTCCAAATATATTCAAGTATTTCCCAAATCTTCTAATGTGTAACTGTCATGCTATAACACAATCTCAAGACCTCTATTTATATTGTTATAAAGAGAAATACAAAGAGATACCAATAAACATGATATTAATTCTTAGAATGTGGTGCAACATCACCTTATTTATATCTAATATCATCATCATTATTATTATTATTATTATTATTATTATTATTATTATTATATCGATTGTCAAACAATGAGTGAGCGCTATGTCATATCAAAAATTGACAATGGCTGGTGTGTGCAACAAATTTTAAACATATGGAAAATAAATAAACATATAAATAAAATATGAAGAAAAATAATTTTATTCATCAAGATAGCAGGTACAATACTATTGATCTCTTGATTCTACTCTCCTAACATTTATCCATGATTCGAGGGCCGTTAATTAGTGGTGTATTTCTCGCACTAGAATGATTTAGATTTGACCTCTCTATATGAATAATCAATCAATTTACGGAGTATTCGAGATCTTGATCTCTTTATATAATTTCCGAGATGCCTTTTAAGAGAATTTACCACCTTTTATATAGGCATGAACTAAGGTTTAGGGTTGAGTGGCCTCCAAGAATCCTAATTTGAGTTGTCCACAATTTGTAGAGTCCCAACTCGAATTGAACACATCTTCTAGAGTCCCACAAAACTTCAATGTCTACAAATTCCCCCTGCTTCAAGGTTTGTCGGAGTGTAAACTTGATGAAACTCAAAGACAAGGCTTGAAGTACTCATTCTTCCACATTTGCAACTACAGATTTTTAGATTTGATTTAAGAGAGAAGACATGAAGGGCGGATTTGGTCCCACTGGGTGCGCCAATTTGTTTGCAACAAATTTTAAACATATGAAAAATAAATAAATCATACAAATAAAATATAAAGCAACATGATTATATTTATCAAGATAGTGGGTACAATTTTGTTGATCTATTAATTCTACTCTTCTAAGATTTATCCATTATTCGAGGGTCGTTAATTAGTGTCGTATTTCTCGAACTAGGATGATTTAGATTTGATCACTCTATATGAATAATCCATCAATTTGTGGAGTATTCGAGATCTTGATCTCTTTATGAAATTTTCGATATGCCTTTTTAAGAGAATTTAGTACCATTTTTCATAGGCATGATCTAGAGTTTAGGGTTGAGTAGCCTCCAACAATCCTAATTTGAGTTGACCACAATTTGTAGAGTCCCAAAAATTTCGACCGTTCAATATTTCCTCATCCCCTATGTAAACACGGGCCCTTTTTCTCCCCCACCACTAGAATACATGAATTCAAAGATCACGAAAAATATGCTCGAAATTTAAAGAAGAAGAATCGAATAATCCCTTAAAGTAAGAAAAAATCATCAAAAGACTAAACTAAATCAAAAAAAAAAGCATCAGAGTCGAGAAACTATTTTTTTCTTCGTTCGATTTCATCAAGTTCTAGAAAAATTTGTAATCCTCTTTCAATTTTGTGCATTTTTGTGATTTTTCTGTGATTTTGAGACGATTAATTGTTCATTTGAGGAGCTACCAATTAGATTTCGATTTAATTTGTGATTTTCTTTTCATTTGATAGTTTTGATATGTGGTATAATTAATGAATATATCATGATGCACAAAGATGAGTTTTTCAAAATTGGAGGAGACATATGTTAGTTTATCTAACATAAATAGGAGATAAGAAGCAACCAAGAGTTGCAAATACTCCTATTAAATGTACCTAAGGGAGAACCTACGACATGAATCATGATAGACCAATCAATCTAAGTAAAATAATTCTTAAAGGGGGGAGGAGAAATGATTAGAATGATCATAACGCGGAGATAATGTGCTCTTGAAGAGCCTATGACATAACATCTAATGAAAGGGACAGGTACCTTAAAATAATGAAGTGATGAAATCTCAATATCTTTGATACAATATAGTGCAATATTGTAAAACATTATGATGATATGAATTCTACATCTATTAAAGCATGTTCACATAGAATTAATTCTCAAATGGAATGATACATCTTGATAAGTAGTTTAAACACTAAAAGATATCATACATTATATATTACATGTTGTTGCATGACAAAATTGATATGAAAAAACATTCAAAAGTTTAAGTGCATTCAAGTTTTTAAAAACTTGTTTATAATCCCCATTTTTATGCAAGTTAATGACTTCACTTGAATTCTGAAAGAGTTTTCAAAAGGCAATATATTATATGATTAATGAAGTTGTTGTGATGAACTTATAGAATTCTTTGATCCTAAAGATGATTCATAAAAAGAGAAAGGATGAAGCTCATTTCTTCAAGACTTTTCTACACACATGATCTACTAAAAATGGTGATATCAATGTGCAACTTATTTGTTCAAGTGACAATATTGATCGATTCATTTACAAATCTCTATCAAGTACAACTTTTGAGAAGATGGTGAACTTGGGATGAGAAGATTCAAGTCTTCAGATTAATGTTCACGTTAGGGGGTGTTAATACGAGACATACTTTTGGTTTTGTCTCACTGAATTTTCCTTGTAAGATTCTTAATAAGGTGTTCATAATGCATGCTATTAGATATTTGTACTCTTTTTTCAAAGAATTTTCGAGAAATTACGTAAATGAACCATAAAATCCAAAATAATAAGGGAAAGTTAAGTAAATATACAATATGTAGAAAATATTTGTCATTTATAAAACAATAACATATTTTTAACTTGATCACTTTTAATACATTTAATGAATATTACAGAAAATAATTTATAAAACACATATAATACAAGTTGTATTGATATATAATGCATTTATCACACGTTTTAATACAATATGTCAATTTCTTACTAAACAAGTATAATATATTTTAAACTGTTGTAATACATATATATTGCATACATAATTACTTTTAATACATTGCATATTTATGGTATTGTTATGTATTTCTATAAATAATAATAAATATATCACTAAAATCAATAATTATTTATTAAAAGGTGTCATACAAGTAATTTTTTAAATAGTTACATGTTTATACCCTAATCAAAAGTAATTCAAGAAATAACATTTTCTCGAAAAAGTTTACGGCCCATACACCCGTTCTTTTTTGGAAAAATTACTAAAATACACTACTTTAATTTATTTAATTTCATTAATTCCCTACTGATGTATTTAATTACAAAAATCCCTTTTTTTTTATCCCAAATGATACTAATTAAATTTTATACATTAAAATATTAAAAAGGCAATATTTACCTTACCAAGGTAAATCAGAATTTACCTTCCCAATGCATATTTACCTTTCCCCCAAAAAAATCACCTTCCCATATTTACCAACATTAATGTTATGTATTATATCTTCAACTATGATTTCATTCTCCTGGATATAACAAACAATATTGATCAAGTATTTCATTGACAATTGGAAACTCTTTCAGAAACAATTACAGATAATTGCATCTTATTCTAGAAAATAATAAAAGCACATGTGATATAAAATGAAGGCATAACAAGAAAGAACTTTTCTTAGGGAAAACCTTGGCCAATAGTATTTCACTTAATTTCCCACAACTTTTCTTAGGGAAAACCTTGGCCAATAGTATGTCACTTAATTTCCCACATAATGCTTCTCTCCTCCCCTTTAGTGATTTCAACACAGTGTTGTACTAATTAAATCTGTCAAAAACATATCATCTCCACAATTAGAATCTTGCAACCCCCACCCATTACGAGGAACTTAACATTAAGCTATATTTTGTGAATGACCTGTAATTGACGCAAAGAGTACAAACGGAAGGTAGATTTGAATTCTCACAAATACCACAACAGCTCATTTGTTAACAATGCCCTTTGATAAGTATTTGTCGCCGGAGCTCCCGTGAGATGATATATTGTAACTAAAATTTAAGTATCAAATTTAAATTGTGAATTTGAGTATCTTTTTATTTTGTTGGACATGAAATTTAATGTATCAAAGAAACATATTTAAATTTAATTTTTTCGTTTATATATAGATTCAAATAGTATTTTGTAAGTATCACGTGATAGAATGATTCTTTATTTTCTTTTTACTTATATTTCGTATATATTAAGCTATCAAATAATAGTATATGTGTATAAAAATTTAAGTATCTAATTTAAATTGTGAATTTGAGTATATTTTCATGTGTTGGACATGAAATTTAATGTATCAAAGTGTAACGACCTGTTTAGTCGTTTTGAGCAGCAGATTTTATTTCTGGAAAAACAGGCTGAGGAGACGAACCCAACGACGGACCGTCATGGGCACGACGGACCGTCGCAGGGTCTCGTTTCAAAACACTTAGAAAATCTGAAATTGGGTACTGAAAATCGACTCTCTGAACTTCGTGACGGAATGGCAGGACGGACCGTCACAGGCGTGACGGACCGTCATAGATTGTTCAGTGGAAGTTGACTCTCTGACCCTTGCGACGACCTGCAGGACGGACCGTCGCAGGCACGACGGCCCGTCGCAGGTTGCGCAAATCCCAGGCAGAATCGGATTTCCTTACACGTTTTAAGGGATGTTTTTGGACTATTCTTTCCTTAATTATAGATTTCGTGGGGTTATATTAATAACTAAAATTCTTGAGGGATAAAAGAGGTAACTTTGGGTTAATTAGTGGGGTATTATTGCCATCTTTACACTTAATTATATGTTAACTAGGGTAAAAGAAAGAGGGTTTGAATAAAGGAAATAGAGAGAACAAGGAGAGAGAGAAATTGATCGATCAAGAGGCAGAGGGCTTGGGAAATTGCTTGTTGATTCCAATTCTTCGGTGGAGGTAGGTTATGGTTTTCATGCTATTCGTAGTAAACTCTTAATAGCGAATGATATGTGTTAGTAGTATTGTAAACCTTCTATATGCTTAATTGTATGCTTGCATGAATGATGTGATTATGTAATTGCGAATAAATAAGCATGATGAAGCTATTGAATCCCAAATCTTGAAAAGAAACCCTAATCTACTTTGTTAATGATGATGCCTTGGTATAAAAGAAGGCTTGATGAACGAAAGTGGTGAGATTAGGGGATCGGGTACCACGTTCCGGTACCAGGATAGAATATGGATCGGGTGTCACGTTCCGACACCAGGATAGAATATGGATCAGGTGCCACGTTCCGGTACCAGGATAGAATATGGATCGGGTGTCACGTTCCGACACTAGGATTGAATATGGATCAGGTGCCACGTTCCGGTACCAGGATAGTATATGAGGATCGGAGTGTCACGTTCCGACACCAGGATAGAATATGGATCGGGTGCCACGTTCCGGTACCAGGATAGAATATGGATCGGAGTGTCACGTTTCGACACCAGGATAGCATATTGAGGAGCGGAGTGTCACGTACCGACACGAGGGGAATAAAGATAATGAATCTTGAAATATGATAATATATCCAATCTAATGAACTAAATTCCCAAATGAGTATGATGAGGAGGTGTGAGTCCTCATTGATGTGCTTGGTGTTGTAACCAAGGGTTATGGTAACTATAAATGCTGCATGCTAAGGATATTAGTTGATTTTATGATATTGCTTAATACATACTGTTTTCTATTTTGAGTTGGCCGATGATATCTACTCAGTACCCGTGTTTTGTACTGACCTCTACTTTTATGTTTTTCTTCTTGTTATTTGTGGAGTGAAGCAAACGTGCCGTCATCTTCGACTCAACAGTAACTCAAGCCAGTCTTCGTCACACCGGATCTTCAGGGTGAGCTAACGCTTCTAGCTTGAACTGGATCTTCTCCTTCATGTCTTGATGCCTTGAACCCCCGGCATGGACTAGCTTCTTATGTATTTTTAGCTTTTAGGATACTCTTAGTTTAGTCATTTGATCGTAGATGTTCTTGTGATGATGACTTCCAGGTTTTGGGAATAGTAGATGTTGAATATTGATAGTTATTGAATTGGTTTTTATTAATGAGTTTAAGTCTTCCGCATTACTTTCTGTTGTTATTACATTGAAATGTTAAGGTTTAGATTGGTCGGTTCGCTCACATAGGAGGGTAAGTGTGGGTGCCAGTCGCGGCCCGGATTTGGGTCGTGACAAACTTGGTATCAGAGCATTAGGTTCGTTGGTCTCATCACACAAGAACAGGTCTAGTAGAGTCTTAAGGAACGGTAGGGGAACGCCTTTACTTTTCCTTGAGAGGCTATAAGACTTTAGGAAAATTTCACTCTTTCATTCTTTCTTTCGTGCTACTACTTGATTCCAATTGGTATCTAGGCGATACGAATTGGTATCTGACCATCTTCACTCTCTTTCGCAGATGGTTAGAACTAGAGCAACAACTACGCCAACACCAACACCGGCCAGACAAGAAACAACTGAGCCAACCACTGGGGCTGTGGCTCGAGGAAGAACAGCGGCAAGGGGCCGTGGTAGAGGTCGTGGGAGGACGTCCTCCAGGGGAAGAGGACGAGCGCCTAGCCCATCTGGTACTAGGGCAGTGACTCCTCCACCGACTGAGGAAGTAATGAGAGAAGGGGAATATGGGGAAACTGAACAAGTGCAGAATGAGGGATTGCCACCCCAACCTACCCCAGAGATGATCAATCAGGTTCTGGCTTATCTTAGCGGGTTATCTGATCAGGGCCAGACACCCCCAGTGTTTTCTGCACCAGCACCTCAGGCTCCGGAGGTACAACATGCGACTACTATGGCTCCCCGCATGGATGTTCCATTTGAAATAGGCACGTTTTCACGTCTGACTACTGGGCCTATAATGACAAATGATCAACATGAACTTTTCAGTAAGTTCTTGAAATTGAAACCTCCAGTCTTCAAGGGTGTGGAATCTGAGGATGCTTACGATTTTCTGGTTGACTGTCATGAGCTACTACACAAGAAGGGTATAGTAGAACGGTTTGGTGTTGAGTTTGTGAGTTATCAGTTTCAAGGGAACGCCAAAATGTGGTGGCGGTCACATATTGAGTGTCAAACAACAGAGGCACCACCTATGACTTGGGCCTCATTCTCTAGCTTGTTTATGGAGAAGTATATCCCCCGAACGTTGAGGGATAGGAAAAGGGATGAGTTCTTGAGCCTAGAGCAAGGTAGGATGTCGGTCAATGCATATGAGGCTAAGTTTCGTGCATTATCCCGGTATGCCACCCAACTGTGTTTCAGTCCACAAGAGCGAATTCGCCGGTTTGTGAAGGGGTTGAGGTCAGAATTGCGGATTTCGGCCTTACAGATAGCGGCAACGGCAAAATCCTTCCAAGAAGTGGTAGACTTTGTGATAGAGGTGGAAGGAGTGAAGCCCGATGACTTCACCTCGACATCGACATCAAAAAGGTTTCGAAAGGGAGGTGAGTTTAATGGTTCTTACTCTAGAGGACAAGGTTTCGGAGGTTACGCAGTTCGACCCATTCAGTCTTCACTACAGACTATAGTTGGGGGTCCACCTCCGACCGGTCAACACTTCTCTGAGAGACCTATGCATGAACCCAGAGAGTGTTATGGATGTGGGGAGATTGGACATATTAAGAGATATTGTCCAAAACAGAGTTACAGACCTCCAAATGTTAGAGGTAGAGGTGGTCATGGCAGAGGCCGTTATTCTGGAGGACGTGGCGGTCGAGGTAATGGTGGTCACCAAAATGGCCGAGGTGATGGGCAAACTGGAGCCACTACATCACAACATGGTAGGGGCAACGGACAGATGAATGATAGGGCCCATTGTTACGCTTTCCCTGGGCGGTCTGAAGCGGAGGCATCTGATGCTGTCATCACAGGTAATCTTTTGGTTTGTGATTGCATGGCTTCTGTATTGTTTGATCCTGGATCCACATTTTCCTATGTATCTTCCTCATTTGCTAATGGTCTAACTTTACATTGTGAATTACTTGATATGTCTATTCGTGTTTCTACTCCGGTGGGTGAGTCTGTGGTAGTTGAAAAGGTGTATAGGTCTTGTTTGGTGAACTTTGTGGGGAGCAACACTTATGTAGATTTGGTTATCTTAGAAATGGATGATTTTGATGTAATTCTGGGTATGACTTGGCTTTCACCGCAATTTGCGATCTTGGATTGTAATGCTAAAATGGTGACGTTAGCCAAGACTGGGACAGATCCGTTAGTGTGGGAGGGTGACTACACTTCCAATCCGGTGCGTATCATCTCCTTTCTTCGTGCTAAGAAAATGGTTAGTAAAGAGTGTTTAGCTTTCTTGGCACATCTCAAGGATGACACTACCCAAGTGCTTTCGATTGAGTCGGTTTCAGTAGTCCGTGAGTTTCTGGATGTGTTCCCTGCAGATCTTCCTGGTATGCCACCAGATAGGGATATTGACTTCTGTATCGATCTCGAACCGGGCACACGCCCCATTTCTATACCCCCTTATAGAATGGCTCCCGCAGAGTTAAGAGAGTTAAAGGCACAACTTCAAGAGTTATTGAACAAAGGCTTTATTAGACCAAGTGCATCTCCTTGGGGTGCTCCGATTTTGTTTGTAAAGAAGAAGGATGGGAGTTTTCGAATGTGTATAGACTACAGACAACTAAGCAAGGTAACCATAAAGAACAAGTATCCTCTTCCCCGCATTGATGACTTGTTCGATCAGTTACAAGGTGCTTGTGTCTTCTCTAAGATTGACTTGAGATCCGGTTATCATCAATTGAAAATACGGGCAACGGATGTGCCAAAGACTGCTTTTCGAATGAGGTATGGGCATTACGAATTTGTAGTGATGTCCTTTGGTCTTATGAATGCCCTTGCTGCGTTCATGAGCTTGATGAACGGGATTTTTAAGCCATATTTGGACCTCTTTGTGATCTTATTTATTGATGATATATTGGTATACTCAAAGAGCAAGAAGGAAAATGAAGAGCATTTGAGAATGGTATTGGAAATGTTGAGGGAGAAAAAGCTTTATGCCAAGTTCTCTAAGTGTGAGTTTTGGCTAGATGCAGTATCCTTCTTGGGGCACGTGGTTTTTAAGGATGAAGTGATGGTGGATCCTTCTAAGATTGAGACAGTGAAGAATTGGGTGAGACCTACTAATGTGTCAGAAATAAGGAGCTTTGTTGGGTTAGCTAGTTACTACCGTCGATTTGTCAAGGGATTCTCTTCTATTGCTTCCCAATTGACGAACTTGACTAAACAGAATGTTCCATTTGTATGGTCGGACGAATGTGAGGAAAGCTTACAGAAGCTCAAGACTTTGTTGACTACCGCACCTATCCTTACCTTGCCAGTAGAGGGTAAGAACTTCATTGTTTATTATGATGCATCCTATTCTGGTTTGGGTGCAGTACTAATGCAAGAGAAGAGTGTGATTGCTTATGCTTCAAGGCAATTAAAGGTGCATGAACGTAATTATCCAACTCATGATTTGGAATTGGCTGCGGTAGTGTTTGCATTAAAACAATGGAGACACTATTTATATGGGGTTAAGTGTGAGGTCTACACGGATCATCGTAGCCTTCAGTATGTCTTTACTCAGAAGGATTTGAACTTGAGACAGAGGAGATGGATGGAACTATTGAAGGACTATGACATCACTATTTTGTATCATCCGGGGAAGGCGAATGTTGTAGCAGATGCTTTAAGTAGAAAGGTGGGAAGCATGGGAAGTCTAGCTCACTTGCAAGCTTCTAGACGCCCATTGGCTAGAGAGGTTCAGACTCTAGCTAATGACTTGATGAGATTAGAAGTAAATGAGAAGGTAGGATTGTTGGCTAGTGTGGAGTCAAGATCTTCTTTTCTTGACAAAATTAAGGGAAAACAGTTTGATGATGAGAAACTAAGGCGAATACGAGATAAAGTATTGCGAGGGGAGGCTAAGGAAGCACAAATCGATGAGGAAGGTGTTTTGAGAATCAAGGGAAGGGTATGTGTACCCCGCGTCGATGATTCGATCAACACTATTCTGACAGAGGCTCATAGTTCTAGGTATTCTATACATCCGGGTGCAACCAAGATGTATCGTGACCTAAAATAACACTTTTGGTGGAGGAGAATGAAGCGTGATATTGTTGACTTTATTGCCAAGTGTCCAAACTGTCAACAAGTAAAGTACGAACACCAAAGGCCCGGAGGAACACTTCAGAGAATGCCCATTTCGGAATGGAAGTGGGAAAGAATTGCAATGGACTTTGTGGTTGGTCTTCCAAGGACAATGGGTAAGTATGACTCCATTTGGGTGATTGTTGATAGGTTAACTAAATCTGCTCATTTCATTCCGGTAAAAGTGACTTACAATGCAGAGAAGTTGGCCAAGATCTATATCTCAGAAATCGTTCGATTGCATGGGGTTCCACTATCCATCATATCAGATAGAGGTACGCAGTTTACTTCTGAGTTTTGGAAAACATTGCATGCGGAATTGGGTACTAGGTTGGACCTTAGTACTGTGTTCCACCCTCAGACCGATGGTCAGTCTGAAAGGATGATTCAAGTGTTGGAGGATATGCTTCGTGCATGTGTGATAGAGTTTGGTGGCCATTAGGATAGCTTCCTACCCTTAGCGGAGTTTTCATACAATAATAGCTATCACTCAAGTATTGATATGGCCCCATTTGAAGCATTGTATGGGAGGAGATGTAGGTCTCCCATTGGTTGGTTTGATGCATTCGAGGTTAGACCTTGGGGTACTGACCTTTTGAGGGATTCGATAGAGAAAGTGAAGTCTATTCAAGAAAAGCTTCTAGCGGCGCAAAGTAGACAAAAAGAATATGCAGATCGAAAGGTTAGAGACTTAGAGTTCATGGAAGGTGAACAAGTCTTGTTGAAGGTTTTGCCAATGAAAGGGGTGATGCGATTTGGTAAACGAGGTAAACTTAGCCCAAGGTATATTGGTCCATTTGAAGTACTTAAGCGAGTAGGAGAGGTGGCTTATGAGTTAGCCTTGCCTCCAGGGCTGTCCGGAGTACATCCGGTATTCCATGTGTCGATGTTGAAAAGATATCATGGGGATGGAAATTACATTATCCGTTGAGATTCAGTTTTGCTTGATGAGAATTCGTCTTATGAGGAGGAGCCTGTTGCCATTTTAGATAGAGAAGTTCGCAAGTTGAGGTCAAGAGATATTGCATCCATCAAGGTGCAATGGAAGAATCGACCCGTTGAAGAAGCCACTTGGGAGAAGGAGGCGGATATGCGAGAAAAATATCCACATCTGTTTACAGATTCAGGTACTCCTTTTTGCCCTTGTTTTCCTTCTTGTGATCGTTCGGGGACGAACGATGGGTAAATTGGTATCTATTGTAACGACCTGTTTAGTCGTTTTGAGCAGCAGATTTTATTTCTGGAAAAACAGGCTGAGGCGACGAACCCAATGACAGACCGTCATGGGCACGACGGACCGTCGTAGGGTCTCGTTTCAAAACACTTAGAAAATCTGAAATTGGGTACTGAAAATCGACTCTCTGAACTTCGTGACGGAATGGCAGGACGGACCGTCACAGGCGTGACGGACCGTCATAGATTGTTCAGTGGAAATTGACTCTCTGACCCTTGCGACGACCTGCGGACGGACCGTCGCAGGCACGACGGCCTGTCACAGGTTGCGCAAATCCCAGGATAGAATATGGATCGGGTGCCACGTTCCGGTACCAGGATAGAATATGGATCGGGTGTCACGTTCCGACACCAGGATAGAATATGGATCGGGTGCCACGTTCCGGTACCAGGATAGAATATGGATCGGGTGTCACGTTCCGACACCAGGATAGAATATGGATCGGGTGCCACGTTCTGGTACCAGGATAGCATATGAGGATCGGAGTGTCACGTTCCGACACCAGGACAGAATATGGATCGGGTGCCACGTTCCGGTACCAGGATAGAATATGGATCGGAGTGTCACGTTTCGACACCAGGATAGTATATTGAGGAGCGGAGTGTCACGTACCGACACGAGGGGAATAAAGATAATGAATCTTGAAATATGATAATATATCCAATCTAATGAACTAAATTCCCAAATGAGTATGATGAGGAGGTGTGAGTCCTCATTGATGTGCTTGGTGTTGTAACCAAGGGTTATGGTAACTATAAATGCTGCATGCTAAGGATATTAGTTGATTTTATGATATTGCTTAATACATACTGTTTTCTATTTTGAGTTGGCCGATGATATCTACTCAGTACCCGTGTTTTGTACTGACCCCTACTTTTATGTTTTTCTTCTTGTTATTTGTGGAGTGCAGCAAACGTGCCGTCATCTTCGACTCAACAGTAACTCAAGCCAGCCTTCGTCACACCGGATCTTCAGGGTGAGCTAACGCTTCTAGCTTGAACTGGATCTTCTCCTTCATGTCTTGATGCCTTGAACCCCCGGCATGGACTAGCTTCTTATGTATTTTTAGCTTTTAGGATACTCTTAGTTTAGTCATTTGATCGTAGATGTTCTTGTGATGATGACTTCCAAGTTTTGGGAATAGTAGATGTTGAATATTGATAGTTATTGAATTGGTTTTTATTAATGAGTTTAAGTCTTCCGCATTACTTTCTGTTGTTATTACATTGAAATGTTAAGGTTTAGATTGGTCGGTTCGCTCACATAGGAGGGTAAGTGTGGGTGCCAGTCGCGGCCCGGATTTGGGTCGTGACACAAAGAAATATATTTTAAATTTAATATTTTGTTTATATATATAGTTTCAATTAGTATTTTATAAGTATCATGTTAACATGTGTATTTATATTTTAGTATAAGATGAATTGTATTAAGTATCTTTTTAATCTTATCATGATTTTTGTATGAATTTGTTAGTATGTTCAATCAATTTTATTAAGTATCATTTTTTGATGCTCATGATAGAATGATTCTTTGTTTTATTTTTACTTATATTTCGTATATATTAAGGTATTCAATAATAGTATATGTGTATCATACTGTCATACATCTGTTATTTAAGTATCATATTTATATGAATTATTGATAAGTATATAAAAATTTAAGTATCTAATTTAAATTGTGAATTTGAGTATCTTTATGTGTTGGACACGAAATTTAATGTATCAAAGAAATATATTTAAATTTAATATTTTAAATATTAGTATTTTATAAGTATCAAAATTAACATAAATAAAGGGAAGGAAAATATAAAAATTAAATGATTATTTAATGTAGTAATCTCTGAAGCAATTAACACGGTCAATTAGTTATAAAAGCGAAATCAGTTACCCTTGATTTTAGCTATAACGGTTACATAAAAAAAATCAGTCATTTATATTCATTTATATTTAAGTATCATTTCTGTTTTATGAAGTATCTGGAAGTCTTAAAAATAAGGGATTTTTGGTAAATATTGATATCATAGGGATGGAACGTAATTTATCATTTATAGTATGTCATTTGCCAAATTTATACTTCTTTTTTCTCATTTATTCTTTTTGTCTAATCGTTAATTTCTTTGTTCTTTCTCCTTTATGGTTTTTATTTTCTCTTTTATTATTCTATCATTTATTATTTTTATTTCCTCTTTTATTATAATTGTATACTTTTTCTTATGTTATCCTTAATTAGAGATACTATTTGGTGATAATTTTTTTTCTGATTATCTTCCTTTTTTTTTCTCTTTCTATATTTTCAACTTTACAAACAAAAATTATTTCTGTTTGTATTGAATTACACTTTTTCAGAATTAAAAATCAAAGAATCTAAATCGTATAGTATGAAATCAAACCAAAAAATCGAATGCACGCTGTAATGACCCGCTAGTTTATTTTGAAAATTAAGACTATTTTGACTTTTCTCGTAAAGTTTAAGCGACGATTAATTTAGAATAATTGATTTTTAATGGAAATATAAATTAATTATCTATAAAATTTTAATAAAAAGAATTATCAGAAGTGGGTTATAACCACTATTCTTTAATGATTCATATATTTAGGGTAAAAAAAGGGACGTGAGTAGTTTTTGACATACTGTGAATTGAGGTAAAAAAAAAAGGGAGGGGGGGTGGGGGGGCACTCAACGGAAGTATTGCAGTTGAAGATGAGAATATTGGTAAGTTTAGTCAAGTCTGTTCTTGCATATGTAGTCATTGTTTGTTGGAGGATTTTCAAGTATTATTAGTTTAGTATATATATTGTTGGATGAAGGACAGTGGCTTACGCCGTAATTTGGTATACATGAGAGTTGATTATTTTTTTTGATTAATGATTGCATAACAAATATAAATTTAGGGGAGGCAATAAATAGTCATCAGTGGAGAGACTTGAATTGTTAGCAAAATTAAAAAAAATGGATTGGAAATTGTTATATTTGTCATCATCCTTGTTATTAATAAGACATAAAATTACAGTTAATATGTAGTAATGTGTATATAGTGAGGTCATACCAAGTGTAGTAGAGATTTTTTTTAAGGTCAAAAAATAATTTGAAATTGAAAATGTCACGACCCAAATCGGGTTGCGACTGGCACCCACACTTACCCTCCTATGTGAGCGAACCAACCGATCTAACCTTAACATTTCAATATAATATCAACAGAAAGTAATGCGGAAGACTTAAACTCATTAAATAAAGACCAATTCATTAACTTCTAAAATTCAACATCTATTATTCCCCAAAATCTGGAAGTCATCATCACAAGAACATCTACGATCAAACGACTAAACTAATAGTATTCTAAAAGCTAAAAATACATAAGAAGCTAGTCCATGCCGGAAGTTCAAGGCATCAAGACTTGAAGAAGAAGATCCAGTCCAAGCTAGAAGCATTAGCTCACCCTGAATTTCCGATGTAGTAAGACTGACTTGAATTACTGTTGAGTTGAAGACGATGGCACATTTGCTGCACTCCACAATTAAACAAGAAGAGAACATAAAAGTAGGGGTCAGTACAAAACACGGGTACTGAGTATATATCATCGGCCAACTCAAAATAGAAATCAATATATACCAAGTAATATCATGAAATCAACTATGATACTCAACATGTAGCAACAAAAAAATACTATATCATTAACAATTACCGTCAAGTTCACATATGAGGGCTCAAGCCTCAATACCATACTCATGTGGGAATCATGTTCATTAGATTGAGTATAATAACATCTTTCAAGATTCATTATCGTTATTTCTCTTGTGTCGGTACGTGACACTCCGCTCCCTCAATATTCATTAATCCTCTTGTGTCGGTACGTGACACTCCGATCCCCTAATACTATGTGTCGGTTCGTGACACCCGATCCCCTAATAGTACGTGTCGGTTCGTGACACCCGATCCCCTAATACTACGTGTCGGTTCGTGACACCCGATCCCCTAATTCTACGTGTCGGTTCGTGACACCCGATCCCCTAATACTATGTGTCGGTTCGTGACATCCGATCCCCTAATTCTACGTGTCGGTTCGTGACACCCGATCCCCTAATCTCCTTCCATCAATTCATCAAGCCTTCTTTCTTACCAAGGCATCATCAATCTCATTACTTTAGTTCATCAAGCATTCTCCCTTACCAAGGCATCATCATTAAAAAGAGATTAGGTTTTTATCAAGATTTGGGATTCAATAACGTCATCATGCTTAATATAATCACAATTATATAATCACGTTCATGCATGCATACAATTAAGCACATAGCAGGGTTTACAATACTATCAATACATATCATTCTCTATTAAGAGTTTACTATGAAAGCATGAAAACCATAACCTACCTCCACCGAAGATTAGAAATCAAGCAAGCAAATTCCCAAAGCTTTGTGTCCTCTTCGTTTCTCCTCTTTCTCGTTCAACTTTCTCTCTCTTTCTCTTGTTCTTTCTATTTTCTTTATTCAAACCCTCTTTCTTTTACCCTAATTAGTGTATAATTAAGGATAAAAGATTGCAATAATGCCCCACTAATTAACTTAAGGTTACCTCTTTTAACCCCCAAGTAATTAGACTTATTAACATTAACCCACTAACTTTATAATTAAGGCAAGAATAGTAAAAAACGTCCCTTTAAACGTATCAAGAAATCCGACCCAGACTAGGATTTCGCAGTCTGTGACGGCTCGTCGCGCCTGCGACGGTCCGTCCTGCTTCCCGTCACAGAGTTCAGAGACTCAATTTCTCTGAAGAATCTGTGACGGTCCGTCACACCTGTGACGATCCGTCCTGCCATTCCGTTACGAAGTTCAGAGAGTCGATTTCAATACCCAATTTTCAGTTTTTCTAAGTGTTTTGAAACGAGACCCTGCGACGGTCCGTCGTGCCCATGACGGTCCGTCGTGCGGTCCGTCGCCTCAGCCTATTTTTCCAGAAATAAAATCTGCTGCTCAAAACGACTAAACAGGTTATTACATTAGATACCAATTTACCCATCGTTCGTCCCCGAACGATCACCAGAAGGAGAATAAGAGCGAAAAGGAGTACCTGAATCTGTGAACAGGTGTGGATATCTTTCTCGCATATCAACCTCCTTCTCCCAAGTGGCTTCTTCAACGGGTCGATTCTTCCATTGAACTTTGATGGATGCAATCTCCCTTGATCTCAACTTGCGAATTTCTCTATCTAGAATAGCAACAGGCTCCTCCTCATAGGACAAATTCCCATCAAGCAAAACCGAATCCCAACGGATAACATAGTCTCCATCCCCATGGTATCTTTTCAACATCGACACATGGAATACCGGATGTACTCCGGACAGCCCTGGAGGCAAGGCTAACTCATAAGCCACCTCCCCTACTCGCTTAAGTACTTCAAATGGACCAATATACCTTGGGCTAAGTTTACCTCGCTTACCAAATCGCATCACCCCTTTCATTGGCGAAACCTTCAACAAGACTTGTTCACCCTCCATGAACTCCAAGTCTCTAACCTTTCGATCTGCATACTCTTTCTGTCTACTTTGAGCCGCTAACAACTTTTCTTGAATAGATTTCACTTTATCTAACGATTCTCTCAGAAGGTCAGTACTCCAAGGTCTAACCTCAAATGCATCAAACCACCCAATGGGAGACCTACATCTCCTACCATACAATGCTTCAAATGGAGCCATATCAATGCTCGAGTGATAGCTATTATTGTATGAAAATTCCGCTAAGGGTAAGAAGCTATTCCAATGGCCACCAAATTCTATCACGCACGCACGAAGAATATCCTCCAACACTTGAATTGTTCGCTCAGACTGACCATCGGTCTGAGGATGGAACGCAGTACTAAGGTCCAACCTAGTACCCAATTCCGCATGCAATGTTTTCCAAAACTTAGAAGTAAATTGTGTACCTCTATCTGATATGATGGATATTGGAACCCCATGCAATCGAACGATTTTTGAGATATAGATCTTGGCTAATTTCTCGGCATTGTAAGTCACCTTAACCAGAATAAAATGAGCAAACTTAGTTAACCTATCAACAATCACCCAAATAGAGTCATACCTACCCATTATCTTTGGAAGACCAACCACGAAATCCATTACGATTCTCTCCCATTTCCATTCCAGAATGGGCATTCTCTGAAGTGTTCCTCCGGGCCTTTGGTGTTCATACTTTACTTGTTGTTAGTTTGGACATTTGGCAATAAAATCCAAAATATCACGCTTCATTCTACTCCACCAAAAGTGTTGCTTTAGGTCATGGTACATCTTCGTTGCACCAGGATGTATAGAATATCCAGAACTATGAGCCTCTGTAAGAATGGTGTGGATCAAATCATCAACACGGGGCACACATACCCTTCCCTTGATCCTCAAAACACCTTCCTCATCGATTTGTGCTTACTTAGCCTCTCCTCGCAATACCTTATCTTGGATTCTGTGCAGTTTCTCATCATCAAACTGTCTTCCCTTAATCTTGTCAAGAAAGGAAGATCTTGCCTCCACACAAGCTAAAAATCCTCCCTTCTCATTTACTTCTAATCTCATAAGGTCGTTGGCCAGAATCTGAACTTCTCTAGCCAATGGGCGTCTAGAATCTTGCAAGTGAGCTAGACTTCCCATGCTTCCCGCCTTTCTACTTAAAGCATCTGCTACACCATTCGCCTTCCCCGGATGATACAAAATAGTGATGTCGTAGTCCTTCAGTAGTTCCATCCATCTCCTCTGTCTCAAGTTCAAATCTTTCTGGGTAAAGACATATTGTAGGCTACGATAATCCGTGTATACTTCACACTTAACCCCATATAGATAGTGTCTCCATTGCTTTAAGGCAAACACTACCGCAGCCAATTCCAAATCATGAGTTGGATAGTTACGTTCATGCACTTTTAATTGTCTTGAAGCATAAGCAATCACATTCTTCTCTTGCATTAGTACTGCACCCAAACCCGAATAGGATGCATCACAATAGACAATGAAATTCTTACCTTCCACTGGCAAGGTGAGAATTGGTGCAGTAGTCAATAGAGTCTTGAGCTTCTGGAAGCTTTCCTCACACTCATCCGACCATACAAATGGAATATTTTGCTTAGTCAAGTTTGTCAGTTGGGAAGCAATAGAAGAGAATCCCTTGACAAATCGGCGGTAGTAGCTAGCTAACCCAACAAAGCTCCTTATTTCTGACACATTAGTAGGTCTTACCCAATTCTTCACTGTCTCAATCTTAGAAGGATCCACCATCACTCCATCCTTAGAAACCACGTGCCCCAAGAAGGACACTGCATCTAGCCAAAACTCACACTTAGAGAACTTGGCATAAAGCTTTTTCTCCCTCAACATTTCCAATATCATCCTCAAATGCTCCTCATGTTCCTCCTTACTTTTAGAGTATATCAGTATATCATCAATAAATATGATCACAAAGAGGTCCAAATATGGGTTAAAAATCCCGTTCATCAAGCTCATGAAAGCAGCAGGGGCATTCGTAAGACCAAAAGACATCACTACAAATTCGTAATGCCCATACCTAGTTCGAAAAGCAGTCTTTGGCACATCCGTTGCCCGTATCTTCAATTGATGGTAACCGGATCTCAAGTCAATCTTAGAGAAGACACAAGCACCTTGTAACTTATCAACGAATCATCAATGCGAGGAAGAGGATACTTGTTCTTTATGGTTACCTTGTTTAGTTGTCTGTAGTCTATACACATTCGAAAACTCACATCATTCTTCTTCACAAACAAAACCGGAGCACCCCAAGGAGATTCACTTGGTCTAATGAAGCCTTTGTTCAACAACTCTTGAAGTTGGGATTTTAACTCTCTTAACTCCGCGGGAGCCATTCTATAAGGGGGTATAGAAATGGGGCGAGTACCCGGTTCAAGATCAATATAGAAGTCAATATCCCTATCTGGTGGCATACCAGGAAGATCTGCAGGGAACACATCCAAAAACTCACGAACTATGGAGATCGACTCAATCGAAGGTACTTGGGTAATGTCATCCTTGAGATGTGCCAAGAAAGATAAACACCCTTTACTAACCATTTTCTTAGCACCAAGAAAGGAGATGATACGCACCGGATTGGAAGTGTAGTCACCCTCCCACACTAACGGATCTGCCCAGGCTTGGCTAACGTCACCGTTTTAGCATTACAATCCAAGATCGCAAAATTTGGAGAAAGCCAAGTCATACCCAGAATTACATCAAAATCAACCATTTCTAAGATAACCAAATATACATAAGTGTTGCTCTCCACAAAATTCATCAAACAAGACCTATATACTTTTTCAACTATCACAGACTCGCCCACCGGAGTAGAAACACGAATAGGTATATCAAGTAATTCGCAATGTAAATTTAGACCATTAGCAAATGCGGAAGATACATATGAAAATGTAGAGCCAGGGTCAAACAATACAAAGGCCATGCAATCACAAACCGAAAGATTACCTGTGATGACAGCATCGGATGTCTCCGCCTCCGATCTCCCAGGGAAAGCATAACAATGGGCTCTT
Source organism: Solanum lycopersicum (assembly GCF_036512215.1). Lineage (NCBI taxonomy): Eukaryota > Viridiplantae > Streptophyta > Magnoliopsida > Solanales > Solanaceae > Solanum > Solanum lycopersicum. The sequence continues at coordinate 19,877,971 of NC_090800.1, forward strand.
TCGTTTGTTTGTCCGTGGCCCCTACCATGTTGTGATGTAGTGGCTCCAGTTTGCCCATCACCCCGGACATTTTGGTGACCACCATTACCTCGACCACCACGTCCTCCAGAATAACGGCCTCTACCATGACCACCTCTACCTCTAGCTATTGGGGGTCTATAACTCTGTTTGGGACAATTCCTCCTAATATGTACAGTCTCCCCACATCCATAACACTCTCTAGAGTCAAGCATGGGTCTCTCCGAGAAGTGTTGACCGGTCTGAGGTGGACCCCCAACTACAGTCTGTAGTGAAGACTGAATGGGTCAAACTGAGTAACCTCCGAAACCCTGTCCTCTCGAGTAAGAACCATTAAACTCACCTCCCTTTCGAAACCTCTTTGATGTTGATGCCATGGTGAATTCATCTGGCTTCACTCCTTCCACCTCTACTATGAAATCTACCACTTCTTGGAAGGATTTTGCCATAGCCACTACCTGTAAGGCTGAAATCCGCAACTCTGACCTCAACCCCTTCACGAAACGGCGAATCCGCTCTTGTGGACTGAAACATAGTTGGGTGGCATACCGGGATAAAGCACGAAACTTAGCCTCATATGCAGTAACTGACATCCTACCTTGCTCTAGGCTCAAAAATTCATCTCTTTTCCTATCCCTCAAAGTCCGGGGGATATACTTCTCCATAAACAAACTAGAGAATGAGGCCTAAGTCATAGGTGGTGCCTCTGTTAGTTGACACTCAACATGTAACCGCCACAACATTTTGGCGTTCCCTTGAAACTGATAACTCAAGAACTCAACACCAAACCGTTCTACTATACCCATCTTGTGTAGTAGCTCATGACAGTCAACCAGAAAATCGTAAGCATCCTCAAATTCTGCACCCTTAAAAACTGGAGGTTTCAATTTCAAGAACTTACTGAAAAGTTCATGTTGATCATTTGTCATTATAGGCCCAGTAGTCAGACGTGGAAACGTGCCTATGTCCAATGGAAGATCCATGCGGGGAGCCGCAGTAGCCGCATGTTGTACATCTGAAACCGGAGGTGTTGGTGCAGAAAACACTGGAGGTGCCTGACCTTGATCAGACAACCCACTGAGATAGGCGAGAACCTGATTGATCATCTCTGGGGTAGGTTGGGGTGGCAATCCCTCATTCTGCACTTGTTCATTTTCCCCATCCTCCCCTTCTCTTATTACTTCCTCAGTCGGTGGAGGAGTCACTGCCCTAGTATCAGATGGGCTAGGTGCTCGTCCTCTCCCCCTAGAGGACTTCCTCCCACGACCTCTACCACGGCTCCTTGCCGCTGTTCTCCCTCGAGCCATAGCCCCAGTGGCTGGCTCAGTTGTTTCTTGTCTGGCCGGTGTTGGTGTTGGCGTAGTCGTTGCTCTAGTTCTAACCATCTGCGAAGGAGAGTGAAGATGGTCAGATACCAATTCGTATCGCCTAGATACCAATTGGACTCAAGTAGTAGCACGAAAGAAAGAATGAAAGAGTGAAATTTTCCTAAAGTCTTATAGCCTCTCAAGGAAAAGTAAAGGCGTCCCCCTACCGTTCCTTAAGACTCTACTAGACCTGTTCTTGTGTGATGAGACCAACGAACCTAATGCTCTGATACCAAGTTTATCACGACCCAAACCGGGTTGCGACTGGCACCCACACTTACCCTCCTATGTGAGCGAACCAACCGATCTAACCTTAACATTTCAATATAATATCAACAGAAAGTAATGCGGAAGACTTAAACTCATTAAATAAAGACCAATTCATTAAATTCTAAAATTCAACATCTATTATTTCCCAAAATCTGGAAGTCATCATCACAAGAACATCTACGATCAAACGACTAAACTAAGAGTATTCTAAAAGCTAAAAATACATAAGAAGCTAGTCCATGCCGGAAGTTCAAGGCATCAAGACTTGAAGAAGAAGATCCAGTCCAAGCTAGAAGCATTAGCTCACCCTGAATTTCCGATGTAGTAAGACTGGCTTGAATTACTGTTGAGTTGAAGACGATGGCACGTTCGCTGCACTCCACAATTAAACAAGAAGAGAACATAAAAGTAGGGGTTAGTACAAAACACGGGTACTGAGTAGATATCATCGGCCAACTAAAAATAGAAATCAATATATACCAAGTAATATCATGAAATCAACTATGATACTCAACATGTAGCAACAAAAAAAATACTATATCATTAACAATTACCGTCAAGTTCACATATGAGGGCTCAAGCCTCAATACCATACTCATGTGGGAATCATGTTCATTAGATTGAGTATATTAACATCTTTCAAGATTCATTATCTTTATTTCTCTTGTGTCGATACGTGACACTCAGCTCCCTCAATATTCATTAATCCTCTTGTGTCGGTACGTGACACTCTGATCTCCTAAATCTATGTGTCGGTTCGTGACACTCGATCCCCTAATACTACGTGTCGGTTCGTGACACCCGATCCCCTAATACTATGTGTCGGTTCATGACACCCGATCCCCTAATACTACGTGTCGGTTCGTGACACCCGATCCCCTAATACTACGTGTCGGTTCGTGACACCCGATCCCCTAATTCTACGTGTCGGTTCGTGAGACCCGATCCCCTAATACTACGTGTCGGTTCGTGACACCCGATCCCCTAATTCTACGTGTCGGTTCGTGACACCCGATCCCCTAATCTCCTTCCATCAATTCATCAAGCCTTCTTTCTTACCAAGGCATCATCAATCTCATTACTTTAGTTCATCAAGCCTTCTCCCTTACCAAGGCATCATCATTAAAAAGAGATTAGGTTTTTATCAAGATTTGGGATTCAATAACTTCATCGTGCTTAATATAATCACAATTATATAATCACGTTCATACATGCATACAATTAAGCACACAGCAGGGTTTACAATACTATCAATACATATCATTCTCTATTAAGAGTTTACTATGAAAGCATGAAAACCATAACCTACCTCCACCGAAGATTAGAAATCAAGCAAGCAAATTCCCAAAGCTTTGTGTCCTCTTCGTTTCTCCTCTTTCTCGTTCAACTTTCTCTCTCTTTCTCTTGTTCTTTCTATTTTCTTTATTCAAACCCTCTTTCTTTTACCCTAATTAGTGTATAATTAAGGATAAAAGATGGCAATAATGCCCCACTAGTTAACTTAAGATTACCTCTTTTAACCCCCAAGTAATTAGACTTATTAACATTAACCCACTAACTTTATAATTAAGACAAGAATAGTCAAAAACGTCCGTTAAAACGTATCAAGAAATCCGACCCAGACTGGGATTTCGCAGTCTGTGACGGCCCGTCGCGCCTGCGACGGTCCGTCCTGCTGCCCGTCACAGAGTTCAGAGACTCAATTTCTCTGAAGAATCTGTGACGGTCCGTCACACCTGTGACGGTCCGTCACACCTGTGACGGTCCGTCACACCTGTGACGGTCCGTCCTGCCATTCCGTTACGAAGTTTAGAGAGTCGATTTCAGTACCCAATTTTCAGTTTTTCTAAGTGTTTTGAAACGAGACCCTGCGACGGTCCGTCGTGCCCATGACGGTCCGTCGTGGGGTCCGTCGCCTCAGCCTATTTTTCCAGAAATAAAATATGCTGCTCAAAACGACTAAACAGGTCGTTACAAAAAAAGTTGCAGGGCTGCAAAGTTATTGTTTTCTAAGATTATTAGGATGGTGGAGGGAAATAATTGGATGTCAATCATTGGGCAATCATATGCCAATGATTGGCAATGGTAGTGATATTTAAGAAAGTTGACATTTTGCAGAATGGTTTGAGAAAAAAAGAATGGCCACATTCCAGAGTTCTGTTCATGGTAGAAATTAGTTCTTATTTTATTCATTTATCAAATTAAGATATTAGTTTTTTTATATATTGAGATAGATAATTAATTATTAGGTGTATATTATATTACCTAATATTGAATTTTAGGGTATTTGGAGAGATTCTTGACTTGAAATTTAGCAAATATGATAATTTGGCATATAAATTATATCAAGAATGGGGTTTGTTTAGAAATATGAATGGGTTATAGGGCCTATGATTGACATATAATAATTTGAATGTCTACAATCTCTCTTACTTATGAATGTTGCATCATTGGTAGATTGGGAACATTCCAAAACTTTGTGTAAAGGGAAGGAACCATGTTGAGCATTCGTGGTAAGATTTCGGCATTTAAGTTATGTTAAGACTTTTTAGACTTGTTGAAGGACGTTTTCTTAATTAAAGATTAAAAAAATGAAAATACAAAGAGGTACGGGTGAAATATGGGGGTCTCGTATCAATGGTGTGACGGGCATTGGTACGAGTACCGGTGTTATAAAAGGAAAAGTTACTACTATAGAATGTGGATTGAAATTTTGAGAATGCCAAAGCATGTGGGCATTAGCTAATATATTATTGACTTGAAATCCTTGTGTGATTGTGTTTTCTTTATTACACCCGTATAGTTGTGATAATTGAGGTGGTTATGTATCACTACTAAAAGACGGTGAATACCGACCTGAAAATACCGACCTCCAGAGGTCAGTATTCCTGAAATACCGATCAAAAACCGATTTCCCAAATTAAGTCAGAAAAAGCTTGGTCGCTATTCAATTCCGACCTTTGGAGGTCGATATTTACTGACCTGCGGAGGTCATCTTTAATTTATGTCGGTAAAATTTTTATTTGATTTTCCGACTTCTGGAGGTCAGTTTAATATATTTATTTATCTTTTATTTTTATTATTTCCGTTTTTCGGAGGTCAGAATTTTTAGTTATCAAATTTTAGAATACCGACCTCCGTAAGTTGGTATTTTTATTTCCTATTTTTTAGATTCCGACCTCCGGAGGTCGGTATTTGTATTTCTTATTTTTGAGATTTCGACCTCCGGAGATTGGTATTTATATTTCTTATTATTTAGATTTCGACCTCCGTAGGTTTGTATTTTTATTTCTTATTTTTTAGATTCTGACCTCCGGATATCGATATTTCTATTTCTTATTTTTTAGATTCCGACCTCCGGAGGTCAGTATTTCTACTGCATATCTGACAGCATTGAGCTGCAATTTGAGTATCCCACTTGTATATTTATATCAAAACAACCCAAAGAATTTCAAATAAGCTATTTCAAAATAAATTTCATCCAACACAAAGAATTCCAAATGAGCTATTTTAAAATAAACTTCATCCAACCAAAACAACACAGTATTTTCAAAATATACATTAAACTATTTCAAAATAAACTTCATCCAACTTCAAATTAAACTAAAATACGATCAAAAAAATTCAAAAATATAGAAGTCTAAAATGTCAAACCAATACAACTACTTGTTATCACCATCGCTCTCCTTATCACCCTTATCATTCTCATCACCCTCCTGATCAGCTCCATCATCACTACTTGCGGGACATGGAGGAAGAATATTTTCTGATACAAAAATAAAAGTTAGTTGGGCCTGAAGCGTTGCATATCTCTTGTACTCTGCCTCCTTTGATGCCACAATCTCCACCTCTCTTTCTCTCTCTGTCGGCTACAACAGCAAGCTCGACATTGAGAAAAGCTATATTATCCTCCATTGCAGATATTGTCTCTTTATCCTCTCCATCGAAGCTAGAGGATGATGAACCACAATACTGACCTTGATTCTTTTGATATGTCATTTTGGATAGCCGTAGACTGAACCTTTAATCGGTTCACCTGCACTTTGTTTCCAAAGATTCTCAGTTTCTTCTTGTGTAAATGATTTGTCTCGGCTCTCAAAAGGTAGAGTACTACGGTATCCTGAGACATTCGTATAAAACTATCCTGTAATTTAAACAAAGAACTCTACAAATAAGAATGTAATATATACAAGAAAAAGAAAAAAGATTAACTTGAATAGAGTTCTTACATATGTCTCTTTTGTACGTGGCTCAATCCATCTTTTTTCTTCTTCGAGGTTCGTGCTCTTGTTGACATGAATAACCTTAAACATCTCTTCTACAACTACCATCCTACCCAACTCTTTTTCCTGCAAATAACACAAGTATAATTTAATCTCCAAAAACTACTTATCATAAAAGAAAAACAAATATTTTACAAAATTAATAAAGTATATCATTCTCTGTTGTATGATATCCCACATTTTCACAATTCACACACTGACACCTAATTAATCTTGAAGTTAAAAAATTATCAAGTGTCTTTGCATGATTTATAAATCTAGTGACACCGTCTGCAAATTCTAGTATCATATCCGCTCGACCAGGATTGTTTTTTTTATACATCAACCTACGATCAGGAACCATCTACACAAATAATAATAATAATTTTAATTTTAGTTTTAAACACTTTCTAAGGCTAATTAGTTAAGTTTTAACTTAATTAAAACATTATATTCATCAACTAAATCACATTAACTTATTTGAAAAACTTTAAGATTTTGCAAGTCTAATTAGTTAAGTTTTAATTTAATTCGAACACTATATTCACCAACTAAATCACATTAACTTATTTGATGAACTTAACAATTTTTTTAAGTCTAATTATTTAAGCTTTAACTTACTTCTACACACTATATTCACCAACGAAATCACATTAGGTATTTGGAAAACTTAAAGACTTTCTAAGTCTAATTAGTTAGGTTTTAACTTACTTCCCAAACACTATATTCACCAACTAAATCACATTAAGTATTTGGAGAATTTAAAGACTTTCTAAGGCTACTTAGATAAGTTTTAACTTAACTAAAATACTATATTCATCAACTAAATCACATTAACTTATTTAGAGAACTTAAAGACTTTCTAAGTCTAATTAGTTAAGTTTTAACTTACTTCCAAACACTATATTCACCAACGAAATCACATTACTTATTTGAAGAACTTAACAGTTTTTCTAAGTCTAATTAGTTAAGTTTAACTTACTTCTAACACTATATTCACTAACTAAATCATATTAAGTATTTGGAGAACTTAAAGACTTTCTAAGGCTAATTAGTTAAGTCTAAACATAACTAAAACACTATATTCATCTACTAAATCACATTTACTTATTTGAAAAGACTTTCTAAATCTAATCAGTTAAGTTTTAACTTAATTCAAACACTATATTTACCAGCTAAATCACATTAACTTATTTGAAGAACTTAGCAATTTTTTTAAGTCTAGTTAGTTAAGTTTTAACTTACTTCTAACACTATTCACCAACGAAATCACATTACTTGTTTGAAAAACTTAACAAATCTTTAAGTCTAATTAGTTAAGTTTTATCTTACTTCTAACACTATATTGGCCAACTAAATCATATTAAGTATTTAAATAACTTAAAGACTTTCTAAGGCTAATTAGTTTAGGTTTAACTTACTTCTAACACTATATTCACCAACTAAATCACATTAAATATTTGGAGTACTTAAAGACTTTCTAAGTCTAATTAGTTAAGTTTTAACTTACTTCCAAACACTATATTCACCAACGAAATCATATTTTTTATTTGAAATTTTTCACAACTTTTTAAGTCTAATTAGTTAAATTTTAACTTACTTCTAACACTATATTCACCAACTAAATCACATTAAGTATTTGGAGAACTTAAAGACTTTCTAAGTCTAATTAGTAAAGTTTTAACTTACTTCCAAACACTATATTAACCAATGAAATTACATTATTTATTTGGAAAACATAACAACTTTATAAGTCTAATTAGCTCAGTTTTAACTTACTTCTAATACTATATTCACCAACTAAATCATATTATGTATTTTAAGAACTTAAAGACTTTCTAAGGCTAATTAGTTTGGTTTTAACTTAAATAAAACACTATATTCATCAACTGAATCACATTGACTTATTTGGAGAACTTAAAGACTATCTAAGTCTGGTTAGTTAAGTTTTAACTTAATTCAAACACTATATTCACCAACTAATTTACATTAACTTATTTAAATAACTTAATAATTTTTCTAAGTCTAATTAGTTAAGTTTTAACTTACTTCTAACACTATTCACCAACAAAATCACATTACTTGTTTGGAAAACTTAACAACTTTCTAAGTGTAATTAGTTAAGTTTTAACTTAATTAAAACACTATATTTATCAACTAAATCACATTAACTTATTTGAAGAACATAAAGACTTTCTAAGTCTTATTAGTTAAGTTTTAACTTAACTCAAACACTATATTCACCAATTAAATCACATTAACTTATTTGAAGAACTTAACAATTTTTCTAAGTCTAACTAGTTAAGTTTTAACTTACTTTTAACACTATTCACCAACGAAATCACATTACTTGTTTGGAAAACTTAACAACTTTCTCTGTCAAAATTAGTTACGTTTGGACTTACTTCTAACACTATATTCACCAACTAAATCACATTAACTATTTGGTGAACTTAAAGACTTTCTAAGTCTAATTAGTTAAGTTTGAACTTACTTCTAACACTATTCACCAACGAAATCACATTACTTGTTTGTAAAACTTAACAACTTTCTAAGTCTAATGAGTTAAGTTTTAACTTACCTCTAACAATATATTCACCAACTAAATCACGTTAAGTATTTGGAGAAGTTAAAAACTTTCTAAGGCTAATTAGTTTAGGTTTAACTTACTCCTAGCACTATATTGATCAACTAAATCACATTAAGTATTTGGAGAACTTAAAGACTTTCTAAAACTAATTAGTTAAATTTTAACTTAACTAAAATACTATATTGACCAAGTAAATTACATTAACTTATTTGAAATACTTAACAACTTATAAGTCTAATTAGTTTAGTTTTAACTTACTTCTAATACTATATTCACCAATACTAGATGGACACAAATCGATCTTGCAAGAAAATCAATTTTGTCATCAACAGGGTCAAATAGTGTTGGTACTTATGCTTAACAAATATATTATATGTAAATTTAAAGCTAAGTGTCAATACTAGATGGACATAAATCTATCTTGCAAGAAAATCGATTTAGTCATCAATAGGATCAACTAGTGTTGATACTTATCGTTAACAAATATATTATTTCTAAATTTAAAGTTAAGTGTCATCACTAGATGGACACAAATCAATCTTGCAAGAAAATCAATTTTTTCATCAATAGGATCAACTAGTTTGGTATTTATGCTTAACAAATATATTATATCTAAATTTAAAGCTAAGTGTCAACACTAGATGGACACAAACCAATCTTGCAAGAAAATTGATTTAGTCATCAATAGGATCAACTAGTGTTGGTACTTATGTTTAACAAATATATTATATCTAAATCTAAAGCTAAGTGTCAACACTAGATGAAAACAAATCGATCTTGTAAGAAAATCAATTTAGTCATCAATAGGATTCAACTAGTATTGATACTTATCCTTAACAAATATTTATTTCTAAATTTAAAGTTAAGTGTCAACACAAGATGGACACAAATCAAGTAGGTGGATACAAACACATTATATAAAATAATTGTACTTAAACTTTAGAGATTTATACTCACCAAACCTTCTCTCCAACTTTGAAAAAAGAAGCAATATAATGTTGTATCAACTTTTTTATATGTTGAGCTTCCTGAGTTGCCTAGCAGAAAAGAGGTAAAAAATTTAACACTAGAAAAATTGAGTTTGAACTTACATGCAGATGTTACATACAAGTACATCAAGTAGGGCATTAAGTCATACTCTTAAGTTATTTGTATTTTTATTTCAAAATAGTTGGATTTGATTCACTAACATCAATAACTCAACTCTCAAGTATGGGTTCCCACCAACCTACTAATTTATCCCAAACACGAGGATGTAAGATTTTTTCTTTATGATAAAACCATTTATTAACAACAAAAATATTACAACTCTACCATAATAATAGTACTTCAAGCACTTCAATAAACAAAATTGGAAATATGTTTTCAACTAGAGATTCTAATTATGCTTCAAGCACTTCAATAAAAATCTTTTAAGGGAGATGTGCATACAAAAACGCAAGCAGAAACTAGCAACACCCAAAGACAGAAAACTAGTTCCTTTAGGTGGTTCTAAAGACTGATGAACATCAATACAAAAAATTATGAGGTAATAATAAAAAAGGGGTAACAAACAGTTTATAACTTATGAACATCATTAAGAAAATTATGAGGTAATAATAAAAAGAGAAAAAAAACCTGGACAGATCCATTTGGTGCGAAATCACAGGCATTTGAGCCGCAGCTTGAGAAGTTGGTGTTGTTGCTATCACCCTCTAGACGAGCTGCTGGCTTGCTGTCGTTGGTTGGAGCTGCTGACCGCCTGGGGTTCTGTTGGAGTTGTGGCTGCTGTTGCTGGTGCCAGATGCTTGCCGATGGGTGGATGTTGATCTTCTCCGGAGTTCGCTGTGAAGAAGAGACGGGAGGGGTATAGAGGAAGAAAGAAGAGAGGAGGGGAAAAGAGAGAGGGGTCAAGGGAAGAGGAGAAAAGGAAGACGAGAGGGAGAGAGAGGAGTCGTCGGGGCTGCTGCTTGCCGGTGAACCGTTCGCAGGAGTAGAGGAAAGCGGGGCGAGGGGAGAAGAGGAAAGCGGGGCGAGGGAGAAGAGATGAGGGAAAGAGAGAGAGGCGGGTGAAGGGGGTGGGTATGAGAGAGAGAGATACATTTGAGTTAGGGTTTTGATATTATCCTTTTTTTTAAGAGAAGTACTTAATTTACTGATCACGGGATGTCAGTATTTTTTAGAATAACTAATTTAATCGATCGCGAAATGTTGATATTTTTTAAAATAATTATCTATATTTAATAAATACCAACATCGTGAATTCAATATTATTTAAATAAAATAATATTTATACTCTAAATATAAATTATAGTTTTTTTTATTTATTCCATAGATTCTAACTTGTTATTTATAAAAGTATATAAAATTGTTACACTTTTTGAAGAATTAATTGTAAGTTTTAAATGAAATATTAATATTATCCTAAATAGCAAAAATTATGATTAATAAAAATATTTTAAACAAACCAATCTCTCTATGTCGCTTTTATTAAAAGTAATTTGATATAATAAAAAAAATATCGACCTCATAAGACCGGTATCACATTAAACTTTAAGAGAAATAGCAAGTGATCATGTTAATTTTATATATATATATATATATATATATATATATATATATATATATATATATATATATATATATATATATATATAGAGAGAGAGAGAGAGAGAGAGAGAGAGAGAGAGAAAAGTTTAATTTTATAATTTTAATTTATTCATCAAGTTGATTTTATAAATCTAAATTATACACCTCCTAATTATATAAATTTAATTTTATCGATCAAGGAAAGTTTATCAATATCAATTCTAATATATAAATCTCTTTAAATTGATCGTCCATATTTATTAAATTGATAATGTATTTTATATATAATTAATTAACGTTTTTCATACTCAGATGAAGTATCATTTACATATCATCATAATTAGAAAATGATAACTACACTTGACATACATTCAAGATCGAAAGTATATAATAATACTATCTCGCATTTCATACTCGATAAATTATATTTAGCTCTTCACCTCTACATCATAACATGAGAGATTAAGTTTACGATTAGACGACGGACTAATTAATTTTGTACATTACTCTAGAAATATAAGTATAATTATATCCTAATTTATATCAACGTCTTTCATACTCTAAATAAGGATTATATATTTTTTAAATTTTTTCACGAAGTCTAAATTTTTATTGATAAAGTATACAAAATTATTACACTTTTTGAACAATTAATTTTAAGTTTCAAATGAAATTTTAGTGTTATGCTAAATAACAATAATTATGATTAAAAGAAATATTTTAACAAATCAACCACCGGATGTCGCTTTTATTAAAATGAATTAGATAACAAAAAAAACTGATCTCATGAGATCGGTATTACATTAAATTTTAAGAAAAATAAAAGGAATCATATTAAATAAATAATATTGACATCGAGAGATCAGTATATTATATTAGTTTATTTTTTAACTTATATAAAACCGTCATCCAGAGTACGATTTATTTAAAGTTAATTGCACGATATGAATACATATATTAAAACTAATTAAATTGCATGGAATTTAATTTTACCGATTTTCGAAAGTCGATATTATAATATTTTTTATTTTTTAATTTACACAAAACCATACTCATGAGGTCTGTATTTAACTGAAAAAACTTCGCCGACCTCATGAGGTCGATATTTAGAAGAAGAAAAGATACCGACTTCATGAGGTCGGTATTTGGATGAAATAAAAATATTGACTTCATGATGTCAGTATTTGGATGAAATAAAAATACTGACCTCATGATGTCGATATTTGGATATGGATGAAATAAAATTCCGACCTCATTAGGTCGATATTAGATGAAAGATAAATATCGATCTCATGAAGTCAGTTTTTAGAAGAAGTAAAAATACTGACCACATAAGGTCGATATTTGGGTGAAGAAAAACTACCGATCTCATGAGGTCGATATTTAGAAGAAGAAAAGATACCGACTTCATGAGGTCGGTATTTGGATGAAATAAAAATATTGACTTCATGATGTCAGTATTTGGATGAAATAAAAATACCGACCTCATGATGTTGGTATTTGGATATAGATGAAATAAAAATACTGACCTCATTAGGTCGGTATTTAGATGAAATGTAAATACCGATCTCATGAAGTCAGTATTTAGATGAAGTAAAAATACCGACCTCATGAGGTCGATATTTGGATGAAGAAAAATTACTGACTTCACGAGATCGGTATTTGGGTGAAATAAAAATATTGATCTTCATGATGTCAGTATTTGGATGAAATTAAAATACCGACCTCATGATGTCAGTATTTATACCAACCTCATTAGGTCGGTATTTAGATGAAAGATAAATATCGATCTCATGAGGTCGGTACTTAGATGAAGTAAAAATACCGACCTCCTGAGGTCGATATTTGGATGAAGAAAAAATACCGATTTCATGAGGTCGGTATTTGGATGAAATAAAAATGCCGACTTCATGTATTTGGATGAAATAAAACTAACGACCTCATATGTCGGTATTTGAAAATGGATGAAATAAAAATACCGACCTTATTAGGTCGGTAATTAGATGAATGATAAATACCGATCTCATGAGGTTGGTATTTAGATGAAGTAAAAATATTGACCTCATTAGGTCGATATTTGGATGAAGAAAAAATACCGACTTCATGAGGTCGGTATTTGGGTGAAATTAATATACCGACTTCATGATGTCAGTATTTGGATGAAATACCGACTTCATGATGTTAGTATTTGGATGAAATAAAAATACTGATCTCATGATGTCGGTATTTGGATATTGATGAAATAAAGTACCGAAAATAAAATATGTTTACTCATTTATTTTATTTAATACCGACGTCAAGAAGTCGATTTTTATTGTAATTAATCTATTCCGCAAAAAATATCGACCGTTTGAGATCGGAATTTTTTTCCATCCTTGTTTTGCCTAAAAACCAACTAGTTTTATTATTTTTAACAATACTGACCTCCGAAGGTCAAAAATTACCGAAATCATTTGAGGTCGGTAATTTTTAGGTCGGTATTCACTGTCTTTTTAACAGTGTATTATGTTGATACTTGACTGATTGAGGTGCATCATCATCCTCTTATTTGAAATGATATTGTGTACATGCATTGACATGAGATTGAGTATAAGTTGGGTACGTGGAGATTGTCCGTGCTGGGGATGGTGTGATGTTAAGATTGTAATATGGGCACGTGGAGATCGTCCGTGCGGAAATTGTTTGATTTTATGAAAGTGCGTTGAGATCATCCGCACAGGCCTGTGAAGATCGTTCGTATCGGTATATAGACCTCGCGAATCCCCCATGAGTCATGAACTCTCGATGTATTTCCGAGGAATATCATGTATATACGGTTGAGTGAGTATTGGGTATTCTGAGACATTTCATTTCATGGTATCATATTGCATTGCATTTCATCACATCTTTCATTTTTTATGATTATGTGTTTATTTGGTGGTTGGAAAGTACTTGATGTTTGATTACCTTTATTTGATGAAACTTGACTAGTAAGTGTAATATATACTTGTATAATTTAAAATTTTATTTTTCTTATATAAACTCCCTACACTACTTCTTCATTGTCGGTCAATGAGACACACTGGGTACACGTGATTTCATACTCATACCACACTTGTTGCACTCTTTGTGGTGCAGATTCGATTCGAGTAGGAGCACGTCTTGTGGAGCAATTTGAGTCCGATTTTGGAGTGTCATGGAGTTGTGGTGAGCTGTTTGGTTGTTCTGTGGCCCACACCTCCCCCTATTTTTTATTCATTTTGTCATTTATTATTCAGATAGGGTATCACTTATGTTAGATTTGTCATTTTAGTTTCATACTTGCATCGTCTTTTAGAAGTACTAGTACCTATGACACCAATTCTTGAGTGGTATTTTTAGTTTTGCGCAGTTCGTACTTAGTGTTTATTTTTCTTTCACTATTTAGTTAAAATTGATAAAATATATTGCATTGACTTTCCTATTGATTTAGAACATAAATGTCATCACGACTTGTGAATTTGGATTCTGACACACACCCAACACTTCAAGCTCATTATTTAATTTTATTTTTGATGTCCAATTTGGTTGATTATAGTAGCAAAACGTTTTTTTATTTGTATACAATGCCACCCTTTGAAATGTTGAATAGCGGATGAAAATGATTGGAAAACTTATATCAAACAAAATTTTCACGCAACTTAAAAAGATAAACTTGAAATTTTTAAGCAAAATTTTTTTTAAAAAGAACATGATATTAATAACCCACAATTATACTAACAATTTAAAAGAAAAAAATAAAATATAGTAAATAAAGTTTTGCCATTGATATAAAAAAAATTAAAATATTATTAACATTACTATACAAAAATAATCTAAATAATAAAATGAAATGAAAAACAAAATTTATCATAATATATATAAAATAGGAGAAAATACATCAAATTTCTCTTGAACTTGCCGGCAAAACTTACTTTAGCACTTAAAATGCACGGATGATTAAATACCCCCTTAACATCTTTGAATTGAATTAAATACAACCCTGAGAGTTGAATACCTGTAACGACCTGTTTAGTCGTTTTTGAGCAGTAGAGTTTAGTTCTGGTAATAACTGTCTGGGTCGACGGATCCCACGACGGACCGTCATGGGCACGACGGGCCGTCGAGGGGGTCTCGTTTCAAAATACATAGACTCTGGAAATTTGGGTAATGAATTCGACTCTCTGAACTTTGCGACGGAAGAGCAGGACGGACCATCGTAGGCACGACGGACCGTCACAGACTCTTTAATGAATTTGAGTCTCTGAACTCTGTGACGGAAGCAGCAGGACGGACCGTCGCAGGCACGACGGGCCGTCACAGGCTGCGTAACCCTGACTGGGTCGGATTTCTGTTAAAAGTTTTAAGGGGCGTTTTGAACTATTCCTGCTTATGATTATAAAGTTAGTGGTTTAATGTTAATAATTCAATTACTTGGGGGTTAGAGGAGACAACCTTGGAATAAATAGTGGGTTACTTTTACCATCTTTTATACTTAATTATATGGTAATTAGTGTAAAAGAAAAAGAGTTGGAATAAGGAAAAATCAGAAAGAAGAAGAGGGAACGAGCGAGAGAAAGAGAAGAATGCAGCTTTGGGAAAGTAGATTGCTTGATCACAATTCTTCGGTGGAGGTAGGTTATGGTTTATGCCATTCCGTAGTAAACTCTAAATAGCAATTGATATGTATTGGGTAATTTTGTAAAGTCTTCTATATGCTTAATTGTGTGCTTGCATGATGTGATTATGTAATTGTGATGAATTAGCATGATGAGGCTATTGAATCTTAAACCTTAAAACCTCCTTGTTAATGATGATGCCTTGGTATAAAAGAAGGCTTGATGAACTGAAAGAATGAGATTAGGGGATCGGGTGTCACGAACCGACACGTAGAATTAGGGGATCGGAGTATCACGTTCCATCACCAGGATAGTATGGATCGGGTGTCACATTCCGGCACCAGGATAGTAAAGGATCGGAGTGTCACGTTCCGACACCAGGATAGTATGGATCGGGTGTCACGTTTCGGCACCAGGATAGTAAAGGATCAGAGTGTCACATTCCGGCACCAGGATAGTAAAGGATTGGAGTGTAACGTTCCGACACCAGGATAGTATGGATCGGGTGTCACGTTTCGACACCAGGATAGTAAAGGATCGGAGTGTCACGTTCTGACACATGGATAGTATGGATCGGGTGTCACATTCCGACAACAGGATAGTAAAGAGAATGAATCTTGAATTATGCTAATATACTCAGATTTAATGAACATGTTTCCCAAATGAGTATGGTGTGGAGGCTTGAGTCCTCATAGATGTGCTTGGGTTGTGTCCAATGGTTATGGTACTTGTTGTTGTCACGTGTTAAGTGTTATGGTTGATTTTATGTTATTATTTGATATATATTACTCTCTATTCTGAGTTGGCCGATGATACCTACTAAGTACTTGTGTTTTGTACTGACCCCTAATTGTATGTTTTCCCTTTGTTATTTGTGGAGTGCAGCAAACGTACCGTCGTCTTCAACTCAACCGCAACTCTAGCTAGTCTTCATCACCTCAGATTTCAGGGTGAGCTATTGTTCCTAGCTCGGACTGGATTCTCTCTCATTCATGTCTTGATTTCCTTGAAGTTCGGATATGGACCATCTGTTTTCTTATTTTAGCTTTCTAGACACTCTTAGATTTAGTAATTTGAGGATAGAATGTTCTTGTGGTGATGACTTCCAGATTTTGGGGATAGTAATTGATAAATTTTAGAAGTTATTAATTGATTTCGTTAATGAGTTTTAAGTCTTCCGCATTATTTTCTGTTTATTATGATTGAAATGTTGGGGTTTAGATTGGTTGGTTCGCTCACATAGGAGGTTAAGTGTGGGTGCCACTTGCGGCTCGATTTAGGTCGTGACAAACTTGGTATCAAAGCATTAGGTTCGTTGGTCTCATCACACAAGAACGAGTCTAGTAGAGTCTTGAGGAACGGTAGGGGGACGCCTTTACTTTTCTTTGAGAGGCTACAAGACTTTAGGAAAATTCCATTCTTTCTTTCTTTTGTGCTATTACTTGGATCCAATTGGTATCTGGGTGATACAAATTGGTATCTGAGCATCTTCACTCTATTTTGCAGATGGTTAGAACTAGAGCAACAACTGCGCCACCACCAACACCGGCAAGACAGGATGCGTCTGAGCCAGCCACTGGGGCTGTAGCTCAAAGAGGAGCAGTGGCAAGAGGCTGTGGTAGAGGTCGCGGGAGGACGTCCTCTAGAGGAAGAGGACAAGCACCTGGACCACCTAGTACTAGGGCGGTGACTCCTCCACCGACTAAGGAAGTATTAAGAGAGGGTGAGGAAAGGGAAAATGAACAAGTGCAGAATGAGGAATTACCACCCCAACCTACTCCAGTGTTTTCTGCACCAGCACCTCAGGTTCCGGAAGTACAACATGCAGCTGCTGTGGCTCCCCGCATGGATGCCTCATTGGAAATAGGCATGTTTCCTCGGTTGAGTACAGGGCCTATAATGACAAGTGACCAGCACGAAATTTTCAGTAAGTTCTTGAAGTTGAAACCTCCAGTTTTCAAGGGTGCTGAATCTGAGGATGCCTATGATTTTCTGGTTGATTGTCATGAGCTACTACACAAGATGGGCATAGTAGAACGATTTGGTGTCGAGTTTGTGACCTATCAATTTCAGGGGAACGCCAAAATGTGGTGGCGATCGTATGTTGAGTGTCAACCAGTACAAGCGCCACCTATGACATTGGCATCATTCTCTAGCTTGTTTATGGAGAAGTATATACCCCGGACTTTGAGGGATAGGAGAAGAGATGAGTTCCTTAGCCTAGAGCAAGGCAAGATAACGGTTATTGCGTACGAGGCTAAGTTTCGTGCATTATCCAGGTATGCCACCCAGCTTTGCTTCAGTCCACAAGAGAGGATTTGCCGTTTTGTGAAGGGATTGAGGTCAGATTTGCAGATTCTAGCCTTACAGGTATCTACTGCAGCAAAATCCTTTCAGGAAGTGGTAGACTTTGTGATAGAGGTGGAGGGAGTGAAGCCAGATGACTTCACCATGGCATCAGCAACTAAGAAGTTTCGTAAGGGAGGTGAGTTTAGTTGTTCTTACTCCAGAGGGCAGGGTTCAGGATGTTACCTAGCCCGACCTATTCAGTCTTCGCTGTAGGCTAAAGCTGGGGGTCCACCGCAGAGCGGTCAACATTTCTCTGAGTTTGGAGGTTATACCCAGACTTCATCGTTCTCACAAAGGCCTATGCTTGACTCCAGAGAGTGTTATGGATGTGGGGAGACTGGACATATTAAGAGGTATTGTCCAAAACAGAGTTACAGACCCCCAATAGTCAGAGGTAGAGGTGGTCATGGAAGAGGCCGCTATGTTGGAGGACGTGGTGGTCAAGGTAATGGTGGTCACCAAACCAACCGGGGTGGCGGGCAAACTGGAACTTCTGCAGCGCAACATGGTAGGGGCAATGGGCAGACAGGTGATACGGCCCATTGTTATGCTTTTCCTGGGAGATCTGAAGCGGAGACATCTGATGTTGTTATCACAGGTAATCTTTTGGTTTGTGATTGCATGGCTTCTGTATTGTTTGATCCTGGATCCAAATTTTCATATGTATCTTCCTCATTTGCTACTGGTTTTGATTTACATTGTGAATTGCTTGACATACCTATTCGTGTCTCTACTCCGGTGGGAGAGTCTGTGATAGTTGAAAAGGTGTATAGGTCTTGTCTTGTGACTTTTGTGGGGAGCAATACTCATGTAGACTTGGTTATCCTAGAAATGGTTGACTTCGATGTAATTCTGGGTATGACTTGGCTTTCTCCAAATTTTGCAATCTTAGATTGTAATGCTAAAACGGTAACGTTGGCCAAGCCTGGGACAGATCCGTTAGTGTGGGAGGGTGACTACACTCCCACTCCAGTTCGTATCATCACCTTTCTTCGTGCTAAGAGAATGGTTAGTAAAGGGTGTTTAGCTTTCTCAGCACACCTCAGGGATGATACTACCCAAGTACCTTCAATTGAGTCGGTTTTGATAGTCCGTGAGTTTCTGGATGTGTTTCTTGCAGACCTTCCTGGTATGCCACCAGATAGAGATATTGATTTCTGTATTGATCTGGAGCCGGGTACTCGCCCCATTTCAATACCCCCTTATAGGATGTCTCCCGCTGAGTTAAGAGAGCTAAAGGCCCAACTTCAAGAGTTGTTAGGGAAAGGCTTTATTAGACCAAGTGCATCCCCTTGGGGTGCTCCTGTTTTGTTTGTAAATAAGAAGGATGGAAGTTTTCGGATGTGCATTGACTACAGACAACTGAATAAGGTAACTCTTAAGAACAAGTATCCTCTTCCTCGCATCGATGATTTGTTCGATCAGTTACAAGGTGCATGTACCTTCTCAAAAATTGATTTGAGATCTGGTTATCATCAATTGAAAATACAGGCAACGGATGTGCCAAAGACTGCTTTTCGGACCAGGTATGGACATTATGAGTTCTTAGTAATGTCTTTTGGGCTTACTAATGCCCCTGCTACTTTCATGAGCTTGATGAACGGGATATTTAAGCCATATCTGGATCTCTTTGTCATTGTATTCATTGATGATATACTGGTATACTCAAAGAGCAAGAAAGAACATGAGGAGCACTTGAGAATTGTATTGGAAATGTTGAGGGGGAAAAAGCTTTATGCCAAATTTTCCAAGTGTGAGTTTTGGCTAGATTCAGTGTCCTTCTTGGGGCATGTGGTTTCTAAGGATGGAGTGATGGTGGATCCTTCTAAGATTGAAGCGGTGAAGAGTTGGGTAAGACCTACTAATGTTACAGAGGTAAGGAGCTTCGTCGGTTTAGCTAGCTATTACGGTCGTTTTGTCAAGGGATTTTCTTCTGTTGCTTCCCAATTGACAAACTTGACTAAGCAGAGTGTTCCATTTGTATGGACGGACGAGTGTGAAGAAAGCTTTCAGAAGCTCAAAACTTTGTTGACTACTGCACCAATTCTTACCCTGCCAGTGGAAGGTAAGAATTTCATTGTTTATTGTGATGCATCCTATTCCAGTTTGGGTGCAGTGGTAATGCAAGAGAATAAAGTAATTGCTTATGCCTCGAGGCAATTAAAGGTGCATGAACGTAATTATCCGACCCATGATTTGGAGTTGGCTGCCGAAGTGTTTGCATTAAAGCAATGGAGACATTATCTATATGGGGTTAAGTGTGAAGTCTATACAGATCATCGCAGTTTACAGTATGTCTTTACTCAGAAAGATTTGAACTTGAGACAGAGGAGATGGATGGAACTACTGAAGGACTATGATATCACTATCTTGAATCATCCGGGAAAAGCTAATGTTGTGGCAGATGCTTTAAGTAGAAAGACAGGAACCATGGGAAGTCTAGGTCACTTGCAGGTTTCTACACGCCCATTGGCTAGAGAGGTTCAGACTCTGGCTAATGACTTTATGAGGCTAGAAGTAAATGAGAAGGGAGGATTTTTGGCCTGTGTGGAGGCAAGATCTTCCTTTCTTGACAAGATTAAGGAAAAGCAGTTTATTGATGAGAAACTGATCCGGATTCGAGATAAGGTATTGTGAGGAGAGGCTAAAGAAGAAAAAATCGATGAGGAAGGCATTTTGAGAATTAAGGGAAGGGTATGTATACCCCGTGTCGATGATTTGATTCACATTATTCTTACAGAGGCTCATAGCTCAAGTTATTCTATACATCCTGGTACAACCAAGATGTATCGTGACCTAAAGCAACATTTTTGGTGGAGTAGAATGAAGCGGGACATTGTTGATTTTGTTGCTCAATGCCCGAATTATCAGCGGGTAAAGTATGAACACCAGAGACCTGGAGGGACACTTCAGAGAATGCCCATTCCTGAATCGAAGTGGGAGAGAATTGCAATGGACTTCGTGGTTGGTCTTCCCAAGACAATGGGTAAGTATGACTCTATTTGGGTGATTATTGACAGATTAAGTAAGTCTGCTCACTTCATTCCAGTTAAGGTGACTTACAATGCAGAGAAGTTAGCCAAACTCTACATCTCAGAAATTTTTCGATTGCATGGGGTTCCACTCTCCATCACATCAAATAGAGGTACGCAGTTTACTTCTATGTTTTGGAAAACATTGCATGCTGAATTGGGTACTAGGTTGGATCTTAGTACTGCATTTCACCCTCAGACCGATGGTTAGGCTGAGCGAACGATTCAGGTTTTGGAGGATATGCTTCGTGCATGTGTGATAGAGTTTGGTGGTCATTGGGATAACTTCTTGCCCTTAGCAGAGTTCTCATACAACAACAGCTATCACTCAAGTATTGATATGGCCCCATTTGAGGCACTGTATGGGAGGAGATGTAGGTCTCCCATTGGGTGGTTTGATGCATTTGAGGTTAGACCGTGGGGTACTGACCTTCTGCGAGAATCGTTAGATAAAGTGAAATGCATTCAAGAAAAGGTTTTAGCGGCTCAAAGTAGACAGAAAGAATATGCAGATCGAAAGGTTAGAGACTTGGAGTTTATGGAGGGTGAGCAATTTTTGCTGAAGGTTTCACCCATGAAAGGGGTGATGCGGTTTGGTAAGCGAGGTAAGCTTAGTCCGAGGTATATTGGTCCATTTGAAGTTCTAAAGTGCGTGGGGGAGGTAGATTATGAATTAGCCTTGCCCCCAGGGCTCTCATGAGTGCACCCGGTGTTTCATGTGTCTATGCTGAAAAGATATCATGGTGATGAAAACTACATCATTTGTTGGGATTCAGTTCTTCATGATGAAAATTTGTTTTATAAGGAGGATCATGTTGCCATTTTAGATAGAGAAGTCCGCAAGTTGAGATCAAGGAAGATTGCATCCATCAAGGTTCAATGGAAGAATCGGCCAGTTGAAGAGTCTACTTGGGAGAAGGAGGCTGATATGCAAGAAAGATATCCACACCTGTTCACAGATTCAGGTACTCTTTCTCGCCCTTATTTTTCTTCTTGTGATCGTTCGAGGACGAACGATGGGTAAATTGGTATCTATTGTAACGACTTGTTTAGTCGTTTTGAGCAGTAGAGTTTAGTTCTGGTAATAACTGTCTGGATCGACGGATCCCACGACGGACCGTCATGGGCACGAAGGGCAGTCGAGGGGGTCTCATTCTAAAACACTTAGACTCTGGAAATTTGGGTAATGAATTTGACTCTCTTAACTTTGCAACGGAAGAGCAGGACGGACCGTCACAGACTCTTTAATGAATTTGAGTCTCTGAACTCTGTGACGGAAGCAGCAGGACGGACCATCACAGGCACAACGGGCCGTCACAGGCTGCGTAACCTTGACTGGGTTGGATTTCTCTTAAAAGTTTTAAGGGGCGTTTTGGAATTTTCCTGCTTATGATTATAAAGTTAGTGGTTTAATGTTAATAATTCAATTACTTGGGGGTTAAAGGAGACAACCTTGGAATAAATAGTGGGTTACTTTTACCATCTTTTATACCTAATTATATGGTAATAGGGTAAAAAAAAGGAGTTGGAATAAGGAAAAATCAGAAAGAAGAAGAGGGAACGAGCGAGAGAAAGAGAAGAACGCAGCTTCGGGAAAGTAGATTGCTTGATCACGATTCTTCGGTGGAGGTAGGTTATGGTTTATGCCATTCCGTAGTAAACTCTAAATAGCGATTGATATGTATTGGGTAATTTTGTAAAGTCTTCTATATGTTTAATTGTGTGCTTGCATGATGTGATTATGTAATTGTGATGAATTACCATGATGAGGCTATTGAATCTTAAACCTTAAAACATCCTTGTTAATGATGATGCCTTGGTATAAAAGAAGGCTTGATGAACTGAAAGAATGAGATTAGAGGATCGGGTGTCATGAACCGACACGTAGAATTAGGGGATCGGAGTGTCACGTTTCGGCACCAGGATAGTATGGATCGGGTGTCACGTTGCGGCACCAGGATAGTAAAGGATCGGAGTGTCACGTTTCGACACCAGGATAGTATGGATCGGGTGTCACGTTCCGGCACCAGGATAGTAAAGGATCGGAGTGTCACGTTCCGATACCAGGATAGTAAAGGATCGAAGTATCACGTTCCGACACCAGGATAGTATGGATCGGGTGTCAAGTTCCGACACCAGGATAGCAAAGGATCGGAGTGTCACGTTCTGACACCAGGATAGTATGGATCGGGTGTCACGTTCCGACAACAGGATAGTAAAGAGAATGAATCTTGAATTATGCTAATATACTCAGATTTAATGAACCTGTTTCCTGATACGCTCAAACTTACTTCTCAATTGAGAAGTAAAGCGGTCGCGTCAAGTAAATAACCCAACTAGTGAGGTTGGGATCGTTCCCACGAGGAAAATATTCTAGACTTAACTTCAACTTGTTATTACTATTGTTCGGTTGATGACTTCCTTAGAAAGTAAAAGCATAAAAAGGGGGGTTTGTATTTCCTAATGAGTAAAAATAACTAACGAACTTGAAAGAGACATTTAACAGCTTTTAATGTTGGGGTTAAATCAATTAATCAAAGTAACTACGGTTTACGTGTTCCCCACAGGTTCATAATTTGTTAATTCTAACTATAACAATTCTTTCCTAGTATCTTGCATGCAAAGTGATAAGTTATGTATTTCTAAATCCTTGGTCCGGCATCTAAAAAATCTCACTCCGCACCTTGGTCTGGCTACGTGTGGTGCTTTCCTAACCCTTATCTTTACCTCATATTAAGCATCGTATTCGATATTTGACTAAGTTGTTACCTCGTACCAATCAATACTAGCCTATTAGATAGTATACGCTAAATCTATGTTAATAATTCTTTTCCTATTATCTACCTCCTTGGTCCGGCAAGTATCATTAAGGCGAGTTCTAACGTTGATCATCCGTTAAAAAGACTTCTAAGCGAAAGAATTATTAATACATGTAAGACTCTATTAAAGAATTGTTATTTTAGCTAGGGTTTATCTCTTTATTTGCCTATGGTTCCCACAACCCTAGTTATGGAGTTTAGTTCCTCATAGCCATAAACACAATATTCAAATATGTTAAACAAGAATTCATGTACTTACTTCAATGAGAAAGAATAAAGTCCGAAAATTTGCTTGATTAATCACCAAAAATCACTTGCAAGAATCTCCAAAAATCAAACACTAATACGCAAAGTCTAATAATATGATGTCTAATCTCCCAGAGTCTAACCTCAAAAATGAGGTTTTTCGAACTATTTATAAAAAAAATAAAAACCTAATTACACAAGGATTCTAATTACTGGAAATGTGCCAAAACACGACTGGGTCGACGGACCACGCGATGGACCGTCGTGGTCGCAACGGACCGTCGTGGACTCTGTCGTCCCATACTTGGTGCAATTTCTTCTGCTGCTTTCTTCATTCCCCTCGACGGCAAGTGTGAAAAACCGTCATAGGCACAACGGTCCATCGAGGGTCTTTGTTTCAAAATACTTTAACTCTTGGAATCTGGATACTGGATCACTTCTCTGATCTTCACGACGAACCTGCAGGACGGACCGTCATAGCCATGACGGACCGTCACAAGCTTCGTAATCCCACACTTGGTCAGACTTCCCCATCTTCCTTCAGCAGCTTCTCTACGCTGCCACCTACGGACCGTCACAGGCACGACGGACCGTCATAAGCTCCGTAGGTGGTTTCTTCTGCATTTTTTCTCTGAAAATCTCCGCTTTCAGCTCTTGACAGATTTCCTGCAAAACAAAGAGAAACTTATATCAAAATTAACACAAAAAGGCTTTCGGACACACTAAACTTAAGGAAGAAGTATTAATTATACCGTGAAACCACGGTATATCAACACCCTCAACTTAAATTCGTTGTTTGTCCTCAAGCGACGCACTATGACTCCCTACACAATCTTTGTACAATAGTATTCATGTTTTATCCTTTGCAATCATTTGGCTATCAATCCTTATTAATCTCATCAAATCTATGCATGTTATCACTATTAGGCTTGAATTTTGTGGGATTCGAACATGACACAGACTCACCATGCACTAACGACTATCCTCTTCAATTTCTCACCGAGGTGCTAACAATTCCGGTATTGCAACTAGTGTCCTCACTTTAGAACAAAATCCTCATTTTTCACACAATGATTTCAGTTTGAATATAAGGATTACATTTCAACACTCCCTCTCAAAATAAAGTCACACTCATTCATACCTATTGCCATAAGCTTGCCCTTATTTTCACTGCCTTAAGTTCGCTATACAACCCTTAGGATCACGATAGGACTTTTTTTAGCTTGTAACGTAGGCTCAGAGTTAGGTAGGGTATATTTAGGTATACTTTAGTGACTTTTTTGCCCTCCTTGACATATCGGCTAAACCTTCCACTTTCTCTCGCCCAGTTTCTCCCATTCTTTCACCTTGCTATTTCCCCTTCTTTCTTCATTTGTATAAGTGACTCTTTTCTTTTCTTGTTTGTAATTCTTGAATATTTCTCTTTTTCTTTCAACGAGTTCTTGAGTCACTTTACTTTTGTTCTTTCTCTCTCTTTGTTCTTTCAACCCCACTTTCCAGAGCATTCCTCAAAACAGCCACCCTCAACTCATGGCTTTGCCATGAGTCAAGGTACACAATACCCAAAGTCAGGTCAGGGCCATAACGAAGGTTGTTTATGCATTAGCCACCCTCAACTTATGCTTTTGGCATAAGCTGAGGTGCACATGTCCAAGGAGGGACCAGGGCCAACACATTGTTCCCAGAAAAGATCGGTTGGGGTGAAAAAGAAAGGTCTAATTTTAAGCTCAAATTATTTGGATCAAAGAAGGATAACTTTCATTTGGTTTCTTTTATTTAGGCTAGAAATGGGCTATCTTGAATAAGGGCCTATGATCCTTTCCTAATTGTCTATTACAGCTTACTTTTAGCAGGATTAACCAGGCAAGTTCTAGCTCAGTACCAGTAGTGGACTATTCAAATTTCCTCACACTCACTTGACATCTCATCACTATACCAGATTATCAGACACCTAGTTCGACTTGAAGATTTAGGGTAATGCAATGGTGTAACTCTATTTCATGTTTAGAGCCACACAATTATCAGTTACTACGCCTAGTCATGCAACATTTTCCACTTTTATCAAGATATCATTTTAGCCATCATGCTTCAGATTTAAACTATGTACAAAAGATATAACGTGCCGGTTCAAAATAAAAAGTAATCAGTCTTTTGGGGAAAAGGAACACAGGCAAGAAAACCCCAAAAGAGGATAGTGAGTTGGGCTACTCAGACTTCACCCTAACACTCACTTTCCATTTACCCCACCCCCAACAAAAAAGCATGCAATTGTCCTCAATGCATAAAAAAAATCTAAAGATTAGAGGGGTAGGTGAAGCAAACCTGTGGCGCATAGCGCCGTCGATCAGCAAGCTGGTGGGTCCGGTTTCCCGGAACCCACATCCTCTGCAATCTGGACACCCTCAGTGGTGTCCTCAGCAATCTGGACACCCTCAGTGATGTCCTCAGCAACAACCGCACCATCAGTAGTGCCTCCTACTATCTCTACAATGCGGGAGCTAGACGCCCCAGCCGCTATCTGCGATGCTCTGATTTGGTGTGCCTCCGCCTCAGCAAGTGAGGCTCTCCTCGCGGCCTCCATCTCTCAACGCTCCTTCTTCCTTGCTCGCGCCTCATCCTCTGATCGACCCCTACGCCTCTTGGCACTCTCTCGAGGGGAAGGTTGGGGAATTTCTGATGTAGCAAACAAGGCCGCCAATATAGTGTCCTCAACAGGCTCAACAGGCTCCGGCACTCTCGCCTCTACGAAGACTGTCGACTGCAGCCTGAAGAGTCGACACGTCTACCGGAGGGGCTGGGCAGGATAACACTCTCAACTCAAATGCATCTAGGCGCTGGTTAACCTCAGCAATCTTCCACTCGGTAAACTACTGCATCTTCCTCTCTAGACGCGCCTCAGACTCAGTAATCGACTTCTGCATCCACGGGTGGATATGATGCAGAAGGGTGGCCATTTGTGCCTCCAGTTTTTGGACCCTAGCAAGCGGGACCAGTGTCGGTAGAGGGGCTGTGCGAGAGGAGCTCGGGGCTGGGCTACTACCCGGGATAGACTCGACCGGGGTAGTGTCAGTGGACGCCTGTGTAGTGGTGCGGGCCTGGGCCACCGTATCCGCAAGATCATCAGCAAGTGGTAGCATCCCTGTACAGGGCCCTCGACGTAAGGCCAACTCATTGGCCTCGTCTCTGATGAGGCCGACGTCAACGGTGCCTTGTGGGGTCTTCAACTGATCTATGTGCCATATGGGCACACCTCGGTCCTGCAAAGGGCAAAAATCATACACGGGAAGGGGTAGGTAGTAGTGACCTTAATTCCCCCCTCGTGCATGACTGTCTGGAGAAGCCATGCAAAGTCGACCTCGAATCCGGCTATCATCGCCGCCATCGACACTGCTCGATCCCAGGTGACGATGTTATCAGCATCTGTGGGGGAAACGCAGTGACGGACGAGCAGCCACAAGAACTTCGCGACGAACGTGATCTTGGCCTTCTTGGTGGTCCCCTTCGGCTCAGTGACCCAATCTGCACCCTCTCCGTCGACTGATAGGTGTAGGGCCATCCACCTCTTGGTGGTCTCTCTCAGTGCCTGCTCGCGCAAGAACTGGCCATCCTTCACTATCTGCCAGCGGTAGTCAAACTCGGCAGTGTGGGGAGTCCGCGTAGCATCTGCACTCTCGCCGTATAGGAACAGGCGGATAGCTGGCAGGAAAATGTCAACCTGCACGCCCCGGACTCGAACCTGCTCTAGTGGGGCCTGTTTAGCTGGAGCAGCCCGCCTATCGATCTGTGATCAGAGAGTCACTACGTAGGATGCGTAGAACTCTCGGACCACTTCCTCGCTGTATCGTCCCAACGGACGGGCTGTCCACTCTAAGCGATACCTGGTGAATAGGTTGTGGATCTCCAACATCGATGGGAGACTCCCTGTAAGTACCCGCCGCTCCAGGGTGAGTATCCGAGTCATTACTCCTTTATCAATCAGGAATTTGGAGTCGGAGTAAACTTGAAACTGGCCGTCGACACACCACCGGTTTGGCTGGTCAGAGGCTGGGGTGGAGACCTGGGCTGGTGCACCGGATGTAGAGTCTGAACTATCAGCCTCATCAGACGAGGCCGACGCTGCAGCAGTGGTGGGTGCGGGAACCTCAAAAGAGCCTGAAGCTTACTCGGACCAGGATATTCCTAAGGAGCCAGACGTTCCTTCCTCATTTGTGGCTGACCCAAAGGGT
The DNA here is from genome assembly GCF_036512215.1 of Solanum lycopersicum. Classification (NCBI taxonomy): domain Eukaryota; kingdom Viridiplantae; phylum Streptophyta; class Magnoliopsida; order Solanales; family Solanaceae; genus Solanum; species Solanum lycopersicum. Next base: position 19,906,334 of record NC_090800.1, read on the forward strand.
GTGCCGGTCAGTGTGCGCTCCTCATCAGACTGGGAGGCAGTGACGACGCCGGACGCCACCGTCTTGGGTGTGGCTCTAGGGGCACGTGCAGCACGGGAAGGTGCGGAAGTGCCTGGGGGCACATATTCAGGGTCCCGCTCATCATCAGAGTCGATGATCAAGCGTGCAGACGGGGCAACAGACTTGGATCGCCCGCGTGCGTAGGTTCGGTCTTGCTTGGGTGCCACAGTAGATAGTACCTGCAAAGGATCACTCTTAGTACGAGTAGTGTCAAACAAGACAGGCAAGCCCATACGACATAAAATATTTAAAATAGTGTGTTAGTGATAGTGAAACTGTATCACACGACGGGCTAGATGACGGCTCGTCGTGGATATGACGGACCGTCATGAGGTCCGTCGTGATGTACTTAGTCTATGTATATATAAAGAACCCTGAAAGAGGGGTCTCTGACCACCATGACGGTCAAGCAGGACGGACCGTCGTTGGTACGACAGTCTATCGTAGGACACTTAGAAAATGTTGGGAGACCCTTATCCGAGGGGTCTCTGACCATCATGACGGTCGTGCAGGAAGAACCGTTGAGGGGACGACGGTCCGTCGTAAGTGTCCATCGTAGGACACTTGGAAAATGTTAGGAGACCCTTATCAGAGGGGTCTCTGACCATCATGACGGTCGTGCAGGATGGACCGTCGTGGGTATGACGGTCCGTCGTAGGACACTTAGAAAATTTTGAGAGACCCTTAGAAACAGGGTCTCTGACAACCAGAATGGTTGTGCAAGACGGATCGTCGTGAAGACAACGGTCCGTCACAGGCATCGTTGGAACAGGGTGTAGGGCTTTTGACACGGACCCTACAACGATCCGTCGTGTGTGCGACGGTCCGTCATCGGGGTCTCGTTCTGAGTAGCAGTGTTAGAACTAGGGGTACCCTATGCATCCCCGATGAACCCACATGGTCTTGTAGTGTTGTGAACCTATACGTGTCTATCCCAACTACCTAGGAAACTACCAATGCAAAATCACCTATGCCTAGGGTTATCAACATGGCACATTCGAACATTTTGAGCCTAGGTTTAGACATAAGCATATAAAGGAAACAGTATATGACTAAGAACTAAGCTAATACTAATTACAAAACCAAAATGCAAGATAAATGAGTATAAATTTAGAGACACATACCTTGGAAATGGAGAAAAACAAATGGAGAACGATTCAGTTGGCAAGGTAGACACCTACAGCAGCAGCACCGACTAGTGGATGATAAGCATAAGGCTTAGGAGGATTTTGGGAGCAATGATCAGTGAGGGGAACTGTGGAAGTTGAAAAGAGAGGGGAGATGAGGGGAATAAGGAAGTAATGGGGTGAAATATGGAGAGGTGGGGAGTATAAACGGTCAGATTTTGAAAAGGGTCCAGTCGGGTCGGGTCAGGTAGAATTCATTAATCACGCGACGGTTCCCCAACGACGGTCCGTTGCGCTTGCGATGATCCGTCGCAGGTTCCGTCGTTTGTGCCCTAATTTCAAAATGACAGAAAAACGTACCTGGTGTGATGGATGCATACGACGGTTCGTCGCATGTGCAACGGTCCGTTGATGTATCCGTCAGTGGCTGCTGCGGAGTAGTTTTCTGCATAATTTCCTGGTGATGTGCCTGCAAATTTAAAACCCATTAATAGAAAAAAATGCTACCATTATTAAAAAGATGATAAGTATTGGGTTGCCTCCCAACAAGCGTCTGATTTAATGTCGCGGCACGACTGGGGCCACTTGATTACTCAGACTTCATCAAGATGGTATGCCTCGATCACTTCATTCACCGATTCAGCATGCCCGAGATAGATTTTTATGCGTTGTCCATTCACCTTGAACCGCACACCCTCCTTAGTTTCCAACTCAACTGCTCCATGAGGGAATAGTTGGGTAACCGTGTAAGGACCAGTCCATTTGGACTTGAGTTTGCGTGGAAACAAGCGCAATCTGGAATTGAATAGAAGCACCAAATCCCCGACCATACACTCTCGTTTTTCAATTTTGTTGTCATGATAGTTCTTCATCTTTTCTTTATATAGGGCTGCGCTTTCATAGGCTTTCAAGCGAAATTCATCAAGTTCATTCAACCCATTTAACCGTTGCTCTGCAGCTTTGCTCCAATCCGTTTTTAACTTCTTCATAGCCCACATGGCTTTATGCTCTAACTCAATCGGAAGATGACAAGCTTTCCCATATACAAGTTGGTATAGAGACATACCTATGGGAGTCTTATAAGCTGTCCGGTAGGCCCAAAGAGCATCATCAAGCCTCCTTGACCAATCCGTTCTACTAGCATTCACTGTTTTGGACACTATCTGTTTGATCTCCCGATTTGATACTTCAACTTGCCCACTAGTTTGAGGGTGGTAAGGAGTGGCCACATTATGGCGAACACCGTATTTCTCCAATAACCCCTTGAACAATCTGTTGCAGAAGTGGGAGCCCCCATCACTAATAATGTCCCTTGGAGTGCCAAAATGGGAGAATATATTCTTTTTCAAGAATGCAATGACACTCTTCCCTTCATTGTTTGCGAGGGCTATGGCTTCGACCCATTTAGATACATAATCAACTGCTACAAGAATGTACTTCATCCCATGAGAACTCACGAAAGGGCCCATAAAGTCAATACCCCACACATCAAATAACTCAATCACAAGAATGGGGTTTAGAGGGAGCTCTTGCTTTCTTGAAATACCACCATATCGTTGACATTTGTCAAATGCTTTAGCAAACCCATGAGCATCTTGATGAAGAGTTGGCCAATAGTAACCACATTGCAATATCTTGTGAGCGGTTCAGATACCAGTGTGATGTCCGCCAACAGGTGAAGAATGGCATGCCTCCAACACACTCAACATTTCACATTCGGGCACACAACGCCGAATAAGCCCGTCGGCACAACTCCTATACAAGTATGGTTCATCCCAAAAGAACTTCTTCACATCGTACATGAACTTTTTCCTTTGATGAAAGGACAAGTCTGATGGAACAATATCACTAGCCAGATAGTTCGCAAAATCTGCGAACCATGGAATCAAGTCTTGTGAAGCAGCCAATACATGATCATTGGGGAAAGTATCATCAATGTCAGTCTTATCCCCTAACTCTCTCATAGCTTCATCCTCTAGACGAGACAAATGATCAGCAACTTGATTTTCAGTCCCTTTTCTATCCAGCACTTCAAAGTCAAATTCTTGCAGCAGTAATACCCAACGAATCAGCCTTGGTTTTGCATCCTTTTTCGCCATCAAATATCTCAATGCTGAATAGTCAGTATGCACTATAACTCTAGTACCTAGCAAATAGGAGCGAAATTTCTCAAAAGCAAAGACTACTGCGGGGAGTTCTTGCTCAGTCATTGTGTAGTTCTTCTGGGCTTCATTTAGGGCTTTACTAGCATAGTAAATTGGGTGAAGGATTTTTTTTCTTCTCTATCCCAATACTACACCAAGAGCCACCCCACTGGCATTGCACATTACCTCAAATGGACTGTTCCAATCTGGAGAAATAATGATAGGCGCAGACACTAACTTTTCTTTTAGCTCACCGAATGCTTTAAGACAGGATTCATCAAAACAAAATTTACATTCTTTCTCCAGCAATTTGCACAATGGGTGTGCAATCTTTGAAAAGTCTTTGATGAATCTCCGATAAAAACCTGCATGCCCAAGAAAGCTTCTCACACCTTTCACAGAGATCGGTGGGAGAAGTCTCTCTATTACCTCAACTTTAGCTCGATCAACCTCTTTGCCCTTTTCTGAAATGCGATGACCCAACACAATACCCTCTTTCACCATGAAATGACACTTTTCCCAGTTTAGTACCAAATTGTAGTCTTCACATCTCTTAAGAACCTCAGATAAATTGGTCAAGCACCGCTCGAATGAATCACCAACCACAGAGAAATCATCCATAAAAACCTCTATAGTATCCTCCACCATTTCAGAAAATATTGACATCATACATCTCTGAAAGGTTGCAGGTGCATTGCACAACCCAAACGGCATTCTTCTGAACGCAAAAGTCCCATATGGACAAGTGAAAGTGGTTTTCTCTTGATCTTCTGGTGCAATAGAAATCTGATTATACCCCGAATACCCATCAAGAAAATAATACCACCCTTTTCCGGCAAGTCTATCCAACATCTGATCCATGAAGGGCATAGGAAAATGGTCTTTTTCAGTCCATGAGTTCATTTTACAGTAATCCATACACACCCTCCATCCAGTAACCGGTCTCATTGGAACAAGTTCATTCTTTTCGTTGGGGACCACAGTCATTCCCCCTTTCTTAGGTACACACTGAACTGGGCATACCCAACTACTATCGGCGATTGGATAGATTACTCCAACATCAAACCACTTGATGATTTCCTTCTTCACAACCTCTTGCATAGGAGGATTAAAGCATCTCTGATGCTCAATACTCGGCTTATGATCAGGCATGAGTTGGATTTTATGAGAACAAATACCAGGAGGGATCCCAATAATGTCCGCAATGGTCCACCCAATAGCTCTTTTGAACCTTTTTAGTACCTTCACCAAACTCTGAACCTGTTGTTCATCTAGGTCTGATGCAATGATTACCGGCAAAGTGTCACCATTTCCTAAGAATTCATACCTAAGATGAGGTGGGAGAGCTTTTAATTCAACTTTTGGAGCTTCCTCTATAGATAGTTTAGCGGGTGGGGACTCGCGATTCTTCATATCAAGCTCAAATTTCTTCGGTTTAAACCGAACATCACCTCGGTCAAGAGCCGCGACTAATGACTCATACTCTTCAATGCAATCGCTATCAAAGTTCATTATCACTGCCGCTAATGCTTCGACACCTAGACGTTCTTCTATTTGTGTCTCAAATGTCTCACCCATGTTGTAGGATATAGCAGATGCCGATTGGAGCTCACCACTCTGCCTCATGGACCTACAAATATTAAAGGTCACTTCCTCACTGTTCAACCGAAATTTCATCTGCCCCTTTTCCGTGTCTACTAAGGCTCTTCCCGTAGCTAGGAATGGCCTCCCAAGGATAATAGGCACTTCAAAATCAACCTCACAATCAAGAATAACAAAATCGGCCGGAAAGATGAATGACTCCACTTTTACTAGCACATCATGAAGTATCCCTATGGGCCGTTTTACTGTTCGATCAGCCATCAGTAGCCGCATCGCAGTGGGATTTGGGTCACCCAAACCCAACTTCTTGTAAATCGAGAGGGGCATGAGATTTATGCTTGCCCCCAGATCACATAATGCTTTCGCAAAATGTAATAGCCCGATTGTACAAGGAATAGTGAACGCACCCGGATCTTCTTTCTTTTGGACCAGAGATCTTGTAGCAATAGCACTACAATGCTGCATTTTATCATCATCCTCAAAAGTAACCGATCTTTTCTTTGTGACCAAATCTTTCATAAACTTGGCGTAATCGGGCATTTGTTCTAAAGCTTCTACCAAAGGGACATTGATAGAAAGTTGCTTCAACATTGTTATAAAACGCCGATATTTGCCATCCTCAGTCTTTTTCACTAATCTTTGACGAAATGGGGGTGGTGGCCTAGGCATGGGAGTTACCTTTTTAGGCACTTCAACATCTTTTGCAATGTTATCCTCTAAATCAGCATCAACATTTACCACTTTATCAGTATCTTTTGTCACCTCATTCTCATTAGATGGCATAGGTGGGTCAATGGTTTGCTTGCCACCGCGAGTAGTAATTGCCATACAATGTCCATCATTTTTCAGATTTTGGACAGTGTTGCTAGGAAGAGTGCTTGGTTGCCGTGTATTCACAGTTGCAGATAATTGGGCCAATTGTAACTCAAGTTGCTTAATCGATATTGCATGTGTATCAACTTTTTGCCCAATACCCGCTAAATCATTCCTCAACTCTTTATTGTGCTCATCACTAGCATCGAACCTCCTCATCATTTTATGCAACATATCCTCAACTCGCGACATACTACCTCCACCATCCCTAGGAGTAACTTCGCGATTTTGAGGAGGAACATAGGGTCCATTCCTGTCGTTTCTATTACCATAGTTACCCCTGTTGAAGTTGTTGTCGCGATTGTAGTTTCCATCTCGGACATAATGACCCTCACGATTATAGTTACCATAGTTCCGACTTTGGTTCCCTTGACCTTGGCGCCAATTGTCCTGATTAGAGCCTTGGGCACTTGGTCAGAAACCCCCCATCTGTTCATTTACTGCATAGGAATCCTCCTCATAATAACACTCATCATTTGGAGGTGGTGGTTTAGCCAAGTAGTTGACTGCATTAATCTTTTCTGCACCCCCAATGACATGTTTTAGTACCAACCCAAGCTCAGTTCTCATCTGAGCCATTTCTTCACGAATATCATTTGTGGCTGGGTTGTGAGTGGACTGCACTGCGAAGGTGTTTTTCCGTGTATCGGACTTCCTAGTACTCCAAGCTTTGCTGTTACGGAAGATTTTCTCTAATTTCTCAACAATCTCAGCATAAGGTCATTCTCCATAAGATCCACCTGCTATAGTGTCCAACACCGCTTTATTGTTATCATCCTGTCCCCGATAGAAGTATTCCTTCAGTGACTCATCATCAATACGGTGATTTGGAACACTTCTCAAGAATGAGGTGAATCTATCCCAAGAACTACTAACTGACTCTCCTGGTAGTGCCACAGAGTTATTCACCCTGTCTTTGTGGTTTAATTTCTTGGAGACCGGATAGTAGCGTGCTAAGAAGACATCCCGTAGTTGGTTCCAAGTGAAAATGGAGTTGTATGGGAGCTCAGTAAACCACATAGCAGCCTCTCCCGTCAGTGAGAGAGGAAACACTCTGAGATCTATTACATCTAGATCCAAATCAGGCCTCCCCACACAACTTTTACACACTGCCCTTACCTTAGCTATATGCGCATGTGGATCCTCAGAAGGTAGCCCTTAAAACAAACCTCTGGCAGTGAGCATTTGCATCAGGCTACTAGTTACCACAAAAGTGTGGCCTGTGGGTAGAGGGGGCAAGACAAGTGGCCCATCCGAGTCTGCTATGTTATCATACCCTCTATAGTATGCTTGGGGTCGTGGAACGAGATTTTGTCCCCTCTGCTGATGTTCACCCGGAGCGTCGGGTAACATCTGACCATGAACATCCACTGGATCTGGGATGTTCTGGTTTGGATCCTCATCATTTATTCCCAAGTTTCGATTCATATTGCGCAGTGTACGCTCTAGCTCTTGATCATAGGGAAACAAGGGTTCTCTTCCTCTTCATGTATTTGGCATACAAGGAGGATAGTTCTAAAAGGAAATCAAAAACAATAAAACAAAGCAAAATCAAGAAAATATCAACAAAACTTTAATAATAAGTTCAAGTTAATCTAAAAGCTAATTTCCCCAGCAGCGGCGCCAAAATTTGATACGCTCAAACTTACTTCTCAAATGAGAAGTAAAGCGGTCGCGTCAAGTAAATAACCCAACTAGTGAGGTTGGGATCGTTCCCACGAGGAAAATAGTCTAGACTTAACTTCAACTTGTTATTACTATTGTTCGATTGATGACTTCCATAGAAAGTAAAAGCATAAAAAGGGGGGTTTGTATTTCCTAATGAGTAAAAATAACTAACGAACTTGAAAGAGACACTTAACAACTTTTAATGTTGGGTTTTAATAAATTAATCAAAGTAACTAGGGTTTACGTGTTACCCACAGGTTCATAACTTGATAATTCTAACTATAACAATTCTTTCCTAGTATCTTGCATGCAAAGTGATAAGTTATGTATTTCTAAATCCTTGGTCCGGCATCTAGAAAATCTCACTCCGCACCTTGGTCCGGCTACGTGTGTTGCTTTCCTAACCCTTATCTTTACCTCATATTAAGCATCGTATTCAATATTTGACTAAGTTGTTACCTCGTACCAATCAATACTAGCCAATTAGATAGTATACGCTAAATCTATGTTAATAACTCTTTTCCTATTATCTACCTCCTTGGCCCGGCAAGTAGCATTAAGGCGAGTTCTAACGTTGATCATCCGTTAAAAAGACTTCTAAGCGAAAGAATTATTAATAAATGCAAGACACTATTATAGAATTGTTATTTTAGCTAGGGTTTATCTCATTATTTGCCTATGGTTCCCACAACCCTAGTTATGGAGTTTAGTTTCTCATAGCCATAAACACAATATGCAAATATGTTAAACAAGAATTCATGTACTTACTTCAATGAGAAAGAATAAAGTCCAAAAATTTGCTTGATTAATCACCAAAAATCACTTGTAAGAATCTCCAAAAATCAAACACTAATACGCAAAGTCTAATAATATGATGTCTAATCTCCCAGAGTATAACCTCAAAAATGAGGTTTTTCGAACTATTTATAAAAAAATAAAAACCTAATTACACAAGGATTCTAATTACTGGAAATCTGCCAAAACACGGCTGGGTCGACGGACCACGCGACGGACCGTCGTGGTCGCAACGGACCGTCGTGGAATCCGTCGTCCCATACTTGGTGCAATTTCTTCTGCTGCTTTCTTCATTCCCCTCGACGGCAAGTGTGACGGACCGTCATAGGCACAATGGTCCGTCGAGGGTTTTCGTTTCAAAATACTTTTAACTCTTGGAATCTGGGTACTGGGATCACTTCTCTGTTCTTCACGACGAACCTGCAGGACGGACCGTCATAGCCATGACGGACCGTCACAAGCTTCGTAATCCCACACTTGGTCAGACTTCCCCATCTACCTTCAGCAGCTTCTCTACGCTTCCACCTACGGACTGTCACAGGCACGACGGACCGTCATAAGCTCCGTAGGTGGTCTCTTCTGCATTTTTTTGCTCAAAATCTCCGCTTTCAGCTCTGGACTGCAAAACAAAGAGAAACTTATATCAAAATTAACACAAAAAGTCTTTTGGACACACTAAACTTAAGGAAGAAGTATTAATTATACCGTGAAACCACGGTATATCATTTCCCAAATGAGTATGGTGTGGAGGCTTGAGTCCTCATAGATGTGCTTGGGTTGTGCCCAATGGTTATGGTAATTGTTGTTGTCACCTGTTAAGTGTTATGGTTGATTTTATATTATTATTTGATATATATTGCTCTCTATTATGAGTTGACCGATGATACCTACTCAGTACTTGTGTTTTGTACTGACCCCTACTTGTATGTTTTCGTTATTTGTGGAGTGCAGCAAACGTACCGTCGTCTTCAACTCAACCGCAACTCTAGCCAGTCTTCATCACCTCAGATTTCAGGGTGAGCTATTGTTCCTAGCTCGGACTGGATTCTCTCTCATTCATTTCTTGATGTCCTTGAAGTTCGGACATGGACCATCTGTTTTTTTATTTTAGCTTCGTAGACACTTTTAGACTTAGTAATTTGAGGATAGAATGTTCTTGTTGTCATGACTTCCAGATTTTGGGGATAGTAATTGATAAATTTTAGAAGTTATTAATTGATTTCGTTAATGAGTTTTAAGTCTTCCGCATTATTTTCTGTTTATTATGATTGAAATGTTGGGGTTTAGATTGGTTGGTTCGCTCACATAGGAGGTTAAGTGTGGGTGCCACTCGCGGCTCGTTTTGGGTCGTGACAATACCACTCTCACTTGCCACATTATATCCACATAAGCGCCACGTCACAGTCATAACAGCACCACGTCATTAATTTTTAATTATTTTTTTCTTATTTACCCTTCGTCATATTTTTTTTGTTAAATTCATTACACTAATCAATTAATTTGAAATGCATTTTAATATCACAATTGTCCCACCTTCTTTCACCCCTTCTCTTCTACTCCCCCCCCCCCCCCCCCCCGCTCTTCTTCTCTTTCTCCTTTTTTTGATTTTCATCATTTTTAGCCTTCATTGACTTTTTCTTTTTTCCCCGATCATTTTCGACTTTCAATTGTTGTTTTCTTCTTCAACATTCATTATTTTTAAAAAAAAAAAAAGAGGATAAGTACTTTTTCTTTTTCGAAACCTCTCCACCTCTCCTACAAATTGTCATCTGAGAATGATATTTTCTGAAAGTATTTTTTTCTTAACAACTCAAATGAAAAATGAAGATTGTATAAGAAAGTTGATAGAACCACATTTTTGCATATAAAATTTAAAATGGGTCACTAAAAATTGAAGAAATTTACATTCAATAATATTGAATTAGGTGTTGGACTTTGTGGATTGATGAATGATTAGTGAGGTAAGAGATGAACTTGAAGGGAAAATGACTAGAAAGGTATAAGAAGTGTTTTAATGGGGAAGAAAACATTTGAAGAAGACGACAAATTAAAAAGAACAAAGAAAAAATTTTAAAAATTGAACCCACAAATTTCATTTACTTTTAAACAAGAAATTTCACAATTTTTTTTAAATTTAACTTATAAAAAGTTAAAAATTATTAGTTATATATTGGTCAATAAAGAAATGTTATGTGTATGATATAATCATTTAATTTTTTTATTTTTTTATATTTCACATCAGCTCTTAAGATGATATTTAATTATTTTAAAATTGTTAAATAGGTATTTAAATATTCATATAATCAAAGTACTAATATAAATTTTGACGTCAAATTTAAAAGGAATATGACGTATTTTCTCATAAAATAATAATAAATAATAGTCATTAAAAAGACATCACTATTCATCCTAATATAGCAAAACACAATCAATATATCAATATATATATATATATATATATATATATATATAAGGACCATAGACAAGGTGATGTGGCACCTCTCTATGGCCTCCATTCCTTTTTTTTCTTTTTTCTCTCTTTTTTGACATTTTTTCTTCTTTCTTTTTATGAAATAATTTGTTTATTAATTAAAAAAATTCAAGTATATTTATTATTGTAATTATATATAATGAGTTACAAAAAAACCTCCATCTATTGATATTCTCACTTAAATTGCATGTCTTTTCAATTTCCTTCTAACTTATTTTATGGCTTATCCAATCTATAAATACCTATCATCTATAGAGATGTTGAATGTTCATTTTCATTTTTTCATTCTTTCTTTTTAGTAGTATAGGTTTTTAATTTTATTTTCTTCGTCTTTTTATTCATCAATCATGTATATAATAAAAAGAAGACATAAAAAAGATGATGTCACAATATGACCTTCACTTTGATGAAGATCATAGATATATTCTTCAAAGATTCATCACATTATTTGGTATAAGTTCAACAAAATGAAGAAAGAAGCATAATTATCTTGGAGATTCCGGAAGATAGAGTCAGTATTATAAAAGTTTGAATGATTTCTAAACATTTTGAAATTTCATTGTTGTATTATTTTGATCCCAATTAATATTATTCTATTCTCTTTTATTTTATTTCTTTGATTTGAACAAAAAAATGAATATTCTATTCATTGTTGTTGTCGTTGAAGATGAAAAAATGCACATTTTTTTTATTATTTATATATATGTCAATTTATAGCTAATTAATATTTTAAATTTTGCCATGATTGAATTAAAAGTATACTACCTATGACACATTTCTTTTTATATCTATTGGATATTGTTGTCCCTTAAAATATATGATGTGGTCTATCATATTAGTAATCAATAACAAAATAAATGAATAAATCTTATTTTTATTATTAAATTTTTCCATTTGTTTCTTCTTTCTTTTTGTCTTTTTTTTATTCTTTTCATAAAATATTTTTTTATTAATTATAAAATTCAATCATATTTAATATTGTAATCATATGAAATGAGTTACAAAAAACCCATCTATTGATACTCTACTTAAATAGAATGTCTTTTCGATTTCCTTTTAACCATTTTTATGACTTATTTTATCTATAAATACCAATCATCTATGGAGATGTTGCATGTTCATTTCCATTTTTTCATTCTATCTTCTTAGTAGTATAATTTTTTAATTTTATTTTCTTCATCATTTTCTTCATCAATCATGTAGTTAAGTAATCAAAAAAGAAGATATAGAAAAGATGATGTCACGATATGATCTTCACTTTGATGAAGATCATTGGTATATTCTTGAAAGATTCATCAGATTATTTGGTACAAGTTCAACAAAATGAAGAAAGAAACTTAATTATCTTGGAGATTCATGCATAGAGAGTTGTAGTAGTATAAAAGTTTAATTGATTTACTATTTTGATTTCAACTAATATTATTTTGTTCTCTTTTATTTTATTTCTTCATTTTGAACAAAAAAATGATTATTTTATTCATTGTTGTTGTTGTTGAAGATGAAAAAAATGATTATTCCATATATATATATATATATATATATATATATATATATATATATATATATATATATATATATATATATATATATATCTCCCTTATTTAGAAGAGGGAGTTGAAAGGACTAACACAACTTTAAAAAGATGTTCCCAAAGCTACTCAAATTGTACTTTAAATATATATTTAAATGGTACTTTAAATATGACTAACACAGCTTTAAGGACAAAAAATATTGTTTTAAAAAGTTGTTCCCAAAGCTACTCAAATTGTACTTTAAATATATAATATATATTTTATTTTATTTAACAGGGATAATTATGTAATTTTACCATTAAATTAGGAGATTTGTAGTTTGGCTGTACTTTTTACATCTGTACATTTATTTTCTATCTACTTTACTTCTTTCCCTGTTTACTTCTCCTCCACATTTGCTTCTACATTGATTTCTCCTCCACAATTCCTCTCCATTAATCTCCATTTTTTCTCAAATTTCTCTTCAATGTTGTTGTCCAGATAATACAAATTACAGGTTTTATCGCATAGTGGTCAGAAATTACAGAGAAGAAGAGCTGTAGAATACAACTGCGGTAACAATCTTTTTGAGCTTAAATTTCATCAAATTATTGTTTTGTTCTTGCATGCAGCATCAGATTTGATTCTTGTAGCCATGAGACTATTTTGATGTGTTTTGTTTCTGCTCTTGAAATTTGAATACTTCAACAAATATTGGTAGGGCGACAAGTAGTTGTGTTTATATATTTGGGATGAAGATTTGTTGTTTGAGATTTGAGAAAATCGCTTTGGCTTTCACTTCTTCAGCTGTAATTCATGGTTCTCTTTCTTCTTCATCTTCATATGAACAACAACAACCTAGAGGTTACCCATTACTCTTTTTCTCTCCATTTTTTCAGTTTTTGCTTTTAATTCTGTAAATGTGCTAGAGATTTTTCTCATCTGGGTTTCGTTTTTTTTCTTCTTTGGTTCTCAAATTTTCAAATTTTGCACTTAAAACTATTAATATGATAAAGATCAGAGAATTTTAACATCTGGGTTTGCTATTTCTTTGTTTGAGTTCCTAAATTTCAATTTTTACACTTAAAAGCGTTAATGTGATGAAAATCAGACAATTTTATACTCCCTCTTCTAAATAAGGGAGATATATATATATATATATATATATATTGTGATTTCATAGAACATTTGTCAGTAGTTTTAAGCCTTTCCCATGCATCCACATTGTTGTCACCGAAACTCCACCGACATCTTTCCTTCTCCGCCGGTAACCATGCAAGCTATCCAATCTTCATCTCTCCGGCCATCTCCGGTCGACCCATTTCTCAAAACCATACCCCAATTCACCAATGTAAAGCCATTGAGACCCAAAAGAACCCCTTTTATCTCAGCTTCATCCACTACAGTTTCAGCCCCAACAAGGGAAAAAGACCCCGAAAAGCGTGTTGTTATAACCGGGATGGGTCTTCTTTCTGTGTTTTGGAATGATGTTGATGCTTATTATGATAAATTATTGGCTGGTGAAAGTGGGATTACTCTAATTCATCGATTTTGTGATTGTACTGGCCATGTGTGTTTTCATTATATTATTTACTTGGTATGACATTGCTGTTGACAAAATATATTTATGTGAACAATTTAAAAGTAGCAGTAACTTCATTTTAGAGTTTTTTTTATACATTAAAAATTGATTTATTGTTTAAAATTTTTTTGTATCAACAACCTCAGTACATTTTGCACTGAACCCGAGGAGAGGATAAAGTAATGAACTCGCACTATGTCTTAACAACAAAGCCTGACATACTGTTCAACCATGAAGTTACTTTCATGATTCATCATCATCATTGCCAAATGACATTGAATGGGAAAATCTTTTTTATTGTCTTACTATTCCCTCGAATGATAGTTACATTTCATTTGAAATAACATTCGAAGCAAGATAAAAACAAAAGACCATATAGGATATGCATATGCTCTTGCAATATAATTTCATCTTTCTCATGGATCATAAAGTTCTCCACCCCTACAATTTTTTTGGTTTTTTTTAATTTATTCATTACTCATTCATTAGATTGCATACAGATTGTTTCTCTATAGAGGCTACATTTGTGCATGACACTTTTGGTTACATTTTAATATTGTTTACCTCGGAAAAGGCTCTTCGCCTCAACTCCTGTACATCACATCAAAAGCTGGCATTTAAACTTTGATATTTAGTTCATACAGAACAATTCACAAAAACTCTTATTTGAATAGCTCAACTTCTGCAAGTGTCTTATAAAAAATGACAAACTTCATCAAAATGGATGAAAAGTTAGAAAAATTATTCAGCCACAGATATAAGTCAATTTGTCGTAGTATTGAGTTTCTATTAAGCTTTCAGAAACAATTTCTTATTTTTTGATACTAACAAGTATTGTCATGGATAAGTTGAAAAAAGTTTGAGGGTAAACAGACTTTAGATCAGGATGTCCTAATAATATCTAGCACGGAAGGCACACTAAGGGGTTCGATATATTGAATTTAGAGGTTGGAGTGAAATGAGGTAAAACTCCCCAGGCGTCATCCACACACATTCATACAAAAGAAAAAAAAATATTCCTCCTGAAACACTACAACATATAACAATATGGTGAAGTGAAGCCCAGATTCTGTGATGACTATTGAACTCCATTTCACAACTAGATTGAAGGGAGCCATTTTCTGTAGATATTTCAAAACATTTAATGTTTGAAGCTAAAAGGCTCCATTATTTACTCATGTTTTCTGAATTATGAAGGCACTACTGAAAATAGGTATTCGTGGTGTCACTGTTTCGGATGTTCGTGGTTTTGGCGCCCAAGGTGGCTTGATTGAGAGGCAAGCTGGTATGGAAATATTCATCAATTTTAAGTGTTTATTTACATTGTCTTGAATATTTCTCGATTAAAAAGAGATTCTTTCCTGGGTTTTAAAGTTATCTGCTGCTTCCAGGCTCTGAATTCTCTGAAGACACGTTTGTTACAAAAGTTAAAATGGAAATTGTTGTCAGCAAAGACCAGGTTTTGAATTTAATAGGCCTTGACCAAGCTTTCTGTGAGCTATCATTTAAAATCATGTGTTAGAAGTATATGATTATAGAAGTATATGGTTAAAGTGTCATTTATTTATCCTATGTATATAGAAGTTTTATCTAAGTGGTGCTCCTTGCGATATGATTGTGCTTTTTCGATGTTAGTTCTGATATAACCTGTAATGATGTCTTATTAGGTTGAAGGAGTCCTTGCCAAGATAATTGAAGAGGCAAGAACTGGTGAAATAGGTTATGGAAAGATATTCTGTAAGTTTTTCTCTTCATGATCTTGGAGTGTTTGATGTAATATCTCTAACCAAGCTTGAAACCATTCAGTTAATGTTTCCTCAATGAGTATGCTGTATATTTTCATATGATGATTCATGACATATCTTCTGTACAGGGTAAGGTGTAACACATAAATCATAATCTATTAATCTTTAATTTACTGTGTTGTTTCCAAGCAAATATTTGCCTGAATAATCTAAGTGTGTTGCACATGAAGTGGGAAAACCAATGCCAGCAAGCCTTTTAATACGTGCTTGCAATGACAATCCATATATGTATACGAGAAGAAACAAATAGAGATACTATCCCAAAATTTTAAAATAAGATAAAAAGCTGTAGGAATTTCAAACTTCTGATCTTTTTACCTTTTATTTTATCAGACAAGGAAATCCATCAGTGACATTGTTCACAATAGTTTAATTGAAGCCCAAATTTGTTGAGCTCTCCTTTGCTTTGATGCTTATGTTCTTAAATATTTAAACGTCTTGTGAGAAAACATGATTCCAGTTTCTAGCTTATGAAGATACATACATTTATGATTTATCGACACACACACACTCTTCTATGTTTTCCTCTCAAGGCCTTTTATTTTGTGAGTATGTTTCTCTTTGATCTTAATTTCATTTATTCTACCAAAATGTCGAGCCAAGCCTGGAGTGGATCATCACACAGGTTGTCTGATGCTACAAGATCTTATTGTGTGCTCAAGTTAATGGCCATATTGTATTAGCAAGTGGTTTGTTAATGGACATATTTTTTTCTTTAGTATTAAAACTAAAAAAGATACAGGTATGTATTCAGAAGAAATTTATTGAAGAGCATAAAACACAGTTTACAGTGGTAATTAGTTCACATGTATGTATTTGGGAGGGATCCTTTACTTTTGGCCAAGCCTCTATTTTGCAAGGGATCTCTTGGGTAATATTGGTGCAATCACATTACATAGTTTTAATCTTGCTAAAGTTTAAGCATCACATGTTTTTCCTTGCAAAGAAAATCTTAAACGAGTGAAAGAGACCCTGAAGTTTCAAAGTGGTTGTTAAAGTTGGGCCATCTATTGGGATATCATTAGTTTTTCATATTCCAATTGAATATTCTCGGAACCTTGATGTGCTAGACATTATTTTCTTTATGAAAATATTACAAAATGTACTGAATTGTTGATGCTGTTTTTTTTTAAAAAACTTTGGCAGTGACTCCCATCTCCGATGTTATAAGAGTTCGCACTGGTAAGTAGAATGTTTTGCTTAATGATACTCCATTTGTATTTATAAGTTAGATAGTCTCCGTAGGTTGATTAATCATTTAAATTTCATATCCTTCATAGAGGTTTGAACTTGTCCCTTGTAATGATTCTATGGTACGCTGGAACAGGTGAACGGGGAGAAAAGGCAGAGAGGATGATGGGAGGGCATGCTGATATGTCCTCTGCATTATCAACTTCTTGAGCGGCAACGCCTCTATCTTGAAGTTGAAACGTTTAATCATCTTTAGTTGTGTGCAGTCAAGTAGGGAATAAAATAAATAAGTTGGAGACTTACCATGTACCTGTGGTTTCAATAGCCAATTTCCATAAAAATCGTAGCTTAACAGCTATTTCGTATATGCACACTTCAGCTCAATCGTGGTAACTTTGCCCCTCCCCCCGTTTTGGGTGAAGTTGTGTTGTAATATGTTGGTTGATCACTGTGAATATTGAATGATAAGTTATTCAAGCAATTTCCTAAATGAGCCGTTCATATATATCAAATCTGAAACTTTAGCCTTTTTAGATCCCCATGTGTGTACTCTCCTGTGCAATATATATTGAACCATTAATTCAGGCTGATGCCAAATTTCAGCAGCATTGGGCGCTGTGAGATAGTGCACTGCGCCCAGCTTCAGACATAGCTGCTGCAAGAATTCAAATTTCATCACCAACTTCTGTAAGTCATACTTCAAGCTGATAATTTAAGAGTTTACATATTTATTAAATAATAAAACAAATTTTATTTATTCATCAGTAACTCAACATGTATTATGTATATGATATTTCCCATCAGATGGGACTCTTCTATGTTGAAGCAGAAATGGTCATATCAGATGAATTGCAAGAGTTTTGTGTACTTGAATGCTCAGGATGCAAACAAAAGAAGCACAGAAAAGATAGAAAGGATTTTCATTGTCCAAAATGCAATCGGAAAACAACATTACTTCCTCGGTATTTCTCCTTCTCGTTCGTCTTTGTTCAATTGATATATCTACTTAAGAATACATATTATGTGCTATTGATAACCCGTATATATGGCAATGTTCACTGATGTGTATCATTTATAACGGAAAATAGTGACAAGTTTATACCAAATTGACTTTACATTAGTTGCTTAGTAGTTGTAAATAGTTTTACTTTAAGATATCTTCATTTAGTACAATTATATGTTTGAAAAAATAATATAATACCTATACATAT
Source organism: Solanum lycopersicum (assembly GCF_036512215.1). NCBI lineage: Eukaryota > Viridiplantae > Streptophyta > Magnoliopsida > Solanales > Solanaceae > Solanum > Solanum lycopersicum. The sequence goes on from NC_090800.1 coordinate 19,924,394, forward strand.
ACAGAAGCATTAAGTTATACTTTAACTATGTAAGTGCCAAAATCGAAAACGATTTTTGGTAGAAGGCTGTCCTTCAACCTCTAAAATTAATAGATCACACACATAACAACAAACATTATCGATATGTATTAAGAAAGAATCATAAATTGTCCCTATAATAATAAAAGAAAAAAACACATTAAATCAAATCTCAAATAGTCAGAAAAAGGAAAAGTAACAAACACTCATATTTTTAACTTATCATGATTTCAGGTGTATCTTTCAAACTGATCTTACTGACGGTACTGCTACAGTCACAGCATTTATCTCTGCGGAATTGAGAGAAAAACTACTCTCCATGACAGCGGAAGACATATTTGACATAACCTGTGCTAAGGTGATCTCTTATTCCAGCCAACACATCTATTATCACAAAGAGTTTCTTCTCACTCTTTACATTTACAGAAGCAATCCTTGCATATTAATCATTTCCATGAGATGTTGTCCAACAAACTATATCAAATTCAGCTAAGGAAGTCATCTTGGGGTACCTCAAACAACACACAAGCAACTTACTCCATTATTTCCTACATGGAAAAGCAACATACTCCAACAACCACTATTGACAGGAATTCCAAAAAGGTAAGACCTTTGGAGATAAGTGAGATGGAGGTGACAGAAACAACTACTGCAGCTGGTTCTTCAAATGCAACTCTGAAATTTGAACCACCTACACCAACAAAAAAACTGTAAAAGGTCAGTCTACATCTGATTATCACATTTATTATTAAAAATCAAACCATAAATCACAATGATTAACAGTTCAAAACATTTACAAGTATTTGAAACTTAATGAGGTTGAATCATTGTTGCATTTTAATCTTTCTCTGCTCCATTTTTCTGATGTATTTTAGACCATGGGTTGCTGATTTTGTATCGTATTGCTGCTGAATTTTAGACTAAACTATTTGTTACACTTCTGATCAAATTTCTGTCTATTGTTGCTATGTGTCGAGCAAAATCTTGCTACACTTTTGGCTATATTTGAGCTAATGGTTTGCCTATGTATTTGGCTAAACTTTGTTGCACTTTTAAGTTAGCCAACTGCTGCATTTTTTCCAAAAATCAGGTATACCATGCCTCTGTTTGCATCTTTGTTTTTGATATGCCTTCAGAATTCTGAATAATTATAGTTTAATCTTATGAAAAACAGACCACCCAACAATGTAAATCAAGTGATGATCTTCTGCAATAGCATAACATATATCTTCCCATCATTTATTGTGTTGAAAAATTGTACCATTTTCCAGTTTAATTTCTGCGAACTTTACATTATAACTTACATGAGCATCTTGGTATACTTTCACTGAACCTGCTTACTTCACTGGAAAATATGAATTTCTCACCCCTAAATACTGAGGATCTGAAGCAATCCTCTGTTTGTACAATGAGTTTTTCTCAAATTCTGCCAATTATCTCATGTGTTATTGCCTATTTAAATACAGGACAATAACAACATCCAACTGATATGAATTTAAATATTGTATTTTCACTTTTTAACATACCTTGATTTCTCTAATTACAGGAACTTCCTCACTTGATTTTGTGACTTTTGCTTAATGAAGTTTTTGGATTCTCAGTCGATTCAAATTTGGTCAATAGGGAGAATGAAATGAATCAGTTAACTTTTTGTCCAAGAAATGAATCAGTTAACTTTTTGTGAAGTCTTCGTAATTTAGCTTCGCTGGTAATATTATATTCCACATTTTTGTCATATATACTTTTTGAATGGTTTCACTTTTGTCATTAACAACTCAACTTTCTAAATTTACTAACACTAACAATTTTCTCAGGAACCCCTAACAACTCCCTATGCTATGGTTTTGGGAATGATGAAGAGGATTAGCAAGAGAAAATGAACAGCAGCATTCACATGTTGATCTCATATGTCAAAAAAATATTTTGATTTTATTACCTTAGTTACTATGGATCATCTTGATGTCCAATATCAGTTGTACATATATTTTGAACATCTCTAATACTATATAACATATCACATTCTCTTATCTTCTGTGACAACTATCATCAATGATTCTGATATTTTGATTATTGGGCCCGTGCTTGCCACGGGCCTTCCCCATCTAGTATATATATATACTTTAGATTTTTCCATGATTCAATTAAAGGTATATTATCTATGGTACACTTTTTATAATATCTACTGAATATTTTTGTCCCTAAAAATATATGATATGGTCTATTATATTAGTAATCAATCACAAAATAAATGAATAAATATTTTTTCAGTATTGAATATTTTTAATGATATATTCTAATTGAGCACACTCGGTATCACTTTGTAAGAATACACTACATTGTTGTTGTTTTAATTAAACATATAAAGTTTGTAATATTTAAGTTAGTACTGAAACCGTATAAGAATATATGTAAATTTGTGACTAATAAAATTAATTTCGATTAGAGAACTTTTTTTTATTGTAATTTGTTATTAATAACATTTTAAGTTTCTTACCTTTTCATTTTCTCCTATTAAATTGATAAGGGAGATATTAATCTTACAAACATAATTGGAACTTTGAATTTAGCATTCCCTAAAATTAATCTCATTAATTTTCCCTTCTTAAACTAAGAAATATGTATCGCTTTATCTTCATAACTTATACTTCTATAATCTCTAACTCCTCATAACTCTCAAATTTTAAATGTGTAAACTCATAATAATTTATTGTGTTTCTCAATGATATCTAAATAATTGTGTATTGTAAGACAATCCCTTTTTAAGCAAGTGTTATTGTATTCTAATTCATATTTGATGTACTCATGATAGAGGAAAATCTTATGAATTATGTATATTGATTTTTTCTTGCTTTTTAGTTAGTCATGTTCAAGAGATCAATTCTTGACCACAAAATCTGAATCTTAGGCTCTAAATTTTTTTCTTCGTAATCTTTATAACCCCTCATGGCTCTCAAATTTTAAATGTGCAAACTTATGATAATTTATTGTTTTTCTTAATAAATATCTATATAAATGTGTATTGTAAGACAACTCTTTTGAGACAAATATTAATGTATTTTAATTCACATTTGATGTACTCATGATGAGGAAAATATTATATATATATATATATATATATATATATATATATATATATATATGAACCTGTGATAGAAGATATTTAATTTATTTGCCAAAATAAAAAATAACAATTGAAAAAAAAATAGTATAATTTTATGAATCATGTTTTTGTTATTTTATTTATTATTTTTTAATCCCACTTTAGTTTATCTATTTTTTATTTCACGTTTTATTCAAAGTAATTAAAAAATAAAATCCAATAAATGAAAATATTGATATCATAATTGAAGATTTTGTAAATTTTTTAGTCAAAACTGTTCTCTTTTTGCTTTGGTTTACTTATATGTTAATATTTTGTAATATTAAATACTTGTATTTTATATATTATGAAAATCATATTTTGTAACTCTTTTGAAGTATAATTAAATATAGATCAAAATAAATAAAATAGCGAATATAAATATTTAATATACATTTTATGAAATTTAAAAATAGGACAAACATATATGCCAAAAAAATGTTAGGTAGTGGAGCCTGATTAATTTTAGGTTTTCCTATTTATTCTCTATTTTAGGCTTTCCTATTTATTCTATATTTTAGGTTTTCCTATTTATTCTCCGTAACCAAAAATACTATGATTTATTAATATAAATATACCTCACCGCCGTGGAAGTTTACTCACGGGGTGTTATCACGAAATATTGAGTTTCCTCTTTCTCTCTCTAGATCTCTCATCTCTTTCTCTTGAAAGTTCTTGTGTTCTTCATTAATCTAGTGTGTTTTCATGAATTAGATCCTAACAAGTGGTATCAGAGCTAAGGAGTTTCAACACGATCACAGAAGATGGATAGTTCGAAACTTGGAATCGAGAAGTTTGATGGAGCCGATTTCAGTTTCTAAAAGATGCAGATCGAAGATTATCTGTACCAAAAAGATCTTCACGAACCATTGACCGGGGTGAAGCCGGAATCCATGACTGAGGAGAAGTGGAAACTCAAGGATCGCCAGACTCTAGGGTTGATCCGGTTGACTTTGACAAGAAATGTGGCGTTCAACATCGTGAAGGAGAAGACTACGTCCGGTCTGTTGAAGGCCTGTCAAACATGTATGAAAAACCATCGGCTATGAACAAGATATATTTAATGCGTATATTGTTCAATTTACAGATGTCTGAGAATGGATCCTTTTCTGATCATATAAACGAGTTCAATATAATTGTGAGTCAACTCAATTCTGTGAATATTAATTTTGAGGATGAAATTAAGGCATTGATTTTGATGTCATCTCTGCCCGAGTCTTGGGATACTGTTGTTGCTGCGATTAGCAGTTCCCGTGGATCTGAGAAACTGAAGTTTGATGAAATACGTGATGTTGTTCTTAGCGAAATTATTCGCAAACGAGAAGTGGGAGATTCATCGGGAAGTGGTCTCAGCGTTGATCGAAGGGGGAGAAGTAAGACGAAAGGCCAAAATCAACATGGTCTATCAAAATCAAAGAATCGAGAAAAATTACTGAATAGATCAAACGTGACTTGTTGGAACTGTGGAGAAAAAGGGCACTTTTAGACGAACTGTACAAAGACAAAGAAGAAACAGAATCAGAAATTTGGAGATGAGAATGATTCTGTAAATTCAGCAGAGGACATTGGGGATGCTCTAATCCTTAGTGTGAACAGCCCGGTTGAATCATGGATTTTGGATTCTGGTGCATCTTTCCATTTGTCTCCAAGCAAATATATATATATATATATATATATATATATATATATATATATATATATATATATGAACCTGTGATAGAAGATATTTAATTTTATTTGCCAAAATAAAAAATAACAATTGAAAAAAAAATAGTATAATTTTATGAATCATGTTTTTGTTATTTTATTTATTATTTTTTAATCCCACTTTAGTTTATCTATTTTTTATTTCACGTTTTATTCAAAGTAATTGAAAAATAAAATCCAATAAATGAAAATATTGATATCATAATTGAAGATTTTGTAAATTTTTTAGTCAAAACTGTTCTCTTTTTGCTTTGGTTTACTTATATGTTAATATTTTGTAATATTAAATACTTGTATTTTATATATTATGAAAATCATATTTTGTAACTCTTTTGAAGTATAATTAAATATAGATCAAAATAAATAAAATAGCGAATATAAATATTTAATATACATTTTATGAAATTTAAAAATAGGACAAACATATATGCCAAAAAAATGTTAGGTAGTGGAGCCTGATTAATTTTAGGTTTTCCTATTTATTCTCTATTTTAGGCTTTCCTATTTATTCTATATTTTAGGTTTTCCTATTTATTCTCCGTAACCAAAAATACTATGATTTATTAATATAAATATACCTCACCGCCGTGGAAGTTTACTCACGGGGTGTTATCACGAAATATTGAGTTTCCTCTTTCTCTCTCTAGATCTCTCATCTCTTTCTCTTGAAAGTTCTTGTGTTCTTCATTCATCTAGTGTGTTTTCATGAATTAGATCCTAACAAGTGGTATCAGAGCTAAGGAGTTTCAACACGATCACAGAAGATGGATAGTTCGAAACTTGGAATCGAGAAGTTTGATGGAGCCGATTTCAATTACTGAAAGATGCAGATCGAAGATTATCTGTACCAAAAAGATCTTCACGAACCGTTGACCGGGGTGAAGCCGGAATCCATGACTGAGGAGAAGTGGAAACTCAAGGATCGCCAGACTCTAGGGTTGATCCGGTTGACTTTGACAAGAAATGTGGCGTTCAACATCGTGAAGGAGAAGACTACGTCCGGTCTGTTGAAGGCCTGTCAAACATGTATGAAAAACCATTGGCTATGAACAAGATATATTTGATGCGTAGATTGTTCAATTTACAGATGTCTGAGAATGGATCCTTTTCTGATCATATAAACGAGTTCAATATAATTGTGAGTCAACTCAATTCTGTGAATATTAATTTTGAGGATGAAATTAAGGCATTGATTTTGATGTCATCTCTGCCCGAGTCTTGGGATACTGTTGTTGCTGCGATTAGCAGTTCCCGTGGATCTGAGAAACTGAAGTTTGATGAAATACGTGATGTTGTTCTTAGCGAAATTATTCGCAAACGAGAAGTGGGAGATTCATCGGGAAGTGGTCTCAGCGTTGATCGAAGGGGGAGAAGTAAGACGAAAGGCCAAAATCAACATGGTCTATCAAAATCAAAGAATCGAGGAAAATCACTGAACAGATCAAACGTGACTTGTTGGAACTGTGGAGAAAAAAGGCACTTTCAGACGAACTGTACAAAGACAAAGAAGAAACAGAATCAGAAATTTGGAGATGACAATGATTCTGTAAATTCAGCAGAGGACATTGGGGATGCTCTAATCCTTAGTGTGAACAGCCCGGTTGAATCATGGATTTTGGATTCTGGTGCATCTTTCCATTCGTCTCCAAGCAAGGAGTTGTTCCAAAATTTCAAATCTGGAAATTTTGGAAAAGTATATCTTGCTGACAATAAAGCCTTAGAGATTGAAGGAAAGGGAGATGTTTTCATAAAGACCACCTCGGGAAACCAGTGGACATTGGAGGATGTCAGATATATTCCTGGGATTAAGAAAAATCTGATCTCTGTTGGTCAATTGGATAGCATGAGATATGCAGCAGAGTTTGGGAAAGGTTCGTGGAAGATCGTGAAAGATGCTATGGTAGTAGCTCGTGGCGCCAAATCTGGAACCTTGTACACCACTGCATGGTGTATAAACATGGTCGCTGTTGCTGAAGGTGCTTCTAGTTCATGTCTGTGGCACAACAGAATTGGACACATGAGTACTAAAGGAATGAAGATGTTGGTTGCAAAAGGAACATTAGAGGGTCTGAAGTCTGTTGATATGGCTCTTTGCGAGAGTCGTGTTATGGGCAAACAGAAAAGAGTAAGTTTCACAAAGAATCCTAGAGAGACAAAGAAAGTGCGGTTGGAAATGGTCCAAACAGATGTTTGGGGACCATCTCCAGTATCATCACTTGGAGGATCCAGATTCGATGTTACCTTCATTGATGATTTCAGCAGGAAGGTATGGGTTTACTTCTTGAAGCATAAGTCAGATGTGTTTGCAACTTTCAAGAAGTGGAAAGTTGAAGTTGAGAATCAGACGGTTTGAAAGTCAAATGTCTAAGGTCTGACAAAGGAGGAGAGTATGACAAATCAGAATTCAAGGTATTCTGTGCAGCTGAGGGAATCAGATTGATGAGAACAGTTCCTGATAAGGCAAGGCAGAATGGAATTGCTGAGAGGATGAACAGAACATTGAATGAGCGTGCAAGGAGTATGAGGTTACACCGTGGGCTGCCCAAAACATTTTGGGCGGAGGCTGTGAGCACAACTGCATACTTGATCAATAGGGGACCATCAGTTCCTTTAGGGTTCAAGATTCCAGAGGAGGTGTGGACAGGAAAAGAACTCAAGTACTCATACTTGAGGACTTTTGGTTGCACTGCTTATGTTCATGTTGATCCAGAAAAGAGAGACAAGTTTGATGCCAAGGCTGTGAAGTGTTACTTCATAGGCTATGGTTCTGATTTGTTTGGTTACAGGTTTTGGGATGACAAGAACAGAATGATCCTGAGACATTGTGACGTGACATTTGATGAGTCTGTCCTGTACAAGGACAGAGAGCAGAAGGTTCTAGAGATTACAAAGCAAGTGGGAGTTGAGGTTGAATTGGAGAAGAGTAACCCTAGAGATGTCGAAGCAGATACTCAACCAACTCCTACTGAAGAATCTGAAGTGGAGCAAGTTACACCTGAGCAGGTGTTAAGGAGACCATCCAGATCCATCAGGACACCAGATAGGTATTCACCTTCATTACACTATCTATTGCTGACTGATGAGGGGGAATCAGAGTCTTTTGATGAGGCCCTACAGGTGGAGGATTCGATCAAGTGGGAGCAAGCCATGGATGATGAGATGAGGTCACTTGAGAAGAATGACACATGGGTGTTGACTGAGCTACCTGCTGGGAAGAGAGCTTTGCTGAACAAGTGAGTGTTCAGAATCAAGACTGAACCAGATGGCAAAAGAAGGTTCAAGGATCGTTTAGTGGTTAAAGGATATTCACAAAGGAAAGGTATTGATTATGCTGAAATATTTTCTCCTGTTGTGAAGTTAACCTCTATTCGAATTCTGTTGAGTGTTGTTGCATCGGAGAATTTGCATCTAGAGCAAATGGATGTAAAAACAACATTTTTACATGGAGATCTGGACAAAGAGATCTATATACAGCAACCGGAACGATTTGTGGTTCCAGGCAAGGAACACATGGTGTGCAAGCTCACCAGGAGCTTGAATGGACTAAAGCAAGCACCAAGGCAGTGGTACAAGAAGTTTGACTCCTTCATGACCAAGAGTGGATTCTGCAAAGCTGAAAAGGATCCTTGTTGTAATTTCAAGAAATACACTAATTCATATGTCTTTCTACTCTTGTATGTGGATGATATGTTGATTGCAGGATCTAGTATGAGGGAGATTAACAATCTGAAGACAAGGTTGTCTGCAGCGTTTGAGATGAAAGATTTGGGTCCAGCAAAACAAATTTTGGGGATGAAGATTTCTCGGGATAGATCTGCTGGCACTTTAAATCTATCTCACGAGTTGTACATTGAGAAGGTGTTGTGCAGATTCAGGGTTAATGATGTTAAACCCAAGACTACTCCATTGGCAAATCACTTTAAATTGTCAAAGGAGCAGTCACCCAAGACTGCCGAGGAACGTGATCACATGGCACTTGTTCCATATGCTTCAGCAGTTGGTAGTTTGATGTATGCTATGGTCTGCACTAGATCTGATATAGCACATGCAGTGGGAGTTGTTAACAGGTACATGGCGAACCCTGGGAAAGAGCATTGGAAAGTTGTGAAGTGGCTTCTGAGATATCTGAGAGGTACATCCAGTACTTCACTTTGTTTTGGCAAAGTCAAGGTGACTCTACAGGGTTTTGTGGATGCTGATCTTGGTGGGGATGTTGACTCGAGCAAGAGTACATCCGGGTATATTTACACCATAAGTGGAACAGCAGTGAGTTGGATGTCCAGGCTTCAGAAGTGTGTTTCTCTTTCATATACTGAAGCTGAGTATGTGGCAATAGCTGAAGCTGGGAAAGAGATGATATGGCTGACAGATTATCTTGAGGAATTGGGAAAGAAGCAGAGCGAGAAGATTCTCTACTCAGATAGCCAAAGTGTCATACAGTTGGTGAAAAATCCAGTCTATCATTCGAAGACAAAGCACATCAGAAGGCGATACCATTTCACTCGCAGGGTAGTGGAGGATATTGATATGTGCTTGGAGAAGATAGAGGGTGCAAAGAACCTGACAGACATGTTGACGAAATGTGTTGATGTTGGGAAAGTGAGGTTATGTAAAACCTCGGTTGGTCTTCTGTAGTTGTTGCTACAGATGTTGAGGTGCGGTAAAGATGTTGATGATGAAGAGATTTTTTTTGAGAATGTATTTTTTGGATGACCAAGTCAGTCTCCAAGTGGGAGAATTGTTAGGTAGTGGAGCCTGATTAATTTTAGGTTTTCCTATTTATTCTCTATTTTAGGCTTTCTTATTTATTCTCTATTTTAGGTTTTCCTATTTATTCTCTGTAACCAAAAATACTCTGATTTATTAATATAAATATACCTCACCACCGTGGAAGTTTACTCACGGGGTGTTACCACGAAATATTGGGTTTTCTCTTTCTCTCTCTAGATCTCTCACCCCTTTCTCTTGAAAGTTCTTGTGTTCTTCATTCATCTAGTGTGTTTTCGTGAATTCGATCCTAACAAAAAACTTATTCACGCATTTGATAAATTAATTTATTTTTGTTAAATATGTATCTTTTGAAAATTTTAAATAAAAGATGAATACAAATGACTAAATAAGTTGATTTGATTTTTAATATATTTTTTAAAAATAAAACACAAAATTTTGTACATAAAAACTTTTCATATGAGTATGACTAAAAACACAAAATTATGATTAAAATTTTAAATTATTTTAATATACTAAGTAATGAGTATATATCTTAGGGTGTTCATGTATTAATTTTATATAAAAAGAGGTGCAATTATTGATTTGAGAATGCAAGAAGTATATTTGAAATGAAACATATTATCAGAGTATTCAATTTAATTAACTTTTGAATTTTGTTATTCTATACACATAATATGTGAAGATGTTTATTATCTATCAAATATTTTTACGTAGTTTATATGAATCTATTTATCTTTATATTTCACATAAAAGATAAAGATTAAAATGTAGTAAACGAGTTAATAATTTAAAAAAAAAAACATATTCTCATTCGAGGTTGGATATATTGAAACTTAATAATAACGTAACATTTTGAATAACATTCTTAAAAAACAAATTTGACAAATGATAACAATTATATTTGATATAGATGCAACTAAAGAATCTAAAATACCAATAGATGTGATTCATACAAAAATCATACAAATTTAAATTGTATATTTGAAAAAGGAACAAAAACGATTGAAAAACAAAATATTCAAAGGATTTTTATCATATCAATATGAAAAAGGATAATAAGACGTGTAGATGTATTTTATTAGTATTTTTCAGTTATTTATAATATAATTCTTATATACTCAAGAAAAAAAGTACATCGGATTATATGTTGTAATATAAAGATTCAAACTCATTGGTATTCCAATAAAATGTAGAAAGTGACATATTAACTACCCGTCCAAACAAAAAAATTACTAAGAAAATATATATTGACATTTGATATATTGACTAATAATGTACTATCCCTCATTATAGATGTTAAATTTAAGTTTCATTTTGATCGTCATCTCAAACGATCTTCATAATTAATATATAGTAAAAAAATAAAGTGATAATATTACGTTTGGAGATAAAGAGAACTATATAATTGATTGAAAAAAGTAATCCTTTAATTTTTATTTTGAAGACTACGCGAAGCCCGGCCAAATTCCCTAATTATGTAATAAATTATTACCAACTTGGAATCAATTGATGCTGAGATAAAATAAATGTGACATAGCAAACATATATATTTTATAAAGTAAATATTTATTTAGGATTTGTGATATGAATGAATATTGGCAAAAGAAGATTGCTCATATTTCACTTGAAATGGACATAATTATCGAATAATTAAATGGATTGAATTAATTCGGTTCTTCAATTTTGAATCTTCGATTTAGTAACAGTTTACGAACTTTGGTGTATCGAAAAATTGAACTTTATAATGTATACACTAATTTTTATGTATTAATACTATCTTGTTTGATATACTTTTTCATGCTATGTATAGCTAATGATTAGACTCTATTGCATATTAAAGTGTACTGTTAATGCATGAAAATTCATGATATATATTAGTAATACAAGGATTTAATGCATGCACTTGTATGGTAAAGATCTCATTGCCCCTCAAAATATTTTTTTATCTTTTTTTTTCCACCATAATTATGAATGACATCATTGTAAATAAATATATTACTCCCTCTGTTTCACAAAAAATGATCTAATTTGATGTAAGACAGAGTTTAAGATTATAAAGAAATCTTTGAATCTTGTGGTTCTAAACTAAAGTTAGGTCAAATGTACAAAATTGCCCTTTGATCATATGACCTTAAGCATGCCACATGGAAAGTTATTAAAAAAAAAGAGGTCATTCTTTTTTAAACAGACAAAAAAGGAAAGAAGGTCATTCTTTTTCTAAACAAAGTAAAAAGGAAAGGAGGTCATTTTTTTTAAACGGAGGAAATATTTATTTTTAGTATATCAAACCAAACAATGCGTTACAAATCATCTTGTATAATAAATACAAGTATTTCTAATTAATATATTTTATTTAATATTATTCTTATATACTCTACCAAATAACCCTCAATATTTTATGATGAGTCATCACTTAACATGACTTAAATTTGTCAGTGTTTTATAGTTTGATTCTGTCATTATTTTATGTTTTTCATTCACACTATAAAATTTATTTTATATATATCGAATCAAATGAAATCAAACAGAGTTAAAAAAACAAATCGAATTTGATATTTAATACACACTTTTTCATAAAATCAATTTAATCAAATCAAAATTTGATAAAATCGAACCGAATACCTAACGCCTACCCTAGATTCCACCAACTTAGAGATCAAGTTTAGCCACGTGGACATCCAACCCCATTTTACAACAAATTGAACTTCATTGTACTATTCTCAAAAATGAGGGACGCCTATGTAATTTACAAAATTCACAATGGCGGTATACGTAATTCAATCGAAAAAGTAAGGGCGGTTATTTTCTCAAAACCTAATCCTTGTCAAAAACCCGGTACAACACGTTTCACTTATCCATCATCCATTATCATTATAAATAAATCTCAGCCGTTAAATTTTTCCCATCCCCTATATAAACACCGACTCTCCTTCTCCCCCACCACTAGAATACATAAATTCAAAGATCACGAAAAAAATACCGATCGAAATTTAAAGAAGAAGAATCGAATAATCGAATAAAAGGAAGAAAAAATCATCAAAAGATTAAACTGAATTTAGGGTAAAAAACATCAGATTGTTGGAACTGTTTTTTTTCTTTGTTCGATTTCATCAAGTTCTAGAAAAATCTGTATATATCTTTGATTTTTGTGGAATCTTTTGTTTTTTTCTGTGTAATTTTTTGGCGATTAATCGTTGATTTGTAGGGTGACTGATTTGATTTGTGATTTTTGATTTTTTGGTTAGGGTTTTTGGTGGTTTTTGGAGAAATGAATGAGCAAGTAAAAATGATGAACCAACAACAGAGGATGAGTATGGGTCAAAACCAAATGATAAGTATGAGTCAACCTCAGATCTTGAATCCACAGCTTCAACAACAACCACAGCAGGTAGTAGAGAATGATAAATATAGCTTTAATTCGATGTATGATTTGAATATGAGTATGAGAATGAGTGTGCCTCCGTTGATGATGCAGCAGCAGCCTCAGATGATGAATCGGAGCTATAGGATGTGGCCGCAGCCGCCTATGCCACCGCCGTCTATGGTGGATCAACTCAAATTTCAAAACCCTAATAATCATAATTTGAAGCAATTTGTTCCTGGAAAGCATCCCAAACCCTTGGGTCCTAGAAACAATTGGAAGGGTAAAAAGGTAAATAAGAAGGATAAGAGAATGGATGGAGTTAGGAGGAACGAGATTGGAACTAGCGGTAGTGGTAGTAGTATTGCCGGAGGAATTGTTGGAAATCAAGGCGGGTATAAGCCACCTACGTTAAATGATTTACAACAACAAAATCGCTTAAAGGCCAGGAGGTTTTTCCCTAAGAAGAAATTTTATCATAATAATAATAACAACAACAACAATAACAGGACTGCACCGTATGCGCCTCGGAACACGTCTTCATATATTATTAGGGCTAAAAAGAGTGGTGGTATTGCTTCTTTGGTGTCTCCTTGTCCTGTGACTCCTGCTGTCTTGCCCACTCCGATGTTTTCTCCATCTAGGGAAGTGTTGATAGATATGGCGAAAGAGGAGTGGGGAGTGGATGGGTATGGATCGATGAATGGGTTGATTAGACTGAGGTCGCCAGGTCACGAGGCAGAAGGACCTGAGGATGAGGAAGAAGAGGAGGGAGGATCAAGTGAGAGTGATGTGGAAGAACATGTGGAGGTTGAAAGGCGGTTGGATCATGATTTGAGCAGGTTTGAGATGATTTACCCAAACTATAGCGGGACAGAGTATAACAATGTGTTGGGTAACCGTGTGGATGATCAGGATACCCATATTGCTCAATTGGAGGAAGAGAACTTGATTTTGAAGGATAGATTGTTCTTGATGGAGAGGGAGTTGGGTGATTTGAGGAGGAGGTTGCTGAGTCTTGAGAGGCAAGGCCGTGGCTATGATGAGATGAATGAGGAGGTTGTGGAGAATGAGACTGAGAGTGAGACTGAGAGTCATGGCGATGGCCATTCTTTGGAGGATAACAATGCTGAACTGATTGAAAGGCCCATGGAAGGAGTTGGGAATGTGAAGGGGAATGAAGAGAATAGGATTGAGGATGACACAGAGTTTGCAGAAAATGAAGAGAGAGTTGGAAAAGAAAGGGAACAGGTTGATGGAGATGATGTGACTGTTGAAAAGGAATCCAATGAAGTTGGAAAAGAAGATGAAGTTGATGGAGGAGATGGTATGTTCGGACTCCTTAAGAAGGAAATCATTGACAATCCTGAAAGCAAGAGTGAATTTAAAGATGATGGAGCCGTGAAAACTGGGGATGAGGTTGAGTTCAGTCAATTGAACAAGAACAATGAAAATGAGGTTGAGGCATCGGATAATGCAATTGATGAAGATGTTACCATGGAGGAGGCTTCTAGAGTGGATGTTGATGAAGATTCCCAAACAAAGAATGAGGATGAATTGACAGGAGATAAATGATGAAGAGCATTTTCGAAGGTGACTTGTCTAAGTTTCCCTCATCAATGTACGTCTCTTCTTTGAGAAGCTTCCATGTTGACTTGTGTGATTATTTGTCACCATTTTCGATATATCTGTACTGCAGTACATAATGTTTACCGTTCTTCTGACAGTGGCAAAGAGAATCAAATCTTCCTGTTGAGTTTCACCTAATAAAGTGCTAACATAGTTACTTCTTTAGGTGTTCTCAATCTTTTCCTTTTCCTTACTTTAATGTCTAGTTTTTTGGCAGCTGTTTGTAGAAGGGAAGTCTAGGTGTTATGAAAGGTTAGATACTGTGTTGCTTGATACAAAGATACAGCTATGTAATAATCTCTTTTTAATTGGATTTGGAAATTTTCATATTATTCATGTCATGTGCTTATTATCGGTTTAATGTTGTATTTAGCATGGTTGTCCCCCCGGTTTAATGTTGTATTTAGCATGGTTGTCCCCCCGGCATATGCATTGCATGTGTGGCAACCATGTAATTGGGTTGGTTTAGGTACATGCTTGCTTGTTTCCATGTAAGTTGTTGGCTATTGATAGCCTCTTATCTATAACACTGCCCTTTAAGTGGTTTATTTTTTTTTATAGCTTAGGGCAATTAACTTTACTTTGTTTCCATGAAGTTGTGATGCCTGACCACTTGGAGCATGCGTTCTGTTCAGCTTTGCAAGGGAGTAATCTGAGTTTTCTTGTGTTAGCAACCATATGGATGATTCACTCCAGGGCATAATTTCGTGTACAGCAGCTCGCTTAATTGTAAACTTACAACCACTAATATCATATAGTAGAGCATCGGAGCATACTTAAGTTGGAATAGTTGGTTATCAACTTTAGCCCGAGGTTGGCTGTGATATCTTTTTGGGATCCCAAAGCTATTATTTTCATTTGGTGGTATCACCCCTTTGAAGAATATATACATCTGCTTGCTAGCAATCAAGTTCTTTGCTGTTTATTTCATCTATATAATCGTAGTCAACTGACTTGTGCTTCTGAAAGAGGTGGCAGATTTGAGAACTTACTCTTTATGCATTCATCAAATTGCATGGTAATGGTTTATTCTTACTAGCCCACCAACAGTACCAACCATTCAGCGGATGTGGTACGTTTTGATATGTTCTGCTTTAATTAGTCCTCCTTGTCTCCTTGTGACTGTCATTAGTATTTGTTTGTGAATGTTATGACCTCTTTCCACTTCTTGGAATGATGTATCACCTTTCATATTTTGGGGGGCTTCCATAGGTATACCTGCTAGCTGCTGGATTATCGCGAGGGGATGTAGCTGAAAGGCTGGAATGTGGTGAGCAGGATGCCTGCTTATTGTTTTCCTCTTTGCTGGCCCGAATGCCTAGTCTTTTTATTGGGATCAACCTCTGGTTGAGATGCTTCTTGTTCTTTAGTTTCCACTTAAGCCCATTTTTTTGTTGATAGATAAAATCTCTGATCTATTATTTTTCATCTCATGGCATTAGAGGGGTATCTTATTGCTAGTGGCATTAAAAGAGATGTGATGGTGATATTACTTGTTCCTGTGCTGTATTTATTGAGTTAACTATAGCACATGCATGTTTCTTTAAGGGCTCATCTGGTTGAGGAACAAGTTACACTGGGATTAGTTATCCTGCGATTGTCTACCCACCCTTAGTGTGGGATAAAAATAACGTTACAATCCCAAGTTAAATTTATTTTCGGGATAAGTTATCTGGTGCGTTTATCCAACCAACCATGGGATAAATTCATTCGAAATTAATTCTGGAATTAGTCATGCCTTATCTGTCCCCCCTGAGTCATGTCTTAGGGTTTGCGTTTGCAACTGGACATATGTTGTTTGTTTCATGATTCATCTTCTCAGGTGCTTCACCTGCTTTAATCCATGTTATACTGAACTTTGACTACCTGCAGTTCTTTTGTTTTTGTGTCTGATTAAGAAGTACGGCATGCTGGCTGGTAAGTAGATACTATTCCAGACTATTTCAGTCTGCAGATAGTTATCAAGTCTGATGGCCTGCTAATTTTAGCTGTTATTATCCTGTATTTTGCAGTTCTTCACGGAGAGATATTTTATGCTTTGACCGGGATTGCTTCTTTGCTATTTGTATTTTGTCTCAGTTGTGCTTCTCTTGCATGTATGACAGTTTCAACTCCTGTCCTCTTGTTGACTTCTTATATTGCATGTTTGAGCTACCAACATTTTGCTGCCCAGGGTGATCAATCTTTTTTTTTCCGTATTGTAGAGAGTTTTAGATGAGTTTAGAATACGAACTTCTATCGGTTCGTGTGTCGAGTTCTGCTACATGCCATCTAATTACCGGGTTCAATATTATATTAATTGCCTGTATTTTGAGTTTTTTTTTTAAAAAAATATTCATGCATGACCCAAGTTTAGAGCTGTTGGATACAGATGAACGATGAACTCATTTATGGCTTACTCACCAAGTCTGCCTGTTTTTTTGGCAACTGAAATCATGCATCTGGAGTTGTAAATGAAATTATGTGGTGGGTGTAGAACTTGTTTGCTAGTCTATTTGTGTGATATAGATTTGTGACCGAAAATTTTTATTATGTATGATGCACGCTATGTCATACCTGTATTTGATATTGTTTGATTGGCAAACGGACATAAATGGAATCTATTTGTCAAGCTAGTAAAGGAACATTTTAAGTGTTTGTTTTCCTTTTGTTTTGTGTTCCTTTGCTCAGTAAATTGTTTTCTAATGTTTTTTAAATATGTTTTTCTTTTTTGAGATACTTCAATCATATTGTAAGAATTTATTTGTTGAATTTAATTGCTGATCTGATAAGTTTAACCTTTCCTTTTTTGATGTATCTTATTTAAATTTTACAATCATTATATAAGTTTTTAGTTTAATATTATTTTTTAATTTTATACTTTTATTCTATTATAATAAATATTTGTTTGAAATGTACTTTTTAGTTTATATTATCAAGGTATAATATGTTTTCTAATTCTAGCAATTATTTTATTAAAAAAAACTATAAATAAATTTTGTAAAATTGCGAAATTCTATATAGGAATATATTATTAAAATTATTATTTATATTTATAATTTTTTAAGAAATGTGTAAGTAAAGTTAATAAATAAAATATTAATTAAATTTTACTATTTTAAGAAATAAATAGTGTAAATTGATGGAAATAATATGTTTGTGGATGTATTTCGTTTTTGAATTTCATGATAATAGTAGCAGAACTTGTACTATTGTTTGTTAAGATCGTTGATGTTCTTTTTGTTATATTTACTTTTGAAGAGTATTTGTGAAGTGAATTGCTTTTCGATTATGAAATTGTTCGGAGAAAGATAAGTTGTTATCGTATTAAAAATATATTTTTTCTTTTACAAATTTCTTTAAGAAATCATAGATAGAATAATAGTTTTACTAATTTATACTCTTTTTTTTTTGGCTAGCTTTATAAATTTTATTTGCAACTTTAAAAATAATTAATTGTCATAATAAAATAGAAAATTATAATTAATTAAATCTTTGAAAATAAAGAAATATATAACTATTTTTAACAATGATAGATAATTAATACTGATATGAAAAAATAATATTAAAATGTTAAAAATAAAATGAATCAAGCAAAATCTTTTGAAATTCATATTCTTCATGAATAAAGTTTAAGTATGAAATCTGAAACATTTTTAGAAAAGAAACCAAAATCTGATACATTTTTAGAAAAGAAACCAAACGAAATAAAAGTTAAAATGTGAGGGGGGGCGGACGTAAAAAGGAAGAGAGAGAAAGAAGAGTTCGGTCAATTTTCTGAAATAGATTCAATTGGTAAAATATAAGTGGCCTCATACAAATATTGTGGTGTAACATTTATGATTTATGATAAAAATTTTAGTTGTTCATATTTTGTACTCTATTATTTATTTCGTAAGATATGGTTATCTTAACTTCTTTGAGCTATAAAATATTAGGGGGGGGGGGGGGGGAACGTGAAAAGGAAGAGAGAGAAAAAAGAGTTCGGTCAATTTTCTGAAACAGATTCAAATGGCAAAATATAAGTGGGCCTCATACAAATTTTGTTTGCCACAATATATTTATGTAACATTTATGATTTATGATAAAATTTTTAGTTGTTCATATTTATGTACACTATTATTTATTGCGAAAGATATGATTATCTTAACTTCTTTGAGCTATAAAATATTACTCCTTTCGTTTAGAAAAAAATGTCTCTATTTTCTTTTTAGTTTGTTTAAAAAAAATTATTCATTTTCTTTTTTTGGCAACACTTTAACTTTTTACGTGGTATGTGTATTCAATTTGTGTTATCAAAATCAGAAATTACTGATTCTAATAAATTGTTCAGAAACACGAAGTAACTGAAATTTATAAAACCAGTAAGAGAGATGAACAAATTTTTAACTAAAATCTGTAAGAACGTATCAGAATTTGAAAAAAAAAATTGGAAAAAGATGAAGTCCACTGAACTCACGGTGTCCCCTTAAGAAATTATTTCCCTCTAGTATTCGAGGTTTGATTTGGAATATAACCTCCCAGGGTAAAATGATCTTAATCAGCAGAGTGTAGATACCAAAAAACTCTACTGTCAATGAATCAATCCACAACAGGAAAACATATGAAGAAAAATGTGTGCAGAAGAAGAAGAAGATCAGAAAATTCATTAGAAAATATTCTGAAGAATGAGTGGTATTTATAGGCAAGAAGACTATGTTTTTGAAAGGTTGCAACCATATCAGAATTCACACGACCATTAATGAAAGTTCGCAACCATTCAAATGGTACTGACTGTTCCTTAAAGTTGCAACCTTTCCGAATAGTCATTGTGAGAAATTTAAATAAAATGAGAAAGTTCAAATAAAACGGGTCGCACGGGGATCCAAGTCGGGTCGGCTTACTCAACTAAAAAGTTGAAACATTGTCAAAGCCGAAGTCGAAGCCTAGACGAGCGAGCGACGACGAAGACGACGCGAGGGGGGTCCCTCTTTCCAACCCTTTTAACAATTAATAGGAGTGACTCTGTATTTAAACTCTCCTATTTTTTTTCCATCACTGACGAGAGACAAATGTCTTCTCATTAAAGCATAAGAGGAATTTTCACGTTCCCAACTTTTCAAGTTCTCAACTTTTCAGGCTCCTCTACTTCCCTCTATTTCCGTTCAATTCTTGTTACATACCCAACAATCCCCCACATTGATGGGAATGGTTATAACATAGGAATGGACGGACAATTGTGTACTTTACATGCAAGGATTAATTGCATCTGGATAAGTAGGTTTCCCCTTGGACTTTCCGTAGTGAACATATGTCAGATATACTCTGTCAGTCGGTAGATGTGATATCTTTGAACCATCGAGCTTTAGTGTATACCTAGACAACCATATGTCACACAATTAACCATTTACTATTTATGGTTCTTACAGTTGTGTTTGTTTCAGCCATGAACACCTCCTGGTTTCATTAGTGTAGAGAATATGCTTTTGACACAAAATTCTCTATGAAGCGGCTTTCTCTCACATAGGTGATTTCTAACCGTGTCATCTCGTAGATACACTATTTGGTCAAAACTACCAAACTTAGCAAATCATTAAAAACTTTAAGATTTATTACCTCATTAACAAGCCTTAAAGTCTTAACCTTGTTGTTGAACATTGTGTTCATCATGAGAATGAATTGAGTTAATTGACAATGTCGAACCGTCAGCCACAACTTTGTTTTTCTCCTTGAATCTAGCTCTTGGGATCTCCAATATGCTAGATAGAGTTACCGTCATGCTGACTTGTCCTAAGCCGTAAACACATTCCCTTAGATGATCTTTCAACTTCCCCTCTCACTAGGCCTTTCGTTAGTGGATCTGACACATTATTGCTTGACTTTACGTAGTCAATTGTGATAATTCCACTAGAGAGCAGTTGTCTTATGGTGTTATGTCTCCATCGTGTATGACGAGACTTTCCGTTGTACATAACACTCCCTGCCCTACCTATTGCTGCTTGACTATCGCAATTTATGCAAATTGGTCCAACAGGTTTGGGCCAGAATGGAATATCCTCTAGGAAATTTTAGAGTCATTCACCTTCTTCACCAGCCTTATCCAAAGCAATGAATTCAGATTTCATTGTAGAGCGAGCAATACATGTCTGTTTGAACGATTTTCAAGAGACTGCTCCTCCACTAAGTATGAACACATAACCATTCGTGGATTTTACATCATTTGACCTGATGATCCAATTTGCATCACTATATCCTTCAATAGCAGCAGGATATTTACAATGCAAAGCATAATGTTGTGTATATTTTAGATAACCCAACACACGTTTCATTGCCATTCAATGAGTTTGATTCGGATTACTAATGTACCGACTCAGTTTACTAATAGTACATGCTATATCTGGTCGCGTGCAGTTCATAGTATACATCAAACTTCCTAACACTCTGGCATATGCCAATGGAGAGTCACTTTGACCTTCATTCTTTTTAAATGTACAACTTAAAACAATTGGTGTTTTGACAACATTGAAATTCAAATACTTGAACTTATCCAATACTTTTTCAATATAATGAGATTGAGATAATGCTAGTCCCTGGGGAGTTTTGATAGTCCTGACCCCTAAGATCAAATCAGCAACTCTTAAGTCTTTCATATCGAACTTGCTGGACAACATGCGCTTAGTAGCATTTATATCGTTGATTTCTTTACTCATTATTAACATGTCATCAACATACAAACAAACAGTGACTTTATGATTCATAACATTTTTAATGTAAACACATTTATCACATTCGTTAATCTTGAATCCATTTGTCAACATTGTTTGGTCAAATTTAGCATGCCATTGTTTGGGTGCTTGCTTTAGTCCATAAAGTAACTTCACAAGTCTGCACACTTTCTTTTCTTTACCATGAACTATAAATCGTTCAGATTGTTCCATGTAAATTTCTTCCTAAACTCTCCATTTAAGAAGGTTGTCTTTACATCTATTTGGTGGATTTTAAGATCATGCACTGCTGCTAGTGCTATTAACATCCTAATTGATGTTATCCTTGTTACTGGAGAATTATCTTTTTTTGAAAGTTAATTTTTTCTTGACAACTCAAATAAGAAATAAAAATTACATAAGAAAGCCGATAAAAAAAATATAAGTTCTACTAAAATTATTTGATTAGATATAGATATCAAAATGAGTCACTCATAATTCAAGAAAATTTACATTTATGAAATCAATACCAATAATATAAAGCTAAATCAACGTCAATAAAATGACTTCGTATTGAATTGTACGAATTAATAAAGAACTAGTAAAATGAAAATAATTTTTTTTGAAATGGGGCAGAAAGATGAAGGAGGAAGTGTTTCAATGAAGAAAAATGTGTATTGAGGAAGACAACAAAAATGAAAAGAAAAAAATTAAAGAAATAAAAAAGGAAACCTGCTAATTGTATATACCTCTAAATAAAAAATTTGACATATTTTAGAGAGTTAATGTATCAAGAAGAGTTATTTAAAATATTAATTATATATTGATCAATAAAAAAGGTAATGTGTAGGACTTTAAAAAGATTCAGTTTTTTTTTTCATGCACTTTAAGGAAATAGCACTCACTTTCCATGTCACGTCATTCTTTAGGGTGTGTATAAATAACTTGAAAAATTAAGAGATATTTAAATGCCCGTATAATTTAAGGATTTTTGCTGCCAAATTTAGGAAGGTTTTTATGTATTTTTTCTATAAAGAATATTTATTTACAAATATATTCTTCATAACTATGATAGTAAAGTGTAAAGATAATCTTGGGTGACAATGAGTTTTCAATTATGCTAATGCATGCATTAAAATTCTTTGCATTACTAATAGCAAGGTAGGTATTAGTAATATACTTTAATAGACACACACACACACACACACACACACAACACACACACACGCACGCACGCACGCACGCACTCACGCACGCACGCACGCGCACACACACACACAATAAAAATTTAGCCATGTATAAATAGTAATATTTTTTGTTGAAAGGGTTGTGATGGCTCTGCCTGACAGTGGAGGGGTTGTTTGGTAGGATGTATTAGCAAAAATAGTGCATATATTAGTTTTGTGTATTACCCTCGACCTCTCCACTGAATTTTTAGTTTGTTTTAAAAAAATATATTCTATTCTAGTAAAAAGAAAAGATATTTCTCAAAAAAAAAAATCATTGATAAATCAAACACTAAAAATATTTTCGACCAACCAAACATGAGAAAATAAGTCATCAATCTACTTGTTTTTTCAGGAAAACATTTTCAAGAAAAAAAACATTTTACATGGAAAACATTTTCCTTCATACCAAACACACCCTTTATCTGGCGTTCTTTTCTAATATTTGTACAAACTATGTTAAAACACATTCTATTGTGTATTAATGCGTGTATTACTAACACCATAAATATCTAGGAATTAATAACGAAAGGTTTCAATTCATGCATTAATTACATAGTTAAAGACTCATTTGTCGTTCAAAATCGTTGTTACATCTTTTCATTGATAATTATGGAGGGTATTTGTAAATAAATTTCTTTAATGCAATGTATCTCATTTTTAATACAATCAAACTATGTATAGAAATAATTTATGACTAATTAATTCAAGCATAACTAATACAAATATTATTAATATACTTTAACTAAAATTATAATCGTTGTTACATCTTTTCCAAGATAATTATGGAGGGTATTTGTAAATAAGTTTCTTTAATGCAATGCATTTTATATTTAATACAATAAAATTATGAATAAAAATAAATTATGACTAACTAATTCAAGCATAACTAATACAAACATTATTAATATACTTTAATTAACATTATTCTTATACAGTCCACCAAACGATTCTAAAGTGTATAATTAATACTTGCATTATTAGCGACATGAAAATATATAATAATAAGATACTAGTAATACAGAGAGTTAATATGTGTAATCTTTTTGTAATATCCAACAAAATTTTATACTCCCTCTGTCCCAATTTATGCGAACTTTTCGTTTTTCACAAGTCAAATAGTTTAAATTTGATAAGAAGATTTATTAAATTTTTAAAATTTTTTTGAAAAGAAATTTATATATTTGTAAACTAAGTAAAGAGTACTATAAGTCACAACAATTGATAATTCGAAACGTTTAAAAGATCTATGAAAAAATTACGATCGAAATTGATTTGTTTGAATCTCGAAATTGAAAAGTGCAACATAAAATGGGACGAAGGGAATAAAAAATACTCCTTTTGTTCATTTTTACTTATATTCTTAAAATAAATAGACTTTCATTTTTACTTGTCACTTTTTACGTATCAAGAAAAATAGTTATTTTTTCATATTTTACCCTTAATTGAATATTATTTTTCTAATATTTTTTCAAGATATCATTTAATAAGGGCATAATTTGATAAAATGCCTATATTAATAATTATTTTCTTAATAAGTGTGTCAAGTCAACACGTGACAAGTAAAATTGAATGGAGGTCCGAGGGAATGGTACATTGACGTCATTGCTAAATCAACAATAACTAAAATAAATAAATAAAATAATGTATATTTGATTATAGCATTAACTTAAAAAGGGATGTAAATTTTGATTAATTAAATTAAATTAAATTACTGCTAAATTGGAGGTAACTAAAATTAATAAAAAAGAAACGTTAATTTGATTAGTTGTAAGTTTTCTTATACTAAAATAACTAATGACTAAAAATTGTACTAATTAAGAGATTTAATTTTTTAAAATTGTGAAATTAATGATTATATTTTATTTATTCAAATCATAATTCTTCCTTTCCGTTTGTTTTAATCAACAATTTCTTTATTTTCAATTATAGTTACAATTACTTTTAGTATGTATTAATTTTTAAGTAATTATATTTTAATTAACTTTGGGTCTTTTCATATTCTATATTTTTGTAATATATAGATTGGAAGTATATTTTCTTTCTTCATACAGTAGTTTGCTTACTGTAATTTTTTTAACTAGATTATTAGTCTGACATTTTTTTTCAAAGTTGGTCATTATTGATCGACATATATTATTTGATAATAAGAAATAAGATTTAAAGAATGCGGAATGCGATTTATTTCAAGACAGACAAAGAATTGATTTATAATTTTTCACTCTTTGTAGACACGTAATTTTTAATTGAATTTAAGTTTATCATCAATTTTTGGAGCATAAATATTTTTATAAATCTAAATTATATATACTTTGACTTTTATATTATTTTCATCAAATTTATTTAAGATATAAAACAAACAACATAAATATAGTTTTTATTAGATAAGTTTATTTTTGATTGTTAAAAGAAAAGTTATATATATATATATATATATATATATATATATATATATATATATATATATATATATATATAAATATAATTTTTTAATTAAGACATTTAGTTTTACTTATTTATTTATTTATTTATTCAAAATAATTAATAATTATATTATTATTATTTTATATATAAAGAGAGAAATCATTCCCATTACCCCCTACTAAGTCTGGCAGCGGAATCAGTAAGTCCTGGTTACCGGTCCAGTATCAGTTAGTTCGGGTATAGACCAGTTCGGTCCGGTTTTGAGACAAGTAACGGGACGAAAATCGGAATTCATCCTTTTATTGTCGTTGGGTAACGACTAGTCGGCCCCCCAATGACTATATGACCCAAATCAGCAACTTACACTCCTACCCCCCCCCCCCCCCCTCCCCCAAACTTTTTTAATACCCTAAAGTAATAAAAATTACACTTTAACCCATTTTTTAACTTATAAATACCCCAAAATTTCATTCTTTTAAATCACAAAATCATCTATTCATCTTCTACTCTCTCAACTCTCTACTCTCTACTCTCTAATTCTCTAATATATAATATCTTAAAATTTCGGTGTTGCCTTATTTGGTCTTTGAAAATTGGATTTGGAGCTTCAAAATTCAACTTTCAACTTTACACGTTCGGCTTTCGGAGGTCATAAATGTCTACTTTTTTAAGTAGATATTCGGTACATTCTTTCCAACGTTTATTTTACATTTCATTTATACTTAAATATCATTTATTTATTTTGTGATTTATTATTTGCATTACATTTTTCGTATTATATATAATCTCACGTTTAATATTTTAATATGGATTTTGGTAAAAATATTGTTCAAAAAGGAAAGGATAAAAAAAGTATATTAGAGCGTGTAAAAAATATGTGTAACTTTACATTCTCTGATAATGCAAAAATCGGTAGTTCTTCTAAATCAAAAACTAAAAAATCTACTATATTAAGAATAAATACGGATGATTTTACACATGTTGATGATACAGTTTTTAATATTGATAGTAATTCAGGATTAGATCCTTATCATGAACATTTACAACGTTGCTTTGGTAATTTTGATGAGGATCTGCCTAGTGATAATGATAATGATATTGATAATTATACTGATACGCCTACTTTTGATGATGAAACTAGCCACCTACGGCTACTAATACTCCCAGTCCCGCTCCCTTTCGTTGTCCTGCCCCTCGTCCCCCCGTACATCCTAGGCATAAGGTAGAACATGCTAAAACATCAGTTGTTTGGCAATTTATGACACAAAACGAAGATAAAACACAAGCTATTTGTAATAAATGTAAACATAGATTAAATCATAAAACTGTTGGTAAATTTATCGGGACGGGAAATTTGAGTAGTCATTTAATGTCTTGTTGTAAAAATAAATTTTTGCTTGCTAAAGCGGTAGTGGAAGCTAAAAAAAGGTACTTCCCTTCCTGAAAATGTAGGAGTAGGTGGCTCTAACATGGTACAAATACAATTAAATCCGTCTAATGTTTCTGGCTCTAAATTACTACTTTCATATAGTAGAGAAAAAGATCTTGAAGAACTAGCTAAAATGATATGTGTTATGGGTTTGCCATTTAGTTTTGCTGAAAATCCCGATTTTATACATTATATTCAAATTGTATATAATCCAAATTTTAAAGGTTTTGCTAGAAATACAATAAAAAGGCTATATTTGATTATCATGCACAACATTTTCAATATCTTCGTTGTTTGTTTTATTATAATACTTGTAAAATAACTATTACTTCTGATATGGGTCGTAGTGTAAACACTAACGATTATTTGATTGTTACTGCACATTGGATTGATGAAAATTGGTATATGCAAAAAACAATTTTAGGTTATAAATGTTGTCAAATGCAAAAAAAAAATGGTAGTTATATTGCTCAAACTATTTCAGATATTTTACAAAATCATGGAATGTGTGATAAATGAATAGTATAACCATAGATAATGCTTGAAGTAATAATGTTGTTGTTGAATATTTAAAACCTACTCTTTGTCCTTTCTATGGTGATAATTATCATATTAGGTAAACTGCACATATATATAATTTGATGGTTAGAGATAGTGTACATATGTATGATAACGGATGTACGAAAGTTAAAAATGCATGTCATTTTATATTTAAATGTCAAGTTAAGTCTAGGCGTAAAGATTTTCAAAATCACTGTTTTGAAAATAATCTTCCACCTAGAAAAATTCCAAAAACAGTGGCTACTAGATGGAATATTTTATATAAAATGCTTGTAGTCGCTTATGAATATAAAATACCCTTACAAATGGTTTGGAATGCTCATAATTCTAATATGACATATAGACTAGATGATAGTGATTGTGTCACGACCCAAAACGGGTCGTGAATGGCACCCACACTTACCTCCTTAGGTGGGTGAACCAACACATCTAAACCCCAACATATACCAATAGTTCAACTATAAATAATATAAATAATGCGGAAGCTCCAAAAGATACTAAGCAACCAATTTAAATAAGTTTCTAAAGTTTAATACTTATCATCCCAAAATCTGATAGTCATCACATCAAGGACATCTAATCTCCAATACTAAGTCTAAGACTATCGAATACACAAAAATAAAGAATAAAATGATATGTGTCCGAAAGTATAGGACATCATGTCGTAACCGAGAGAATCCAACACGAGCTTGAATGGACCTGTAACTTGATATGCGGGAGGCTGGCTAGAGCTGAGGGAAATCAGAAGTCAAAGGTACGCTCGTTGCATTTCATAAAAGGAAAACAAAGAAGAAAATAAGTAGGACTCAGTACGAGACAACATGTACTGAGTAAGTATCATCGGTCAACCCAAAATAGTAACTAACATACAAAGAATAATAGTATGAACTCAACTATAGCACTTAACATGTGATAAGAAACAAACAACATGAACAAGTGTCAATAACAATAAAGTAAGCACGTATTAAGTCAACGGTATCAAGATCACACATGAGGACTCATGCCTCCAAACCAAGCCATTTTGGGAGTTGAGTTCTTTGAGATTGAATATCTTCCATTAATTCAACATATTTTTCCTTTAATATTATCGTGTCGGAACGTGACACTCCGATCCAAGAATACCACGTCGGAATGTGACACTCCGATCCAAGAATACCGTGTCGGAACGTGACACTCCGATCCAAAAATACCGTGTCGGAACATGACACTCCGATCCAAGAATACCGTGTCAGAACGTGACACTCCGATCCAAGAATATCGTGTCGGAACGTAACACTCCGATCCAAGAATATCGTGTCGGAACGTGACACTCCGATCCAAGAATACCGTGTCGGAACGTGACACTCCGACCCAATTATACTATTAATTTATTTTTTATTATCACCGCTTTCAATTCATTGTTATATTATTTTCATCAAGCCTTCTTTATTCAAGGCATACTTCGATATATAGGATTAGAGAAAATAAATTCTACGGTCTCAGGATTTTAGACCAATCACAAACCACACAACCAAATCACACAATCACACAGTCAAGTACATAGAGAACTTCACAATATCATTCAAGGCATATCAATCACTATTAAGAGTTTACTATCAAATAGCATAAACCATAACCTACCTCCACCGAAGAATTGAAGTCAAGTAACTACTTCTCCAATGCCTTTCCGTTCCTTATTGCCTCCGAACCTTTCCAATCTATCAAGTATATATATATATATATATATATATATATATATATATATATATATAAGGTGTAAGTTCACAAGGCCATAAACACTCCGATTATCTGTGTCTAGCTTATACCCATCAATTTCACCTAATTCTATAATCAATCTCTTAAAGTTTAAGCCTAATGATAAGTCTTAATTCCTCCCATTAGCATAACTTTAGTGGAATTTAAATAACTCGATACACCTAATATTCAATTACCTAACTCAATATTTTAAAACTTGGCTCATAACAAGATAACTATTGAAAGAATTGAAATTTAAGGTTACGTCTATGTCCAGTAACCTCTATCAGGGAAAATCAAAATAACATATTACATAATTTATAACACCCATATGCAAAAATTCCCTATTTTATCATAGAAATATCAAAGTTTATTACCCCACCTTACTCTCTTATTGGTTATATATTTGACCTCACTTTTATAATCAATAATTACATAAGAATTTAAAACCTTCCTACTGTTAATTGTTTGTTATTCTTCAATAGACCATTAGGCCATCATTACATGCAATTCAAAACAAAGGCATTTGCCATTCAATATAACAACTTGAATGGCAAAGAACGTGATAATACATAACATACGAAATTTATTTTAAAATAGTAAACATATGACTGTAACAATTTAATCCTCCACGAACTAATTAAATTTTCTATATATAACTTTCACTTGCCACTCATCAACCAACTTTAAGCCAATTCTACCAAACATTACAGTAAGACATATATTAAAATGCACGCCCGATCCCTCTTCACAACAACATAGAACTAATATATATATATATACACACACACACCTTTTCCTTCCAATCAAGAACATAACAATAGTAATAATAATACTCCCAAGCAGTTTCTGTACAATCCAATACGACTCCACTAATTTTTCTAACGTTTATTGAATATTCCTCTTTTCCAATTCAAATATTATACTAAAAATAATTAACACAATCATGCTAATACATTCAAAATCCAACTCTAAATTTGATTACCTGATGGAACAACCGCTTCGTGACTGCTGCAGATATGGTTTCTCTTGGCTAAACCCTTATTTCCCTTCTACAGAATATTTCCTCCTAAATATTATATAACTAATTATAAGAGTGGTGAAAGGGACCCATTATTTATTTCACTATTATTTTCTTAACCACTAACTAAGTAAATTAGTAAAACTACCCCACTAATTTCATTATTATAATTATGAATAGTACAAAACACCCATTTAAATCTATCAGAAAGTATTTTCTAACATAAAAATTTCTAGTGTCCAAACCGACTACACGGGTTGTTACAATAGATATCAATTTACCCATCGTTCGTCCTCAAACGATCAAAGGAAGGCAAGGCAAGAAAGGATAGTTGTCTGAAAAAATCATTCAAAATAGTAGTACCCATGGTCTTATATCAAAAGAATTAAACCAATCAATTAAAGATCTACACCTCCTCCCATACAATGCTTTAAATGGGTCCATCTCATTACTCTAGGGATATTTATTATTGTATGTAAACTCATCTAACAACAAAACTATTTCTAATAATGGACTTTTCAACTGATCTATTCTCCAACTAGACCTTGACACAACCATCTGAACAAATATCTAACATAACCACGATAAAATTTTGAATCAAAAGTGGGTACAACCAGAAGTGGATTTTAACCAACTACCACACACTCATAATGCACAAACCATCACAGATCTTATCAGAATTTTCTTTTCACAACACAATCTCATCACAAGCTTTAGTGATGAAAATATTGGCTTTAGACATCCATTACTCATCAAGGGAGAGTTAACATATCTAACCCAGGGAAGAATAATATCAAGTAAACACCAACAAGGGATACACTTCAAAATGCAGAACCTCTAACATTACTCTTAGGAAATTGTAACTCTTCATAGCAGCTCTTATATAGATTCTCATAAGCAAGTTTGTGCGTATAGAACTACTGATATACTTTAGCTATTCCAAACAACACCAATTCTATCATAACTAAAATATCAAGTTTGCCCAAGGATCCTACCCTATCAAGAGGACACAAGAGGATCTTTACATCCGATTTACCATTAGAAATCAACCCATAGATGTGAAAACAAGTGTGGACGTAGAAAATGAATCATACTCTAAATCACACCCGAAATGAAGTAGTTGTTCACGTAAGAATGTATATAACCAAGGTCGAATAACTTCAGATATATATATTTTTTCCAAATAGTTTCCATATCAAACATCTTCATTCATCTGACTCTATCTCTTTGATTTTCTAGCTATCCACAATCACCAATTTAGTCCCTATTATAATTGCACACATACTTACTTTATCGAACCATACATCCACTGAAGTCGACACTTTTAGTACTAACAAAACATCATAACCACATCAATTAGCTACGTTACTCCCAAACCACATCATTATCTTCTATTTAAGCATTTCATGACAATTACGAGTTCCAAACAAGGCTACTAACATTATTTAAAATTTGATAGTACCTTTTCATCATGATAAACTATTAAATCAAACCACAAGTCAACCTCACACCACTTCCACATATCATGCTTTAGCTACCCTTCTAAACCATCATATACCTCATGCAAACACTTAGGAAGTTTCTTGGTCATTCAAATTATTATGTATCCTATTAGCTCATAACCTCTATTCATCATTAAATATCCATGTAACACATCATAATATTCTATGTAATCCCATCAATAGAGTAGTATTATTCCAACTCTAAATTCTTAATAACCATGTAGAATTATATTACACCTTATGCATCATTCTTAAGTCATCTATCCAAATTTGAGCAATCTAACTCCATGTAAAATACTAAATTCTTCATGCGTCATTGTTTGCAATCCAAATCAAAACTCAATCTTTATAAAAGTCGATGATAAATTCTAGTAAGTACTTCACATCTCACTGTCATATCTAAACTCATAGGCAAAAATCAATACAACCATCAACTACAATCTATGGTATATACGAGAGGTCTTATTCCTTCACTTTTCTCAAATTCTTCTCATGGTGCAAAATTATATTCGACCCTTCAATATGTCAATATTCTTGTTTCTTTATATCACTCATCGATCTCATCCTTTTACCAACAACCCATGACATTTTACTTCACATTCTAAATCAAAACTCAGAAGGAAACTCTTCTTAGATCCTTTAACAATCAAAAGTAATAAACTTCATGATCCAAAACATGCACAAGTTCTTTCACATGCTTAATACCGATGCAATCAATCATTTATTACCTTAGAAATTCATACCTTGAAAAAAAACATATCACCAAGAATGTAGACTTATACTGAAAAGTTTGAATTTTAAGTCCAATTGTGCAACCCAATACCCTTAATTATCTACATTTGCTTATACTTTGAAGATTTTTATGAATTACCTTAACTTAGCTTATCATTGATTGCCTCTCCACCAACCATACCATATGCTTCACTAAAAATTCAACCCTACTCATTTCTAAATTCAACTGTACAACAGAACCTATCATCTTACTCAAGTTGAACGTCTGTACACTCCTCTCTTAAGTTCTATTTAATAGCTTTTAACCAAGCTGATTAACCTGTTATGTTATTACCTTAACCAAAACAAAATAGATGAAATCACGTAATTTTGAACCCAATTCTCGATCCCTTCGAAGATAAATTTTTTGTTCTTACAATCAGAGAAAATAATTCTGCTCTCACTTATTTTTCTTAAGGCTACACATCCCACAGGTTTTATCTTATTTTACCTTTAAATTATATTCGAGTGTGCCCTAAATCTCCTAAAATTTATCATACAACCACATTACTCACTAAATAGTAGAAATATCAACCTTAGATACTCGCAAGTTTTTATCACCATACAAAATTTATTTGACCAATAATTTGTATTCTATTATTTCCATCTCCGTCACCATCCATCACTTACTCCTATCACCATCATGTATTTGTAAGCCCTTTTCATCACCACAAAGTCAAAAAAATTTTCCCTCAACATGACACCTTAAACTCAGATATAGTAATCAAAATGAAGGGACTAACAAATTTTATATTCACTTTCTTACTAAAATCTTCATTTTACTTCACCCAAAGTATACCCACTAGGATTTTCTTTCCCTATAAGTCTGTCATGCTAGTATCAATCTACCTTTTGAAGCTTAAGATAAAACCACCAGTCCTCACTCAAAACCCTCAAGATACATTGCACAGTTTAAGTTGTGTTAATATTTGTACCAAAGATCCACCACTAAAGATTTTCTTTAAAATAATGCTCAACCACTAAAATTTTCCTTCAAAATAATGCTCAATCTAAGTTCGTGTAGTAATAAACTAGTTGGTTTCTCAAATGTGAATGCAACACTAAATCTTATTATCTGACCATGTCGTACAACTTGTAACTCCTTTAGTAATTCGTATTCATACATGACAATCGATGTACCTGTTTCCACATAACCATAGTACTGCCACACCGTGAAAGTCCATTAGATACCTTACTAGAACACATCATACCTGTCCATAATATTGTACCCAAATAGCCCGCATATTTCTACCCATTGAATAATTGCAAAACATTATCGAATATGTTCTCTCTCTAGACCAAACAATCTGTTTTACTTCTTAGATCAATTAAATAACAAAATAACACACTTCCTAACTCTAACCAAGTAAGCATCGATGACTTTCTCGAATATACCCTCACTCTACGAAGTCATAGTAGTGTCTTTATTAACCGACACTCGACATGAGACTACCATCACATTTTGCGATCGAGAAAATATATCTATTTCTAAGGACATATTTTTTTTCTTTCTGTTGTTGCTATTTCAACTTCAAATACTCTAGTAGTACCCATATTTGAAATAGAGTGAAGAAGTTCAGATATCAATTTGTATCACCTAGATACCAATTGGATTCAAGTAGTAGCACGAAAGAAAGAAAGAAATGAGCTTTCCTAATGTCCTATACCTTCTCGAAGAAAAGTAAACGCGTCCCCTTACCATTCCGCAAGACTCTACTAGACTTGTCCTTGTGTGATGATATCAACAAATCTAACGCTCTGATACCAACTTTGTCACAACCCAAAACGGGTCGTGAATGGCACCCACACTTACCTCCTTAGGTGGGCGAACCAACACATCTAAACCCCAACATATACCAATAGTTCAACTATAAATAATATAAATAATGCAGAAGCTCCAAAAGATACTAACCAACCAATTTAAATAAGTTTCTAAAGTTTAATACTTATCATCCCAAAATCTGATAGTCATCACATCAAGGACATCTAATCTCCAATACTAAGTCTAAGACTATCGAATACACTAAAATAAATAATAAAATGGTATGTATCTGAAAGTATAAGACATCATGTCGTGACCGAGAGAATCCAACACGAGCTTGAATGGAAGCTCACCCTGTAACTTGACACGCGGGAGGCTGGCTAGAGCTGAGAGAAATCAGAAGTCATAGGTACACTCGCTGCATTTCATAAAAGGAAAACAAAGAAGAAAACAAGTAGGACTCAGTACGAGGCAACATGTACAGAGTAAGTATCATCGGTCAACCCAAAATAGTAACTAATATATAAAGAATAATAGTATGAACTCAACTATAGCACTTAACATGTGATAAGCAACAAATAACATGAACAAGTGTCAATAACAATAAAGTAGGCACGTGTTAAGTCAACGGTATCAAGATCACACATGAGGACTCATGCCTCCAAACCAAACCATTTTGGGAGTTGAGTTCTTTGAGATTGAATATCTTCCATTAATTCAACATATTTTTCCTTTAATATTATCCTGTCGGAACGTGAACTCTGATCCAAAAATACCGTGTCGGAATGTGACACTCCGATCCAAGCATACTGTGTCGAAACGTGACACTCCGATCCAAGAATACCGTGTCAGAACGTGACACTCCAATCCAAAAATACCGTGTCGGAACGTGACACTCCGATCCAAGAATACCGTGTTGGAACGTGACACTCCGATCCAAGAATACCGTGTCAGAACGTGACACTCCGATCCAAAAATACCATGTCGGAACGTGACACTCCGATCCAAGAATACCGTGTCGAAACGTGACACTCTGATCCAATTATACTATTAGTTTATTCTTTATTATCACCGCTTTCGATTCATTGTTATATTATTTTCATCAAGCCTTCTTTATTCAAGGCATCACTTCGATAGATAGCATTAGAGAATATAAATTCTACGGTCTCAGGATTTCAGACCAATCACAAACCACACAACCAAATTACACAATCACACAGTCAAGTACATAGAGAACTTCACAATATCATTCAAGGCATATCAATCACTATTAAGGGTTTACTATCAAATAGCATAAACCATAACCTACCTCCACCGAAGAATTGAAGTTAAGTAAATACTTCTCCAATGTCTTTCCTTTCCTTATTGCCTCCGAACCTTTCCAACCTATCAAGTATATATATATATAAGGTGTAAGTTCACAAGGCCATAAACACTCCAATTATCTGTGTCTAGCCTATACCCATCAATTCACCTAATTCTATAATCAATCTCTTAAAGTTTAAGCCTAATGGTAAGTCTTAATTCCTCCCATTAGCATAACTTTAGTGGAATTTAAATAACTCGATACACCTAATATTTAATTATCTAACTCAATATTTTAAAACTTAGCCCATAACAAGATAACTATGGAAAGAATTGGAATTTAAGGTTACATCTATGTCCAGTAACCTCTACCAGGGAAAATCAAAACAACATATTACATAATTTATAACACCCATATGCAAAAATTCCCAATTTTATCATAGAAATATCAAAGTTTATTACCCTACCTTACTCTCTTATTGGTTATATATTTGGCCTCACTTTTATAATCAATAATTACATAAGAATTTGAAACCTTCCTACTATTAATTGTTTGTTATTCTTCAATAGACCATTAGGCCATCATTACATGCAATTCAAAACAAAGGCATTTGCCATTCAATATAACAACTTGAATGGCAAAGTATGTGATAATACATAACATACGAAATTTATTTTAAAATAGTAAACATATGACGATAACAATTTAATCCTTCATGAACTAATTAAATTTTCTATATATAACTTTCACTTGCCACTCATCCACCAACTTTAAGCCAATTCTACCAAACATTACAGTAAGACAAATATTAAAATGTACGCCCGATCCCTCTTCACAAAGACATAGTACTAATATATATATATATATATATATATATTTATATATACACACACCTTTTCCTTCCAATCAAGAACATAACAATAGTAATAATAATACTCACAAGCAGTTTCTGTACAATCCAATACGACTCCACTAATTTTTCTAACGTTTATTGAATATCCCTCTTTTCCAATTCAAATATTATACTAAAAATAATTAACACAATCATGCTAATACATTCAAAATCCAACTTTAAATTTGATTACCTGATGGAACAACCGCTTCGTGACTTCTGAAGATATGATTTCTCTTGGCTAAACCCTTATTTCCCTTCTACAGAATATTTCCTCCTTAATATTATATAACTAATTATAAGAGTGGTGAAAGGGACCCTTTATTTATTTCACTATTATTTTCTTAACCACTAACTAAGTAAATTAGTAAAACTTCCCCACTAATTTCATTATTATAATTATGAAGAGTCCAAAACACTCACTTAAATCTATCAGAAAGTATTTTCTAACATAAAAATTTCTAGTGCCCAAACCGACTACACGAGTTGTTACAGATTGGCGTGATATAAATGAAGTTATAGATTTTCTAAAAGTTTTTTACTTAACTACAAAAAGAATAACTGTACTTTATAGTCCATCAATTTATATTGTTTTGCCTGATATTTGTACGATTTCTTCTAATTTATATAAATTTAAAAATAAACCAAGATTTCAACAAACCATTGAAAAATGATTCTAAAATTTAAAAAATATTATATTCCTATTCCTCAAATTTATTTAATCGCATGTTTGTTAAACCCTCAGTATAAAGATGTAGGTGCATAAAAATGGTTGAAAAAGTGTATTTTAACTTAGATATTAATGATGTATTAGAAGAAATTCCTAGTTTTTAACAAGTTAAAGATAGCATAAAAATTGAAGCTAGAAAATTGTATGATTTATATAATGCTAATATAAATTTATCAATTGAAAATGAACTTCAAAGCTCTAGGAGTAGATTTGATGAAGATAATATTGATGCTTATTTACACTTGAACTTTCTCACGATAATAGAATGATTTTGATGCCTATGTTAATCAAAATACAGAACCTACTAAAGATATTCTAGCATGGTGGAGAAATCGCGGCAAAGAATTTCCAAAACTACAATCGATGGCTCGAGATATATTAGCAATGCAAGAGCCGTCAGTAGCTTCAGAAGGCGTCTTTAGTGCAGTAAGGGTTCAACTTGGAGAACATAGGCATTCACTAGCAGCTGACATCTTGGAGACATTGGTATTATTTCGAGATTGGATTAATGCCGAGAGAAGAAGTTTGGTCGTGAATCACTACCAACCAAATTTCAAGATGACGTTGCTGAAGTAATGCAAGATTATAGTGATGATGGGACTGAAGCAATGAAATATCTTTCTATTCAACCAATTCCTGAACATGTTACTAAAGAAATGTTGAATGATTTACGAAGGGATTTATATGGTGGCACCAACTATTAGTAAAAGTATGATAATTCGAGATTTAATTCAAACAAATCCCTTCCTAAAAGGTGGCTGTGTAGATTAAATCTTTGATACTCTACTAATATTTTTGTAAATGTAATTGTAATATCAAATAAATATTAATAAAAATATAGGCTATTCGCCTTAATTTATTTTTTAATGTTGTTGTATTAAAATTAATTTTTAATATTATCAATTTTTCATTTTATAACTTTAAAGTTTGAATTTAGAAATTTCAAACTTTAAGAGTTTGCAATTTAAATTTATAACTTTAAATTTTGAATTTAAAATTTCCAAACTTTAAAAGTTTGAATGTAAAAATTTCAAACTTTAAATGTTTGAAATTTAAATTTTATAACTTTAAAGTTTGAATTTAAAATTCCCAAACATTAAAGTTTATAAAATTTAAATTTCAAACTTTTAAAGTTTGAAAATTTCAAATTTAAACTTTAAAGTTTGAATTTAAAAATTTCAAACTTTAAGAGTTTGAATTTAAATTTCATAACTTTAAAGTTTGAAATTTTTTAATTTTTTAACTTTTAATGTTTGAAATTTAAATTTTTAATATTTTTAATTATTATAATAAAAATTATATTCAATTAAAAAAATTAAATCTTAAAGTTTTAAATAATTTTTTTTTAAATATCGGTCCGTC
This sequence comes from Solanum lycopersicum, assembly GCF_036512215.1. Lineage (NCBI taxonomy): Eukaryota > Viridiplantae > Streptophyta > Magnoliopsida > Solanales > Solanaceae > Solanum > Solanum lycopersicum. The sequence goes on from NC_090800.1 coordinate 19,962,361, forward strand.
CCGGTTACCTGTAACGACCTGTTTAGTCGTTTTGAGCAGCAAATTTTATTTCTGGAAAACAGGCTGAGACGACGGACCCCACGACGGACCATCATGGGCACGACGGACTGTCGCAGGGTCTCATTTCAAAACACTTAGAAAAATCTGAAATTGGGTACTGAAAATCGATTCTCTTAACTTCGTGACGGAATGGCAGGACGGACCGTCACAGGCGTGACGGACCGTCACAGAGTCTTCAGTGAAAATCCAGTCTCTGAACCTTGCGACGACCTGCAGGACGGACCATCGCAGGCACGACGGGCCGTCGCAGGTTGCGTAATCCCAGTCTGGGTCGGACTTCTTATTACGTTTTAAGGGACATTTTTGACTATTCCTGCTTTAATTATAAAGTTAGTGGGTTAATGTTAATAAGTCTAATTACTTAGGGGTTAAAAGAGGTAACCCTAAGTTAATTAGTGGGTTATTATTGCCATCTTTTATTCTTAATTATATACTAATTAGGGTAAAAGAAAGAGGATTTTGAATAAAGAAAATAGAAAGAACAAGAGAAAGAGAGAGAAAGTCGAATGAGAAAGAGGAGAAACGAAGAGAAACAAAGCTTGGGAAATTGCTTGCTTGATCACTAATCTTCGGTGGAGGTAGGTTATGTTTTTCATGCTTTCATAGTAAACTCTTAATAGAGAATGATATGTATTGATAGTATTGTAAACCCTGCTATGTGCTTAATTGTATGCATGCATGAATGTGATTATATAATTGTGATTATATTAAGCATGATGAAGTTATTGAATCCCAAATCTTGATAAAAACCTAATCTCTTTTTAATGATGATGCCTTGGTAAGGGAGAAGGCTTGATGAATTAAAGTAATGAGATTGATGATGCCTTGGTAAGGGAGAAGGCTTGATGAACTAAAGTAATGAGATTGATGATGCCTTGGTAAAGGAGAAGGCTTGATGAGTTGATAGAATGAGATTAGGGGATCGGGTGTCACGAACCGACACGTAGAATTAGGGGATCGGGTGTCACGAACCGACATGTAGAATTAGGGGATCGAGTGTCACGAACCGACACGTAGATTTAGGGGATCGGGTGTCACGAACCGACACGTAGATTTAGGGGATCGGGTGTCATGAACCGACACGTAGATTTAGGGGATCGGTTGTCACGAACCGACACGTAGATTTAGGAGATCGGAGTGTCACGTTCCGACACATAGTGGTAGGGGATCGGAGTGTCACGTACCGACACAAGAGGATTAATGAATATGAGGGAGAGGAGTGTCACGTACCGACACAAGAGAAATAAAGATAATGAATCTTGAAAGATGTTAATATACTCAATCTAATGAACATAATTCCCAAATGAGTATGGTATTGAGGCTTGAGTCCTCATGTGTGAACATGACGGTAATTGTTAATGATATAGTACTTGTTGTTGCTACATGTTGAGTATCATAGTTGATTTTATGATATTACTTGGTATATATTGTTTTCTATTTTGAGTTGGCCGATGATATCTACTCAGTACCCGTGTTTTGTACTGACCCCTACTTTTATTGTTTTCTTCTTGTTATTTGTGGAGTGCAGCAAACGTACCGTCGTTTTCAACTCAACCGCAATTCTAGCCAGTCTTCGTCACATCGGATCTTTAGGGTGAGCTAATGTTTCTAGCTTGGACTGGATCTTCTTCCTCATGTCTTGATGCCTTGAAGTTCTGGCATGGACTAGCTTTTATGTATTTTTAGATTCTTAGAAACTCTTAGATTTAGTAATTTCGTTGGTCTCATCACACAAGAACGAGTCTAGTAGAGTCTTAAGGAACGGTAGGGGGACGCCTTTACTTTTCTTTGAGGAGCTATAAGACTTTAGGAAAATTCCATTCTTTCATTCTTTCTTTTGTGCTATTACTTGGGTCCAATTGGTATCTAGGTGATACAAATTAGTATCTGACCATCTTCACTCTGTTTTGCAGATGGTTAGAACTAGAGCAACAACTGCGCCAACACCAACATCGGCAAGACAAGAAGCGCCCGAGCCAGCCACTGGGGCTGTAGCTCGAGGAAGAGTAGCGGCAAAAGGCCGTGGTAGAGGTCGTGGGAGGACGTCCTCTAGAGGAAGAGGACGAGCACCTAGCCCATCTGATACTAGGGCAGTGACTCCTCCACCGACTGAGGAAGTGGTAAGAGAGGGTGAGGAAGGGGAGAATGAACAAGTGCAAAATGAGGAATTGCCACCCTAACCTACCCCAGAGATGATCAATCAGGTTCTCGCTTATCTTACTGGGTTGTCTGATCAGGGTCAGGACCCTCCAGTGTTTTCTGCACTAACACCTCCGGTTTCAGAGGTACAACATGCAGCCACTATGGCTCCTCGTATGGATGCCTCATTGGACATAGGCACGTTTCCACGTCTGACTACTGGGCCTATAATGAGAAATGATCAGCATGAACTTTTCAGTAAGTTCTTGAAATTGAAACCTCCAGTCTTCAAGGGTGCTGAATCTGAGGATGCTTACGATTTTCTGGTTGACTGTCATGAGCTACTACACAAGATGGGAATAGTAGAACGGTTTGGTGTTTAGTTCGTGAGTTATCAGTTTTAAGGGAACGCCAAAATGTGGTGGCGGTCACATGTTGAGTGTCAACCAACGGAGGCACCACCTATGACTTGGGCCTCATTCTGTAGCTTGTTTATGGAGAAGTATATCCCCCGGACTTTGAGGGATAGGAAAAGGGATGAGTTCTTGAGCCTAGAGCAAGGTAGGATGTCAGTCAATGCATATGAGGCTAAGTTTTGTGCACTATCCAGATATGACACTCAACTTTGTTTCAGTCCACAAGAGTGGATTCGCCGTTTTGTGAAGGGGTTGAGGTCAGAATTGCGGATTTCAGCCTTACAGGTAGTGGCTACGGCAAAATCCTTCCAAGAAGTGGTAGATTTCGTGGTAGAGGTGGAAAGAGTGAAGCAAGATGAATTCACCATGGCATCGACATCAAAGAGGTTTCGAAAGGGAGGTGAGTTTAATGGTTCTTACTCTAGAGGACAGGGTTTCGGAGGTTACTCAGTTCGACCCATTCAGTCTTCACTACAGACTGTAGTTGGAGGTCCACCTCAGACCGGTCAACACTTCTCTGAGAGACCTATGCTTGACTCTAGAGAGTCTTATGGATGTGGGGAGACTGGACATATTAGGAGGAATTGTCCCAAACAGAGTTATAGACCCCAAATGGCTAGAGGTAGAGGTGGTCATGGTAGAGGCCGTTACTGTGGAGGACGTGGTGGTCGAGGTAATGGTGGTCATCAAAATGGCCGAGGTGATGGGCAAACTGGAGCCACTACATCACAACATGGTAGGGGCAATGGACAGACAAACGATAGGGCCCATTGTTACGCTTTCCCTGGGCAGTCTGAAGCGGAGGCATCTGATGCTGTCATCACAGGTAATCTTCTGGTTTGTGATTGCATGGCTTCTGTATTGTTTGTTCCTGGATCCACATTTTCTTATGTATCTTCCTCATTTTCTAATGGTCTAACTTTACATTGTGAATTACTTGATATGCCTATTCGTGTTTCTACTCCGGTGGGTGAGTCTGTGGTAGTTGAAAAGGTATATAGGTCTTGTTTGGTGAACTTTGTGGGGAGCAACACTTATGTAGATTTGGTTATCTTAGAAATGGATGATTTCGATGTAATTCTGGGTATGACTTGGCTTTCTCCGCAATTTGTGATCTTGGATTGTAATGCTAAAACGGTGATGTTAGCCAAGCCTGGACAGATTCGTTAGTGTGGGAGGGTGACTACACTTCCAATCCGGTGCGTATCATCTCCTTTCTTCGTGCTAAGAAGATGGTTAGTAAAGGGTGTTTAGCTTTCTTGGCACATCTCAAGGATGACACTATCCAAGTACTTTCGATTGAGTCGGTTTCGGTGGTCCGTGAGTTTCTAGATGTGTTCCCTGCAGATCTTCCTGGCATGCCACCAGATTGGGATATTGACTTCTGTATTGATCTTGAACCGGGTACTCGCCCCATTTCTATACCCCCTTATAGAATGGCTCCCGCGGAGTTAAGAGAGTTAAAAGCCCAACTTCAAGAGTTGTTGAGCAAAGGCTTTATTAGACCAAGTGCATCTCCTTGGGGTGCTCCGGTTTTGTTTGTGAAGAAGAAGGATGGGAGTTTCCGGATGTGCATAGACTACCGGCAGTTGAACAAGGTAACTATTAAGAACAAGTATCATCTTCCTCGCATTGATGATTTGTTCGATCAGTTACAAGGTGCTTGTGTCTTCTCTAAGATTGACATGAGATCCGGTTATCATCAATTGAAAATACGGGCAACGGATGTGCCAAAGACTGCTTTTAGAACCAGGTATGGGCATTACGAATTTGTAGTGATGTCTTTTGGTCTTACGAATGCCCCTGCTGCATTCATGAGCTTGATGAACGGGATTTTCAAGCCATATTTGGACCTCTTCGTGATCGTGTTTATTGATGATATACTCTAAAAGTAAGAAGGAACATGAGGAGCATTTGAAGATTGTATTGGAAATGTTGAGGGAGAAAAAGCTTTATGCCAAGTTCTCTAAGTGTGAGTTTTGGCTAGATGCAGTGTCCTTCTTGGGGCATGTAGTTTCTAAGGATGGAGTAATGGTGGATCCTTCTATGATTGAGACAGTGAAGAATTGGGTAAGACCTACTAATGTGTCAGAAATAAGGAGCTTTGTTGGATTAGATAGCTATTATCGTTGATTTGTCAAGGGATTCTCTTCCATTGCTTCCCAATTGACGAACTTGACTAAGCAGAATGTCCCATTTGTATGGTCGGACGAGTGTGAAGAAAGCTTTCAGAAGCTCAAGACTTTGTTGACTACTGCACCAATTCTCACCTTGCCCGTGGAAGGTAAGAATTTCATTGTCTATTGTGATGCATCCTATTCGGGTTTGGGTGCAGTGCTAATGCAAGAGAAGAATGTAATTGCTTACGCTTCGAGGCAATTAAAAGTGCATGAGCGTAACTATCCAACTCATGATTTGGAATTGGCCGCGGTAGTGTTTGCATTAAAGCAATGGAGATGCTATTTATATGGGGTTAAGTGTGAGGTCTATACGGAGCATCGTAGCCTACAGTATGTCTTTACTCAGAAAGATTTGAACTTGAGACAGAGGAGATGGATGGAACTACTGAAGGACTACGACATCACTATTTTGTATCATCCGGGGAAGGCGAATGTTGTAGCGGATGCTTTAAGTAGAAAGGCGGGAAGCATGGGAAGTCTAGCTCACTTGCAAGCTTCTAGACGCCCATTGGCTAGAGAAGTTCAGATTCTGGCTAACGACCTTATGAGACTAGAAGTAAATGAGAAGGGAGGATTTTTAGCTTGTGTGAAGGCAAGATCCTCCTTCCTTGACAAGATTAAGGGAAAGCAGTTTAATGATGAAAAATTGATCCGGATCCGAGATAAAGTGTTGCAAGGAGAGGCTAAAGAAGCGACAATCGATGAGGAAGGTGTTTTGAGGATTAAGGGAGAGGTATGTGTACCCCGCGTCGATGATTTGATCAACACTATTTTGACAGAGGCTCATAGTTCAAGGTATTCGATACATTCGGGTGCAACCAAGATGTACCGTGACCTAAAGCAACACTTTTGGTGGAGTAGAATGAAGCGTGATATTGTGTATTTTATTGCCAAATGTCCAAACTGTCAACAAGTAAAGTATGAACACCAAAGGCCCGGAGGAACACTTCAGAGAATGCCCATTCCTGAATGGAAGTGGGAAAGAATTGCGATGGATTTCGTGGTTGGTCTTCCAAAGACATTGGGAAAGTTTGATTCTATTTGGGTAATTGTTGATAGGTTAATAAAGTCTGCTCACTTCATTCCGTTCAAGGTGACTTACAATGCAGAGAAGTTAGCCAAACTTTACATCTCGGAAGTGGTGCGATTGCATGGGGTTCCACTCTCCATTATATCAGATAGAGGTACGCAGTTTACTTCTAAGTTTTGGAAAACATTGCATGCGGAATTGGGTACTAGGTTGGACCTTAGTACTGCGTTCCATCCTCAGACCGATGGTCAGTCTGAGAGAACGATTCAAGTGTTGGAGGATATGCTTCGAGCATGTGTGATAGAGTTTGGTGGCCATTGGGATAGCTTCTTACCCTTAGCAGAGTTCTCCTACAACAATAGCTATCACTCAAGCATTGATATGGCCCCATTTGAGGCACTATATGGGAGAAGATGTAGGTCTCCCATTGGGTGGTTTGATGCATTTGAGGTTAGACCTTGGGGTACTGACCTTCTGAGAAAATCGTTAGATAAAGTGAAATCTATTCAAGAAAAGTTGTTAGTGGCGCAAAGTAGGCAAAAGGAATATGCAGATCGAAAAGTTAGAGACTTGGAGTTCATGGAGGGTGAACAAGTCTTGCTGAAGGTTTCACCCATGAAAGGGGTGATGCGTTTTGGAAAAAGGGGTAAATTGAGCCCAAGGTATATTGGTCCCTTTGAAGTACTTAATCGAGTAGGGGAGGTGGCTTATGAGTTAGCCTTGCCTCCAGGACTGTCCGGAGTGCATCCGGTATTCCATGTGTCTATGTTGAAAAGATACCATGGGGATGAAAACTATATTATTCGTTAGGATTCAGTTTTGCTTGATGAGAATTTGTCTTATGAGGAGGAACCTGTTGCCATTCTAGATAGAGAAATTCGCAAGTTGAGATCAAGGGAGATTGCATCCATCAAAGTTCAATGGAAGAATCGACCCGTTGAAGAAGCCACTTGGGAGAAGGAGGCAGATATGTGAGAAAGATACCCACATCTGTTTACAGATTCAGGTACTCCTTTTTGCCCTTGTTTTCCTTCTTGTGATCGTTCGGGGACGAACGATGGGTAAATTGGTATCTATTGTAACGACCTGTTTAGTCATTTTGAGCAGCAGATTTTATTTCTGAAAAACTGGCTGAGACGACGGACCCCACGACGGACCGTCATGGGCACGACGGACCGTCGCAGGGTCTCGTTTCAAAACACTTAAAAAAATCTGAAATTGGGTACTGAAAATTGACTCTCTGAACTTCGTGACGGAATGGCAGGACGGACCGTCACAGGCGTGATGGACCATCACAGAGTGTTCAGTGAAAATCCAGTCTCTGAACCTTGCGACGACCTGTAGGATGGGCCGTCGCAGGCACGACGGGCTGTCGCAGGTTGCGTAATCCCAGTCTGGTTCGGACTTCTTATTATGTTTTAAGGGACGTTTTTGACTATTCCTGCTTTAATTATAAAGTTAGTGGGTTAATGTTAATAAGTCTAATTACTTGGGGGTTAAAAGAGGTAACCCTAAGTTAATTAGTGGGTTATTATTGCCATCTTTTATTCTTAATTATATACTAATTAGGGTAAAAGAAAGAGGATTTTGAATAAAGAAAATAGAAAGAACAAGAGAAAGAGAGAGAAAGTCGAACGAGAAAGAGGAGAAACGAAGAGAAACAAAGCTTGGGAAATTGCTTGCTTGATCACTAATCTTCGGTGGAGGTAGGTTATGATTTTCATGTTTTCATAGTAAACTCTTAATAGAGAATGATATGTATTGATAGTATTGTAAACCCTGCTATGTGCTTAATTGTATGCATGCATGAATGTGATTATATAATTGTGATTATATTAAGCATGATGAAGTTATTGAATCCCAAATCTTGATAAAAACCTAATCTCTTTTTAATGATGATGCCTTGGTAAGGGAGAAGGCTTGATGAATTAAAGTAATGAGATTGATGATGCCTTGGTAAGGGAGAAGGCTTGATGAACTAAAGTAATGAGATTGATGATGCCTTGGTAAAGAAGAAGGCTTGATGAGTTGATAGAATGAGATTAGGGGATCAGGTGTCACGAACCGACACGTAGAATTAGGAGATCGGGTGTCACGAACTGACACGTAGAATTAGGGGATCGGGTGTCACGAACCGACACGTAGAATTAGGGGATCGGGTGTTACGAACCGACACGTAGATTTAGGGGATCAGGTGTCACGAACCGACACATAGATTTAGGGGATCGGGTGTCACGAACCGACACGTAGATTTAGGGGATTGGGTGTCACGAACCGACAGTAGATTTAGGGGATCGGGTGTCACGAACCGACATGTAGATTTAGGGGATCGGAGTGTCATGTTCCGACACATAGTGGTAGGGGATCGGAGTGTCACGTACCGACACAAGAGGATTAATGAATATGAGGGAGCGGAGTGTCACGTACCGACACAAGAGAAATAAAGATAATGAATCTTGAAAGATGTTAATATACTCAATCTAATGAACATAATTCCCAAATGAGTATGGTATTGAGGCTTGAGTCCTTATGTGTGAACATGACAGTAATTGTTAATGATATAGTACTTGTTGTTGCTACATGTTGAGTATCATAGTTGATTTTATGATATTACTTGGTATATATTGTTTTCTATTTTGAGTTGGCCGATGATATCTACTCAGTACCCGTGTTTTGTACTGACCCCTACTTTTATTGTTTTCTTCTTGTTATTTGTGGAGTACAACAAACGTACCGTCGTCTTCAACTCAACCGCAATTCTAGCCAGTCTTCGTCACATCGGATCTTTAGGGTGAGCTAATGTTTCTAGCTTGGACTGGATCTTCTTCCTCATGTCTTGATGCCTTGAAGTTCCGGCATGGACTAGCTTTTATGTATTTTTAGCTTCTTAGAAACTCTTAGATTTAGTAATTTGATCATAGATGTTCTTGTGGTGATGACTTCCAGATTTTGGGGATAATAATAGTTATTGAATTGGTTTTTATTAATGATTTTAAGTCTTCTGCATTGTTTTCTATTTATTATGTTCGAAATGTTAAGGTTTAGAATGGTTGGTTCGCTCACATAGGAGGGTAAGTGTGGGTGCCAGTCGCGATCCGGATTTGGGTCGTGACATTACCTGTCCGGTATACTACCGGTTCCCTTCCGGACCGGGACTAACACGACAAAATTTACCGGTTTACCGGTCCAGTCCATTCCCGGTTCCGAAACGGTACAGGTTCTCACAGTACTGATTCCGTCCCGGTTCAACAACTTACCGGTCCGGTTCACCCGATTCCGGTACCACCGCCAGTCTTACCCCCTACTTTACCGACTCCCCACGACCTGCACACACATACACACTACTACACATTATTATACATACACACACGGAGACATGGGAAAAAATCAGGAAGAAAAAGGAGGAGAAACATGAAAAGAAAAAAAATACACACAAAAAGGAAGAGAATCACCCTTAAACAAAAAATCAACAAATATATTCACATTTTATTTTATATTTTGCTTTGACTCACAAACAAAAGTTGAAGTTGAGGTTTACTTTCATAGTTTCGAGTTCGTTGTTCCTTATTCGAATTGTTTTATTTTGGTGAAATTTTCACAAGAGGTACCATTTAATTTTTATTTAATAATTTAATATCATGTTTATACAAGCATTGATTGCAATATATTGAAGTTGTCAAATTTCATATGTGGTTAAACAGTTATGTTTTTATATGAAATATGTTCAAATATTTCATATCAACTTTATGTTTAGATCCTTTATATAGTTATATTTAGAATGCTATAACAAACCGTAGTTTATTTCATCTTAAATAACCCATAGTTCATTTCATGCTTAAGTAAAATTATTGTCTAAGTCTATTCTTATTTTTCATATTTAGTTATATAATGATAATATGTATAGTTATTATGTAAAGATGTTAATTTTCTAATGATAATATGCATAGTTATTCAAATTTTTATATTCATGTCTTACTAATTTGAATGAATTCTTTGTTTGATTGTGATTAAAAAGTATTAAATTAAGTTTTATATTATATTATGTGTGTTGTCTTACATTATTATTTTTTGGATGCTATTAAGAATAATAATAATAATAAACTTGATAGGATAAAAAGAAGATAAAAAAATTGAAAGAAAAAAGATAAAAAGAATAATAACAATAAAATAGAATAAGGAAAAGAGATAGAATACGTGAATAACATAAGAAGAAAAGAAGTAGAAGAGAAAGGACATCTGAATCAGAAAAACACTAATAGAAAAACAAAAAAATATATAATAAAAAAAATGGTGAAAATGTACAGGAAAAATAAAAAATAAATATAATAAAAAATACTGTAAAAATGAAAAGAAACAAAAAGTATAGTGTTAAAAAAATAATAAAATATATTATTAATTATCAATTAAAAAAACACAACTATTTTTTTTAAAAAGGGTAAGAAAAGAAAAAGAAGAAAAATCAATGTAAAAACCAAAAATATAAAATAAGAAAAGTTAAAACAAAAAAAAAAGTGAAAAATTAGTATAAAAAAAATAAGAAGAGAGAAAAAAAACACAATAAAAAACAAATAAGAAAAATAAAATAAAAGAGAGAAATTAAGAAGCAGACAAATGTTGAAAGCATGAAAAATAAATAAATAAATAATAAAAATGTGTAAAAACTTCACATGTTTATAAAATAGTATAGTTTTAAATATGTTAATATAAATCAAAGAATGAGGGTAAATATATTTGTCTTAATATTAGTTTAAGTCATAAAAGTCAATAAAGCGATCGCGCTAGAACCACGAGACTCGAGGGATGCCTAATACCTTCCCCTTGGTTAACAGAATTCCTTATCCGAATTTCTTGTTCGCAGACCAAAAAAAAGTCATTTCCTTTTGGTTGGGGATTAAACAAAAAAGGTGACTTGAAACACCATAACTCAATTCCAAGTTGCAACTCTGAATATAGAATAATCTCTTTTCAAAATGTCACTTTAATTGAAAAAACTCTTTTCTTTCAAAACAAGCTTTTCAATTTTGAGGAAAAAATAGGGTTGTGACAGATGGGGACTCCACTGGGGACTAACTAGAATTTGAGCTTGTAAATATGGACTTCTACATGACTTTATTATTCATTTACTCATTTATCAGTTTTTGGATATTGTATTTAATGACATAATGTGTTATCTGCTTGCTTATTTACCATTTTGGATATTATGTGAACTATTATATAATTGTCTTTCCTCGCGCATCCATCTGAGTCTTCTAAGATACTTTATTTGGAGATGTGATTACGCTCTCGAGCCATGAGACACCAGAGATACGACAACGCTCCTGGGAAGGATTCTATAAAAATACGTCTTAGGATGGGAAGGACTTACAGTGAGGCCGGAAAGCGCTGCTACTGGTAAGATATCCCTTCTCGACTCGAGTGATCCGCTCGTTTTACAGTCAGTCTAGACACCTGCTCTATTAGGCTGTTTACCTAGTAAAACAAGCCTCAATGATGACTCTCCCTAATAGGATCTGATTTATCTGCATCATGCATATTGTTGAATTAATGGGGAGCTCGACACAAGGGTCAAGTCTATCTAGGATAGGTACCCCTATTTAAGACTGTTATGTGCATTATTTGTGATACTTGTTACATTATTGGGAAGGCTATACAAATGTTGACCGGCTTTAGATAAATTAATTAAAACAAAAATTTATAAAGGTGTAAAATTAAAATTTTTGTCTTCCTTTTATTTAACACAATTTTCTCTACCAAAATTTTTATTTCTTTCACAAATAGAAAATCTATTATCACCATCAAATTTTTCTACAAAAAATAAAAGAAAGGTTGAAAATTTAATTAACAAAAAATAAAATATAATCGAATATACTATTTTTTAAAAAAAAAAGGGGGGGGGGGTCTGGCTTGGTTATCTAATAAAAGATTTTTTTAAAAAACTTTTGAGGGCTAATTATATATATAGTGATATAAAAAAAAAAGAAATATAAAATAAAATTAAAAATAAAAGAAAATTACTTTTTTTGTATCCCTTAACTCTACTCAGAATATTTAATAGAAGATATTTTTTTTTAAAAAAAAGGTATAGGACTTGGATAAAATGTGATGATTCTCCTCTTGGTGTCCAATAGTGTTTATAATTCTATAATTCTTACGTATTTCTTATTAAAAAATATATTTTATTAAACCTTACTTTTGTCATTATCATAATATAGAAAAATATGAATCCATATGAAAAGGGAGATAAGAGGCATAGGGAGGATCAATCACCTCGATTCATGATATTGGATAAGGCTCCGACACTTTTGAAAACAAGGTATGAAAATATGAAAAATCATGGAAAAGGAATGGTGTTCAAATGCTTGGGATTTCTACGAAGCCTTTTGTATGTTGAGACACGACGAAATTTAATAGAAGCACTAGTTCATTTTTGGGATCCGTTTAAAAACGTATTCCATTTTTCTGGTTGTGAACTCAACCCCACACTTGAAGAGATAGGGAAATTTATCGGAAAGGGTAAACTTCTTCACAAAGGAGATCTATGATACCAAAACATATTAATGGGAGGAGGTTTTTAGAGTTACTACACATAAATGAGAATGATATAGGTGGTTGACTTGATATTGAATGAGTTTCATTATAATTTTTGTACAAAAGATATGACAAACAGGATGGATTCAAAGTATATGGAAAAAAACTCTGTAATAATGGATGTCGTTTGACCTGGGAAGCGCACAATGATGATGCCTTCGTGGTGACTTTTTTGGGGATCATGGTATTTTCAAAAAAGGGAGGAAAGATTAGCATGAACTTGGCTGCAGTCATTACAACTTTTGAGAAAAAGCCTAATATCACCCTCGTACCAATTATTCTGGCAGATATCTATCGTGCTTTAACAATTTGTAAGGATGGAAAAGACTACTTTGAGGGATGCAATATGTTATTACAACTATGGATGTTTGAGCACATTCGTTATCACCCTTATGCAGTGAACTTTAAAGTAGAAAGGAATGATTATATTGGAGGCCACAAGGAAAGAATCAAAGATCATAGTTTTTTGAAGGGTATTGAGACTTGAAAGAAATACCTCAATAATCTGACTGCTGATAAGATTGTGTGGAATTATCACTAGTCCCCATCGGTCAAGGTGATATACATGTCTACTTTTTGATCATTTATTATCCTAATGGGTTTTTGAGGTGTCCAACCTTACATGCCACTTAGAGTTATGCGACAACTTGGGCGATGCCAGTTTCTATCACCTAATGAAGATATGCGGGAATTTATGTATGAGTTTTATTCCGAGTTTCCTTTAAGGCAATCAGAGATATTTAAGACTTTTTTTTGGGGGGGGATGCATACTCTCAAGTCCCCACGATATGGTGAAGGATTGCACCAAAGGTGAGGTGGACCAAGCATACTTAGAGTGGGTTCATGATTAGCCCCCTCCTAAGGTTATGCTAGAAGGATCGATAAAAGGACCCATAGATCCAGAAGCAGAAATTGAGGTTAGGATTAAGCAAGCTCGCCTTGAAGTCGAAAGAAGTTATAGATCAACTCAGGATATCCTAAGTAATGACCCGAGGAACCCTAAAGAAGAGTTGGCCCGACGTGATGTGATATTTGAAGTTAGAGTTAGAAAACACCGTTCTACCATTCTGACCTTACAAGAAGACTTGGGAATTGCCACAGGCGCTATGTAGCAACCGTAAGAGGAGTATAAAAAAGAAAATTTCCATCTTATCTTCGCATAATCTAGACTCCAGACCCAAGTTAAGGCCCCTATGGAACGGGATAGAGAAATACCAAGGCATTTCAGTGCTTATCAGGCAGAGTGTGAGATTGAGAGAAGTCAAAGGATAGACGAGCGAGATTCACTCTGCCTTCAAATTGAAGAGCTCCACGAACAAGGGGAAAATATGACACATGAAGTCAATATTGCTCAGCACTGGTTACAGAATTGTTATGACCGTATGGATGAAGCCAGAGATCAAATACTACAACTCAGAGATGAACTCAACTATGTTTATGCTGGATATCTACACTAGAACGATGAGAGGTTGGGCCGACATACCGTGCTTTGCTCCACATCTAGCGAAAGTGTTGGCAATGATTTATAAGGGTCTTGGAGATGATTGAGATCCAAGGAATTAGTTTGTTTTCGAGTCTATTTTCTTAGTAGTGGTTGTTTTATTTTTATTTTTATTTATTTATTTTTCTCTCATTTTGTTATTTTATTTCTTTTTAGAGTCTATCTAAGTCTTAGGTACTTCTGTTTTTCATGTTTTATTCAAATCATTATTTTAAAAATATTTGAAAATGAATGAAAAAGATTTGCTTTTCGTCACCTATGTGCATATGTCATGCCATTAAAAAAATTATTATTAATATCGCTCTCGAACTACGCAAAAATCTGATTCATGCACCAACATGATACGTAGGCAACCCAAGGGGTTCGATCCAAATAAATAAATAAGTAAATAAATAAATAAAAAATAAATAAATAATAATAATATAAATAAATAATAATAATAATAATAAAATAATAAATAAGTAAGGAAGAGATGAACGCCTACGTAAGCCGGTATAAAACATAAGGTCTTTCATATTAGAAGTACGTATGTGGCTGCAATGTGCATAATTTCTTAACACTAATCTATTTATTACTCCATTCAGAGAGAGAGAGAGAGGGGGAGAGAGAGATATATACTAGCTTAAAGGTGGTTGGTTTGTGGTTAAGTTGACATCACATCCTTACAAGACAAGGTCAAAAAGGAAACAAAAATGGCCCAGTAAGACGAGAATGAATCGGACAATGATGAGATTCAAAACCAGATGACTTCACAGAAAACAAGGTCAATGAAAGAGATAAGGGAATTAAAACAACAAACGACAGATATGTACGAGGCTTGGATGAGTGGACAACCTCCACCGTCTTCAATTCGAGACTATCTTAATACAAATATGTCGCCCCCCATCCAGATGTCGACAAGCGATCCAATATATCCCCCTGGATTCGACCCCTATGCTAACACATCCAATGTCGTTGGAACTTCTATGGTGTACTCTTCGACTACACCTATGATAAGTAATCCACTATTTGTGTCAACTGCTTTGACTAACCGTCTTGCAACCAACAATGATGCCCAAATCCAATAGGGATCCTCCGCCCAAAGATCGTCATAACCACAGTTACACTCTTGAAGAGGCCATTAATATTCCAAGCTCTTATTCGCACATTCATCAATGATGTTCCCTTATCAAAGTTGAAAAGACGATTAAGAATGAGGAACATGAAGAGATGTCTAAAAAATGAAGAGTTTGGAACGGAGTATAAGAAATATGCAAGAACTATGAGGCTACAAAAGCATCTCATTCAGTGACTTGTGTATGTTTCCTCACGTACATTTGCCTGTTGATTTTAAAACCCCAAATTTTGAGAAATACGATGGTCACTGAGACCCCATAGCTCATTTGAAAAGATATTGCAATCAATTGAGGGGTGCAGAGGGAAAAGAAGAGCTACTTCTGGCGTATTTTGGGGAAAGCTTAGTAGGGATTGCATCTGAATGGTTCATAGATTAGGATATTGCCAAATGGAATACATGGGGTGATTTGGCTCGATGTTTTGTGCAACTATTCCAACATAATATTGACATTGTGCCAGATCGCTCTTCGTTAGCCAACACGAGGAAAAAGGCCATGAAAAATTTTCGTGAATATTCTGTCAAATTGAGGGAGCAACCTGCTAGGGTTAAATTACCAATGAAGGAGTCAGAGATGATTGGTCTTTTTCTCCAATCACAAGAAGCTGATTACTTTCACTATTTGCTTTCTGCCATCAGGAAAATATTTGCTGAAGCTATTAAGGTAGGGGAAATGGTGGAAAATGGCATGAACTCTGGAAAGATTATAAGTCAAGCTGCCTTAAAAGCAACAACACAAGTGCTTCAAAATGGTTCTAGGAATATTGGAGGGAAGAAGAGAAGGGAGGATGTAGCCACTATTGTATCAGCGCCTAAGACATATGTCCAAGATAATTCCCCACATCACTATTTTCCTTCCCACGCTCCATAATATTTTGTCCCATACTCTCAATATCCTGTTTTTAACGCACAACCAATTGCACCCCCTTCTTAACCACAATGGCGTGCACCACTTCCCTAAAATCATCCACCACCCCACAAGTTCATCAAAATACTTCTAAAATTCCTTTTCATCCTAGACCACAATACAAGAAGGGAAATGGAGTTAAAGATAAGTTCACTCCTATTAGGGAGTCATATGCTAGCTTGTTCCAAAAAATAAGGACATTGAATGTTTTGAGTCCTATTGAGAGAAAGATGTTGATCCTCCCCCGAGAAATCTATATTATTCTCAACATTGCGCATATTGTTCTAATGCCCCAGGTCACAACATAGAGAGATGTTGGTATTTGAAAAGGGTCATTCAGGATTTGATCGATTCTAATCGAATTATAGTTGAAAATTTGAGTGGACCCAACATCAATCAAAATCCATTACCGAGGCATACTAAAACAAACATGCTAGAAATAATGAAGGGTCATGGATGATTTGAATCTCCGTATAAGCCAACCCTTAAGGTTGGAACTGGCATTGAGAAATCGGCGAATGTTGTTGATTTGACAAAAGTGATGCCTTTAGGGCGGAAAGTAGGTTAGAAAAATTAAGCCCATCAAACACACTCATATTAACTGTGAAAGGAGCACTTGAAGATGTTTGTTCAAGTCCGAGTAAGGCAAAATCATTGACCCAAAAAGGCGAAACAAGCCTATCTTGATCGTGCAAGGGGCCTATATTCCTCCTGTGATTATCAAGCCAGTTTCCCAACTCCCAATGACTAATCCTAAAGTTGTTCCTTGGAATTATGAGCCTACTGTCGTGACATACAAGGGGAAAGAAGTCGATGAAGAAATATATGAAGTAGTAGGAATAACCCGTTTAAGAAGATGTTATGCCCCGATGGAATTAAGGAAACTAAAAATGATCAAATACAAATAAAGAGTTCGGTCACTGAAGGAGAGGCAGAGGAGTTCCTAAGGAAGATGAAACTATCATACTACTCCGTGGTGGAACAATTAAGAAAAACTCCAGCCCATAAAAATCTCTTTGTTTTATTTGCTAATACATTCTGATGAACATCGTAAGGTTGTAATGAAAATTTTGAATGAAGCACATGTTCCTAGTGAAGTTACAGTGAGTCAGTTAGAGAAGATTGCTGGGAGAATATTTTAGTTAAACCACATATCCTTTTCAGATGATAAACTACCCAAGGAAGGTACGGGACATAACCAAGGCCTCCACATCTCTGTAAAGTGTGAGACTTCATATGTCACTCAAGTTTTAATTGATGGAGGATCTGGAGAAAATATTTGTCAATCTACAGAAATTGAATGTTAGTGGTGAAAGGGTCCGACCCAACGATGTATGTGTTAGAGCTTTTGATGGGTCAAAAACATATGTCATTGGTGAGATAGAGCTCGTACTAACCATAGGTCCTCTGGATTTTGCTGTGAATTTTCAAGTGTTGGATATCAATGCATCCTACAATCTATTGTTGGGGAGACCATGGGTGCATAGGGCTGGGGCAGTCCCCTCCACGTTGCATCAAATGATTAAGTTTGAATACGATTGACAAGAAGTGATTGTTCATGGTAAGGGGGATTTGTCAATCTAAATGACTCCTCCCTCTCTTTTATCAAGCCGAATAATGAGAATGAGGCACTAGTTTATCAAGCTTTTGAGGTAGTGGTTGTAGATCATGTCCTCGAGGGGATTGTCATTTCAAAACCAAAGATGTTCATTCCATCTGTGATGGTGGTAAATGAATTGCTGAAACATGGGTTTGAGCCGGGTAAAGGTTTAGGAATCTTCTTGCAAGGGAGAGTTTATCCATTGAGTTCACGAAAGAGCATTGATAATTTTGGCTTAGGCTACCAACCTAGAGTCGAAGACAAAATGAAGGCAAAGAAGAAGAAGAGAGATGTATGGTCACTTACCAAGCCTATAGAACCAATCTACAAATCTTTCATTAAAGCCCGCAATAGAATCTTATCAATCATCTTTTCCATAGCCAGTGATGAAGTAAGTGAAGAAATGATCAACTATTTTCATGATTTATTTGTCGAGGTTGATATGGTGGAACTCGGAGAAGGCACTAGCGACAGAGATATGCAATTCATTGGTCCTGATGTCCATCTAAACAATTGGGAGGCCAATCCTCTCCCTGTTTAAGACGAGTCTTGGTAGTCTGTCTTGTTTTTTCTTTTGTCGTCCGATTCATTCAAGGATTATAATTTGGATTTTATCTTGTCGTTTTATTTCAAACTCTCTATTTCCCTTTTCAATAGGATGCAATTGCTTTTTTATTTCAGTCTAATATATTTGTTCGTTTACTTTTATACAATTCTTTCTATGCGTATTCTAGTGATATGACATGCATGCAGAATTTTTCGCCAGATCTTAATATCCAATCTATTCTTCGACCTAATATTGAAATAATAAGTCAAGAAATCAAATATAATGAAGAAGGAGTATTTGAAGAAGTAAGGAGGGATTTCAATCATTTTGAAAATAAGTCAAACCCAAACAAGAGTGAAACTAAGACGATAAATTTGGGGGATCATGAAATTATGAAGGAGACTAAGATAAGAGTACATGTTCGACATCAAAAGGAAGACATAATACAGGCCCTGTTTGATTGCAAAGATGTTTTTGTGTCATCCTATGATGACATGCCTGGATTAAGCACTGACATGGTTGTTCACAGGTTGCCAATTGATCATAATTTTCCTTCGATAAAGCATAAGTTGAGAAAACTTAAAACCGACACGAGTGTAATAATTAAAGAGGAGATCAGAAAAGAACTTGCAGCCAAAGTCATTCGAGTCACTCAATATCCTTTTTTGTTAGCCAACATCGTACCCTTCCCTAAGAAAGACGGCAAAGTTTGAATGTGTGTTGATTATCGTGATTTGAACAAAGCAAGTCCAAAAGATGATTTTCCTTTTCCTAACATCCATATTTTATTGGATAATTGTGCTAAACACGAGGTTGCATCTTTTGTGGATTGCTATACGGGTTACCATCATATTATTATGGATGACGAAGAGGTAGAAAAACATCTTTTATCACTCCATGGGGTACATATTGTCATCGGGTTATGCCTTTTGGGTTAAAAAATGCAGGGGAAACTTATATGAAAGCAATGAAAACCATGTTTCATGATATGATGCATAGAGAAATCGAAGTTTATGTGGATGATGTTATCATTAAATCTAAAAAGCAGTCAAAACATGTAAAAGAGTTAAGGAGATTCTTCGAAAGACTTCGCAGGTATACCTCAAGCTCAATCCTTCAAAATGTGTATTTGGAGTACCATCGGGGAAGCTTTTGGGGTTTATAGTCAGTCGAAGAGGTATCGAGTTGGATCCTTCAAAATTAAAAGTTATTCAAGAATAGCCATCTCCAAAGAACAAAACTGAGGTTATGAGCCTTCTAGGAAGGTTAAACTACATCAGCAGATTCATTGCTCAACTCACAACAACTTGTGATCCAATCTTTAAGTTGTTAAAAAAGAATGCCACAGTCGAGTGGACTGAAGAATGTCGAGAGGCTTTTGAAAGAATTAATAATTATCTATCGAATGCCCCTGTGTTGGTTCCTCCCGAGCCGAGAAGACCTTTTATATTGTATATGTCAGGTTTGGATAATTCTTTTGGTTGTGTATTGGTTCAGCATGATGACACTGGGAAGAAAGAGCGGGTCATTTATTACCTCAACAAGAAGTTTACCGTTTACGAAGCCAAGTACACCCTTCTTGAAAGAACGCGTTGTGCCCTAACTTGGATAGCAAAGAAGTTGAAGCATTATCTTTCATCTTACACTACTTATCTCATTTCTCGTATGGATCCGTTGAAACATATTTTTCAAAAACCCATGCCCACAGGCAGGCTTTCGAAGTGGCAAATATTGCTCACATAGTTTGACATTATCTATGTGATGCGGACCGCAATGAAAGCTCAAGCATTGGCGGATCATTTGACAGAGAACCCTATTGATGAAAAATAGGAACCACTTAAAACCTATTTTCCAGATGAAGAAATATCTTGTATTGACGAAATTATTCACGATAACAATCAAGGTTGGAATTTATTCTTTGATGGTGCCTCTAACAAGAAAGGAGTTAGAATAGGAGCAGTTCTCATGTCTGAATCAGTGGAATATTACCCTATAACAGCCCAACTTAGATTCTATTGTACTAATAATATGTCTGAATATGAAGCATGCATTTTGGGTTTGAGGTTAGCTGCTAACATGGGCATCCAAGAACTGCTAGTGTTAGGCGACTCATACTTGCAAGTTCATCAAATTCAAGGAGAATGGGAAACTCGAGAACCAAAGATCTTACCATATCAACATTGTTTACAAGGTCTTTGTCAACGATTCGTGTCAATAAAGTTTAGACACATTCCCAGAGTTCACAATGAGATTGCAGACGCATTGGCCACTTTATCTTCGATGCTCCAACATCCTGATGACGCTCATATTGATCCTTTATACATACAAATTCGTGATCAACATGCTTATTTCAATATGATTGAGGAGGAATTTGATGGTAAACCTTGGTTTCATGATATCAAAACATATCTTCAGTCTGGAGAATGTCTGTCGGATGTAACTAGTAATCAAAAAAGGACTATTCAACGACTAGCAAGGGGTTTTTTCTTAAGCGGAGGCATGCTATACAAGAAGACAGTCGATTCAGGTCTTTTAAGGTGTGTAAATGCTCAAGAGGCTTGAACAATCATGATTGAAGTACACTAAGGAGTTTGTGGACCTCACATGAATGAATATGTTCTAGCAAAGAAGATACTTCGAGCAGGCTATTATTGGCTTACCATGGAGCGGAATTTCATATGATTTGTTCGTAAATGTCATTAATGTCAAATACATGGTGATTTGATACATTTTTCTCCTTCTGAGTTGCATGCAATGTCTGCTGCATGGCCTTTCGTGGCATGGGGAATGGATGTAATTTGACCGATAGAACCAAAAGCATTGAATGGTCACAGGTTCATCTTGGTGGCCATTGATTATTTTACAAAGTGGGCGGAAGCAGTAATTTTCAAGTCAGTGACCAAGAAGGTCGTGGTGGATTTTACCCATTTCAACATCATCTGTCGGTTTGATATTCCAAAGGTGATTATTACTGATAACGGTACGAATCTCAACAGCCAATTAATGCAAGAGGTATGCCATTAGTTTAAGATTGAGCATCGAAATTCGACTCCGTATCGCCCAAAGGCAAACAGGGCTGTAGAAGCTGCTAACAAAAATATAAAAAAAATACTTTGTAAGATGGTGCAAAGTTCTCCAAAATGGCATAAAAAGTTACCTTTTGCTTTGTTGGGTTATCGCACCACAGTCCGTACGTCAGTGGGCGCTACCCCGTGTTCACTGTATAAGGGACTGAGACAGTTATACCTGCAGAGGTTAAGATTCCATCTTTATGAGTTGTTGTGGAGGTTGAAATTGATGATGATGAGTGGATCAAAACACGGTTAGATAAATTAAGTGTGATTGATGAGAAGCGTCTAATATCGATATGTCATGGACAATTGTACCAGAAAAAATGGCACGAGCATACAACAAGAGAGTGCGTCCTAGACATTTCAAAGTGGGTCAATTAGTGTTGAGACACATTCTGCCAAATTTGAAAGGACCATTTATTGTAAAAAGGGTATTACCCAATGGTGCTCTTTACTTAGCAGATATAGAAGGCAAAATGACAGAAATGGTCATCAATGTTGATGCCGTGAAAAGATATTTTATATGATTTGATTTTTGGCGTTTAGAAACCCTTATGTTTGGGCTCGACATTTCAAAGGTTGATTCAATGGAAACTCTTGGTTATGTTGTTTCCTTGGTTTTTTCAAAAAAAATTAAAAGAAAAAAAATACAAAAAAATTTGTCTGAACTACGTTCGACCTGATTCTTGTCTCAATAAGATACGTAGGCAGCCCTAGTGTTGGGTTTGGTTCAACCAAATACAAATCTAAAAATAATTGTAGTAAATTGGGGCAAAAGTCGTTTGCTTATTCATTTGGTGTTTCATCCCAAAACTCAAAATCAACCCCATCATCTAAAGTCAACCAAAGAAATGTCTTTGCATTAACCCTTGATATGTCAATAGTAAGTTGGTTAAGGGTAGGTGAGAATCTTGAATGGGCACCATAAGATAAATGTGAGTAGAGAGAAATAAAAATGAGAGAGTCTTATTGGTGAAAACCCTAAGTGGGAACCGTAAGACGAAAATGAGTTGAATATGAGAGAGTCTTATTGGTGAAAACCTTGACAGGCACCATGAGGCAAACGTGAGCTGGAGGAATTAACATGATAGAGTTTTAGTTGCAAAAACCTTCGTGAATATCATAAAGTGAATAAGGGTTTTAAATTATTTATGGCTTCATAGGATGTTGGGATCCCCCATCAAGATTGAATGATCAATAATGGTTGGTGAATAGATTGGATAGACAAGTCTGGAAATTAATTCAAACTGCATAACATGATCAGTAGACTCGGGTTCCACACTCAGATATGTTTTTCTTTCTTCTTCTTACTGAAAAGAGAGTCTGTATCGAATCTTTTCTTTTATTCTCATGTAATTCGTAGTTTTCTTATACTTTTCGTCACCTTATTTCATATCTATTTGAGTCGGGTCTGTGTCAAGAAACTAGGAAGGGATTTCAAGACTCGCTACCAACCCTCTAAATTGTACTAGGCGAAGCTCAGATTAATGAGTTATAATCTGTCTTCAAGTGTTGTATTTGAAAAGTCTCAGATTTTACGAAGGCTAAACAATAAGTGTTGTGGAATAAAGACATTAGATTTAGGTCCCAAAATAAGCAAATTTGGGTGAAAGTACAATCAATCAATAAGGAGTATTGACCGTTGGAAACAACCAAGTGTCACAACTGCAGAGTCACCCTTGTCAAAAGATGGAACCAAAAACCAACCACCACCTTTTCAAACTCACGAATTTTCTTTGTTGAAGCAGGGACACAAGTTGTTTCAAGATTAAAGATTCGAGGAACCTAGATGTTCAACCTAGTCTACAATGAGTGAAATGGAAACCCTACAATAAAGATTTGCGGAACTCAATTTCTGAAAATTGGCCAATATAAATCAAAATAGCAATTACCTGAGAGGTTAAATATATATTTTCTTGAATGTATTGAGAATAATGTAGATAACATTCACATTGTTTTGTTGGTATTGTTAGTCTATTGAATGCTTTCTTAGCAGGGCCCTCCTGGATAATGGAACTAGCAGGATCCTCCTGAATAATGGGATTAGCAGGAAACTCCTAGATAATGGGACTAGCAGGACCCTCCTCGATAATGGGACTAGCAGGACCCTCATGGATAATTGGATTAACAAGACCCTCCTGGATAATGGGACTAGCAGGACCCTCCTAGATCAAGGGATTAGTAGGACCATCCTGGATAATGGGACTAGCAGGACCCTCCTGGATAATGGGACTAGAAGGATCATCCTGGATAATGGGATTTTAGCAGGACCCTCCGGATAATGGGATTAGATTACTTTCTTCTAGAATAAACATTTCCTAGTTTGATTTTATGTTTTATATATTTATATTTGCTAATAACTCAGGAAAAAATTTCCCAGTGAAAACTAGGGCAAATATTTTGTTTATTTTTTTGTTTGTGGTGGTTTTCAGGTTTCCTCAAGCGAAATATGAATTTGAGATTCAAGAACAAAGTTTCAACTTTTTTTAGAATAATTAATTCCATGATGATCAGAATTAGCTTCATCAATGCATGTAACATCCTGACGTCCTTACATCTTTTACTAGTCAATTTTTTATCAAGAAAACATGCAGTCATTCAAGAGCATTATTCAAATTGTCATTTTGAAGAATGTCACAAGCTCAGTCTAAGTGGCAAGTTTAGCTTCCATTCCAATTCTAGGTTAAGATATTCACCCAAAAATTAAGGTGATATCTTAAAGTCAATATTAAAGTGAAGACTCAATAAAAGTTGCATAGGTAGGAGCTTGTATATAATTTTTTTCTTGACTATTAGATTTTTATTTTTTTATGTAAAGATAAGAGCCACGATCTGGAGCCTCGAAGGAATCTCACTTAACATCCAACTCATCACTTCATCTCCTCGAACTACATGTGGCCTGATTCCCTTATCACCCGGGATATGTAGGATGTCCAAAACAAGGACTCGATCGCACAAATTTTGGTCTTTCAAATAAGAGTTCGGTCAAAACTTGTCACTTTGTCTACTTCTTTGTCTGAAAACTTTTCTTGTTTCCAGTCAAAGAGGAGCAAACTATAAACACGTAATCTTTTACCGAATTTAAGTTTAACACCAATTTTTAGAGCATAAATATATTTATAAATAGATTATTTAAGGATATAAAAACAAACAACATAAATATAGTTTTATTAGATAAGTTTATTTTTTAGTTACAAAAAAGTTATATATATATATATATATATATATATATATATATATATATATATATATATATATATATATATTATTTAAATTTAATAAATAAGCTAATATTTCTTAGTTATATTTTTTTTTAAATAAGCCATTTAGTTTTATAAATTTATTTATTTATTCAGAACAATTAATAATTATATCATTATTATTTTATATATAAAAAGAGAAACCATTCCCATTACCCCCCCCCCCCCACACACACACACACTTCCCCCACGACCTGCACACACGTACACACTACTACACATTACTAGATACATGCACACATGGAGACATATAAAAGAAGAAATCTGAAAGAAAAAAGAAGAGAAACGTGAAAAGAAAAATACACACAAAAAGGAAGAGAATCACCCACAAATAAAAAATCAGCAAACAGATTCACATTTTGTTTCATATTTTGTTTTGACTCACAAACAAAAGTTGAGGTTTACTTTTGTGGTTCCTTATTCAAATTGTTTTCTTTTGGTGGAATTTTCGCAAGAGGTACCATTTAATTTTCATTTAAAAATTTAATATCATGTTTATACAAGCATTGATTGCAATATATTGAAGTTGTCAAATTTCACATGTTGTAAATCATTATGTTTTTATATGAAGTTTGTTCAAATATTTCATATCAACTTTATGTTTAGATCCTTTATATAGTTACATTTTGTGTGAAATTGCTATAACAAACCGTAATTTATTTCATATTAAATAACTCATAGTTTATTTCATGCTTAAGTAAAATTATTGTCTAAGTCTATTCTTATTTTTCATGTTTAGTTTTTAATGATAACTAGTTAACATATCCGCGCTTCTCCCGGACCTCATGAGATTTATGAATAATTTTTTTTGTTTATATATTTTGATCAAATATTATTATCATTGAACCCAATAAATTATATTTTTCGACTTATTCTTCACTATCTATGCTTTTAGTATTTTAAATATAGTTGATTTCGTATAATCTATTTGGTATGTTATCTTTAGAAACATGTAAAGAAAGAAAAATAATTTCATGGAAATTTTCTTTTTGTTTATGCGGTTGTAGTAAATTCTAAATTATATTTTAGGAGGAAGCTAAATTATGGGGAAAATGTATATAATAGCAAACTAATAACCTAAAATAAATGGAGTAGCTAGGGTTTGATTTAATTGTGCTCCATAGCAAACGTTTGCAAAAAATTATCAGGCACCTCTCCCCCAAATATCTCGCTCGCCACTCTCCTCCAATCTCTCGCTCGCTTCCTCACTTTTTTATACAAACACAGGTGTATAAAAAATGTTTCTAATGTATAAAACAGAGAAAATTGTATAAATACATATATTTTTATTCCCCTCTCTCCCCTCTTTCAGATCTCGCTCGCCACTTTCCCAAATTTCGCTCGCCACCCTCGCCTTTCCCACTTATACAAACAGAAGCGAAATGTATAAATTGTGTTTGTGTTTGTATAAAGCGTGAGAAAATTGTATATACACATGCAAGTACATATATTTTCGTCCTATACACTTATAATTATACAATAAAATAACTCCCATGCCTAGTTTTTTTTTGCCTTTCTCTCTTTATTGTTTCATACAATTTTCAAATTGTATCTAATTTCTCTCTTTCTCGCTTTATACAATTCAATTCAATCGTATATTCCTTGTCAAATCTCTTTTGTCTTTCTCTCTTTCTCATTTTATACAAATTCAAATTGTATATAATCATTCTATACACTTATAATAATATAATTCGTTTTATACACTTCGTTTTTATACAGTTCTCTGCCCAAGTGTCTTTGTCTTTCTTGTTTTATACACTTCATTTTACACAATTTGGTTCAACTGTATATGTATAGCGAATTATACATTTTTGTTTGCTATGGAGCGCAATTATGCACACTTTGCTATAGCATACAAATATAAATTTTTTATTTGCTATATGTGAAAATTGTCCTTAAATT
Organism: Solanum lycopersicum; assembly: GCF_036512215.1. NCBI lineage: Eukaryota > Viridiplantae > Streptophyta > Magnoliopsida > Solanales > Solanaceae > Solanum > Solanum lycopersicum. The sequence goes on from NC_090800.1 coordinate 19,988,676, forward strand.
ATACAGTGTTCATAAGAAAAATATTAATGAAAAAAGTTACTCTAATAAATTGATAACCAATAATTTAATAAATTAGAAAACGTGAGTGTGTGTGCGCGCGCGCGTGCGTGCGTGTGTGTGTGTGTATGTGTGTGTGTGTGAAATTTCTAGAGTAGAAATATACAACTAATTTCAAGTCATGCTTATCATATTATTTTATCTAAAATAATTACATCTTTTAGAATCTATTGCTTGTAAAATAATAAAAGGTTGACTATTATTTTGGTGAAATCATCTTCGGTATATTGAGAAATCATGTCAACACTACATAAGCAATTCAATAGGAGTATCATATTTGCATTATTCAACTAACAAAATAACATAAACAATTTAACATGAATCTAATATGAAAAGCAAACATTCAATATTAAAAAAAATAGCAACAAGATAATTATTACTACAGAACGAAAAAAAAAGCAACAGTTGCAATATACCAAAACTGTTAATAAACACTTATAAATTTATAATATATATATATATATATATATATATATATATATATATATATATATATATATATAAAACTAATAAAATACAAAAACTCTATAGAAAATCTCTTTAAAATTGTTACTTGTAGCAACTAAGTAAGATAAGAAAAACTATATAACTTGCACATTAATTACTTTAGGGGATTATCCACATGAAAGGTTTTGAAGTCATGAATATTATTCATTAACAATTAAAAAATAAAAGCTACATATATCAAAAAAATGTCAATTATGCAGAATAATACTATTAAGTAATTATTTGACGAGGCAATTTTGAATATATTTTACAATATCACATTGGTGAAAAAAAATAAAAAACATGCTAAATAATTTAGAGAAATAATAAATGTGATCGGAGGTGATAGAAATGTACCACATCATCTTATTTATTTCTAACATTCTAACTTTATATGTAAATAGATATATTGGTTGTAAATAAATAATAAAGAGAAAATAACTTAAAATATTTTTTAAAAATTGTTATTCTTAAATTATAATCAGAAGAAGATCAAAAAAAAAGGAAAAGAAAGTGAAAAATTAATCTATTAGGATTGGATATTAGAATGATGTGAGTTATGAATGATTATTATTTACTCCAAATAAAATAGTATGTGAAAAGTTTTGTTGTAAATGTTCCTCTATTAATAAAAATTATTTTTAATTAATTGAGTAAACTACTTTTATAAAAAAAAAATAATTTAAATAAGAAAAAAGGTCAAAAAAGAAGAAGATAAATGTCACATCACTTTTTTTTATGTATCTCATTTTCAATAATTAAGAAAAGTTAAATAAATTACACTTTTTACTTTTAGTATAACTAATGTGACTAAGGAGAAATGTTTTCTTCATTCTTTTCATTAGATAATTTATTTATTCATTAAATTTTTTAAAAGTACTAAAAAAAGATTAATTTATTTTTTGTTTAGTCTATGACTATTTTTTAATATAATAAACTACATCATATATTTTTTAGGGGCATCAATATGCAATAGCTATAAGAAATGTATCATGTGCAATATTATATTTTTCAATTGTGACAAAAATTGAAATATTAATTAGAACTTGATGAAAAAATTACATAAAAATAAAACTGTATGACTTTCAATAATAATAATAATAATAATAATAATAATAATAATAATAATAATAATAATAATAATAAAAAGAGCAAAGTAAAATGAAGAAAATAATGTTGATTGAGCTTTCTAATGTGTTGATTAGTAGAGTTTTATAATTTCATTTTTGTTGAATAACATGAAATTATATATCTAATTAAAAAAATATAATCAAAACAATACATGAATGAATTAATCTTCAAAATATTTGAAAATTATTCAAACTTTTTTACTAATAAGACCATCTTCTTGATGAAATCTTGAAATAATTATGATTCCTTCTTCATTTTCATAAACTTGTACCAAACTAATGCAAACATCAATTTGATGAATCTTTGAAGAATATATCTATGATCTTTATCAATGTGAAGATCATATGGTGAACTTATTAAGTACATGATTGATGATCACACACACGCAGCACGCACGCACGCATACACACACAAAACTGTTAGTTGAATATAATGGTGTATATATGTAGTTGTGTTGTTAACCGTCTGGCCATGTATCAATTCAAAATTAACAAAAAGCATATAATCCAAAATTCAATACATCATTAAGTATATTTCTTGAAGTTAAAGTTGTTGATCCTTATCTTTAATAATCAAACAAATGTCATTTAGAAGATGCATAAAGGATATAGTGGCATCCTAGGTATATGTTGTACTCGCAGGTAATTAACAATTATCATGGATTGTTGTTGTGTATTAGTTGGACAAAACTCTTGTATGAGAATTAATTACAGCAGTACCAAATTAAACTACAGAGGAACTGATACATTACAACGAGAACTAGGCAATAATTCAAATAGACTCACTTGCCGCAACTGTGCATTGACTCCTGCGAGGAACCCTTCATCAAGTTGGCCTTCTTGCTTCCTTTGATTTATTTCCTGAATGTTAAAGAAAACAAAAACACTTAGGCACTTAGCCATAAATAATAAGAAATCACATAAAAAAAAGAGAAAAAAAAAAGAGAAAAGAAAAGAAAGAAAATGCCATTAGAAACTGTTTGTTGCTCATTTGAAAAATGAAGCATAAAATGTATTACTATTGTGGTTATACATAAGCACCAAATAAACTTTCTATTTATATGGCAGGGAAATAATGGGTATGTCTAATGACACTTAAATGATCTCAACCATGGCATGGATTCTCCATGGGACTTCACACTAATAGGATAATAGGAAAATCCTTGACAATGTCTTCTCGTTGTTCATCTCCATTTCTCCAATTACATGTACAGACCTTAATATATATGCTAAAGAGAAGTTAATTGTGATCAGGTAGGGACCAAAAATATATACTCTTGGTATTAGTAGTTCAGGAAGGAAATAGAATATATACATTTGTTTTGTGAATATAGACGAGAGAGAGAAAGGAAATTGGCTTCATGGTGTTGCTAGCCTGCCACTGGTTTCGTAACCAGTGGCCTAATTTTAATATTATAATTTTGTTATGATATAAGAAATCAAAGTTTGATATATTGATATAGGTAATTAAATATTTGGTGTATTATATTATATGATTATCATTAAAATCGTGCTAAGTGGAGGAATTTTAGACTTACTCTTAGGTTTGAATTTAGGAAATATATATATAGTTAGGTGAATTTTAGGTCTAGGCTAGACATAGAGTAATATGATGTCTGTAGACTCGTTAACTTACAAATATGCATATATATTTGATAGATTGGAAAGGTTCAGAAGCATTGAGGAAAGGAAAAGTATTGTAAAAGTAGTTTGCGTGACTCCGGTTCTTCGGTGGAGGTAGGTTGTGGTTTATTTCTATTTGATAGATAAACTCTAAATAGCGATTGATATGTATTGAATGATATTGTAACGTCTCCTATGTACTTGATTGTGTGGTTGTATGTTTTGATTGTGTGGTTTGTGGTTGGCCTAAAATTATGAGACCGTTGAATTTCTAATCTTGAAAACTCTCTATTAAAATGATGCCTTGAATAAAGAAGGCTTGACGAAATAAAATAATGAGATAATTGGATCGGAGTGTCACGTACCGACACAATGACATTAAAGGAAAGGAATCTTGAATTAACTTAATATACTCAATCTCAAAGAACCTATTTTTCCAAATGAGTATGGTGTGGAGGCATGATTTCTTATAGGTGTGCTTGATGTTGTGATTGATGGTGTACCTATTATGGTGTTGTTGTCAATGGTTCAGGTGTTTGTTGTTGGCCACCTGTTAAGTATTATAGTTGATTTATATTATTATTCAATATATATTGATTTCTATTTTGAGTTGGCCGCTGATACCTAGTCAGTAAGTGTTCCTTGTACTGACCCCTACTTGTATTTTCTTCTTTGTTATTTTGTGGAGTGCAGCAAGTGCACCATCGACTTCGACTCGCCCTCAGCTCTAGCCAGTTTCCAACACATCAGAGTTCAGGGTGCTCGTGCGGGATTCTCTCATTCACGTCTTGATGTCCTTGAATTTTGGACATGGGCCATCTTTTTACTTATTTTGGTTTCTGAATTACTCTTAGACTTTGTAATTTGAGGGTAGATGTTCTTGATGTGATGACTTCCAGATTTTGGGGATAATAAGTGTTAAACTTTTGAAGTTTATTTAATTGGTTACAATAATAAGTTTTGGATCTTCTGCATTATTTTTGTTATTCATAGTTGAACTATTGGTAAATGTTGGGGTTTAGATTGTTGGTTCGCTCACCTAGTAGGTTAGGTATGGGTGCCACTCACGACTCGTTTTGGGTCGTGACATTAAAACTAGTAGCGAAACTAGAATTCGAAACATATTTTAAAAAAAATTATACGAAATATTTTTCTTAAAGAAGAATTGTTGTTAATATGTGTCTAAAGAATCTTACTGATTCCAACAAACTTTGCAGAAACACGAAGTAACCAAGTTTAATGAACCAGTGAAGAACAAAAGAATAGAAGAACTGAAATTAATTCACAAATCTAAAGTTTGTAAAACACGTATCAGAATCTGGAAACTTTTAATAGGAAGAAGATCAAGTCCACTGAATTCACAGTGTACCCTTAAGGAAATTATTCCCCTCTAGTATCCAATGTTTGATTTGGAATATGACCTCACAGGGTAAAATGATCTCAATCACCAGAGTATAGATACCAAAAACTCCGGTGTCAGCGAACCATTCAATGACAGTAAAATACACTTAGAATACTAGATTTAGTAGCTGAAGAAGAAGTCCATGAATTCTATATTAAAATGAGAGGAAATCCCTCAATTTATAGAAAACAAAGGGTAGTGTGAAAAGGTTTTTATTGTGCCTTACCGGAAAGGTCACAAACCTTTGGAAAAGTCACAATCTTTCAGGAAAGTCGTCTCTTTCATAAAAGTCACAACTTTCCATAAAAGTCACAACTTTTCCTAAAAAGTAACAACTTTTCATAAAAGTCGCAACATTTCATAAAAGTCACAACTCTTCATAAAAGTCGCAACTCTTCATTTTCTATTCATACCTTTTTAAAATTCAAGATATGTTAGCTGCACCGTTCTATTTTGAGCCGTTGTTATTTGCGATTTTGATAGTCTTCTTTATGTTTCTGGTGCCCCAAGTGTAGTCTCTGTTTTCTTGCCTTAGTTGCATACAGAATTTTGACTTTATTATTCAAATATGCAGCCTTCAGTCACAGTTTCTTTTTTTAGGAAGTTTTAAAGTGTTTAGCATTTCTTATGGGTGTACCCATGTCTGTTTCGTTTTTTTTATTGTTCAAAATACTTCTAACTCTACTTTGTGTAACTACTGTTAGTTCTAAGTGTAACTTGGTGATCATTGTATTGGTTAATACGTGTGAAGATTAATCGGTTTAGTAACATAAATTGGTTTTATCTTGTGGGAAGTTTAGTTTGCATGAAAAAGCTCCTTATTCTTTGCTTGAGTGTTATTTGATCAGTTTTCCCCTATATCTTTTTCAATGTCTATATTCACCTGCTCGCATATCATATTAAAGTTATATGACTAATCATCTCACTGAATGTTCGACCTTCAGAACGAGCTTATGTTTTGGTGTTGGTGGATTAATGTTTGGTATTACCTTGATTAAGCATTTTGTTGGAAAGTTGTGTTGATTGAGTACGCTATAGTTCTTGTTTGTGCTACTGCCAATTGGAGTTGCATAAAACTGATTGTTTGCTGTAAGTATCGGCAGAGTTAAGTTCACTTTCTTACCGTTTGTTAGCTTGAAATTCGCATCCTTATCGTAGCTGCATTATAATATCACTAAGATCTTGCTTAGTTCAAAAAGGTAATGAGGTCACCTCTTCCTTATGGCTATATTTGTTAATCACCATGGGTTGCCACTTTGTTTCACCATTCTTCATTCTTAGCATATCTCAGGCCATGGCTATTTGAAATTCTATATCATTCACTTAAATTGTAGTTTGGTTGCTTGTCGGTACTATCGCTATTTATCTTAGATGTTGACTTGTTCTATATTCAACATGGCATATTCTACTTAAAGTCTAATTCCAGCATTTGGATAGCCGATTAGTTTCTTTGTTTAGCCCAAGCATAAAAATCACAATCTGGTTGTTCCAACCTTTGTGCTACCTATTGTTTAGCCTTAGCAATCTGTTGACTACTGTATAGTATAATTGTGATTACTTTGAATAATTTCAGCTAGTACATGCCGAGAATTAGTTGACTCCTAATTTGAATTAATGTTTCTAATTGTCTAATTTGCCTTCACCTTGAGTTTTGATTTAATCTTGAGATTAAACAAGTGATATAACATTCAATTATTGATGTCTATGATGTTCTACAATACATTGCTCCTGCTGCATTATTTCTTCCTTATGCAGTAGTAAAAATGCTAAATAATTTAATAGTTGCATACTTGTCCTTTCTGGTGGTTCAAATTTAGTATGAAGTTACTTCTTGTAATTTCTTTCAACGATGCTTGTGAATAATTTCAAGTTAAATAAATTATCATTCTAATTCTTATAACTTTTTTTTTATGTATGAACTCCCTCGGTTTGAGTCTATGGGGATTCCCTTTTTCCTCTTGCATCTATGGTTGGTGGAAACCTAACTCTACCCCCTTATCGAGTCATCCAACCTTGAAAAACTGAAGACCAAGTCTTGGGAGTTGACGTACAGATCTCGGAATCTCGAAATGAAGAAAAATGAGTCATATACATCCGATATACACTGATGTATAGACAGTGTATAGATAAACGGGATTGGGTTAAAATCAAAAAAAACTTGTAGCGAAATTGGCCCAAGGAAAGGCCAAATTTCATTATCTCTTTCCCTCTTTTAATTGTTTTTTTAAAAAAAATTATGCTTGACTATTTTTCTCTAGCTCTAATTTTAGAATCGGTAATTAACTTACTTAAATCCCCAAAAGATGAGTTATTTTTGTTATGTTGGTGTACTTTTAAAACCTTTTTGTGTTCATTTATTTTACTAACAAACTTTATATTTTTGATTGACTTACAACTCTTTGTTCTTAAAAAAGACATGTTCTTTAATCAAACCACTCAACACATTTTTACTTAGTTTAAACGTGTTTTTAAGTTAAAATGTTTGTTCCCAAATAAACTTATCAAATGTTATTTTTCCTTTCCTTACTTTAGTCATTTTTCTAAAATGATTTGCATAATTTCTAGGTAATATAGTTTTTTTTGTTAAAATTCTAATCATTTGTAATATAGTTTCATTATTGTTCTCATTTTCTAAAAAATTTAAATGTTTAAAGTAAGTACCATTTCCTTAAAAAAAAAGTTGTTCTTTTAACTATTTTCTGAAGGTAGTCAAATATTATAAATTAATATTATTATGTTTATATCAAATTATTTTCATAAAAATAGTCGAAAGATACTTAATTTAAGTTGTAGGATAATATCATATTAGCAGGTGCTTCAAATACCTTAAAAATCTTCTTGAAGCGTTAATAAGAACATCTCTTGCCCCTTTTTCTCTAAATTTATTAAGATTTAATCTGTTGTAATCTTTTAAATTAAGTTTTTAAATTTTTTTCAAAATTAAGTGACAATTCTCTTTTCTAGGTATTTTTCTCATTGTTTTATACATAGAAACATTTCAAAAAGTAATTTTTAAGAATAGTAAAATTACGAAATAACAAAAATTATTTATTAAATAAAAAGAAGATATTTTCCCTTTTTTTTTCAACTGCTCTAATACCCCACTAACACAACTCCTTCCCAAAAGATGAAAATGACCTTCAAATTTGAATTTAAATAAAATCCTATTGATCCTTCCCTCGCTGGTTAATATTCTCAAACAATTATTTAGGATTTCTTTCCTTTTTATCAACAAGGTAAATCTTTTTGAAATGTTTAAAAATTTTATTGTCTAGATGCAATTGCTTTTCTAGATTCTCATATGTATACAGGTGTTACATTGTTGTATTTGTAACTGTATATGACCATTAATGGGGCTAATCAAATCTGATTGTACTATTCTCTCATCATATCTATTTTAATAATGTATTTTTTTGATGACTAAATTTAGGGAATTTTTCATAAATAATCACTATATTTAAAATTATAATTCAATTTAGCTAAAGTTTCATAATAACAAACAGTAGCTAATTGCTACAGCAGAATTGAGTATCTTCCATTTGCAATAGAATTGAGTACTTTCCTTCTACAACAAAATAGAATACCTACCGATCTCAAATCACCGTCGGTAACTCAATTTTTCTGCTGAGATCGTCGAATAACGTCGGTTTCATCACTAATTATACAGTAGGTACATAATACAATGATCGATTCAATTTAGGTATATAGTTTCATCTCTTTTCTATTTTATGCTCTGGAGATTCAATAATCAAAACATTGCTTGAATGTATGTTTCAATTATTTTCTTTGAAGTTAGTTTGTATAGTGCGATTTGGATTTGTAAAATTGTATAAATTAGTTATAGTTGAATTGTGATTTTAATATGTCTGATTCATTGATATTTGTAAATAATGTCTAGTTAGTGACTGTATAAATTAGTATTTGTATAAATGTAGACTTAAATCTGTCGATCAGTGAGTCTGTGATTAATTGTATAAAGTTAATTTTTGAATAATTTAGTTTGTATAGAGTGATTTAGATTTGTAAAAATGTATAAATTAGTGTTAGTTGAATTGCGATTTGTATATGCATGATTCATTGGTATTTCTAGTTTACGTGTAGTTAGTGATTGTATAAGTTAGTATTTGTATAAATGTAGACTTTTATATCTATAGATGTATAACTGAGTTGTTTCAGTAATTTATTGTGTAAAGTCAATATTTGCATAATGTAATTTGTATTGAGTGATTGAGATTTGTAAAATTGTATAAATTAGTTTTAGTGAAATTGTTATTTGAATATGTATAATTCAATGATATTTGTAGTTTATCCGTAGTTAGTGACTGTATAAGTTAGTGTTCGTATAAACACAGACTGTTATATCTGTAGATGTATAACTAAGTTGTTTAAGTGATTAATTGTATAAAAATAATTTTTGTATAATTTAGTTTGTAAAGAATGATTTAGATTTGTAAAAGTGTATAAATTAGTTTTAGTTGAATTGCTATTTGAATATGTATAATTCATTGATATTTGTAGTTTTTGTGTAGTTAGTGACTGTTTAAGTGTGTGCGCGCGCGCGTGTGTATATATATATATATATATATATATATATATATATATATATATATATATATATATATATATAGAGAGAGAGAGAGAGAGAGAGAGAGAGAGAGAGAGAGATAGATAGATAGATAGATGTATAACTAAGTTGTTTTAGTGATTAATTGTATAAAAAAGTTGAAAAAAATTGAATTGTGTTAATTATTGTATAAATTAGTTGTTATATAGTGACTACAATTTGTAAAATTGTATAATTAGATTATGTATAAATGTATTAATAACAACTGATTCATACTAATATTTGATTGTATATATGAATGTCTTCCATAGCTATCTTGGTAATGCATTCTAAAAAATGGGATGATTTATGTTGACTATGTTATTGAGGAGTTGATTTTAGAGAAAATGTCTCTTTTTTGAGTTATATAGTATAAATGCAACTCAACTATCTGTGGATGTGACTGCTAAGATACTAAAAATTGAATATAAGGTTTATCATAGCAGTATTAGGATGGTGATACACAATGAGATGGCGGTATTGGTATATGTTACGCTAAAAAAGTCTACAAATGAATTTAGTAAATACCCCCCTTGTATAACTATCTCTAATAGGTGTTATCAGAACAATGAAGAAATCTCAACTAACGCAACATCTGATATTTTGAGATCACTTTTGTATAACTGATTTTGAGAAATTTGAAAAACAGAAATGACAGTTGCAGAGATAGTAAATCCCCTCGATACCTTTCATATGGAGAATTGTAGTGTGGTGATTACTGATACATCATCACCTTTACATACATCATATAAGTATGTAAAGGTAGATCAAGTGTATAATAATAAAGCTACATTGAAGTGCGTTACGGAGCAATATGCAATTGCGAAACGATTTCAGTTTAAGACAAAAAGATCAAATTCAATTAGGTAACATAATTTGTATAAATCTGTTCAACTGTTATTAGGTGTATAATTTTGACTTATCTGTATATCTTAATTATTTTACGTGTAGTTATACACTTGTGTGTTTCTCCAATAAATGCAACTGGTTAATGAAGGCCTCAGGTATTAATAAATCAGGAATGTTTAGAACAAGAGCGTTCAATGTTGAACATACATGTTCACTGAAAGATAGGATTTATTCACAACGACAAGTAACAAGCAACTTAGTTGACTTGAGATAAATCGTTATTCGATGTTGTAACAACTGTAGCATTTGATTTTTTTTTTTTATGTTTGACAGGCAATTGTTTGATGACTGGCTAGGTTACAACAACATCAGGTTGCTTTCTGTACCTCACACGTCGAGTCTTCACTGATGGAGAGACTGGGACATTACGTGTTTGTGGCCTTTGTATATCGTGATCTTGAACAACTTTGTGTGGGATCTTCTTTGGTATAATCAGACAGATTGCCTGAGTCACTTTTTGATAGTTAAGATATCAAAATCAAATACAATCTTTTTCTTTCTATTGTTAATTGATTTTGATAGGTCTTGAAAGTCATCATCTGACTCAGGAGATTGTATAGCATCATCTGCTTCTATGTTGGAAGGTTCTTTTGATGGTGAAGCTGTATCAGATTAGACATACTCTTGCGGCAATGAAATGATTGCAATTTCCAATGGGGTTGGAGTTATGTTCTGAAAAGTTATCTGAAATTTATAACAAAATCATTGCATACGTATAAGTATATGTATAATTAGCGAGTAACTACATAAATTATTTACGAAAGAACACAAAATTTATATATGTATAAACACTTGTAACTTAATATTTGTATATGTATAAAATGAAAGTTCTATTGACTATATATGTATAAATATGATAAACAATATCTGTATATAAAATAAAGAACCACACACATTAAAACTAGGCAAAAATACATACCGAATTATTGACATCACGAAACATTGCTTTGATGAAGTAGTCGATGCGAGGATAATCCTTTTCGGTGACCCAGTTGAGAATTCTAGGAATTTGACCAGATTTCTTAACATAAATATTTTTGTCTCCTGTGAACAACATTCATAAAATCACACTTGCATAGCAATAGGAATTCCATGAATTATGTAATACTTCTCTGTTTTGTTCATTTTTTCAGTCAAATTTTTTGTTAGCTCCTCAAAAGCTTTGTTACCCCACGGATAATCCATATACATTCCAGATTCTATCATGTCAAAGTCAATTCGATCAATTATTGTAGAGAATGGCTCTTCAGATAGAATGTAAGAATATATGAAATACATAATTCCAAACTTCAACACATCTTCATCGTTATCACCTCATACCTTATTATTAAAACGCTGAAAAGTTCTGCTTTCGATACACTTTTTTTTCTGAAAAATACATCTGAAGAAGTCTATTTGATTTTTCAGTGTTGGACACAAATTGTGACAGATCATCACTGTATTTAAGCCCAAAAACAAGATAGAAATCTCTATGGGTGAAAAGCAGAGCGGTACCATTTATGTAAATCATAATTGCATTATAAGAACTACCCTTTACCTCTCGCAACCGTCTAAACAGTTGTGCTTGAACATGATAATGATGCATACTTGAAATTTAAGCAAAACAAGATGATGCGCAAAACTGATTGAACGCAACTTCAGGCAATTTGGAGCATAATTGATCCATTACCCCAATATTGGTATAAGATTTCATGTGTGGGGTGTAAAGTGGATCTTCCTTGAGAAGAAATTGTACTCCCTAGTAAATAATGTAAATGTATTATACAATTTCGAATGTATAATTATGAAAGACAGATAGCAAAAACAGAATAAAAAATACAGAACTGTACAAAGTGAATATCTATATATAAATACGGACTTATACAAAGTGAATATCTATATACAAATACGTACTTGTACAAAATGAGTATCTATATACAAATACAAAGTTATACAAAATGAATATCTATATAGAAAACTGACTTATCCAAACTGAATATCTATATACAAATACAAAGTTATACAAAGTGAATATTTATATACAAATTCAAAGCTATATAAAGTGAATATCTATATATAAATACAAAGTTATACAAACTAAATTTCTATCTGCAAATTCAAAGTTATACGAAGTGAATATCTATACACAAATACAAAGTTATACAAAGTGAATATTTATATACAAATACAAAGTTATACAAGTGAATATTTATATACAAATACAAAGTTATACAAATATGAATGCAATCGAAACAAAAATAATTATACAATTTATCAATAAGTATAACACAAATATCAAAATCATGACAATAACAACTGAAATATATAATTTCATTTTTGTATATAGAGATACAAATATATTTAAACAGTTAAGATATGCGTACAAAATTAGATCTGAACTTCAATTATATATACAACTTACCTCAATTCTTTCAAAATGTAGTTGTTCGATTGAATTAGAATGGACATCTTCTTTATTACTTATACATGCAATATCTTTTACTTTACACTTCTTCTTTGAAATCAAAACTTCAACAGATTTGTCTTGTTAATTGCTTGTAGATGCAATCTCTTTTACTTTAGCTTCTTCTTTGAAGTCAAAAAATCAACAACTTTGTCTTCTTTATGTTTATACACTTTTTTGGTCTTTTCTTTTGATTTTGCAACATGCATTAGTTCGTGCATTTTCAATGAGGTATTACCAGACTTTGACATACCATCTTGTTGACTAATTCGAGATTTAGCCATGGATCCTAAAATTTCTTCAAAATTCTGAGTTAAACCCAAAGAAAAAGATAGAAAAGCATACAAAAACTGTGGATTCGCTTGTATACGTCTAGTGATTTTCTTACAAGGTGTTTCTTCTTCATCCATGATTTTGGATGTATAAAATGGAAAAACTGAAAAGAAACAAACAAGTTAGCAGTAATATACAATACAAAATAATGAAATAAGCAAGAAATCTTGAAAACAATTACCTAGAAAATCTAAGAGAACAATTTGAGAGGCAAAAGGTAGAAATTTTGATTTTATGGTGAAAAAAGTTAATTTTTTTTGCACATACACACAAATAGTGTGTGAACTGGGGTAAAAAAGATGAGAAAAAAGAACGCTTAAACTGATTATACTGACAACGTAATAATAACAAAAAGTAAATGACAAACTGTAGATAAAACAAATAGTAGCTATTTTAAGTAATTTTTTTATATAAATTTATGTTTCTATGTAATTTTCGCTTAAATGTATCTCTTATTAGTGAATTATATATTCTTGCTTCTTACAGTTAGTTAGTAATTGTTAGATTTCTCCTTTTTTTTTAAGTTCTAAAAAGATATATAATGTTCCACCTTTTCCAATTGACAAACTTTTATGTGAATATTGACCATATTAATGTTTCAAAATGGGTGTATATGTGTATGTTAATGTATATGTAATAATCAGACATTCAAAATTTTTGGTTGTCCCCAAATATAAATATAGAATTTGAGAATGAAAAGAAAAGAACATAACAATCAAAATGAGAATTAGCGTAAGAAAATCTAGTTGTTAAAAGAAAATGTAATTACTAAATTTGTCATTACTAAAGAATATTTGTCATTACTAAAGAATTTTTAATGACTGGATTCAAATTTGATCGTTAACTTTAAATAACATACCTTTTAGTGATCGATAGTGAGTAAAAAAATTTATTTATGTTGTTATTGACTTATAGCAACCGAAATATGACTTTTAAAGACAGAGATTTTAGGGATCGATAGTGAGAAAAATATTTAATATTATTATTGACCTACAGCAACCGGAATATGACTTTTAATGACATAATTTTCTGTCACTAAATACCATGTTTCCTGTAGTGGCTATTGCTAGGGGTGTCAATAGTATGATTCGGTCTGTTACCAATTTTTTTTGGTATTTAATAATATAAAATAAAACTTAGATTTTTTAGAATGATTCCAATTATATTGGTTATTTTTTTTACTCTTAAAATATCACCTCAAAATGTTGTACTATATTTACATATTTTTTTTTAAATATATTCTTGAAGAGCCACTTTAATTATTCATCAAAAAGAAAAGAATGTAAAATCTTGTTGTCGTATTGTTTGATCTTAAATATTTAATAGGAATGTTTGAATAAGCTTTGTTGTATTGTTTGATAGAGTATCTATTACAATATCTACTAATTTTGAATCTAATTAAGTAAAACGCTAATTAAAGAGCAAATATCCAAATTCGTCTAATCACGAGAGGCAGAACCTAAGTAATATTTATATTTGAAAAATGTTATAAAATATATTTATATATTAAATTTAACATATTGTTAATATATAAAATATATTTACATACATGTAAGATAATTCGGTTCGGTTTGAAACTTTTTTAGTTTTTTTATAAATTAAAATGATAAATATCCCAATTGTTTGGAACAGTTATACACTTAAACAAAAATCCCCACCACTATATTGAAAAAGTAACATAAATCGATTAAGTTAAGTAAATTTCATAATTTTTTCATATTCTTTTGACATCCTTAGCTATTGGTACTTTGTTTTTAACATTATTTTTATTTCTCTTTCTTTCCTTTTTAACCTTATTCCACTCTTACTTGAGATTATTCCAGTACTGAAATACTTTCTTCATTCATGACCACTATTCTCTAATTTTGACCCTCTTAGTTCATTGCAATATTTGCTTAAGCTTCTTTAATATTTTAATCAAAATATATTTTGGAGACAAATGATTAATTATTTGGAATAATATTTTGGGGATTTTGAAAAATAAGCCAACAAAGAAAATAAGATATACTCGTTTTTTTTTTGTAGGAAAAGATATATACCTATATATAATATGAAAACTTAAGTAGTGGATACAGATGGAACATTGTAGTTCCTGAATTTTGCTAGAGTAGTACAAGTTGCTACGGACACTTGTTTAGTACTAATGTGTCCCGCTACATCTTCTGCTAAAGTAGGAAATAACTCAGCAGGGGTAGAGTAGAGAATTACAAAGTTACAATTAATACTAGTAGTAGGAGCTTTGTTAGCCAAGTAAAGCACCACCTTGTTGCATTCCCTAAAGTTGTGGTTGATATGGGATTCTGCAGTTTCCTCAGTCAGTATCTGCGAGAAGAGAGGATGGAGTCATATAGTGGATTAATATTATCAACTATAAGGGTAATTACTATTAGGTTTTATTTGCCCTAAATTTCTTATCATAAATAAGTTTTGCTTTTAGGAAAAGGTTTTGGATTGACTAATCCTTTTTCTGGTAGGAAAAGGTTTAGGACTCTATAAATAGATGCATGTTCCTTCTAACTTAATTAGCATTAACAATGTAGTCTTAAGAGCTTTGAGAATTTTGGTTAGCGGGAGAATTTATGGGTCACAAGCTTGATATGTTATCGCTTGTGTGAACCTCCCATGTATTCCGAGTGAATTGGTTGAGGTTGTTTCCCTCTTTATTTTGTACTCTCATATTTATAGTGGATTGCTCATCTCCTTTGTAGACGTAGGTCGATTAACCGAACCACGTTAAATCTTTGTGTCTTTTGATATATTTCTCATTGTCTTCTTACTCGTGGTCTTTTGAGGTTTGCATTGCTAGCTTCCGCATTTACACCTGCTTATTTTCGGTCCTAACAATTACTTGAGTCTTTCTCAATTGCCAAAGGAATGATAGTAGTGCAAACAATTCCGATAAGGTGGCATTGAAACTTTGGAGTTGTTGGTCGTATCCTATCTTCCGGTTGTCGTGTTCATCACGGATAACTCCACCTACTCTTCTAGCCAGATTTGTCACAGTGAAGAAACCGTCTACATTGAGTTTGTGTTGTGAAAGATATTATTATTTAGGCTTATCCAGTTGTGCCATATAGCAAAAGGGAAAAAAGATTTCCCAGCGGAGAGAGGGGTTTGAAAAGGTATGATTGAGATTTTTAAGGTAGAGTAGCCAGTCCATATTGTGTTGGTTTTAGAAGTTTTGGGCAAAGTTGCACTCTATGTTGGGAGGTTTCTGCTGCAGCGTTACAGATTTGGCAGTTGTTTGATGGATGATCTTGAGTTTGTTAAGTTAGACCGCTGAAGGGATTCTAAATAACATATACTATACCATAAAAGAAATTATGCAATAATCACAAGTCGCAAATGAATTAATGGTTAAAATCTGCTCCATGTACAAAATTATAACTATTTCGATTTAATTGTTTCTGCATTAGTAAAAATATTTATCATAGATAAGGTATGCTAACTCATACTTGTATGACTTTTTTTTTATTGAAGGTTGGAATTAATTAGGTCCAACTTCTTAGGCCATTAAAATCATTGTCATTTCTTTTGCAATATTAATTCATTCTCCTTTCTTCTGCGATATTCCCATTTCTTCTCCGCAAATATTTTAGAACATTCTATTTCACTATTTTATTATGTAATATCTTTAAAAGGAATTCTATGAAAAATGTTCATCCACTATTTTTGTATCATGATTTCGAATGCTTTGGATTCGAAAGTTTGATTTTGGAGAATAATTTCTAGGGTATTGGAAACCAATAAATTATAATTTATCTTTTTATATGATCAACATTTGAACTGTTCAAGAGAAAGCGAGGACTTTCTTTTAGCTACCGGCCCAAACAAAAGAGATTAGCCTCTTGATCGATCGATTGATTGGATCGAAGTACGAAGGGGTTGAGTGAGCTAATTTTTTTCGTGCTTCTTAAGTCGACGTTGACCTGTATATAAGTCAGATGTTGGAAAGGGAAGCCCCCATAATATAAGCACTCTTTCAGTCAAGTAATGCCTTTAGAGCCTATAGTATAGCTGAGTAGCTAAGAGCTTCTGGGAATTGAACACCTAATTTTTGACGTGTTTATTTTACTCCTATAATATTTTAATAAGAATTTTTTTTAATTTAAATTTTTGGTATTTGTCTTTATTAGTTTATTGGCTCAAATGACCCAATTTTGTTTAAATTGGGCTGATTTAAATCAATTCTGATGGCCCAATTGATCTTGACCCGGTCCA
This sequence comes from Solanum lycopersicum, assembly GCF_036512215.1. Lineage (NCBI taxonomy): Eukaryota > Viridiplantae > Streptophyta > Magnoliopsida > Solanales > Solanaceae > Solanum > Solanum lycopersicum. Next base: position 20,005,883 of record NC_090800.1, read on the forward strand.
TAGAAATGATCAAGATTGAATCTCAACCATTCATGATATTTTGATCCAAGGGCTGTTATTGGACCCAAACAAAAATACAAAACTCTAAAAAATTAGCATTTTCTTTTATTTTTATTTTAGATTTTTTGTCCCTTTCTTCTTCCCCTTACTACCATGCCGCCGGCCGGCCACCACTACCGCCACCACCGCCCGGTGGCCACCACCTTTTTGGCCGAAATTTCTTTAAAAATTTACCATATTTTCCTTTCATCCTCCTTTACCTAAATCTACAAACCTTTCATCCATATCTATAGCCAAACTCCGTAGATCTAAGGAAAACCAAATATAAATTTTTACTTTTTCCTTAGACTTATAAAGTTCAGGTCATTCTCATCCCAAACCCTTTACATAAATGTGTAGAGCTCTTCAATAGCTATCATTTGATATAAATTTTAAGTTCAAAATCCATCAAAAAAATTTTCGGCAAAGTTTTCGGGCGACCTTCATTTACCCGGAAGTTATGTCAATCTCCCCCCCCCCCCTCCCTCAATCTTTATCCAAATTCATCATTATCTTTTTTCGTTTGACCATATAAGTCGTTTGATGTCGGATTTATGTTATTGATGTTCTTTAAGTTTATCATGTTGATGAGTTGCTTGAAGTATTATTATTATTTTTTTATTTCGATTTTTATGTTTATTATTTATTTATTTGACTTTTTTTTCTGCATTATTTTGTTGTGCTTGATCTTTAAAATTGTTTAGATGTTTAGATTTTGTGTTAGTGGGTCAATTTGTTTGGGTCTTGATGAAATGGATCAACATTTGAGCCTATTTTAAATTTTTTCAGATGGCCCATTAACTATTATTCAAACAATGAATAAAAGAAATGGGTCATCTAAATGATATTGGGCCTATTATTTTCTGATGACCCATATAACTATATTCAATTAATAAATAAAGTAAATGGGTCATCTAAAAGGGCAAAAGAATTATGCAATTAATCTAATTTTTTCTTAAAACAAAAAATAAAAAAAAAGAAAAGAATTTCATTGGCCATCTTGGGTGACACCTTGGGAAAATAAAGAGTCCAATGCATGCATTGGCTCTTAAGTTTTCAAGAAAGGTGGGATGTTAATGTTGATCACCTATTTAAACCCCCTTTGGGAAGAAAGAAAAGAGGAAGATATAGAAAGAAAATTGCAAAAAAAAACTTAAAAAATTTCTTCTTCTTAAAAAAAGAAGAAGAAGAAGAAGATATCTCTATTGGGTTGTCTTGGGAATTCAATTAAATTTGCTCCTATATTTGCTTGTCATCAACTCTAGGTATTTCTTTTTTAACATTTCAATGTAATCTTTATGTTATTTTTATGTTTTATTTTTTTTGAAAAATTGTTGATATTTTTTGCTAAGCTTATTATGATTCTCGTATGATTATGTTTATCCTTATGTTACTTTTTTTGTATATTTCTATTAGTTTATTATTGTCACGACCCAAATCCGGGCCGCGACTGGCACCCACACTTACCCTCCTATGTGAGCGAACCAACCAATCTAAACCTTAACATTCCAATGTAATATCAACATAAAGTAATGCAGAAGACTTAAACTCATTAATAAAATCAATAACTATTATTATCCCCAAAATCTGGAAGTCATCATCACAAGAACATCTACGATCAAACGACTAAACTAAGAGTATTCTAAAAGCTAAAAATACATAAGAAGCTAGTCCATGCTGGAAGTTCAAGGCATCAAGACTTGAAGAAGAAGATCCAGTCCAAGCTAGAAGCGTTAGCTCACCCTGAATTTCCGATGTAGTAAGACTGGCTTGAATTACTGTTGAGTTGAAGACGATGGCACGTTTGCTGCACTCCACCATTAAACAAGAAGAGAACATAAAAGTAGGGGTCAGTACAAAACACGGGTACTGAGTAGATATCATCGGCCAACTCAAAATAGAAATCAATATATACCAAGTAATATCATAAAATCAACTATGATACTCAACATGTAGCAACAACAAATACTATATCATTAACAATTACCATCAAGTTCACACATGAGGACTCAAGCCTCAATACCATACTCATTTGGGAATTATGTTCTTTAGATTGAGCATATTAACATCTTTCAAGATTCATTATCTTTATTTCTCTTGTGTCGGTACGTGACACTCCGCTCCCTCATTTTCATTAATCCTCTTGTGTCGGTACGTGACACTCCGATCCCCTAAATCTACGTGTCGGTTCGTGACACCCGATCCCCTAATTCTACGTGTCGGTTCGTGACACCCGATCCCCTAAATCTACGTGTCGGTTCGTGACACCCGATCCCCTAAATCTACGTGTCGGTTCGTGACACCCGATCCCCTAATTCTACATGTCGGTTCGTGACACCCAATCCCCTAATTCTACGTGTCGGTTCGTGACACCCGATCCCCTAATCTCTTTCGATCAATTCATCAAGCCTTCTTTCTCACCAAGGCATCATCAATCTCATTACTTTAGTTCATCAAGCCTTCTTTTATATCAAGACATCATCATTAACAAGAGATTAGGTTTTTATCAAGATTTGGGATTCAATAGCTTCATCATGCTTAATATAATCACAATTATATAATCACGTTCATGCATGCATACAATTAAGCACATAGCAGGGTTTTACAATACTACCAATACATATCACTCTCTATTAAGAGTTTACTATGAAAGCATGAAAACCATAACCTACCTCCACCGAAGATTAGAAATCAAGCAAGCAAATTCCCAAAGCTTTGTGTCCTCTTCGTTTCTCCTCTTTCTCGTTCAACTTTCTCTCTCTTTCTCTTGTTCTTTCTATTTTCTTTATTCAAACCCTCTTTCTTTTACCCTAATTAGTGTATAATTAAGGATAAAAGATGGCAATAATGCCCCACTAATTAACTTAAGGTTACCTCTTTTAACCCCCAAGTAATTAGACTTATTAACATTAACCCACTAACTTTATAATTAAGGCAAGAATAGTCAAAAACGTCCCTTAAAACGTATCAAGAAATCTGACCCAGACTGGGATTTCGCAGTCTGTGACGACCCGTCGCGCTTGCGACGGTCCGTCCTGCTGCCCGTCACAGAGTTCAGAGACTCAATTTCTCTGAAGAATCTGTGACGGTCCGTCACACCTGTGACGGTCCGTCCTGCCATTCCGTTACGAAGTTCAGAGAGTCGATTTCAGTACCCAATTTTCAGTTTTTCTAAGTGTTTTGAAACGAGACCCTGCGACGGTCCGTCGTGCCCATGACGGTCCGTCGTGGGGTCCGTCGCCTCAGCCTGTTTTTCCAGAAATAAAATCTGCTGCTCAAAATGACTAAACAGGTCGTTATAATAGATACCAATTTACCCATCGTTCGTCCCCGAACGATCACAAGAAGGAAAACAAGGGCGAAAAGGAGTACCTGAATCTGTAAACAGATGTGGGTATTTTTCTCGCATATCCGCCTCCTTCTCCCAAGTGGCTTCTTCAACGGGTCGATTCTTCCATTGCACCTTGATGGATGCAATCTCTCTTGACCTCAACTTGCGAACTTCTCTATCTAAAATAGCAACAGGCTCCTCCTCATAAGACAAGTTCTCATCAAGCAAAACTGAATCCCAACGGATAATGTAGTTCCCATCCCCATGGTATCTTTTCAACATCGACACATGGAATACCGGATGTACTCCGGACAGCCCTGGAGGCAAGGCTAACTCATAAGCCACCTCTCCTACTCGCTTAAGTACTTCAAAGGGACCAATGTACCTTGGACTTAGCTTACCCCTTTTTCCAAACAGCATCACCCCTTTCATGGGCGAAACCTTCAACAAGACTTGTTCACCTTCCATGAACTCTAAGTCTCTAACCTTTCGATCTGCATATTCTTTTTGTCTACTTTGCGCCGCTAGAAGCTTTTCTTGAATAGACTTCACTTTCTCTATCGAATCCCTCAAAAGGTCAGTACCCCAAGGTCTAACCTCGAATGCATCAAACCAACCAATGGGAGACCTACATCTCCTCCCATACAATGCTTCAAATGGGGCCATATCAATACTTGAGTGATAGCTATTATTGTATGAAAACTCCGCTAAGGGTAGGAAGCTATCCCAATGGCCACCAAACTCTATCACACATGTACGAAGCATATCCTCCAACACTTGAATCGTCCTTTCAGACTGACCATCGGTCTGAGGATGGAACGCAGTACTAAGGTCCAACCTAGTACCCAATTCCGCCTGCAATGTTTTCCAAAACTTAGAAGTAAACTGCGTACCTCTATCTGATATGATGGATAGTGGAATCCCATGCAATCGAACGATTTCTGAGATATAGATCTTGGCTAACTTCTCTGCATTGTAAGTCACCTTTATCGGAATGAAATGAGCAGATTTAGTTAACCTATCAACAATCACCCAAATGGAGTCATACTTACCCATTGTCCTTGGAAGACCAACCACAAAGTCCATTGCAATTCTTTCCCACTTCCATTCCGGAATTGGCATTCTCTGAAGTGTTCCTCCGGGCCTTTGGTGTTCATACTTTACTTTTTGACAGTTTGGACACTTGGCAATAAAGTCAACAATATCACGCTTCATTCTGCTCCACCAAAAGTGTTGTTTTAGGTCACGATACATCTTGGTTGCACCCGGATGTATAGAATACCTTGAACTATGAGCCTCTGTCAGAATAGTGTTGATCAAATCATCGACGCGGGGTACACATACCCTTCCCTTGATTCTCAAAACACCTTCCTCATCGATTTGTGCTTCCTTAGCCTCCCCTCGCAATACTTTATCTTGGATTTGCCTTAGTTTCTCATCATCAAACTGTTTTCCCTTAATCTTGTCAAGAAAGGAAGATCTTGCCTCCACAAAAGCCAACAATCCTCCCTTCTCATTTACTTCTAATCTCATCATGTCATTAGCTAGAGTCTGAACCTCTCTAGCCAGTGGGCGTCTAGAAGCTTGCAAGTGAGCTAGACTTCCCATGCTTCCCACCTTTCTACTTAAAGCATCTGCTACAACATTCGCCTTCCGCGGATGATACAAAATAGTGATGTCGTAGTCCTTCAGTAGTTCCATCCATCTCCTCTGTCTCAAGTTCAAATCTTTCTGAGTAAAGACATACTGTAGGCTACGATGATCTGTATAGATCTCACACTTAACCCATATAAATAGTGTCTCCATTGCTTTAATGCAAACACTACCGCAGCCAATTCCAAATCATGAGTTGGATAGTTACGTTCATGTGCTTTTAATTGTCTTGAAGCATAAGCAATCACATTCTTCTCTTGCATTAGCACTGCACCCAAACCCGAATAGGATGCATCACGATAAACAATGAAGTTCTTACCCTCTACTGGCTAGGTGAGAATGGGTGCGGTAGTCAACAAAGTCTTGAGCTTCTGAAAGCTTTCCTCACACTCATCCGACCATACAAATGGAACATTTTGCTTAGTCAAGTTCGTCAGTTGGGAAGCAATGGAAGAGAATCCCTTGACAAATCGGCGGTAGTAGCTAGCTAACCCAACAAAGCTCCTTATTTCTGACACATTAGTGGGTCTTACCCAATTATTTACTGTCTCAATCTTAGAAGGATCCACCATCACTCCATCCTTAGAAACCACGTGCCCCAAGAAGGACACTGCATCTAGCCAAAACTCACACTTAGAGAACTTGGCATAAAGCTTTTTCTCCCTCAACATTTCCAATACCATTCTCAAATGCTCTTCATGTTCCTTCTTGCTCTTTGAGTATACCAATATATCATCAATAAATACGATCACGAAGAGGTCCAAATATGGCTTAAAAATCCCGTTCCTCAAGCTCATGAACGCGGCAGGGGCATTCGTAAGACCAAAAGACATCACTACAAATTCGTAATGCCCATACCTCGTTCGAAAAGCAGTCTTTGGCACATCCGTTGCCCGTATTTTCAATTGATGATAACCGGATCTCAAGTCAATCTTAGAGAAGACACAAGCACCTTGTAACTGATTGAACAAGTCATCAATGCGGGGAAGAGGATACTTGTTCTTTATGGTTACCTTGTTTAGTTGTCTGTAGTCTATACACATTCGAAAACTCCCATCCTTCTTATTTACAAACAAAACCGGAGCACCCCAAGGAGATGCACTTGGTCTAATAAAGCCTTTGTTTAACAACTCTTGAAGTTGAGCTTTTAACTCTCTTAACTCCGCGGGAGCCATTCTATAAGGGGGTATCGAAATGGGGCGAGTACCCGGTTCAAGATCGATACAGAAGTCAATATCCCTATCTGGTGGCATACCAGGAAGATCTGCAGGGAACACATCCAAAAACTCGTGGACTACCGAAACCGACTCAATCGAAGGTACTTGGGTAGTGTCATCCTTGAGATGTGCCAAGAAAGCTAAACACACTTTACTAACCATTTTCTTAGCACGAAGAAAGGAGATGATACGCACCAGATTGGAAGTGTAGTCACCCTCCCACACTAACGGATCTGTCCCAGGCTTGGCTAACGTCACCGTTTTAGCATTACAATCCAAAATCGCAAATTGCGGAGAAAGCCAAGTCATACCCAGAATTACATCAAAATCATCCATTTCTAAGATAACCAAATCTACATAAGTGTTGCTCCCCACAAAGTTCACCAAACAAGACCTATACACCTTTTCAACTACCACAGACTCACCTACCGGAGTAGAAACACTAATAGGCATATCTAGTAATTCACAATGTAAATTTAGACCATTAGCAAATGAGGAAGATACATAAGAAAATGTGGATCCAGGATCAAACCATACAGAAGCCATGCAATCACAAACCAGAAGATTACCTGTGATGACAGCATCAGATGCCTCTGCTTCAGACCGCCCAGGGAAAGCGTAACAATGGGCCCTATCGTTTGTCTGTCCATTGCCCCTACCATGTTGTGATGTAGTGGCTCCAGTTTGCCCATCACCTCGACCATTTTGGTGACCACCATTACCTCGACCACCACGTCCTCCAGAATAACGGCCTCTACCATGACCACCTCTTCCTCTAGCCATTGGGGGTCTATAACTCTGTTTTGGACAATTCCTCCTAATATGTCCAGTCTCCCCACATCCATAACACTCTCTGGAGTCAAGCATAGGTCTCTCAGAGAAGTGTTGACCAGTCTGAGGTGGACCCCCAACTACAGTCTGTAGTGAAGACTGAATTGATCGAACTGAGTAACCTCCGGAACCCTGTCCTCTAGAGTAAGAACCATTAAACTCACCTCCCTTTCGAAACCTTTTTGATGTCGATGTCGAGGTGAATTCATCGGGCTTCACTCTTTCCACCTCTATCACGAAGTCTACCACTTCTTGGAAGGATTTTGTTGTAGCCGCTACCTGTAAGGCCGAAATCCGCAACTCTGATCTCAACCCCTTCACAAACCGGCGAATCCTCTCTTGTGGACTGAAACAAAGTTGCGTGGCATATCTGGATAATGCACGAAACTTAGCCTCATATGCATTGACCGACATCCTACCTTGCTCTAGGCTCAAGAACTCATCCCTTTTCCTATCCCTCGAAGTTCGGGGGATATACTTCTCCATAAACAAGCTAGAGAATGAGGCCCAAGTCATAGGTGGTGCCTCTGTTGGTTGACACTCAATATGTGACCGCCACCACATTTTGGCGTTCCCTTGAAACTGATAAGTCACAAACTCCACACCAAACCGTTCTACTATACCCATCTTGTGTAGTAGCTCGTGACAGTCAACCAGAAAATCATAAGCATCCTCCGATTCAGCACCCTTGAAGACCGGAGGTTTCAATTTCAAGAACTTACTGAAAAGTTCATGCTGATCATTTGTCATTATAGGCCCAGTAGTCAGACGTGGAAATGTGCCTATGTCCAATGAGGCCTCCACACGAGGAGCCATAGTGGCTGCATGTTGTACTTCTGAAACCGGAGGTGTTGGCGCAGAAAACACTGGAGGTGCCTGACCTTTATCAGACAACCCACTGAGATAGGCGAGAACCTGATTGATCATCTCTGGGGTAGGTTGGGGTGACAATCCCTCATTCTGCACTTGTTCAGTTTCCCCATCCTCCCCTTCTCTTATTACTTCCTCAGTTGGTGGAGGAGTCACTGCCCTAGTATCAGATGGGCTAGGTGCTTGTCCTCTTCCCCTAGAGGACGTCCTCCCACGACCTCTACCACGGCCCCTTGCCGCTGTTCTTCCTCGAGCCACAGCCCCAATGGCTGGCTCAGTTGTTTCTTGTCTGGCCGGTGTTGGTGTTGGCGTAGTTGTTGCTCTAGTTCTAACCATCTGCGAAAGAGAGTGAAGATGGTCAGATACCAATTCGTATCGCCTAGATACCAATTGGACTCAAGTAGTAGCACGAAAGAAAGAATGAAAGAGTGAAATTTTCCTAAAGTCTTATAGCCTCTCAAGGAAAAGTAAAGGCGTCCCCCTACCGTTCCTTAAGACTCTACTAGACCTGTTCTTGTGTGATGAGACCAACGAACCTAATGCTCTGATACCAAGTTTGTCACGACCCAAATCCGGGCCGCGACTGGCACCCACACTTACCCTCCTATGTGACCGAACCAACCAATCTAAATCTTAACATTTCAATGTAATATCAACATAAAGTAATGTGGAAGACTTAAACTCATTAATAAAATCAAGAACTATTATTATCCCCAAAATTTGGAAGTCATCATCACAAGAACATCTACGATCAAACGACTAAACTAAGAGTATTCTAAAAGCTAAAAATACATAAGAAGCTAGTCCATGCCGGAAGTTCAAGGCATCAAGACTTGAAGAAGAAGATCCAGTCCAAGCTAGAAGCGTTAGCTCACCCTGAATTTCCGATGTAGTAAGACTGGCTTGAATTACTGTTGAGTTGAAGACGATGGCACGTTTGCTGCACTCCACCATTAAACAAGAAGAGAACATAAAAGTAGGGGTCAGTACAAAACACGGGTACTGAGTAGATATCATCGGCCAACTCAAAATAGAAATCAATATATACCAAGTAATATCATAAAATCAACTATGATACTCAACATGTAGCAACAACAAATACTATATCATTAACAATTACCATCAAGTTCACACATGAGGACTCAAGCCTCAATACCATACTCATTTGGGAATTATGTTCTTTAGATTGAGCATATTAACATCTTTCAAGATTCATTATCTTTATTTCTCTTGTGTCGGTACGTGACACTCCGCTCCCTCATTTTCATTAATCCTCTTGTGTCGGTACGTGACACTCCGATCCCCTAAATCTATGTGTCGGTTCGTGATACCCGATCCCCTAATTCTACGTGTCAGTTCGTGACACCCGATCCCCTAAATCTACGTGTCGGTTCGTGACACCCGATCGCCTAATTCTACGTGTCGGTTCGTGACATCCGATCCCCTAATTCTACGTGTCGGTTCGTGACACCCGGTCCCCTAATCTCTTTCTATCAATTCATCAAGCCTTCTTTCTCACCAAGGCATCATCAATCTCATTACTTTAGTTCATCAAGCCTTCTTTTATATCAAGGCATCATCATTAACAAGAGATTAGGTTTTTATCAAGATTTGGGATTCAATAGCTTCATCATGCTTAATATAATCACAATTATATAATCACGTTCATGCATGCATACAATTAAGCACATAGCACGGTTTTACAATACTACCAATACATATCACTCTCTATTAAGAGTTTACTATGAAAGCATGAAACCATAACCTACCTCCACCGAAGATTAGAAATCAAGCAAGCAAATTCCCAAAGCTTTGTGTCCTCTTCGTTTCTCCTCTTTCTCGTTCAACTTTCTCTCTCTTTCTCTTGTTCTTTCTATTTTCTTTATTCAAACCCTCTTTCTTTTACCGTAATTAGTGTATAATTAAGGATAAAAGATGGCAATAATGCCCCACTAATTAACTTAAGGTTACCTCTTTTAACCCCCAAGTAATTAGACTTATTAACATTAACCCACTAACTTTATAATTAAGGCAAGAATAGTCAAAAACGTCCCTTAAAACGTATCAAGAAATCCGACCCAGACTGCGATTTTGCAGTCTGTGACGACCCGTTGCGCCTGCGACGGTCCGTCCTGCTGCCCGTCACAGAGTTCAGAGACTCAATTTCTCTGAAGAATCTGTGACGGTCCGTCACACCTGTGACGGTCCATCCTGCCATTCCGTTACGAAGTTCAGAGAGTCGATTTCAGTACCCAATTTTCAGTTTTTCTAAGTGTTTTGAAACGAGACCCTGCGACGGTCCGTCGTGCCCATGACGGTCCGTCGTGGGGTCCGTCGCCTCAGCCTGTTTTTCCAGAAATAAAATCTGCTGCTCAAAACGACTATTCTTAAACTAGTATATGTATATAAAAAAAAATAAAAAATTTAAACTAGTATATTATTAGTTTAAAAGAGTGTTTAATTGTAATTTTGTAAAAAAAATTTCTTTTGTTGTCATTGTCTAGTAGTAAATTTCTTTTTCTTTTGGTAAAACCATAAATATAAATGCTAGAATTTTTTTTATAATAATAAATAAATAAAAACTAATCATTTCTTGGTTTATATGTTGCACCATTTTCTTTTATCCATTCATATCGTTATTTTATTTGAGTGATTAATTATTGTATTTTTTTTTTTTAAAAATAAAACTTCAAATACCATCATGTGTTCGGTTATGATCCTTGATGTGTATTCTTTTCTAAAAAGAAGGGTCTTGTGTGCGATTACGCTCTTAGGCCAATTAGTTTTTTTTAAAAAAATAGTAATTAATTTTTCCCCCTTTTATCCAAATTAAATAAATAATTATTTTAGCCAAATATAGTTAATAAAGCGACCGTGCTAGAACCACGGGACTCGGGGGTGCCTCATACCTTCCCTCCAGTCAATAAAATTTCTTATCCAATCTCTGTTTTTCGTAGACAAAAAAAAGTATTTATTTTAAATTAAGAACTATCTGGTGACTTGAAACACCTAAAAAACTCAATTTCAAGTGGCGACTCTGAAATTTTTTTTAAAAAATAGTTAAAACCCCCGTCATATCCTCAACAATTAAAACATAAATAAAAGAGGTGTGACGATTTGGCGACTCCGCTGGGGAACACTTCTTTTAGAATTAGAGCTTTGTACATTAACTTTTTTGTTTGTCTATTTTGTTTATTTGGATAAATTTTATGTTTGGATGCTAATTGTGTTATTTCAGCAATTTATCGTTTTGATATTGTATTATATATAAATTATTTCTCTCGCACACCCTTTGAGTCTCTGTAATTTTGTCATACACTGTGTGTGCGCGATTGCGCTCCACAGGACTTCTGTCTAGGATGAGTCAGTGTGCGGTTACGATCCTGATTCTAGGCTGTTACACAGGTTAGGCGGGGTTGGACCACTTGTTAAGCCAGAATAGCTCTGCTACCAGTACGCTGACCCTCCCCGACTCGAGTTGTCCGCTCGAGTAGGCCAGTCTAGACACCTTCATAAATGTTAAACCTAGATGAAATGTCTCTGGTATGTTGTTTTTTTCATCATGTACATTTGACCTAGCGGAATTAAGATATGTATTCATGTTAGACCAAAATGTTCATTTTATTTGCTTGTAAAAATAGTTGGTTCAGAAGGCTTTGACATTGTTGACCATCTTCAAAATAGCTTTGCGTGTTTAGTTTTTATTTTCCTTTTTTCTTTTTTTTTTAAAAAAAGGGTCAAATAAAAGGGGTAGTCTTTCCAAGAGAAGTTTTTATTTTATGAACTACGCACACCTAATTCTCACTAAAAAGAGATACATAGGCATCCTTTCAAGGGTTCGGTGTTTGTAAAAAATTGGTGTCTTATTTTATTTTCTTAAAAATAAATCTTTTCTTTTACTCTGTTAGAGTTTGTCATAAAAACCTTTATTGGATTCTATTTAAAGATACAAAGGGCACCATCGACAAAAGGATAAGGTTCAAAAATGCCTAGAAGCGAAGAAATTCCAGAGTTCATGATTGTAGATACTATACCAAAAGATTTATGGCAATGGTGGACAGACATGGGAAGTCACGAGAAAAAAAGAGTAAAGGAACACTTGGGGCATTTAGTGCATCTTATGGAGATTGACCCTAAAAGGGATGTGGTCGAGGCATTGATTCCTTTTTGGGATCCAAAAAATAATTTATTTTGTTTTTCTGACTGTGAGATGACACCAACTTTGGAAGAAGTTGTTGGCTTCATGGGGAAGGGGTCTACTTTTCGAGGTGCTGATCTACGCAATAAAAGACCCATAATTCCATAACATGTTGATGCCAAAAAATTTCTGGAACTGCTCAAAATTAATCAAATAGAGAAAGAGAATTTGAAAAATGGGTGGGTCACTTTAGACTTTCTATACCAGAGATACGGTCAAAGGGATGGTTTCAAGAACTATCGGAACCAGTTGAGTAATCAAGGGGGTGAAGAAGCTTGGAAGGCAAATGGATGTTTTGTTTTTATGGTCGCATTTTTGGGGCTCATTATTTTCCCCAAAAGGGACAAGCATATTGACATTCATCTGGCTGGTGTTGTGAAGGCGTTGACCACAATGGAAAATCCAACTATTATTCCTATGATCCTAACAGATATGTTTTGTGCATTAACTAAATGTTTAAGTGGGGAAATGTACTTTGAAGGCTGTAATATTTTGCTCCAAATATGGTTTTTGGAACACCTTTATCATCATGATCGTGCGCCTAGGTTTACTCCAGATTGGTGCAACTATGTTTCCTCTCATAAGGAAAGGGAATCCAAAATTGATTTTCCAAAAGGAATAATAGCGTGTGAAGAAAAACTTGCAGTGATCACATCTGATGAAATAGTGTGGAATTATTACTGGTTCCCAGCTAAGGATATCATTTGCATGTCTAGTGGTATCTCATTTCTTGTGCTGATTGTTCTTAGAGGTGTTCAACCATATGCCCCACTTCGGGTTATGCGTCAACTAGCCAGAGTTCAAGAAATCCCACCTAACGATGATATGAGTAGGTTTGCATATGACACTCCACCAGTTTTTGTTTTTAATAGTGAAGAGATTATGAAGATTTGGTACGGGAGTATTATTTTTGAGCTAAGCGAAATGGTTGTGGAGAAGGATAAAGGAAAGGTGGTTCCTGGGTACCTATCGTGGTTTCGTGATCCAATGACATTTGGTGACACTCCCGAAGGTTCCCGCAGAAAAAGAAGAGATCAACATATTATAAGACAATTGAAAAAAGAGTTGGAGAAGGACAAAGCAACCATTGCACGGCAAGAAGTACAGGTCCAAAGAGGAAAAAATCACAAGTTAGAGTTGCAAGATATGGAAGGAGAATTGAAGCATGCAGAGGGAAGATTGGCCCGATTGGAGGAAGAATTGCATAGTAGAATCCACTTGGCAAGAAAGATAAAAAAAGAGCAGAGTTTTGAGATCTCTCGATTGAAGAGGGACTTAGTGGCATCCGAAGAGGTCGTGCACTATCAAAAGGGAGAACTTAAGCGCCATAAGGAAAAATTCGAGAAAGAAAGATCATGTTGGATGCATTAGTTAGAAGAATGTAAGAGAAAAATCAGTCACTATGTTGGATATCGAAGAGGGGCAAAGACATTTGATCATCGAGAGAGCAACACTACGCCATCAACTTGAAGCAGCAGAAGGGCGAGAGGCCCTCTTGAGGAATAATCTGGGTAATCATCGGGCTTTGTTAAATGACTGTCATCAAAACATGGGAAGGGCTAGACTTCAAGTTCATCAACTGGCAGAGCAAACCTCCTATGTTATTAAAAATCAGCGCCATATGAATGACCAAGAAGTGGCTGAGAAAACACGGATCATTGTTCCCATTTGCCGAAGGTGTTGCTGAATTTGTATGAGACATTGGGAGGAAAAAGAAATCCCCAAGAAAGTGATGAAGATTGAAGAGAAGTTTTAGTTGTTTTTGTTGTTCGTTTCATTTTGTTTGTTGAAAGACTTGGTTTTGAATGATATTATGTTGATCCTGGTTGTGTTTAAACCTTTTGATTTTGTTGTTTTCTTGAAGTTTTGGTGAATGAATTCCAAATTAATCTTTTTGAGTTGTCTAAATTTTTGAACTACTTAATGATCTGATTCATGCAGTAACATGATACATAGGAAACCTCCAAAGGGTCCGATCAGAATTTATTTTTCAAAACCTTTTTCTTTTTTCTAAAAAAAAAGAAAAAAAAAAGGACAATAAGCAAAGCAAAAATGGGATGAAACAATGACCTTCTGAACCCATGTTACTATGTGATTAATAAGTGTGTGATTGATTTATAAAATTGTCTAACCCCTAACAAGTTTGTTCATTTCACATCAACTCTAGTTAGCTTTCGGTGGTTAGGTTTGTGGTAAACTGGCAGAGCACCCGTACTTTACCAGGTCTAAGGTAAGAGCGTCAATGACAACCAATACTAAAACTATGGTGAATCCAACGGACACTCCAATTGATTCAACAACAAGAGAGACAGTCAAAGTTGAAGAAAATCGGACGCTGAGAAATATTATGGCACAATTGTGGCAAGACTGGGCCAATGGACAAGAACCACCAACGTCTATTCCTGGTTTTCCTGAGATCACTAGTATTCGATCTTCATCTTCTCAGGTCCCAATATCAGAACCTTTCTTCTCTCCAGGGTGTGGTCCATTTGATAATTGTAGGGCCGGGCCATCAATAACACGTCCTCAAGGCATGTCATTTAGGAATACTCCCACTGTCACAACAGCTGCACCGGTCTATACACTCCCACAACCGACTGTGACGCAAAGAACAGCTCAAGACGGACAGTTCACCACTCATCCGAAGCAGTACTATACTCCTGGGATAGAATTTGGGGGCCCTAAATCTGTTCAATTCGGCTCCCCTATTGATGTTGAGAGGCCCACTCCAGGCTCAGAGCAAGAAGAAATGTTGAAAAAAATGAAAAGCATCGAGCAACACATGAAGGGCATGCAAGAGTTAGGAGGGCACAAAAGTGTCGCATTCAAAGACTTGTGTATGTTCCCAAATGTCCACCTGCCACCTGGGTTCAAAACCCCTAAGTTTGATAAGTATGATGGACACGGTGATCCCATAGCCCACCTTAAGAGATACTGTAATCAACTTCGGGGTGCAAGGGGTAAAGAAGAATTGCTCATGGCTTATTTTGGTGAAAGCCTGACTGGTGTTGCCTCAGAATGGTTTATAGGTCAAGAGATTTCCCACTGGCACATATGGGATGATATGGCTCAAGATTTTGTTAGACAATTTCAGTACAATGTCGACATTATGCCAGATCGTAATACATTCTCCAATACAAGAAAAAAACCAAGTGAAAGCTTCAGAGAATATGCTATCAAATAGAGGGAACAAGCAGCCCGAGTTAAGCCCCCATTAAATGAGCAAGAATTGGTTGATATCTTTATAGAGGCTCAAGATCCTGACTACTTCCACCACCTCACAGCCGCAATGCGAAGACCGTTTCACACAGTAATCAAAAATGGGGAAATGGTCGAAAGTGGTCTCAAAACAGGAAGGATCGTGAGCCAGGCAACAATCAAAGCTACCACACAGGCCATTCAAGGTGGTTCAACAAGTTTTGGAAATCGTAAAAGGAAAGAGGAAGTTATTTCATTGGCATTAGGGTCAAGAGGAGCTCAGAGAAAGTCTAATTGTCCTTACACATCAGTTCAGGGACAACTTAGCTATCCTCAGCATTACTACCCTTATGCTCTTCAATATCCAGTATCTCCATCTCCGTACACGGTCTTAAATGCTCAGTCATATGTGCATCCTCCCAATCGCCCATATTTTTAGGCCCCATCTCAAGGAAACTTTCTCCCACAACGGCCACCCTATCAGGTACCTTACAACTCTCCTCTTATGCGGAATTATGCTCAAGATCAAGCACAGAAAAAGAAATTCACTCCATTAGAGAAGTCGTACTCCAGCTTGTTTCAGAAGTTAAGAAAGATAGGAGCGATTGAGTGCATCCCACCACATCGTCTGAATCCAAATGCTCCAGGTTTCCAAGCCAATGAAAGATGTGAATACCATTCAGGAGCCCCAGGACACAACACTGATAATTGTTGGACCTTGAAGGGAGCAATAGAGAAGCTGATCGAGCATGGAGTTGTTATTGTGACAGATGATCTAAACACTCCCAATGTGACAAATAACCCACTTCCAGCTGAAAACAACTTAGTGGGAATGGTTTGTGATGATCAAGAGTACAAACTCCTCAGCAAAATGGGAAAGTTGTTTAGGAAGATCGGAGAAGAAGACAAGTCAATGAAGAGTTTAAAAAAAGTTGCATCTCTGAGTGCCGAAGGTGTCAATCTTGACACCAAAGTCTTCAAAGGGGATTGAAGTTCGAGCAGCTATGCCAAAGTTGGATGTATCAAAAGGCTTTTCATTAACACAATATGATCAAAGTAGCATTACCAAGTTGAAAGAGCCTATTTTTGTTAGGCCCGTTCAACAGCTTCCAGTAATTGATTCAAAGGTTGTCCCTTGGAACTATAACAAAACCGCAGTGGTTTATCAAGGAAAGGAGATTGTCGAAGAAGTTAATGAAGCGGGAGGTTTGACACGCTCCGGAAGATGTTATTCTCTAGAAGAATTAAGAAAAGGCAAGATGACTGAAAATATCCAAGTACCACTAAAGAAAGCAGTTACTGAAGAAGCAAATGTAGAATTTCTAAAAAAGCTTAAGGTTCCAGATTACTCTGTCGTGGAACAATTGATGAAGACGCCTGCACAAATTTCACTGTTGTCTCTACTTTTGCACTCAGAAGAACATTGTCTTGTGTTGAATAAGGTTTTGAATGAAGCACATGTACCAAAAGAGACCACAGTAAGTCAGTTGGAGAATATGACCAGGCGCGTCTTCGAGTCAAATGCCATCACTTTCAGTAATGATGAGTTGCCCAAGGAGGGAGCTGGACACAACAAAGCTTTGCATCTTACAGTGACATGTGAAGATTACTATGTAAAGAGATTTATGATAGATGGAGGGTCAAGGGTTGACATATGTCCTCTTTCTACGCTGCAAAGCTTGAAAGTTAATACTGACAGAATTCACCCCAGTAATGTATTTGTGCGAGCTTATGACGGCTCAAGGAGGGATACCATTGGTGAAATCAAGTTAAACATGACAATTGGGCCAGTAGTCTTTACGATTGTGTTCCAAGTAATGGATATGGAAACATCTTATAATTTTCTACTAGGAAGGCCATGGATCCACATGGCTCGAGCCGTCCCATCAACCCTACATCAAGTTGTCAAGTTTGAATACAACAATCAGGAAATCACTGTTCATGGGGAAGATGATTCACCTATTTACAGAGATCCATCCATCCCATACATTAAGGCAAAGAAAAGATGTGATTCTGTTGTTTACCAGTCTTTTGAGGTTGTATCATTCAATCGCTTTAAAGAAGGACAACCTATCATCCAATAATGTATCTCTTCTTCCGCTTCAATGGTAGCAACGACGATGCTCAAATATGGTTATCAACCCGGTAAAGGTTTGGGAGTATATTCGCAAGGAATCGTGGATCCCATTACTCTTTTAGGAAACCAAGGAACCTCTGGCCTCGGATACAATCAAAGCAAGAGAAATGGAGATAAAGCTAAGAACCACAAAAGGATTGATTGGTCGTTGCCACAACCGATTCCCCATATTTCTCATTCTTTTATCAAACCGCAGGGTTCAGAATTGAAAGATTCATTCACTCTTGAAGACAATGAAGAAATCATTGAGGATCTCAGTCAGTTTTTTTGTGAAGTAAATATGGTCCAAGTTGGTGAAGGCACAAGTCATGCCAATATGCAGCTCGTGGGCTCAGGTGTTGAGTTAAACAATTGGGAAGCCACTCCTTTCCCCATAAGGAAGGAGTCGTGGTAGTTTGTTTGCTACTCTTTTGTATTTTGTTGTTCTCAGGGTTGTTGTCCGAATAGTTCAAAGTATTTTCTTATTGTCAACCCTTCTGTCCCTTTTGATGTCAATGAAATGAAATTTCAGCTTTATAGTAAATTTTGTTTTTTTTCCTCTCTTAATTCTTATTTTCTATTTTTCAGTTCTGTAAATGACGGCTTTGATAACATGACATGCATGCGTAATTCACTCCCTGATTTCAAAGAGTTGTTCATTCTTGAATCACCAAGTCAAAAGGTGGAATATGATAAAGAAGAGGCTTTTAGGGAAATTAATAGGGAACTGAAACAGTTTGAGCACAAACCGAAACCTAATCTTAGTGAAACTGAGATAATCAATTTGGGAAGTTCCGAGGATGTTAAGGAAATAAAAAAAAGTTTACATATCAATCAGGTAATTAGAGAGAGAATAATACAACTTTTGTTTGAGTACAAAGATGTATTTGCTTGGTCTTATGATGACATGCCAGGTTTGAGTGTTGATTTAGTGGTTCATAAGTTGCCCGTTTATCCTGATTGTCCACCCGTCCAACAGAAAAGAAGGAAATTCAAACCGGACATGAGTGAAAATCAAGGAAGAAATAATGAAACAATTGAATGCAAAGGTAATCCAAGTTATTCGTTACACTACTTGGTTGGCAAATGTTGTTCCTGTGCCAAAAAAGGATGTAAAGACAAGAGTTTGTGTTGACTATCGGGATTTGAACAAGGCTAGTCCAAAAGACAACTTTCCATTTCCAAATATCCACATCCTAGTTGATAATTGTGCAAAACACGAGATGCAAACTTTTGTGGACTGTTATGCGGGGTATCATCAAATCTTGATGGATGAAGAGGACGCTGAGAAAATTGCTTTCACCACTCCATGGGGAACGTATTGCTACAGGGTCATGCCATTTGGTCTTAAAAATGCTGGGGCGACTTACATGAGGGCTATGACCACCATGTTCCATGATATGATGCATAAAGAAATAGAAGTATACGTCGATGACGTAATCATCAAGTCTAAAACAAAAGTTGATCATGTGCAAGATTTGAGAAAATTCTTGGAAAGAGTGTGAAGATATGAACTCAAGCTTAATCCAGCAAAATGTGCATTCGGAGTTTCATTTGGAAAACTTTTGGGTTTTATTGTCAGTAGAAGGGGAATCGAATTGGTTCCCTCCAAAATAAAAGCCATTCGAGATTTGCCATCCCTGAAAAATAAAATCGAAGTCATGAGTCCACTTGGGAGGTTGAACTACATCAGCAGGTTTATTGCTCAACTCACAACCAGATGTGAGCCCATTTTCAAACTTTTGAAGAAGGATGCTGCTGTCAAATGGATAGAAGATTGTCAACGATCTTTTGAAAAAATCAAGGAGTATTTGTCCAACCCTCCCGTGTTGGTACCGCCTGAACCTGACAGGCCTCTCTTTCTATATCTTTCAGTTACAGATAATTCCTTTGGGTGTATTCTCGGTCAACATGATGATGCAGGAAGGAAGGAGCAGGCTATCTACTACTTGAGCAAGAAATTCACTAGTTATGAGGTCAAGTACACCCTTTTGGAAAGGACGTGTTGCGCCCTAACTTGGGTAGCTCAAATGTTAAGGCATTACTTATTGCCCTACACAACTTACCTCATATCAAGGATGGAACCTTTAAAGTACATCTTTCAGAAGCCAATGCCAACTGGCTGACTCGCGAAATGGAAAATTTTGCTCACTGAATTTGACATTATATATGTCACTCGGACTGCAATGAAAGCCCAAGCTTTGGCAGACCACTTGGCAGAGAACCCAGTCGATGGTGATTACGAACCATTGGATACATATTTTCCAGATGAAGAGATTAACTCAATTGAGGAAGTAGGTTCAAATGGAAATCAAGCCTGACAATTGTACTTTGATGGAGCAACCAACACAAAAGGCACAGGGATTGGGGCAATTTTAATATCGCCCACAGGGCAACATTACCCTGGAACAGCTCGACTTCGCTTCTTTTGTACAAATAACACGACTGAGTATGAAGCTTGCATCATGGGTCTAAATATGGAAATAGATTTGGGTGTGCAGGAATTAATTGTGTTGGGAGATTCTGATTTGCTTATCCGACAAGATCAAGGCGAATGGAAAACACGAGATCTCAAGCTCCTTCCATATAGACAATGTGTGGAAGATCTTAGCAAAAGGTTCAGGTACATCGAGTTAAGATACATTCCCAGGTTTCATAATGATTTGGCCGATGCCCTGGCTACTTCGGCCTCAATGCTTCCCTATCCTGGAAACACTTACATCACCCCATTAGAGATTCAAGTTCGGGACCAACATGGCTATTGTAATACAATGGAAGTAGAACCTGATGGTGAGCCATGGTACTCAGACATCAAGAATTTTTTGAAGACAGGGAGATGCCCCGAACATGCCAACAAAAGCCAAAAAAGAAATATTAGACGTCTGGCTAATGGTTTCTTTTTGAGCGGGGATGTTTTGTATAAACGAACTCCGGATTTGAATTTATTGAGATGTTTGGATGCTGAAGAAGCCGAGACAATTATGAATGAAGTGCACGCTGGGGTATGTGGACCACACATGAACGGATATGTCCTTGCAAAAAAGATACTCCGTGCGGGGTATTATTGGCTTACCATGGAAAGAGATTGCTTCACTTTGTGAAAAAATGTCATCAATGTAAAATCCATGGAGATCTCATACATCCACCTCATTCAGAGTTGCACCCCATGGCTGCTCGTTGGCCCGTTGTTGCATGGGGAATAGATGTAATCGGACCAATTGAGCCCAAAGCCTCTAATGGACATCGATTCATTTTGGTTACAATTGATTACTTCACCAAATGGGTGGAGGCGATAACTTTCAAAGCAGTCACTAAGAAGGCGGTCATGGATTTTTTTCATTCAAACATTATTTGTCAATTTGGTATCCCAAGAGCTATCAGCACAGATAATGCCGCAAATCTCAATAGTAATCTGATGAAGGAGGTATGCGAGCAGTACAAAATTGTGCACCACAATTCTACACCATACCGACCGAAAGCCAATGGAGCTGTGGAGGCAGCCAACAAGAATATTAAAAATATTCTTAGAAGGATGGTTCAAGGCACTAGACAATGGCATGAGAAACTGCCTTTTGCACTTTTAGGATATCGCACAACAGTGTGTACCTCGATTGGTGCAACTCCTTATTTGCTGGTGTATGGAACTGAGGCTGTGATTCCAGCAGAAGTTGAAATTCCATCTCTTCGAATTATTGTTGAGGCTGAAATTGAAGATACCGAATGGGTCAAAAAACCCGACTAGAGCAACTCGCATTAATAGATGAGAAACGATTGACGACTGTCTATTTTGGTCAGCTTTATCAGCAAAGGATGGCTCGTGCATACAACAAAAAGGTGCACCCAAGACACTTTGAAGTAGGTCAACTGGTCTGAAAGCGCGTTCTCCCACACCAAGAAGAAGCCAAGGGAAGGTTTGCCCAAAATTGGCAAGGTCCATATCTTATCAAGGAAGTATTGTTTAAAAGAGCCCTGCACCTTCCTGATGTGGAAGGAAAAACCACGGGCATAATTGTTAATGCAGATTCAGTCAAAAGATACTACATCTAATGCATTGTAAGGTTCTGTGACATGTTTGGGGTTGAAAGAACAGAGGCACCTCCTTAAAAAAAATAAAAAAATATCTCATTGAAAATTCTGAA
The DNA here is from genome assembly GCF_036512215.1 of Solanum lycopersicum. Classification (NCBI taxonomy): domain Eukaryota; kingdom Viridiplantae; phylum Streptophyta; class Magnoliopsida; order Solanales; family Solanaceae; genus Solanum; species Solanum lycopersicum. The sequence continues at coordinate 20,027,475 of NC_090800.1, forward strand.
CTACGTTTGACATGATATCCGAAAGGATACGTAGACCCTTAAGGGGTTCGGTCATATAAAAAAAAAATCAATTTTCCAATATTTACAGAAAACTGGGGCATTTTTAGTTTTTTTTTTATATATATAAGGTCAGATCATAATTCTGTTTATTCTGGCAACCGACTTTTTGGTCAAATCTGAAAATGATATTAATCATCAAAGGCAGCATCCAAAAAAAAAGAAAAAAAAAGAGTGTCTTATCGGCGCGAAAACCTTCATAGGCATCATAAGACGAAATAAAATCTTATAGGTGAAAATCCTACGGGCACCTTAAGATAAAGGGAGAGAACATCATGAATGAAATCTGCAAAGATGATCATTTCTCGACACCTCTGCATAAAGGGCACATAGATCAATTGAAGATGACTCATATTTTGAGAACTAAAAAAAAAAATTGGATCAGGGGGCAAGTCCAAGTGCATGTCATGGTTCAATCAAAGTTGACATATGCCTCCAGATAAGTTCTCTTTCTCATTTTTAAAGGAATATCCTTCATTAAGTTTATAGTTTTCTTGATCCAATCTTTCCTACTCTTAAGTTTGATATATTTTTTTTATTATTTTTTTTCTCTCTTCTCCTTTTGATATAATCTCTTGAAAAAATAAAGTAAAGAGTGCAAAGCTTACTACGGGTTTCCAAAAGTAAAGCTGAGTATATGAGTTGACAAGCCATGGACCAAGGACTAAAATACCTCAGATCTTCACTCAAAATTCTTGAAGGTCATCATTCTTTGGAACATCACTCGCACCATGATATTTGGTAGTACCAAAAGATCAAGGCCCCTGTTTAACAAAGAGGGAGCTTCAAAGGTTGCTTAACCAAGGAGTTGTAGTAGAGTTGGAGAAATTGATCATGAGTATGGTCAAGTCGTTGGAGAACCAAGGCCACAAACCAACCACCATTTTAAATTAACAATTTTCTTTTTCATTTGCTCAACACAGGAAGAAAAAATGCAGGGTTACAAGTCAAAAAGAAACATCGCAAAAAGGAAGATCTCCAAAGTCTTCAAATGTTTGGTGTTTCATCTCATTCTACTCGCATTTTGCCTATCAATGCGAGAATTTCGTGCAATACGCACCAATTTGAATTCCGTGCAACAAGCACACGTCCTTTATTCATGGGCAATACGCACCATCCTTTGTTCATGTGCAATACACACCAGTCTAAATTTCGTGCAATACGCACCAATCTCAATTTCTTGCACCAAGCAAACATTCTTTATTCATGGGCAATATGCACCATTCTTTGTTCATGTGCAATACGCACCTGTCCGAATTTCGTGCAATACGCACCAATCTGAATTCTGTGGAACAAGCACACATCCTTTATTCATGGGCAATACGCACCATCCTTTGTTCATGTGCAATACACACCTGTCTGAATTTCGTGCAATACGCACCAATCTGAATTTCGTGCAACAAGCACACATCCTTTATTCATGGTCAATACACACCATATTCTTGTCTGGAGCAATACGCACCAACATTCATAGGTTATACACACCCTATTCATATTTTGGGGATACATCGAATCTTAGGACAATGCGTCTTATTTGGAACTCTAAGGGCAACACGCTTCACTTAACATATTCATTCTAGGGTCATTCTTCCTAGTTCAATATTCTCATATGTTTTCTTCTTTCTTAAAGGAAACATATTCTTCATGGGTTCTTCATTTTGTGATATTGAGTTTTTGAGTTTCAACAACCTACTCAAGTTAAAACATGCACTTAAGAATGATCCACCAGTCGCCAAGATAGCATGAAGACCGATCTCAAAGATAATGCACAGAGCAAGTGAAAGATCTAGACAAGATCCTAATAAGATACATCAATTAGGGATCTTGTAACATTTATAATGTAGAGAGACATAGTTCTCTAACTTTTTTTTGTAACTATAGGCAGTAGATGATGACAAGCAATATGAAACAATCTTTTGGTCGTCTTTTATGATAGTTTCGACTATCAAAGTTTCTCGAACTACACTGATCTGATTTCCTTTTAATCAAGGATATGTAGGCAACCTTTGAAGCAAGGTTCAGTCATCTTTTTCAAAATGGCTTCATCGGAGTTTGAAACAATCAAAAATTAGCCACTTCGTTCACTTTCTTTGCTTGAAAACTCTTCATGTTTCCAAGCAAAGAGGGGCATGCTGTGAACACCTAATTTTTGACGTGTTTATTTTACTCCTATAATATTTTTAGTAAGAATTTTTTTTTAATTTGAATTTTTGGTATTTGTCTTTATTAGTTTATTGGCTCAAATGACCCAATTTTGTTTAAATTGGGATGATTTAAGTCAATTCTGATGGCCTAATTGATCTTGACCCGGTCCATAGAAATGGTCAAGATTGAATCTCAACCATTCATGATATTTTGATCCAAGGGCTGTTATTGGACCCAAACAAAAATACAAAACTCCAAAAAATTAGAATTTTCTTTTATTTTTATTTTAGATTTTTTGTCCCTTTCTTCTTCCCCTTACTATCATGCCGCCGGCCGGCCACCGCTACCGCCACCACCGCCCGGTGGCCACCACCTTTTTGTTCGGAATTTTTTAAAAAAATTTACCATATTTTCCTTTCATCCTCCTCTACCTAAATCTACAAACCTTTCATCCATATCTATAGCCAAACTCCGTAGATCTAAGGAAAACCAAATATAAATTTTTACTTTTTCCTTAGATTTATAAAGTTCCGGTCATTCCCATCCCAAACCCTTTACATAAATGTGTAGAGCTCTTCAAGGGCTATCATTTGATATAAATTTTAAGTTCAAAATCCATCAAAAAAAATTCCGGCAAAGTTTTCCAGCGACCTTCATTTACCCGAAAGTTATGTCAATCTTTTCCCCCCTCTCAATCTTTATCCAAATTCATCATTATCTTTTTTCCCGTTTGACCATATAAGTCGTTTGATGTCGGATTTATGTTATTAATGTTCTTTAAGTTTATCATGTTGATGAGTTTCTTGAAGTATTATTTTTTTTATTTCACTTTTTATGTTTATTATTTATTTATTTTGACTTTTTTTTTCTGCATTATTTTGTTGTGTTTGATCTTTAAAATTGTTTAGATGTTTAAATTTTGTGTTAGTGGGTCAATTTGTTTGGGTCTTGAAGAAATGGGTCAACATTTGGGCTTATTTTAAATTTTTTCAGATGGTCCATTAACTATTATCCAAACAATGAATAAAAGAAATGGGTCATCTAAATGATATTGGGCCTATTATTTTCTGATGACCCATATAACTATATTCAATTAATGAATAAAGTAAATGGGTCATCTAAAAGGGCAAAAGAATTATGCAATTAATCTTATTTTTTCTTAAAACAAAAAATAAATAAAAAAAAGAAAAGAATTTCATTGGCCATCTTGGGTGGCACTTTGGGAAAACAAAGAGTCCAATGCATGCATTGGCTCTTGAGTTTTCAAGAAAGGTGGGATGTTAATGTTGATCACCTATTTAAACCCTCTTGGAGAAGAAAGAAAAGAGGAAGATATAGAAAGAAAATTGCAAAAAAAAACTTACTTAAAAAATTTCTTTTTCTTAAAAAAAAAAAAGAAGATATCTCTATTGGGTTGTCTTGGGAATTCAATTAAATTTGCTCCTATATTTGCTTGTCATCAACTCTAGGTATTTCTTTTTTTACATTTCAATGTAATTTTTATGTTATTTTTATGTTTTGTTTTTTTTTGAAAAATTGTTGATATTTTTTGCTAAGCTTATTATGATTCTCGTATGATTATGTTTATCCTTATGTTACTTTTTTGTATATTTCTATTAGTTTATTATTCTATAGTGTTTTTCATATGATTATGTTTATTATGATGTACATATATATTATTAATCATTTTTAGCTTAAATTTTAGCTTTAGTAAGTAAAAAAAAGTAATTAAAGTATAACAATTGCAAATATGTTAGGTTTTCGGTAACTTTCTTTTTTATGGAATGAACTTAAGAAAATAAAAATAAAACAAAAGTAAAACTAGTCATTTTTGCAAAAGGGTTTAATCTGGTCATTTTTGCAACAATTGAAAAAATGTAAATCTGGTTATTTCTGCAAAAAATAAATCTGGTTATTTCTGTAAAAATTGTAAATCTGGTTATTTCTGCAAAAAAAATCTGGTTATTTCTGCAAAAAATGTACATTTGGTTATTTCTGCAAAAAATGTAAATCTGGTTATTTCTGCAAAAAAAATCTGGTTATTTCAAAAAAAATGTGTAAATCTGGTCTTTTTTGCAAAAAAAAAATTTGGTTATTTCTAAAAAAAAAAAGAGAAAAAGTAAATATGTTTTTTTTTTTAAAAAAATCTCTTAAAAAAAATATATATTTGAATTGATTATTAAAGTAAAAATACAAATTTGACTAACTTGACTTAATAATTCAACAATTAAAAATTTGCTATTTTGCAATCTTCCATCAAATAAGTCAAGGTAGTCATTTATATATATAATTTTTTTTTTACCAAATTGGTTATTTCTTAAATTTTTATCAGTATATGTATATAAAAAATAATAAAGAAAAAATTTAAACTAGTATATCATTAGTTTAAAAGAGAGTTTAATTGTAATTTTGTAAAAAAAAAATTTCTTTTGTTATCATTGTCTAGTAGTAAAACTTTTTTTTTTCTTTTGGTAAAACCATAAATATAAATACTAGATTTTTTTTATAATAATAAATAAATAAAAACTAATCATTTCTTGGTTTATATGTTGCACTATTTTCTTTTATCTATTCATATCATTATTTTTTTTTTGAGTAATTAATTATTGTGTTTTTTTAAAAAGAAATAATAAAACTTCAAATACCATCATGTGTTCGGTTACGATCCTTGGTGTATATTCTTTTTTAAAAAGAAGGGTCTTGTGTGCGGTTACGCTCTTAGGCCAATCAGTTTTTTTTAAAAAAAATAGTAATTAATTTTTTCACCCTTTATCCAAATTAAATAAATAAATTATTTTAGCCAAATATAAGTTAATAAAGAGACCGTGCTAGAACCACGGGACTCGAGGGTGCCTCATACCTTCCCTCCACTCAATAGAATTCCTTACCCAATCTCTATTTTTCGTAGACCAAAACAAAAAAAAAGTATTTATTTTAAATTAAGAACTATCTAGTGACTTGAAACACTTAAAAAACTCAATTTCAAGTGGCGACTTTGAAAAAAAATAAAAAAAATAAATTAAAAAACCCATCATATCCTCAACAATTAAAACATTAATAAAAGAGGTGTGACACAACAAATGAATTTTGAATAGAATTGTTTATAGATTGGACTGGATCAATTATTGATTAAGATTTAATTAATTTATGATAATTTAAACTAATACAAAATAAATATAATTTAATTTATCAAATCAGGAAACCCATAAAAAATAATTCTTTTTTAATTAACCTAAAGAAGAAAATAGGATTTCATTAAAACAGAAGGAGTATGATATAATTTAGCTAGACATAAAACTTAAAAACAATGAAATAATTACCATATTTCTAATAACATTAATAAAATTATACATTTATGGACTTTTTATTAAAATAATAAGTTCTTAAATATGATAAAGTATTTTATCCCATTTTAAAAAAGATTACGATATTTATAATTACCTTTAAACAAATTATTCTTTTATGGAATTTTATCAAATAATTAAGACCTAAAATTTTCCGCGTATAAAATTTGTGTATATTATATAAAACAAATTAAAGGGACTTTTAATCCCCTTAGAATTTGACAATCGAAATGAATTTTTTTATGAACCCATTTTATGATTCGCCTAAATTTTTTCATCTATCAAGATACTATCTTTGACTTTTATCTTGTACTAATTATTTTCCTACCAAATATTCATGTTAATTCTTTTTCCATTTAGTTTGATTCCATAAGAACCAAACCAACTCTTTCAATCTCCACTTTGGTTTGTGATCCGAGCATGCGTATGAAAAACTCCGACAATCCCGTTGTAAGAAACAAGAAGAATCAAACCTTTGTTGAACATACTAGCTCCACCTAGCAATTGTTCCCCAGAGTTGCATCACTTGATGCATACTCCCGCCAAGTCCTTGCAGTGTGCAAACTTGGCAAGCGGACTATTTTGATCAACATGTCTACAGCGTTATTGTCTTTGATAACCTTCTCAACCTCAATAGCTCCCTCTTCTACGACATCTCGAATAAAATGGAATCTGACATCAATGTGTTTGGTGCGCTCATGAAATCTTTGATTTTTAATCAAATGAATAACACTTTTACTATCACATCTTAGAATTGGTTCAGGCTGAACCGAACTCAATTCTGCCACCAAATCTTTCAACCAGATAGCTTCTTTCTGCCTCCGTTGCTGCCATATATTCTACCTCAGTTGTACACAAAACGGCAATAGACTGTAAAGTTAATTTTCAACTAACGGCACTGCCAACGAGAGTAATGATGTTTCCAGTTGTGGACCTCCTTCGATCAAGATCCCATGCATAGTCAGAATCTACATAATCGAGAATTGAAATACCTTCACTTTTACGAAAGTTAGGCCAACATCAGGAGCTCCTTTGAGATATCTCAATATCCACTTGAGAGCTTCCCAGTTCCTTTTTTCTGGATTTTCCATGTACCTGCTTACCACATTTACAGATTGAGTAATATCTGGACGTGTACATACCATAGTATACATAATGCTACCAACTGTGTTTGCATAAGGAACCTTTGACATATGCTCCACGTCATCCATTGACTGTGGCAATTGTAACTCCGAGAGCTTGAAATGAGGAGCTAATGGTGTACTTACAGGCTTGCTCATATGCATGTTGAATCTCTCAAGAACTTTTTCGATGTACCTCTTTTAAGATAGATGTACAACACCATCTTCTCTTGAAATCTCCATTCCAAGAATTTTTTTGCAACTTCCAAATCCTTCATATCAAGTTCCTTGCTCAACAGTTTCTTTAAAATATTTATTTCTATGATGTTGTTAGCAGCACTAAGCATATCATCAACATACAACAATAGATAAATCATAGAATTACCAAACATCTTCTTGTGATGCACACAACTATCAATACACTCCTAAAAGATCCATGTGTAGTCATGAATGCATCAAATCTCTTGTACCACTATCTAGGGGATTACTTCAAACCATACAAAGAATTCTTCAGTTGGCATACATGGTCTTCTTTTCCTTCAGCTAGGAAACCTTCAGGCTGATCCATATAGATTGTCTCTTCTAGATTACCATGTAGGAAAGCAGTTTTGACATCAAGCTATTGAAGTTCTAAATCAAATTGTGCAACCAATGCTAATAGCACGCCAATTGAGCTGTGTTTTACTACTGGAGAGAAGATCTCATTATAGTTAATTCCCTCCTTCTGAATGAAGCCCTTTGCAACCAATCTCGCCTTGAACCTAGAATTTTCCACTTCTGAATACCTTCTTTCTTTCTATAAACCCATTTGCATCCAACTGTCCTCATCCCCTTTGGCCTTTTAACTAAGACCCATGTCTCATTTTTGTGAAGAGACTCTATCTCTTCCATTATGGCTAACTTCTATTGTGCAACATCTTTTCAAGAACTTGATTCAACATACGAAGAGGGATCGAGATCCTTAATGTCTTCTTCTGCAGCTAAGAATGCATGTGCAATCAAATTTTCTTGCTCAATAAGACATTCCGATTTCTGTATCTGTCTTTTGTCCCTTCCCTTTGCAATTGTATATGGTTTATTGGAAGCAAGTTCTTCAAGATCTGCATCTTTTGACTCATCAATTTGAGTCTCTTAGCCCTTGGTTCAAGCTTTCCTTCATTAACATGATAATAAGCTGGGCACCCAAATATTCTCAAGTATGAATAGTTAGAGGGTTCACCTGACCATACCTCATTTAGAGTCTTAAAGTAAATCGATGATGTTGGAGATTGATCGACAATATGAGAAGCAGTATAAACTGTTTCAGCCCAAAATACTTTGGACATCTTGGCTTGTAAGAGGATACAACGATCCTTCTCAAGAAGAGTTCTGTTCGTTCTCTCGCAACTCTATTTTATTGTTGTGTGCCCCTGACCATCTTATGTTTTGCGATCCCATGAACCTTGCAGAAATCATTAAACTCTTCACTGCAAAACTCCAAGTCATTGTCTGTGCGAAGATAATTGATTTTTCTCACAATTTTATTTTCAACCAAAATCTTCCACTCTTTAAATGCTTCAAAAGCAACACTTTTTGCCTTAGGAAACGCACCCAAAATTTTCGTGAAAAATCATCAATGAATGTGAGAAGATACCTCTTTCCTCCCTTCTATGGAAACTAGAGGGGCCCCATAAATCTGAATGGATGTAGTCTAGAACCCCTCCCGTATTGTGCTTGCCAGTGCTGAAGCTGACCTTTTTCTGCTTCCCTAAGACGCCGTGTATTTCCAGTGTGCTGAACTTCTCACCATTCAAAAGGTTGCATTTGCTCAACATCTCCAATCCTCGTGCGCTCATATGGCCTAGTCTCATGTGCCATAATTTTTCCTTGTCATCATTAGATCACTGCATTGTAAATGCATTTATTGAGCCAATAATGGTGCTTCCCGCAAGTGTGTAAAGGCCATCCTCCATCTTGGCCTTCAACATGACTAAAGATCCTTTAGTCACTTTCGTAGTTCATCCTTCACCCATGTACTTATAGCCTTGTTTATCCAAAGTACCCCGAGAGATAAGATTTTTCTTCAGATCAGGAACATAACAGACTTCTGTAATAGTCCTCATGATTCCATCATGGCAGCGATCACGAACTGAAACAATGCCAACTATTTTACAATTTGTATTATTGCCAATTAATACAATTCTTTTGCTTGTCTCATAGCTGTTGAACTAATCTTTTTGAAATGGTCATATGCAGAGAACAACCAGAGTCTAAGACTCATTTATTGTCATAGACTCCACTATTGCATGATGTTGTTAGTATATAATCATCATCATTATCATGTACTTGCTCAACAATGGATGCACTAGCCTTTTCTTTGGACTTCGACATAGGACAATCTCGTTCAAAGTGCCCCTTCTTTTGACAGCTCCAACACTCCCCATTCTTTTTGTTCACACGCGACTTTGATATATTTTTCAATTTGATCCTTCCATGTTGGCAAGTATGACCTCTTACCAAGAGTCCACTAGCTTCGTTACTTTTGTCTCCTTCAAAAATGCATTCGCACATCACAAGAGTTAAGTGCTTGCCGCACTTGCTCAAGTTTGATAGGTTATTTTCTGTACATCATTGAATTCTCAATATCACGATATTTTTAAGTCAATGAAAAAATCTAACATGCAAGCGTCTCCTCGTTCTTTTTAATTCTAGCAGTTTGTAAGTCTATCACAATTTTATTGAACCCATCTAGATGGTCTTGCAACAAAGTACCTAAATCCATCTTAAATGTATAAAGACGCTGTTGTAACAACATCCTTGTTGTCACTGACTGATTCTGGTAAAGTCCTTCCAGCTTTTCCCATAGCTCTTTGGCCGTCTCTTCGGTACTTATACTCACTTCACAAAGTACGTTAGGCGCAAGGGACAATTGAATTGCACTTAATGAATCTCCTTCAATCTTTTCCTTGTCGGAATCCGATATCTTATCGGGGTACTTTCCGTCAATAGCATGATTGAACCTTCCCTCCGCAGTAACGCATCTGGATTTTCCAGATATTGAAGTTGTTGCGCCCACTAAATCTATCAATTTCAAACTTCGTGGAACTGATCTTTACTTGTTCTTCCTTTTCTACTACAATGTATTTGGAATTACAAAAAACCAAAGTAACTCTTTTCTAGATGTGGAAGTTCAGACTGTGCTGCAACCACAGAGCATACTCAGACAGAACCTTGGCTCTGACACCAATTGTTAGTGGAAATGTGAAATTAAAGAACAAGGAAGAACAACAATATTTAACGTGGTTCAGATCAAAATGGTCCTACGTCCACCAAAGAACAACAACACCAATATTTATTTTACTCTATAAAGAATACAAGTGAAATATTACAAGAGAGAGAACACAAATGCCTTAGAAGGTGAGAAGGCAAGTGAGAGGATGATTTGAAAATTAATTAAGAGCCACCTATTTATAGGAATAAATTCATCTTACGGAAAAGGGCCTAAAATGCCTTTAAAGTATTGAAAATGGTATAAAATTGCCCTCCATCCACCTATTGGCTCCAAAATGCCCTTTTCATCCACCTATTGGATCCAAAATACCCTTGTCATCCACATTTGGATTCAAAATTGACCACTTTTTATAGTTGTTTTAAAATCAAACTCTTTAAATATTTTTTAAAATACTTGACGTTCAACTATTGATTATAATTTTAATTTATTAATATAACTGATAAACCAACTCACTACCCACTCATTACTAACTAAATCTCACTCAATTAATAATCTAATTTTAATATCAAAATCGTCATAAACACTACTAAAACATGATGAAATTATAGATTCCTGAAAATGACATCCAAAATTATTCGAGTGCGAATTTAAGCTTCAATTGAATTTAGGTTGAGCCGCTTATTTAGGATGAGACTTTCAATGGAATTCTCTTTCAAGATTGAATTAGAAATTTATGATTAAAGGTAAAGAAGTAATACATCCCGAATTAATTCATTCACTTTTTTAAAATATAATTTTAGAAATATTTATGATTTGTTTTAAAACCTTTAATATATTATTTTGAAAAAAAGTTACCTATGAAGTAACATCACATAATTGAGACGTAAGAATAATTAAGATGAACATAGTCAGACTTTTAAGTTTATCAGTGATTTTTATTTAGCCACTTGAATGTATGATGATTTACTTCTATAATTTTTAAAAAACACTCAATTGGCAGTAGCTTGCATTAATAACGTGACTGGTTTATTAAGAGGAATTTAATTAGTAATGGGTGGGTAATGAATTGATTTATATATTATACTAATAAGTTAAATTATAACAAATAGTTGAGCACCACCTATTTTAAAAAATATTTAAAGAGTTTAAATATAAAACCGTTAAATAAGTGATCAATTTTGAACCAAAAGGTGGATGACAAGGGTATTTTGGACCCAATAGGTGGGTGGGAAGGGTATGTTGGAGCCAACAGGTGGATGAAGGGTAATTTTGTACCATTTTCAATACTTTGAGGGTATTTTACGCCCTTTTCTGTTCATCTTATTGATATCATCCATGACATCACTATGTGTCAAAAATGTCAAGGTTAAGAATATGAACTCATTTTATGATTTGCCTAAATTTTCACCTACCAAGATACTATCTTTGACTTTTTTTTGTACTAATTATCTTCCTACCAAATACTCATGTTAATTTATCTTTCATTTAGTTTGCTTCCATAAGAACCAAACCTACTCTTTCAGTGCATATACGTAGTGAGAGACTATGATTATAACAGAGGATTAGTTTATCTTACCAATCCAACAAAAGGGAGCATGTTGTGACAAAGTGTGCTCAAATCGGTGATTTAACAGAAGACACACCTAGACCCCCACCCACACGTGCACACACAAACTTATGGGAGAAAACACAATAATGTAGCTAAACTAATATAATGAAATCATAAATTTACATCTAAATGACTATTTGAGAAAGTATAATAAGAAATAAAATCAGAACGTGACACAAAGCGTAGAAATTATAACCGAAGATGTAATAGCAAAAAATTTCAGTTCTATTTAGTGTGGTGGGGTACCAACATAGACAATCGACGAAGACATTAGCCACTATTATAAAAAGTGTGAGTTCTCTCAAAGTTTATATATTAATCAAATGAATAACGACAATAATAGTTTTGATTTTTTTATTTTTATTTTTATGACTTATTTTTGCTTTGTATGTTAAATGACAGATAGAGGAACATTGACTTGCCAGCATGCTCACTACAATTTCTCAATCTATTAACTTGCGATTTTCACTAACAAACATGTTCATTTGAACTTTATTGTTAGAAAAGTTTTCTCGACATACAATTTGACTAATAAATAAGTGCATAAGAAAAGACTTTGTATGAGATATATAATTAGCATCCTGGCATGCTAAGAAGAAATTAGGAGCATGAAAGTGAAATACAACAAACTACTCAAAAAGAAGAAAATGCACAATAAAAGAGTTGGAAATAAAATAGCTAACAGATTGTTACTACAAAAAATGTGAACTTGGCAAAGAAAAAATAGAGAGATGTGAGAAGAATAAGAAGAAGAAAAATACATTTTCGAACATCAATGAGTAGGTGGTTAAATTACTTCAACTTTAGCTATAAAATATAATTACAGAAATTTAAAAATTTAACAATTACTTATTCCTTCTTAAACTATACAAGTCCAAACTACAAACATCTTTCTAGTCGGTAAAACACCATCCACTCTAGCAAAATATTGCATATCATTTATCTTAAATTTACCACTATCAACAATAAACCATCTAACTTGATGTAGCCAAGATCACATCTTTCAATTGTTAAATGTTGGAAGTTGTCCTTAACGAAAAGACAGTGTCAAAACATGGCGTTCATTCTAAGCTTTCCCTTTGATATGCAACGAGATTAACTTAACAGTTTTAAGTTTCATATTAATGTCATTGACTTTGTAAGATGGATATTTATTTGCATGATCTATTTTTTAAAAAAACTAATTATGTTGTATTCATCAGCATTAATGATATGATTTAAAACCTCAAAAGCTTGCTAACAAAGACACCATCAAAGTGAAAGTACTCTATTTTCGCATAGTATTTTGATTTTTAATAATATGTAGACCGAAAATCAAAATCATGTGATAGAAAATGAAAGTTATTCAAAAGAAATTCTCCAACGTAAGTGATAACGCTCAAACTTACTTCTCAAATGAGAAGTAAAGCGGTCGCGTCAAGTAAATAACCCAACTAGTGAGGTTGGGATCGTTCCCACGAGGAAAATAGTCTAGACTTAACTCCAACTTGTTATTACTATTGTTCGGTTGATGACTTTCTTAAAAAGTAAAAGCATAAAAGGGGGGTTTTGTTCTTCCTAATAAAATAAAAATAACTAACGAACTTGACAGAGACACTTAACAGCTTTTAATGTTGAGTTTTAATCAAGTAATCAAAGTAACTAGGGTTTACGTGTTCCCCACAGGTTCATAACTTGATAATTCTAGCTATAACAATTCTTTCCTAGTATCTTGCATGCAAAGTGATAAGTTATGTATTTCTAAATCCTTGGTCCGGCATCTAGAAAATCTCACTCCGCACCTTGGTCCGGCTACGTGTGTTGATTTCCTAACCCTTATGCTTACCTCATATTAAGCATCATATTCGATATTTGACTCAGTTATTACCTCGTACCAATCAATACTAGCCTATTAGATAGTATACACTAAATCTATGTTAATAATTCTTTTCCTATTATCTACCTCCTTGGTCCGGCAAGTAGCATTAAGGCGAGTTCTAACGTTGATCATCCGTTAAAAAGACTTCTAAGCGAAAGAATTATTAATACATGCAAGACACTATTCTAGACTTGTTATTTTAGCTAGGGTTTATCTCATTATTTGCCTATGGTTCCCACAACCCTAGTTATAGAGTTTAGTTCCTCATATCCATAAACACAATATTCAAATATATTAAACAAGAAGTCATGTACTTACTTTGATGAGAAAGAATAAAGTCTGAAAATTTGCTTGATTAATCAACAAGAGTTACTTGTAAGAATCTCCAATAATCAAAAACTCAGAAAAACAAAGTCTAATAATATGATGTTAAATCTCCCAGAGTCTAACCTCAAAAATGAGGTTTTTCTAACTCTTTATAAAAAAATAAAAACCTAATTAAACAAGGATTCTAATTACTGGAAATCTGTCAAAACGCGGCTGGGTCGACGGACCACGCGACGGACCGTCGTGGTCATGACGGACCGTCGTGGGCTCCGTCGCCCGATACTTGGGTGCAATTCTTCTGCTGCTTTCTTCATTCCCCTCGACGGCAAGTGTGACGGACCGTCACAGGCACGACGGTCCGTCGAGGGTCTTCGTTACAAAATACTTCAACTTTTGGAATTTGGGTACTGGGATCACTTCTCTGATCTTCGCGATGAACCTGCAGGACGAACCGTCATATCCACGACGGACTGTCACAAGCTTCGTAATCCCACACTTGTTCAGACTTCCCCATCTTCCTTCAGCAGCTTCTCTAAGCTGCCACCTACGGACCGTCACAAGCACGACAGACCGTCATAAGCTCCGTAGGTGGTCTCTTCTGCATTTTTCGCTCAAAATCTCCGCATTCAGCTTTAGACAGATTTCCTGCAAAACAAAGAAAAACTTATATCAAAATTAGCACAAAAAGGGCTTTCGGACACACTAAACTTAAGGAAAAAGTATTAATTATACCGTGAAACCACGGTATATCAACACCCTCAACTTAAATTCGTTGATTGTCCTCAAGCGACGCACTATGACTCACTACACAATCTTTGTACAATAGTATTCATGTTTTATCCTTTGCAATCATTTGGCTATCAATCCCGACTAATCCCATCAAATCTATGCATGCTATCACTATTAGGCTTGACTTTCGTGGGATTCGAACATGACACAGACTCACCATGCACTAACGCCTATCCTCTTCAATTGCTCACCGAGGTGCTAACAATTTCGGTATTGCAACTAGTGTCCTCGCTTTAGAACAAAATCCTCATTTTTCACACAATGATTTCAGTTTGAGTATAAGGATTACATTTCAACACTCGCTCTCAGAACAAAGTCACACTCATTCATACCTATTGCCATAAGCTTGCCCTTATTTTCACTGCCTTAAGTTCGCTATACAACCCTTAGGATCGCGATAGGACTTTTTTAGCTTGTAACGTAGGCTCAGAGTCAGGTAGGGTATATTTAGGTATACTTTAGTGACTTTTTTCCCTCCTTGACATGCCGGCTAAACCTTCCGCTCTATATCAATTTATCTCGCCCAGTTTCTCCTATTCTTTCACCTTGCTGTTTCCCTTCTTTCTTCATTTGTGTAAGTGACTCGTTTCTTTTCTTGTTTGTAATTCTTGAATATTTCCCTTTTTTTTTTCTTTTTTTTCAACGAGTTCTTGAGTCACTTTACTTTTGTTCTTTCTCTCTCTTTGTTCTTTCAACCCCACTTTCAGCCACCCTCAACTCATGGCTTTGCCATGAGTCAAGGTACACAATACCCAAAATCGGGTCAGGGCCATAACGAAGGTTTTTTATACATTAGCCACCCTCAACTTATGCTTTTGGCATAAGCTGAGGTGCACATGTCCAAGGAGGGACCAGGGCCAACATATTGTTCCCAGAAAAGATCAGTTGGGGTGAAAAAGAAAGGTCTAATTTTAAGCTCAAATTATTTGGATCAACGAAGGATAACTTTCATTTGGTTTCTTTTATTTAGGCTAGAAATGGGCTATATTGAATAAGGGCCTATGATCCTTTCCTAATTGTATATTACAGCTTACTTTTAGCAGGACTAACCAGGCAAGTTCTAGCTCAGTATCAGTAGTGGACTATTCAACTTTCCTCACACTCACTTAACATCTCATCACTATACCAGATTATCAGACACCTAGTTCGACTTGAAGGTTTAGGGTAGTGCACTGGTGTAACTCTATTTCATGTTTAGATCCACACAATTATCAGTTACTACGCCTTTTCATGCAACCTTTTCCAGTATTATCGGGATATCATTTCAGCCATCATGCTTCAGAGTTAAACTATGTACAACAGATATAACGTGTCGGTTCAACAGAAAAAGTAATCAGTCTTTTGGGGAAAAAGAACACAGGCAAGAAAACCCCAAAAGAGGATAGTGAGTTGGGCTACTCAGACTTCACCCTAACACTCACTTTCCATTTACCCCACCCCCAACAAAAAAGCATGCAATTGTCCCCAATGCATAAAAAAAATCTAAATATTAGAGGGGTAGGTGAAGCAAACCTGTGGCGCATAGCGCCGTCGATCAACAAGCTGGTGGGTCTAGTTTCCCAGAACCCACATCCTCTGCAATCTGGACACCCTCAGTGATGTCCTCAGCAACAACTGCACCATCAGTAGTGCCTCCTGCTGTCTCTACAGTGCGGGAGCTAGACGCCCCAGCCGCTATCTGTGATGCTCTGATCTGGTGTGCCTCCGCCTCAGCAAGTGAGGCTCTCCTCGCGGCCTCCATCTCTCGGTGCTCCTTCTTTCTTGCTCGCGCCTCATCCTCTGATCGACCCCTCCGCCTCTTGGCACTCTCTCTCGGGGAAGATGGGGGAATGTCTAGAGTAGAAAACAGAGCCGCCAATACAGTATCCTCAGCAGGCTCGACAGACTCTGACACTCTTGTCGCTATGATCGTGTCGATGTCTGCACGAAGACTGGCGACTGCAGCCTGGAGAGTCGACATATCTACCGGAGGGGCTGGTCGAGCTAATACTCTCAATTCAAAGGCATCGAGGCGCTGGTTAACCTCAGCAATCTTCCGCTGCATCTGCCTCTCCATACGCGCCTCAGACTCAGCAATAGACTTCTGCATCCACGGCTGGATATGATGCAGAAGAGTGGCCATTTGTGCCTCCAGTTTTTGGACTTGGGCAAGCGGGGCCGGTGTCGGTAGAGGGGCTGTGCTGCTACCCGGGATAGACTCGACCGGGGTAGTGTGCGTGGATGCCTGTGTGGTTGTGCGAGCCTGGGCCACCGTATCCGCAAGGTCATCAGATAGTGGTGGCAGCTCTGGACGGGGCCCTCGACGTGGGGCCAACTCATTGGCCTCGTCTCTGATGAGGCCGACGTCAACGGTACTCGGCGGGGTCCTCAACTGATCTATGTGCCATATGGGCACACCTGCAAAGGGCAAAGATCATGCACGGAAAGGGGTAGGTGGTTGTGACCTTGAATGCCCTCTCGTGCATGACTGCCTGGAGAAGCCATGCATAGTCCACCTCGAAGCCGGCTATCATCGCCGCCATCAGCACTGCTCAATCCCAGGTGACTATGTTATCAGCAGCTGTGGGGGAAAGGCAGTGACGCACGAGCAGCCACAAGAACTTGGCGACGAACGTGAGGTTGGCCTTCTTGATGGCCCCCTTCGGCTCGGTGACCCAATCTGCACCCTCTCCGTCGACTGATAAGTGTAGGGCCATCCACCGCTTGGTGGTCTCCCTCAGTGCTGGCTCTCGCAGGAACCTTCCATCCTTCACTACCTGCTAGCGGTAGTCAAACTCGGCAGTGATGGGGGTCCGAGTAGCATCTGCACTCTCGCCGTATAGGAACCGGCGGATGGCGGGCAGGGAAATGTCAACCTGCACGCCCCGGACTAGAACCTGCTCCAATGGGGCCTATTTCGCGGGAGCAGCCCGCCTGTCGATCTGTGATCGGAGAGTCGCTACGTAGGACGCGTAGAACTCTCGAACCATCTCCTCACTGTATCGTCCCAAGGGACGGGCTGTCCACTCTAGGCGATGCCTGGTGAATATGTTGTGGATCTCCGGCATCGAGGGGAGACTCCCTGTAAGTACCCGCCGCTCCAGGGTGAGTGTTCGAGTCATTACTCCTTTATCGCTCAAGAACTTCGCGTCGGAGTAAACCTGAAACTGACCTTCAACGCACCACCGGTTTGGCTGGTCAGAGGCTGGGGTGGGGACCGGGGCTGGTGCGCCGGATGTGGAGTCTGAACTGTCAGCCTCATCAGACGAGGCCGACGCTGCAGCAGTGGCGGGTGCGGGAACCTCAGCAGATCCTGCAGCTTCCTCGGACCAGGATGCTCCCAAGGAGCCAGACGCTCCTTCCTCGTTTGTGGCCGACCCAGAGGGTGTGCCGGTCAGTGTGCGCTCCTCATCAGACTGGGAGGCAGTGACTACGCCGGACACCACCGTCTTGGGTGTGGCTCTGGGGGCACGTGTAGCACGGGAAGGAGCGGAGGTGCCTGGGGGCATGTATTCAGGGTCCCGCTCATCATCAGACCTGATGATCAAGCGTGCAGACGGGGAGACAGACTTAGATCGCCCGCGTGCATAAGTGCGGTCTTGTTTGGGTGCCATAGTCGATAGTACCTGTAAAGGGGCAATGTTAGTATGAGTAGTGGCAATCAAATCAGGCAAGATCATATGACGTGAAACTTTAAAAAATGTGTTAGTAATATTGAAACTGTACCACACGACGGGACCTATGACGGCTCGTCGTGACTATGACGGACCGTCATGAGGTCCGTCGTGTTATACTTGGTATATGTATATATAAGCAACCCTGAAGGAGGGGTCGCTGACCATCATGATGGTTAAGCAGGACGGACCATCGTGGGTATGACGGTCCGTCGTAAGGGTCCGTCGTTGGACACTTAGAGAATGATGGGAGAACCTCAGAAGAGGGTTCTCTGACAATTATGACGATCGTGCAGGACGGACCGTCGTGGGTGTGACGGTCCGTCGTAAGTGTTCGTCGTTGGACACTTGGAAAATTTTTGGAGACCCTTTTCAAAGGGGTCTCTGACCATCATGACGGTCGTTCAGGACGGACCGTCGTGTGTATGACGGTCCGTCGTAAGTGTCCGTCGTTGGACACTTGGAAAATTTTTGGAGACACTTTACAAAGGGGTCTCTGACCATCATGACGGTCGTGCAGGACGGACCGTCGTGTGTATGACGGTCCGTCGTAAGTGTCCGTCGTTGGACACTTGGAAACTTTTTGAAGACCCTTTTCAAAGGGGTCTCTGACCATCATGACGACCGTGCAGGACGGACCGTCGTGAAGACAACGGTCCGTCACAGGCGTCGTTGGGGAGGGTGCTAGGGCTTATGCGACGGACCCTACGACGGTCCGTTGTGAATACGACGGACCGTCATCGAGGTCTCGTTCTGAATATCAGAGACAGAATTGTAGCCCTAAGCAACCCCAATGAACACATATGGTCGTGTAGTGTTGTGGACCTCTATGTGTCTATCCCAACTACCTAGGAAACTATTAATGTGAAATCACCTATGTCTGGGGTTATTATCATGGCAAATTCAAACATGTAGAGCCTAGGCCTAGACATAATCATATCAAGGTAACAAGAGACGACTAGGAACGAAATAATAACTAATAAACAAAAATACAAGAGAAATGAGTACAAAGTTAGAGACACATACCTTGGAAATGGAGAAAACACAAGTGGGGAATGATTCAGGTGGCAAGGTAGATACCAAAAACAGCAGCACCGACAAGTAACTGATAGTAATAAGGTTGGGGAGATTGTGGAAGTAATGATCAGTGGGGGGGGGGGGGGGGGAAGTGTGGAAGTGGAAAAGAGATGGGAGATGAGAGGAAGTGAAAGTAATGGGGTGGAATATGGAGGGATGGGAGTATAAACGGTCAAATTTTGAAAAGGGGTCCAGCCGGGTCGGGTCGGGTTAATTTCATTAATCGCGCGACGGTACCCCGACGACGGTCCGTCGCACATGCGCCGCCCCGTAGTGGTGTCCGTCGTGTGTGCCCTAATTTCAAAAATGACAGAAATACGTACCTGGTGTGACGGTGCATACGACGGTCCGTTTCAGTCGAAACGGTCCGTCGTTGTATCCGTCAGTGGCTACTGCGGAGTAGTTTTCTGCAGAATTTCCTGGTGATGTGCCTGCAAATTTAAAACCCATTTATAGAAAAATGCTACCATTATTAAAAAGACGACAAGTATTGGGTTTCCTCCCAACAAGCGCCAGATTTAACGTCGCGGCACGATTGGGGCCACTTGATTACTCAGACTTCATCAAGATGGTATGCCTCGATCACTTCATTCGCCGATTCAGCATGCCCTAGATAGATTTTTATGCGCTGTCCATTCACCTTGAACCGAACACCCTCCTTGGTTTCCAACTCGACTGCTCCATGAGGGAATAGTTGGGTAACCGTGTAAGGACCCGTCCATTTGGACTTGAGTTTGCCTGGAAACAAGCGCAATCTGGAATTGAATAGAAGCACTAAATCCCCGACCATAAACTCTCGTTTTTCAATTTTGTTGTCATGATACTTCTTCATCTTTTCTTTATATAAGGCTGAGCTTTCATAGGCTTTTAAGCGAAATTCATCAAGTTCATTCAACCCATTTAACCGTTGCTCTGCAGCTTCGCTCCAATCCAATTTCAACTTCTTCATAGCCCACATGGCTTTATGCTCTTACTCAACCGGAAGATGACAAGCTTTCCCATATACAAGTTGGTATGGAGACATACCTATGGGAGTCTTATAATCTGTCCGGTAGGCCCAAAGAGTATCATCAAGCCTCCTTGACCAATCTGTTCTACTAGCATTCACTGTTTTGGACAATATCTGTTTGATCTCCCGATTCGATACCTCAACTTGCCCACTAGTTTGCGGGTGGTAAGGCGTGGCCACATTATGGCGAACACCGTATTTCTCCAATAACCCCTTGAACAATCTGTTGCAGAAGTGGAAACCCCCATCACTAATAATGGCCCTTGGAGTGCCAAAACGGGAGAATATATTCTTTTTCAAGAATGCAGTGACACTCTTCCCTTCATTGTTTGCGAGAGCTATGGCTTCGACCCATTTAGATACATAATCAACTGCTACAAGAATGTACTTCATCCCATGAGAACTCACGAAAGGGCCCATAAAGTCAATACCCCACACATCAAATAACTCAATCACAAGAATGGGGTTTAGAGGGAGCTCTTGTTTTCTTGAAATACCACCATCTCGTTGACATTTGTCACATGATTTAGCAAACCCATGAGCATCTTGATAAAGAGTTGGCCAATAGTAGCCACATTGCAATATCTTGTGAGCGGTTCGGATACCACTGTGATGTCCGCCAACAGGTGAAGAATGGCATGCCTCCAATACACTCAACATTTCACATTCGGGCACACAACGCCGAATAAGCCCGTCGGCACAACTCCTATACAAGTATGGTTCATCCCAAAAGAACTTTTTCACATCGTACATGAACTTTTTCCTTTGATGAAAGGACAAGTCTGATGGAACAATATAACTAGCCAGATAGTTCGCAAAATCTGTGAACCATGGAATCACGTCTTGTGAAGCAGCCAATACATGTTCATCGGGGAAAGTATCATCAATGTCAGTCCTATCCCCTAACTCTCTCATAGCTTCATCCTCTAGAAGGGACAAATGATCAGCAACTTGATTTTCAGTCCCTTTTCTATCCAACACTTCAAAGTCAAATTCTTGCAGCAGTAATACCCAACGAATCATCCTTGGTTTCGCATCCTTTTTCGCCATCAAATATCTCAGTGCTGAATGGTCAGTATGCACTATGACTCTAGTACCTAGCAAATAGGAGCGAAATTTCTCAAAAGCAAAGACTACTGCGAGGAGTTCTTGCTCAGTCACTGTGTAGTTCTTCTGGGCTTCATTTAGGGCTTTACTAGCATAGTAAATTGGGTGAAGGATTTTGTTTCTTCTCTGTCCCAATACTACACCAAGAGCTACCCCACTAGCATCGCACATTACCTCAAATGGACTGTTCCAATCCGGAGAAATAATGATAGGTGCAGACACTAACTTCTCTTTTAGCTCACTAAATGCTTTAAGACAGGACTCATCAAAACAAAATTTACATTCTTTCTCCAGTAATTTGCACAATGGGTGTGCAATCTTTGAGAAGTCTTTGATGAATCTCCGATAAAAACCTGCATGCCCAAGAAAGCTTCTCACACCTTTCACAGAGATCGGCGGGGGAAGTCTCTCTATTACCTCAACTTTAGCTCGATCAACCTCTATACCTTTTTCTGAAATGCGATGACCCAACACAATACCCTCTTTCACCATGAAATGACACTTTTCCCAGTTTAGTACTAGATTGCAGTCTTCACATCTCTTAAGAACCTCAGATAAATTGTTCAAGCATCGCTCAAATGAATCACCAACCACAGAAAAATCATCCATAAAAACCTCTATAGTATCCTCCACCATATCAGAAAATATTGACATCATACATCTCTGAAAGGTTGCGGGTGCATTGCACAACCCAAACGGCATTCTTCTGAACGCAAAAGTTCCATATGGACAAGTGAAAGTTGTTTTCTCTTGATCTTCTGGTGCGATAGAAATCTGATCATACCCCGAATACCCATCAAGAAAACAATACCACCCTTTTCCGGCAAGTCTATCCAACATCTGATCCATGAAGGGCATAGGAAAATGGTCTTTTTCAGTCCATGAGTTCAGTTTACGGTAATCCATGCACACCCTCCATCCAGTAACCGGTCTCATCGGAACAAGTTCATTCTTTTTGTTGGGGACCACAGTCATTCCCCCCTTTTTAGGTACACACTGAACCGGGCATACCCAACTACTATCGGCGATTGGATAGATTACTCCAGCATCCAACCACTTGATAATTTCCTTCTTCACAACCTCTTGCATAGGAGGATTCAAGCGTCTCTGGTGCTCAATACTCGGCTTATGATCAGGCATGAGTTTGATTTTATGAGAGAAAATACCAGGAGGGATCCCAATAATGTCCGCAATGGTCCACCCAATAGCTCTTTTGAACCTTTTTAGTACCTTCACCAAACTCTGAACCTGTTGTTCATCTAGGTCTGATGCAATGATTACCGGCAAAGTGTCACCATTTCCTAAGAATTCATACCTAAGATGAGGTGGGAGAGCTTTTAATTCAATTTTTGGAGCTTCCTCTATAGATGGTTTAGCGGGTGGGGACTCGCGATTCTTCATATCAAGCTCAAATTTCTTCGGTTTAAACCGAACATCACCTCGGTCAAGAGCCGCTACTAATGACTCATACTCTTCAATGCAATCGCTATCAAAGTTCATTATCACTGCCGCTAATGCTTCGACACCTAGACGTTCTTCTATTTGTGTCTCAAAGGTCTCACCCACGTTGTAGGATATAGCAGATGCCGATTGGAGCTCACCACTCTGCTTCATGGACCTACAAATATTAAAGGTCACTTCCTCACTGTTCAACCGAAATTTCATCTGCCCCTTTTCCATGTCTACTAAGGCTCTTCCCGTAGCTAGGAATGTCCTCCCAAGGATAATAGGCACTTCAAAATCAACTTCACAATCAAGAATAACAAAATCGGCTGGAAAGATGAATGACTCCACTTTTACTAGCACATCGTGGAGTATTCCTATAGGTCGTTTTACTGTTCGATCAGCCATCAGTAGCCGTATCGCCGTGGGTTTTGGGTCACCCAAACCCAACTTCTTGTAAATCGAGAGGGGCATGAGATTTATTCTTGCCCCCAGATCACATAATGCTTTCGCAAAATGTAACAGCCCAATTGTACAAGGAATAGTAAATGCGCCCGGATCTTCTTTCTTTTGGGCCAGAGATCTTGTAGCAATGGCACTACAATGCTGCATCCTATCATCATCCTCAAAAGTGACCGATCTTTTCTTTGTAACCAGATCTTTCATAAATTTGGCGTAACCGGGCATTTGTTCCAAAGCTTCTACCAAAGGGACATTGATAGAGAGTTGCTTCAACATTGTTATAAAACGCCGGTATTTATCATCCTCGGTCTTTTTCACTAATCTCTGAGGAAATGGGGGTGGTGGCCTAGGCATAGGAGTTACCTTTTTAGGCACTTCAGCATCTTTTGCAGTGTTATCCTCTAATTCAGCATCAACTTCTACCACTTTATCAGATTCTGTTGTCACCTTATTCTCATCAGATGGCATAGGTGGATCAATGGTTTGCTTGCCACCGCGAGTAACAATTGTCATACAATGTCCATCATTTTTTGGATTTTGGACAGTGTTGCTAGGAAGAGTGCCCGGTTGCCGTGTGTTCACAGTTGCAGATAGTTGGGTCAATTGTAGCTCAAGTTGCTTAATTGATATTGCATGGGTATCAACTTTTTGCCCAATACCCGCTAGATCATTCCTCAATTCTTTATTTTGCTCATCACTAGCATCGAACCTCCTCATCATTTTGTGCAACATATCCTCAACTCGCGCCATACTATCTCCACCATCCCTAGGAGTAACTTCACGATTTTGAGGAGGAACATAGGGTCCACTCCTGTCGTTTCTATTACCATAGTTACTCCTGTTGAAGTTGTTGTCGCGGTTGTAGTTACCATCTCGGACATAATGACCCTCACGATTGTAGTTACCATAGTTCCGACCTTGTTTCCCTTGACCTTGGCGCCAATTATCCTAATTTGAGCCTTGGGCGCTTGGTCGGAAACCCGCCATTTGTTCATTGACTGCATAGGAATCCTCCTCATAGTAACATTCACCGTTAGGGGGTGGTGGTTTAGCCAAGTAATTGACTGCATTTATCTTCTCTACACCCCCAGTGACATGTTTTAGTACCAACCCAAGCTCAGTTCTCATCTGAGCCATTTCCTCACGAATGTCATCTGTGGCTGGGTTGTGAGTGGACTGCACTGCGAAGGTGTTTCTCCCTGTATCGGACTTCCTAGTACTCCAAGCTTTGTTGTTACGGGAGATTTTCTCTAATTTCTCAGCAATCTCAGCATAAGGGCATTCTCCATAAGATCCACCTGCTATAGTGTCCAACACCGCTTTATTGTTATCATCCTGTCCCCTATAGAAGTATTCTTTTAGTGACTCATCATCAATACGGTGATTTGGGACACTTCTCAAGAATGAGGTGAATCTATCCCAAGAACTACTAACTGACTCTCCTGGTAGTGCCACAAAGTTATTCACCCTGTCTTTGTTGTTTAATTTCTTGGAGACTGGATTGTAGCGTGCTAAGAAGACATCCCGTAGTTGGTTCCAAGTAAAAATAGAGTTGTATGGGAGCTCAGTAAACCACATAGCAGCCTCTCCCGTCAGTGAAAGAGGATACACTCTGAGACCTATTACATCTAGATCCAAATTAGGCCTCCCCACACAACTCTTACACACTGCCCTTACCTTAGCTATATGGGCATGTGGATCCTCAGAAGGTAGCCCTGAAAACAAACCTCTGGCAGTGAGCATTTGCATCAGACTACTAGTTACCACAAAAGTGTGGCCTGTAGGTAGAGGAGGCAAAACCAGTGGCCCGTCCGAATCTGCTATGTTATCATAGCCTCTGTAGTATGCTTGGGGCCGTGGAGCGGGATTCTGTCCCCTCTGTTGATGTTCACCCGGAGCATCGGGTAACATCTGACCATGAACATTAGCCGGAGCTGGGATGATCTGGTTTGGATCCTCATCATTGATTCCCAAGTTACGATCCATGTTTCGCAGTATACGTTCTAGCTCGTGATCGTAGGGCAACAACGGTTCTCTTCCTCTCCGTGTATTTGGCATACAAGGAGGATAATTCTGAAAAGGAATCAAAAACAATAAAACAAAGTAAAATCCAGAAAATATCAACTAAACTATAGTAAGAAGTTCAAGTTAATCTAAAAGCTTCATCCCCGGCAATGGCGCCAAAATTTGATAACGCTCAAACTTAATTCTCAAATGAGAAGTAAAGCGGTCGCGTCAAGTAAATAACCCAACTAGTGAGGTTGGGATCGTTCCCACGAGGAAAATAGTCTAGACTTAACTCCAACTTGTTATTACTATTGTTCGGTTGATGACTTTCTTAAAAAGTAAAAGCATAAAAGGGGGGTTTTGTTCTTCCTAATAAAATAAAAATAACTAACGAACTTGACAGAGACACTTAACAGCTTTTAATGTTGAGTTTTAATCAAGTAATCAAAGTAACTAGGGTTTACGTGTTCCCCACAGGTTCATAACTTGATAATTCTAGCTATAACAATTCTTTCCTAGTATCTTGCATGCAAAGTGATAAGTTATGTATTTCTAAATCCTTGGTCCGGCATCTAGAAAATCTCACTCCGCACCTTGGTCCGGCTACGTGTGTTGCTTTCCTAACCCTTATCCTTACCTCATATTAAGCATCATATTCGATATTTGACTCAGTTATTACCTCGTACCAATCAATACTAGCCTATTAGATAGTATACACTAAATCTATGTTAATAATTCTTTTCCTATTATCTACCTCCTTGGTCCGGCAAGTAGCATTAAGGCGAGTTCTAACGTTGATCATCCGTTAAAAAGACTTCTAAGCGAAAGAATTATTAATACATGCAAGACACTATTCTAGACTTATTATTTTAGCTAGGGTTTATCTCATTATTTGCCTATGGTTCCCACAACCCTAGTTATAGAGTTTAGTTCCTCATATCCATAAACACAATATTCAAATATATTAAACAAGAAGTCATGTACTTACTTTGATGAGAAAGAATAAAGTCTGAAAATTTGCTTGATTAATCAACAAGAGTTACTTGTAAGAATCTCCAATAATCAAAAACTCAGAAAAACAAAGTCTAATAATATGATGTTAAACCTCCCAGAGTCTAACCTCAAAAATGAGGTTTTTCTAACTATTTATAAAAAAATAAAAATCTAATTAAACAAGGATTCTAATTACTGGAAATCTGTCAAAACGCGGCTGGATCGACGGACCACGCGACGGACCGTCGTGGTCATGACGGACCGTCGTGGGCTCCGTCGCCCCATACTTGGGTGCAATTCTTCTGCTGCTTTCTTCATTCCCCTCGACGGCAAGTGTGATAGACCGTCACAGGCACGACGGTCCGTCGAGGGTCTTCATTACAAAATACTTCAACTTTTGGAATTTGGGTACTGGGATCACTTCTCTGATCTTCGCGACGAACCTGCAGAACGAACCGTCATATCCATGACGGACCGTCACAAGCTTCATAATCCCACACTTGGTCAGACTTCCCCATCTTCCTTCAGCAGCTTCTCTACGCTACCATCTACGGACCGTCACAAGCACGACGGACCGTCATAAGCTCTGTAGGTGGTCTCTTCTGCATTTTTCGCTCAAAATCTCCGCATTCAGCTTTAGACAGATTTCCTGCAAAACAAAGAAAAACTTATATAAAAATTAGCACAAAAAGGGCTTTCGGACACACTAAACTTAAGGAAAAAGTATTAATTATACTGTGAAACCACGGTATATCAGTAAGAACATATTACTTACTATTATTGTTGGTAGTGATAAATAATACACCTCTTGAACTGGATAATAATAATCAAGATATAGAATTCTCAGTGTAAAAAAAGAAAAAGACAGAGAAACTTGTTTAGTTACTTTAGGCAAATTATCGAACCCATTAACTATATCAACATAGGTACACTTCATATTATTTGAAATGAAAAGAAAAAAGAAGACTCAAATTCATAAAAATAAAGATGCCTAAATCAATAATCTCTAAAAAAAGAAAAGAATGGAAGTTAATATTTTCAAATAAATTCATAGTTTAACCTTCACTTTAGATTGCAAACAAAATCGAATTACATGATTTAGGATGATGACTGAAGACCCTTTTCGCTACTTTGCAATATTTCACTGATTTTCTATAAGGAGAGACAGAGTGGGGCAAATTCTAGTAGCAGAGAACGTGCTACTTCAACTTTATCTCTGATGACAGTTGATAAAAACTCAGTTGAATAAATTTTTAACGATATTTTTGTGCAATTGTGAAGAAAAGGGGAATGAAGCTATTTTTTGTACACTTTTACAGCACACATTCTTAACAATTGTGTTGACAGGTGTTTCCTTGAAGAATGATGGTGTTGCCACATATTTTCGTGGAGGGGAGAAAGTAGCAATTTTAGAATACCATTTAGAATGCTTTTGGTACAACTTTTCATAGCTGTGTTAGTCCTACCTTTATTGGTTTATATATAGGAGTAATAATACATTAGAGGATAATAAATATATAATAATTTCTATAGAAGTTCCTATATATTTACAAATAGGTCATTTTTCTAGAATACCCTCTCTATATAGAGTATTATTCTAAACCTAGGAATTTTAGAGTTTTTTTAGATTTAAGAACCTCTCTATTACTCTAGAATCTTCCTACTGACTAAGTGGAATGATGAAGTAAGGGTCATGTTATTTGACCTTTTTAAATTATTTCATTACTTATCAATTTATGTGTATTTCGCACAATCATTAAAAAAGACTATAAATTTTATATTATGTCTATTTCTCAAAGTAATACTACTCAAAAGGATTTTCTCATTATTAAATATTTCTTTTATGATTTATGTTAAAACTCAAGGCCTTTAACGTGGTCGATCGTATCTATAAGTATTAGTAACTAGTGAATTTATCCGCCTTCGTGCGGTCATAGAAAATTTAAATAATTTACTAAATATATTATTTGAATAGAAGAAATATTATATATATATATATATATATATATATATATATATATATATATATATATATATATATATATATAAAATTAAGTGTTTAATTGAAAATTTTAAATATAATTTAAGTGTTTCTTCTCACGTAAAAAGAATGTAAAATAATTGTAATATACCTTCCTATAAATGTAGAGTTGTATAATTTGGTTCAATAGGAAAAAAACATGATATTTTAATCATTCTTCTTTAGAAATGAAAGAACTTCTTGTAATTTATAGCTATTTTAATACAAATAACATAAATATACTTTTTTTCAAAATAAAAACAAATTAAAAACAATAGAAGAAGAAAGAAAGAAATATACTTTCAAATAATAGATTATATTTATTGGGCTTGTTAAATATAATTAATATACCTCTAATATAAATAAGTAATGGTTAGAATTAAATAGTGAGTAATGTCTTAATCGTGAAACTTCTACGTACCAATAAACGTAGAATAACGATTTTTATAACGTGAAAAATATAATCAACGTTCTTGTTATTAGAAACTTAGCCAACTAATTGTTGTTATAATTTCAAAATATTATGAGCATGTAAGTCAAAATGAACTCAAACAATGGTGACCTAAAATGACCTTGTCACAATCCCAAGATCACAAGTCATGATGGCACACATGATTCCAACCGATAGGTAAGCCAATCTCATATCTTTAATCTTTAAAGTAGAAAGATAAGCGAAAACATAATATCCAAATACTAAGTCATAAGTATTATATGCAGAAATCTAAAATACCATCCCCAAGATTTAGTGTCATAAGTACAAGAGCCTCTAAACTACAATACAAGCCTAGAATTAAATTATAAACCTAAACATAAGGATTGCTAAATACTAAAATAAAATGATAATCAGAGATATAGAGGGAGGTGTGGGCCACACAACCAAGTACCTCACAACATAATTCAAACACTCAGCTCTAGAAGCTTCACGAAGTACACTCGAATTTGAAATCCAATCTGCACCACAAAAGAATGCAGAGTGTAGTATGAGTACGAAATCGCGTGTACCTAGTATCTCATAGACCGATGATGAAGAAGTAGTGATGGGTGTTGACACCCATTATGGGACCTCCACCATATAAATTAATCATTTCGACTTTTTCGATTTCAAATGATTTAAAATAATTAGTTTTATAAAATTTTAAGAAAAAAAATATTAAGTTTGCAAGTTATTTGAAATAAGTTTTGTAACTTTTTTATGATATTAAGTAATATACATGTTTTATATAATTTTGTACGTAGTTAATATATTTTATAAACATTTCAAAAATCATCTAATTTTTTTTTTACTTTTAGTAAGTATTTTTGTTAAATTAGTTTAATTTAAATTATGGTTATATTTTGAATCACTAGTTTACAACTAAGTTAATTATTTTATTTCATTAAGATTAAAAAGCTCGTTAATAAATTAATATTATTTCATCTTTTAAGATTTAACCAAATTTGTAAACTTAATTCAATTCGATTATTTATTAAACTCTAAGATCTAACCTATCTTTGACTTCACCTTGTCTTTAACCCATCAAAAGAACAAACTTTAGGCCCTTTTTTTAAGAAAAAATTCAGCAGCCCAAGTTAGTTTCCCTCAACTTGACCCAACTCCTTTCCCCTTATCCTAAAAAAAACCCTATGCAATACAAAACCAAATTGACCCACTCACAATTCCGTATAACGCAGCGAATCGTGACCCGCCCCGATCCTATACGTTTTCTTCTTCACTGCGTACAACTCCTCTCCAACAAACGCGAATTCGCGAAAGAGCAGCAAGGGACGCAGAGTGCTCTGCTCTTCCTTGTCGTCTTCCTCAAGCGTATCTCCATAGTACCATCTCAACAACAAAAGGGCACGTGGAATCGCCTTGAAACCCTAAGATGAAGTCACGTTGAGAAGCGGGTACACTCGACCAATCCGAGCCATTGATTCCCTTTTCCTCTTCTGGAATGAGGCAAAGTCTTCATAAAAAGGTATTTCTCTGTAATAGGAAAGGAATTGAAGTTTGAATTCTAGATGGGACTTGAACCCATTTTCGATCTAGATTTTTTTACCCCAACTAACCCTAATTTCCTCCCTATATATCCCCATCTAAATGTTCCTTTGCGAGGTAGCACTTGGAGAGATTTTTGGTTGGCTTTTCTTTTTGTTGAAGAAAAATTGGGGAAAACGTTGAGGAAAAGTGGGCCAGTTAAAGAAACAAAAATTCAAAAAACTATCAGTCATATATATCTATATATACTTAAGGAAATAGGCTTGGGGAGAATCCAAATGTTTTGCTTAGTTCCTTGTTCTCGCTTGCCTCTGCTTAGCTTGTCAGATTTCTTGGAGTCGTATTTCGGTGGTGATGTTATCCGCAACTCGTTACTATTTCTTCGCTGCTCCGAAAGAGGTATGCTTCTTCATTTCGTTAGCAGGTTATTTTCTAAGTTTCAATTTTAGTCTACATCGAACGCCTAACTTGTCTCAAGGTGTTTTTAGTTGTCTAAGTGTGTTATATTAGCTTTTAATGGATGTACAATCATATCTTATGTTGTTTAGATCCAAAATGATCACTTTATGTATGTGAACTCATTTTTTTATTTGCGAAATCTACTCACTGTGTGATTATTTTTGGTTCAAAGGTCGAGTTCTTGTGATTTTGTCGAGTGTAGTATATGATCTCATTTTGGCACTTTCCTGAAACTGATTTGTTTACACCAAGCGTTCATGGTTAAAAATTTCTTATAAACATTGTATATGTGTTCCCTATTGTGGCAATAGAGTTTATAAAATGAATGAACTTATTTTAGCAATTTGATGGTGTATTACTGTGTGAGTAACTTTTTCTTGCTTTGGGAGTATGGTTAGGATTATTGTGTCTATGAAATGGTCTTGTACATGCTAGAAATGATTACACATCATTTAGTGTATATCTATATATATATATATATTACATCTCAAGATGATCAAGACCATATCATACACATCCAAATTAAGTGAAAATATCACTATAAAAATGTTTAGGTTGTCAAAACAGTTACAACAACCCATCTCCACCCATACCTACAACCTACACGATGGTGTCAATTCTTTGTCAATCATACCTATAACCCATCTCCACTGCATGCGACTAATAGTGTTATCATTTATGAAGGTCATGGCAGTGAGGGTAATCCGATGCTCAATATAGGACAATGAGTATGAACAACACGCTGCCTCACTGTCATTTCTGGGACTATCATTCTTCCGCTCATAAGTCCATTCATTATTGAGCAGATTTTCAGGAAAGTGGTTGAAATATCCACACTTCTTAAAAGATCTAGGAAATAAGTTCAACATAGAATCAATGAATAAAAATAACTCATCTTCTCTGTAGATTAAAAGGTTGCAATCATAAGCAATTATGTTTTCCTAGTCGATTAGCAACTCGAGAGAGACAAAATTCATTTTTTATCTAGATTTATTACGGTGTAGATTCTCTTGACCCCTGTCCATGGGACACTGTCGGGATAGGGTTTGGTGCCGGTGCAATCTTCCATGTAAAAATCTTCAAACACGTACATTCAAGACGATCCTTTAATGAAATAGCACCACTTTTCGAACTAGCCTCGCACAACTCATCATAGGTAGACTTCCAAAAAATGTAGAAAGTGAGGTCGTGGATTACGTTTGTCAGGTGATAGTGTGTGGGGTAATCTATGTGTCTTTTGTGCATAAGGCTTAATATTTCATCTACATCCTGCAATGATGAAAAAAATTAATAAATAGAATTGATGCAGCATGTTCAACAACCCTGGTCCATGCATAATTATATGGGAGCTATGGAAAAGAAGGAATTCAAAGAAATTGTAGGAACTTATACGGTCTTCCCACCACATATCCGTTGATGTCAACACTTAAAAACCCTCATTATGCAACTCATGAATGGTGTATATATTTCC
The DNA here is from genome assembly GCF_036512215.1 of Solanum lycopersicum. NCBI lineage: Eukaryota > Viridiplantae > Streptophyta > Magnoliopsida > Solanales > Solanaceae > Solanum > Solanum lycopersicum. The sequence goes on from NC_090800.1 coordinate 20,059,615, forward strand.
TTGACTATCCTTTTTCTCTTAATTAGTGACTCTAGGTTATTCTTTTTCTTGGCATCTACATGTTGATAAATATCTACCGGTTGGAGTTTCATTTGTTGATCAGCCATCGTCTTTGGATTTTCGATAGTGTTTTCCGTAGCACTTTCTACTATCTTATCCGTCAGTCTGCTATTCCTTTTTATTGCATCAACACGAGTGTGAAGTCTCAAAGACAGATGATACCCCTTTTGGATATCAATGTCTTCACCTTGAAAATCAATGTTATGATGGCTTTATCTTGAGAATTTACCTTGGAAAACAATGTCTTCCACTTGAAAGCTCACCTTAGAAATCAATTTCTCGATGACTTCCTCTTGAGATCTCACCTTAGAAATCAATTTTTCGATGGCTTCCTCTTGAGAGGTCACCTTAGAGGTCAATTTGTCGATGGCTTCCTCTTGAGAGTTTACCTTAGAGGTACCATAACCACCACCACCACCACCAATATCAACCACATATAAATCTATTTTAGTGACTGTTTCTCCGGTCAAATACTTTCAAAGCTTAGGATCCACATTTTTTTCTTTCAGAGAAACAAATTTAGCAAGACATTCTATCTCCATCTCAGCGATTGAAGGATCTATCCATGGGTAAAGAATCTATACGAAAAATAAATATTAAGGCATAAGTATGAATAATTTTCCATAAGTATGACAATTGCATTAGTTGTGTCTATTTTTTGCAACTGTTGTAACTGTTTTGACAATTGTTGAAACACGAAAATAAAAAGAAAGGGTATATAAATATAAAATTGGATTTACCGAGTTAATTGGGGGTCTAAATAAATTATCAATTTTAAATAAAGCATTTTTCTTAGCATTGATCCATCTAAGAATCGTTGGACAAGTAACTTCTTGTAATAAGTCCTTAAATAGAGTCTGAAGATGTGAAATAGCTTCAAATGCCCAATCCTATTAAAATAATATCACCAAGGATCAAATTATGAATAATGAACTCAATAAGAATAGATATAAAAAAGATTGACTAAAATTTACCGTGAAAGCCCATGGAAAGATAGATAGATTGGTTCCTTTCCCGGTTGGGTTCAAATCATTCAAGAGATATTCAATGGTGACCCTGAATCTATCTCGACCACATGGATGGACACAAAATGTGTTGTAGTTGGCACATAGACTAATCCACTCGGGAGGAATATTATTGATGGATAACGCGCACAAAGAATAGCATGCACAAACCAAAGTAAGCACAAAGATTTTCTGCAAGATTCATCAACCTTTCAAGATTCTAGAAGGACAATTAAATTCTTCTCTTTGAAGCCCTTTTTAGTCAACAAAAGCAATTGTCTATGCCTATTAATAATATCAACTGACTCGGATGATTCCGATTGGCAACACTATGACAATTTAAGCCTGTCATAAATACAAATTCTTTGATGCCAAAGCAAACCAACATGCCACAATAGTTGACCCAAAGTGCTTTTTTTTCCTCAGTAACAATTCTTCACCGCAGAAGATGATACGTAAAATTCATATGGAACTGTCGGGTTTTGTTATTCGGCAAGTTTAGATACTTTTCAAATATACTAGACCGGAAAAACTTTACTAATTTTATTTTATGAAGAATCTTTACAAAATCATGGAATGGTTTTCCCATACTTGACCGAACAGTAATAGTACCTGACTGAACGATTCCATCCAGAAAGGATGATTCTTGATCACTGTATGCAAGTCATAATCTGAAAATTTGATGGTTTTGATGACAACCTCTGTTGAAAGATTGCCAAGAGGGGCATCATCTTTGATTTGTTGTACACTCTAGCCGACGAGTCTGGAATGAGACCCAGTGCACATATCCCAAAAAATCATGAGTTGAATCATATTTTACCCAATTCAAATATTATACTTATTAGAACATTATGTTAAATGGGGGTATGCCCTGACGGTCAAACCGGACCATTTTCAAAGTCAAAAGCCCTGAAGGAGGGATACAGCCTTTTCTAGACCACCGACTCCTTAACTAAGGTCTTTACGTACGTCTAGGAAAACGTTTAGCATTTTAGATGTCGAAAATCCAGATCACCAAAAAATATGGTGAACTATATCACATAACAATTGGCAAAATAGGAGGTATGCCTGCTTCAAGATTCGTTTGACATCGAAAGTGAACCAGTTTGGCCGTCAGAGTCTCCATAGCTGAGTGAACTAGTTTAGCCATCCAACCGACTCCATAGTTGAGGTATTACCAAACGTCTAGAAAAAATTTCGGCATTTTGAATGACATTAATCAAGATCACCAAAAAAGATGGTGAACTATAGCTCACGAAATCGGCAAATATAGTGTATGTCTGCTTCAGGACTCATTTGACCTCGACAATAGACCAATTTTTCAATGGATATAAAATGTAATCATTGAAAATTTAAGTAATCTTTTATAGAAAAAAATGCAAAATGCAAAATTTTAAATATATCGACGATTTATCTATACCTCGGATATATTCAATATAAAATATAATTCCTCAATCCATAGGATATATTAAGAAAAAACCCCAAATTCAAAATAAATATATAGACAGTTATCCTATCCATCGGTAAATAAAAAAATCCAAATTCAAAATATTAAAGATATCGACATGTGCCACTGCCGTTAATTTTGGAATCTCTACTACGGCCGTTGGAATATCCGTTGCCTCTGTTCAACGTGTTCACCTCTACCACAATTAAGGTTAGGGATTTGTATTTTTAGGTTTAAAGGGAGATTTAGGTTAGGGCTAACTAACCAAAATGACCACCAAGGAAAGTGTCGTGGAAAGAATAAATGAGTTGTTGTCTGAGAGATCCATGAGATCCTACATATACCTTGCCCTTCGTTCTTAATATACCAGCTGAGTAGTGCCATAAATTATGTCAATGAGAATGTACTGCAAGTAGTGAACGAATGTCCTAGACATGCACATAATATGTGGAAGTTTCTTGTTCCACATATTACTTTCTCTGCTCTTCCACTTTTCACTCTGAGGGATCGATATTTGTTGAATCATACAGCAAGGCAAGTAATAGCAATAACATTTTGTTAGAGGAAAGAAAAATCAAGATAGATTTGATAATTGAGTCTTCCACTTTATCTGTTTTATTTTCGATTGTCTTATAAACATTGTTGTTTCTAGTTCATTTCAATTTCCTTTCACATGTATTCTTGGTTAGCTCTAGTTTAGCTTGGTTATCAACAAAACACAAACTAGTGTTTAGCTTTTAATCTTATAACAAGTTTAAGATGTCTCATAGAAGATCAGGGAAAAGAGGTAGCACTGATTCAGAGTTTGAAGAGATGAAGCATAAATACCACGGAGATTTAAGAAATGGTTCTGCTAGGTTGATTAAAGTAGTGGATAAACCGATAAATGGTGTTGAAGAGCCTCTGAGAAGGGAAACACAAAATGCAAAGAACAGAGTGGCCAAGAATAATCTAATGGTTTTTCCTTGGATGGGGATAGTAGCCGATATTCCTGTTGAATATCAGGGAGGGAAGTGTGTAGGTAAAAATGGGACATATCTATAAAATTTGTGGATTGAGAAAGGGTTTAGTCCAATGAAGGTTCATACTTTGTGGAACTATAAGGATTACACCGGGTATATTATTGTTGAATTTAAAGGGGATTGGTCGGGATTGGTGAATGATATAACATTCGAAAAAACATTTGAACTAGATTATCATGGGAAAAGAGATTGGAATTCAGGAAGAGGTCGAGATAAGAAAATGTATGCTTGGATTGCATGTGATGAAGATTACTACGTTGAGTCATTCATTGGTACTTATCTCGTGCAATCCGAGCATACATTTTATGGAGATTAGTACCAATAAATGACCCTACGTAGTAATCTTCATCACGTGCAATCCAAGCATACATTTTCTTATCTCGAACTCTTCATAAATTCCAATCTCTCGTCCCATGATTATCTAATTCAAACACTTTTTCGAATGCTATAGCATTCACGAATCCCGACCAATCCCCTTTAAATTCAACTGTGGCATATCTAGTGTGCCCTATGTAGTTCCACAAAGGATGAACCTTCACTGGATTGAACCCTTCCTCAATCCACATATTTTTTAGATATGTTCCACTTTTACCTGCATCTTCCCTTCCTGATATTCAACAAGAATATTGGCTACTATCCCCATCCAAGGAAAAACCATTAGATCATCCTTGGCCACTATGTTTTTCACATTTTGTGTTTCGCTTCTCAGAGGCTCTTCAACACCATTAACCGGTTTATCCACTGCTTTAATCGACCTAGCAGAACCATCTCTTAAATCTTCGTGGTATTTATACTTCAGCTCTTCAAACTCTAAATCAGTGCTCCCACTTTTCCCTGATCTTCTATGAGACATCTTCAACTTGTAATAAGATTAAAAGCTACATACCAGTTTATGTTTTGTTGATAACCAAATTAAACTAGAGCTAACAACAAATACTTGTCAAAGGAAATTGAAATGCACCAAAAACAAAAAAAGTTTATAAAACAATGGCAAATAAAACAGATAAAGTGGAAGACTCAATAATCAAATCTAACTTGATTTATTCTTCCATCTAACAAAATGTTATTGCTATTACTAGCCTTGTTGTATTGAGTGATTCAACAAATATCGCTCAGGGTGAAAAGTGGAAGAGCAGGAAAGGAATATGTGGAAGAGAAATTTCCACATATTATGGGCATTTCCGGGACATTCTTAAAGTAGTTGTAGTAGATTCTCATTGACCCAATTTATGTCACTACTCAGTTGGTATACTAAGAAAGAAGGGCAAGGTATATGTAGGATATCATGGATCTCTCAGACAACAACTCATTTCTTCTTTCTACGACACTCCTCTTAGTGGTCATTATGGTTAGTTAGGTACATTGAAAAGGTTGCCGCAACTGTTCTGCTGGCCAAACATGAAGCTTATGGTTAATTATTATGTATCTAGTTGTGATGTATGCTACATGATTAAAGATGATAATGCGGCTTATCTTGGAAAAGGATACATAGCCTACATGGCATGTTAAAGGCCTCATCTTACAAGATTACTATAATTACAATAACGAGCACTCAAACCAAGCAAGTATGAATGACTCCAAATATACAAGTAGTGGCTATAACTAGGCAAATTTATACAAGATAGAGAATCAAGATGAAGTTCAAACATCAAGATGAATTATCAATACTTGGAAACATCAAGTTCAAACATCAAGATGAACATTGTAATAAACAAACATGTTTGGTTTCAATACCAAGAAAAATATCAACAAGGATATCAAAATATTCGGCAGACCTATGGTGATTATGCGATAGGATCTATTATATCAAAAAGATTACAATCAAAAAGGGATACACCAAACAATTTGAACAGTGCAATTAAAAAAAATGTTTGGTCTCAACACCACGAAAAATATCAACAAGGAAATCAAAATATTCGGCAAACCTATGGTGATTATGTGATATGATCTATTATATGAAAAAGATTACAATCAATTTCCTAAGGTTCAATAAGAAGCACCTAGAACCAAGCCATGAATAGCACAAGAAACAACAATTGGAAAAGCCAAAACATTTCAACAAGGAAAATGAAATACAAAATCATTTAACAACCATTAAAGCTAAAACCATATCACTGAATGCATGTTCTTCTTCTTCGCTTTTTAAACTTAAATTTAACAAGGAACCATCACCACTAACACCACCACCTATAACGCACCAAAATAAACTATGGTGAACTAGATCCTCGTGGTTGTTTCTTGATTTAATTTTAATTTTAAATGAGTTAATTTAGTGTTCTTAGTAAGTGTGTGAAGTTTGGTTAAGTTTGGAGGTCAAATGCCCAAGAACGTCCATGACGTTTGGAAGGTGTGCCTTAGGTAGCGCTTGTGTCTTGAGGTGTTTGAGTGAGTTTTATTTGTTAGTTTTGCTTGAAACTTGCATGAGATGTTCCTAAGACTTAGAAAAATTATTTTAGGGGTTTAACGTCCAGGAACGATCCCACATAGGACCCACAAAGGGCCATAGATGAAGGGCCCAAGACTTGGGCAAAACTGCCAAAAAGTATTAGCCATCAACGACCCTAAGGACGGTCTGTTGGTCCGTCGACCTAGGGCGTCGATTGGAATAGAAGCTCATGGTCTCCAGGATCCATTTGGAGCTAAGTCCCAAACCACGAGACCCTACCAACGGTCCGTTGATGCACAGACGGTCCGTTGGTGAAGGTCTCGTCTGTGAGGTCTGCCAAGTCTGTGAAGTTGCTGCGAACTTGGAGTGTTTTATGTAAATGCACCCCAAGTATATTAAAGACCCAAGGTGGATAGTTTATTATTTATTAATTATTTATTAGGTATATTAAAGTGTTCTAAACCCTAAGACCTCATTTTAGATCCCTCTTCCTAAAACCCAAAACCCCTCTCTCTTAGAATTCTCTCTCAAGTCTCCATGGAAGCTAGAAGTCAAGAAATGCTACGAGGGATGTTTATGGTAGTTTCTCCAACATAAATCTTTGTTATTTCTTCAATGTTATGTATGATATCCATCCTTGAACTATCTTTTATTCAAGGATCCCCTTCAAACTAATTTTCAAAATGGATTTTCAACCCTAGTTTATATTATCTTCAAATTTAAATATGGGCCTTGTATGAAAACGTTTCTAATGAATTTATAATGGTATTTATAATGTTATTTGATGATTTTAAGTTTAAAACTTCAATTAGATCATGTTAAGTCTTTTCATCTAATGTTGGCATAAGAAATTGGTTATATGAGCATGAACTGATAGTCCTTGAGATTTGATTTCTTATGGTTGTTAATGTTGTTTAGATACTGACCAAAGGGCTAATTTATGATTAATTATTGGATAAAATGTTATAGGTTATGAAATCATGGATTAAAGGATAAGTTGATTATGTTGTTTGGTTTCAATTTCAAATGCTCTTGAGTGGTATGGTCCACCTTCTTGGTAGCGGTGTTTATTTAAATGGTATGAATGTAAAGTTACTAGATTTTTGTGAGTGAGGCTATTAAGGCTTGCTATGTAATGTAAGATGATAAATATGCTATTCTTGTTAAATGTGCCTTATGAAGTGATTATGTGAAATAGGCTAGAGATTATGCTTAAATGAAGATATTCTTGTTAAGTGTTTTATGAAGCTTGTTATGAGAAGTATGTTAAGGATTATGTATAAAGGACTTATATGATTATATGAAGTATGTAAAGTGTGTGATGTGATGAAGGAAGGTCTAAGATTGTATAAATGAAACGTAAATGAAATGAAGCTTATGTGCAAGGTATGCTCACATGTACACACACACTCACACTTGAATGAATGAATGAACCTATTATAAGTCCTAAAGGGGAGTTTTGGGGTGAATACCCTTCATGAGTTGAGATGAAGAGTGTAGTAGCAACCCCAGTACATCCCATAAGCTTTCAAAGATAGGTCATACGATGAATGCCCTTCGTGAGTTGAGATGTGGTGTTCACTAGAAATCCTTAACATATAGTCTATAATGTTGAGAATCCGTGGGAAGTTATGCCTAGCACCGAGAGGATATGAAGGAGAGGTGGATTGCACTTCGTGAGTTGAGATGTTGTAAACCTATGTACCTCTTGAGATGAGTACTTCTCATTAGTAGAGAATGAGTTGCTTAGTAGCAATCTCCTTATCCCAGATGTAGCTATGGAAAAGCCATGTAAATACTAAGAGAATGACCTCATTCTAGGCAAGTGAGGATCCCTCATCCGATAGGGGTTAATGTTGGGATTCCCTGTCTAGCTCTCATGGTCTATGTCTTTTAAGCTAACTCCCACAAAATAAATAAACGTGCTAAGTCTTCTAAAGGAAGTTTCTACTTAGAGTAGGTAGTGGAATGGGATGCTATTTATCTATTGCACTAGGTAGGCAATCCGAAAGGGGAGTCTTGGTGAGACTTAATTGAATTGAATGAACTAAGTCTTCTAAAATAATGTACTATTTAGGGTAGGTGGTGGTATGAGACGCTATCTATCCATTGCACTAAGTAGGACCTTCCAAAAGGGAAGACTTGGTGTCAAACCTTCTAAAAGAATGTACTACCTAGGGTAGGTGGTGGTATAGGAAACTATCTACTCATTGCACTAAGTAGACATTCCAAAAGGGAAGACTTTTGTGGCTTGTTGGGTGTCTTTTGATGTCTTGACATTGATGGAGGGGCTTCTTTCTCCCGAGTTCAGTAAGCCGAAAGGGGTAGTCTTGAGGATTTCTTTGGTGTGTATTGAAAGAGCCATATGCATACTTCTTTTATGTCTTACCTTAGTGAGTCTTAGGATAATCCCGAGTTAGGGAAACTCTTACGGAAAATGAGTTCACTTTCTCTTTCGCTTGGCCTTGGAAGTTCACTCATTTAGAATAGGATAATTCATTGTGAATGTCTTAAATGACTAATTATTAAAGTTCAAAGTAGTTCACTGTAAGGGCATTTTTAATTCACTGTAAGTTTTTGGAAGTTACTGTAAAACCTTCTTTTGACTAAAATTATGTGAGTTCTTCTGTAAGTGTTAAATGATAGTTCTTATGATGCTTTGCTTATAAATTCATGAATGTTTTACTTAATTGGCATGAAATGGTATTTTACTAAAATGTCCCTTTTTGCATATGTCATACTTATTACATTGTTTTGTACTAACCTCATATTTTTATATACCATAAGTAGAGGTTGGAAACATTTTGAAGGTTAAAGTCTAGAAGACAGAGCTTGGGAAAGTTCCTCTCAAGATAAAGTGTGTCCTCATTTATTCGAGGGCATAATTCCTATATTCTTAGTTTCTTTATGTTAAGACTTATTTTGTCTTTTATTTCAATGTAAAGGGTCGTGTCCCTAAGTTATTTATGTCGTGTCTTTAAGTTTGGCTTGTGACGATAGGATTTCTTAAGTATTTATGAAAGATTTCCTTTTTATTGAATTATTCGTGAAAAGTTTTAATTCCGCCCTACTTTTCATGTCTTATGTAATAAATATTAGTTGAAGGGCTTGTACAATACCCCAAAGGGTCAAGTATGCCCGTCCACAAAACGAGAGTTCCTCCTAACTTATAGGAGGTACTTTCGGGTCGCGACACCACCAGTATCAACCACCATCATTTATCAAGGAAAATGAAATACAAAACCATTTAACAACCATTTCAGCTACAATCATATCATTGAATGCATGTTCTTCTGATTCCCTTTTTAAACTCAAGTTTCAAAACACAAAGCCCTCTTCTTTTTTAACCTAAATCTCCCTTTGTAGCCTTGATCCTCTAGATATGGTTGTGTATATATAAAATGGTCCTATTCTTTGAATGTTCTTGACAAGTTTCTTGTTTTATGTGTGTTTACTTAAAAATCTTAGATATTGCCTAAGAGTTTTGTTTACTGTGACAATTGGGTGTTTAATGTGTTTTGCTTATTTCAAAACTATAATGTTGGAAGTGTGTCTTCATCCTAAAGAAAGAAGATAGTCCCTGTAATCAGTTTGAGTATAGTTTTCTTAGTCACATATTTGTTTTCTTTCAAGCATTTAGTGATTATTTGATGAAAGTTTTTCTTTAGGATTCTCATTGATTTGTATAAATATACTCACTACTTCAATACATGTCAATTTCATTTCTCTTAATCATGTTCTTATGTTAAAGAGTCCTTATATTTTTTATTTTTAAACTTTGAAGTAGTAATTTTTTTCCATCCTATGTTGAGTTCATTTGTTACCAAGTAGGCTGATATATTATTCTTTATCCGAATCCTTATCGTCTTTTCTTTCATGAAATCCGTTGATTGAGCCTACAGACTTCATATATTCTTCCTTGCATCTTCGAAATGTGTTGTGAAGGCCCGATCACTTTTATTTGAGTCAGCCAATCATTAAAAAAAGCTCATGAACTCGATGTACATGTGTTTGGAGCAAACGTATGGGAATGTATACACTAGTATACATCTAGTGCACCAAATTTTCAGTTCTTATTTATATTTTAATTGGGCTAAAGCCCCATCAATTTTAAATATTATAAATATTTTTTTTGGATAATCGTGTGGTAGCGGATGTTCTAGATACTTTAAAAATTTTCCTAGAACTTTAATATGATCCTCGAATCCCCTTTTTTACATTTTCATTAGATTTATGTGTTAATCTTTTGAAAAATTAATTTTCTTGATTTTTCATTAAAAATTAAGTGGTAACTTTAGAAACCCTAATTATTTATTTTTTAAATAAAACAAAATGGAGACTATGTTAGGGACTCGCCATTGCAGTTGTTGGCTAGGGTTGTTTATGTTGCTTCTGTTTTATCGAATATTAAGAAAGGAGAAGCCGAAGGCGCCGAAGCTTGCCATTCGCATCTGGTGGATGCTTCAGAGCTCTCCCATCTTTGAATGTTGTAGTTGTTGCTTGGAGTTGCTCGCTTTTTTGTTTTGTTGGTATCTCGTCGGAGTAGCAAGCGATTGGTAGTGCTGGTTTCGCTCCTCACCAGTTGTTGTTGCTGGTATTTTGCTGCCTTCGCCGAAATTGCTGATCATAGGAGCGAGGGGGAGAAAGAAGAAGCAGAAGAGATAGAGACAAGGGAAGCGATAGTGAGGCGACGCCGACACTGCTCAGCTCGCACGGCCACGCCTGGCTGCTTGCCGTATGAATGTATATACTAGCATACATCTAGTGCACCAAATTTCTAGTTCTTATTTATATTGAAATTGGGTCAAAGCCCCATCTATTTTCAATATTATTTTGTTAGTTTAGGAAAGGTGAAAGAATTGGACCTATGGCCCAACAAAAAAATATTGTTAGTTTAGAACAGGTGCAGGGAACTCAAATCAAGTAGATATTTTACTTTCACTTAATAAAATTACTTATCTTTTATAATATTAGCCGAATATTTTTATTGTCGGATAACTGTATGTTAGCGGATGTTCTAGGTGCTTTAAAAACCTTCCAAGAATAGTAATATGATTGTCGAATTCCTTTTTTATATTTTCATTATATTTCTGTTTTAATCTTTTGAAAGAAATAGTTTTTATTGATTTTTCTTTAAAAATTAAGTGTAGACTCTAAAACTCCTAATTAATTATTTTTAAATAAAATAGAATGACGACACAACAGGGAATTCACATTTGCAGCTACTTGTCGGGGTTCTTAATGTTCCTTTTGTTTCATTGAAAAGTGAGAAAGAATGAGCCGAAGGCGCTGTAGCTTTCCATTCACATCTTTTGGTTTCTTTTGAACTCTCCGGTCTTGGTGTGTTCTTGTTGTTTCTTGTTGTTGTATTTCATCATATCTCATCAAATCAGCAAGCAATTAGTGGTGTTGGCTTCGCTCCTCGCCGGCTACTATTGGTGGTATTTTGCTGCCTCATCCTGAATTGGTGATCGAAGCACTGAGGGGGAGAAAGGAGAAGAGGAAGAGAAAGAAAACGGGGGAAAGTGAGAGTGAGGCGGATTGTATACACTAATATACATCTAGTGCACCAATTTTCTAGTTCTTATTTATATTTTAGTTGGACCAAATCCCCATCTATTTTCAATATTATTTTGTTAGTTTAGGAGAGGTGAAAGAATTGATCCCCAAAAAGATAATATTGTTAGTTTAGGACGGTGTAGGGAACTCAAATGGGCCAAAGGTCAGAAATAAAAATGGGTTGAAATAGTGGCCCAGGCTGACAGATCTAGACTTGGTACCAAATCTTTTTTCCCTATCTCATTTATTTGTTTTGTATATGTTTTATGTTCTTAATTAATTTGAAGGTTTCAAATATTCAAAATCCGCGAAAGTTAGCCATTTTGTATTAGAATTTTAAAATGAAGTAGATATTTTACTTTCACATAATCAAACATACTTATCTTTTAAAACATTAGCCAAATATGTTTATTGTAAGATAACCGCTTGTTAGAGGATGTTCTAGGTGCTTTAAAAAACCTTCCTAGAACATTAATATGATCATCGAATCCCCCTTTTTTTTTACGTTTTCATTAGATTTTTGTTTTAATCTTTGAAAGATAGTTTTCTTGATTTTCTTTAAAAATTAAGTGGCGAATTTAAAAATTAAGTGGCGACTCTGCTGGGACTTGAATAGGTTTTAACCTTCAAATTAACCTATTTGGCTATTTGCTTAAATTGTTTAATTGTTTCAATTCTTGTAAATTATGAATTGTGGCATTTCATGGCATCAACTCTGCCAAACAACACATAGATTGTATTCTGAAAAAAGGCGGTTACGTGGCTTACCACGACTTTCCTTCAGAAAAAATACAAGTTAAATTCTTTGGAAGTGATAAACGAATAGTTGACATGTGGTCATCTGATGTCGTTTATTAGTCTTCACCTAGTGTTTGTTTGACTCGGGTAACCGTCATTTCTAAATCAATTCTAGTCAACGTAGAGTAGAGCAAAACCAGATTCAAATCTAAGCATTAGCCTAAGATGACCCAAAACCCAAGGCGTGTTGGGCCCATTAGATAGACCAACTCGAGTCTACAAGGGCCCACGGTATGAACGATCATATTTATTTATTTAAATTTGAAAGATGTATACGTCATCTGAAAAATTATTGTCCTTAGGGTAAGAAGTATATTATAATCTACTTTAGTAGAAAAAAGATTTTCGCAAGTCACTACTCCATTCAAAGGCATCGGCATTCGGAAGTGAGAAGAAATCAAAATTGAAAGACCTTTCATAGTGGCATAGATTAGGGTTATGCCCCTGCGTGGGATTAATTATTTTTATCCCACTTCCCTACTATGTATCCCCATTTGGTTTATTTAGAAAATTTGTATAAATTTGAGTTTTGGGCAATGAAATGTTTCAAATGATGTACAGATCCTTCAAATTGGTAGGTCTACCCTTGGCACAAAAAGGTCATATATTTGCTTAGGACGCTCAATATTTACTAATGTGTTATAATTGTTTGTGTGATTATGTCGCTATATTTGGAGATACTTTATCTCACCCTCTTTGAATTATATTTAGAACCCCTAGGCATAAATATCAAGTCACTATCAAAAGTTTGTCCAAATACTCTTCGAGTCTTAAGTTTCCAATAAAATTCAAACATTATTTTTTTCAATTATTACTCTCATATAAAAAAAAGATTCTCTCAAAGCGGAAAAAAATTCAAGTTGGTCGAACCATGTAGGACGTGCAATCTCTTTTGTGAGATACGTAGCCCTTTCAAGGATCAGTCTTTGTTTTTAGAGAAAATCTATAATTTCTTACTCTTACAAAGAAACTAGAGTTACGTCTCAGTAAAAAATCAGAAGTACGACAATCAAAGAAAAAATTGACTTTGTCCCGACTCAAGTTGACATTTCTGACTCATTAGTCCTAAAATCAAATAGACAAATTCCTATCTATTAGTCATTTTTCTATATACGTGGGCTAGTTTATCTTCAAGTGAAACAACTCGTATGTGTTTATAGTTATGTCTGTAATATTTTGTATTATTCATCAACGACAAAACTAACACATTTTTCTTTGAGTTGTTTTTCTTTGTCAGACTCAAAACTGATCTGTGTTGAGAAAATATCTGAATATCCATATTTCACAAGGTCTAAAGACCCAAAATATTCCTTCTCCAAATGATTTTTGTCAAAAGGCAAAGAAAAAGTGGTTGAAAATGTTGAGAATACTGATTTGAATGAAATCGTTGTAATGAACCTATCATTGCTGAACAGAACAAGTTGATTGAAAAATTGTTCCATCAAATTGTTGAAATGAGGGAGGAGATGGATAAGACCTCAGATTTAACGAATCAGGCTATTATTGCCAACGTTTCTACTTCAAGCAACGACAGGTCTCCACTCCATTTTCCTACTTCGGATCCAAAGCATGTCATCATTGACTTAATCACCCCTGACCCACATCATGCTAGCTCCTTACACCAAAATTCATCGACTTCTCAAAATTCAAATGTAATTATTTTCGAGAATTTTCCTCAGGTCCATCAAATCCCTACTCAAATTGTTTAAAACCCGCTTACCACTCAACCCATATCTCTAAAAAACACATTTTACCTTCCAATATCGCCAGATTATACCCTTCATCTATTACACATTTTGAACCCAATCATTATCAGAAGAATGAGAAGGAGTGGAAGGTCATAAGAGGAAGGGTTAAGAAAAGCATCAAAGAGGAAGTTATGAATGCAATGAAGGACGTTCAATACACTCCAGACATTATGTGGTTCAATTATAAAGATTTGTGTCGTCATTCATATTTGAAACTTCTAGGAGGTTTTAAAGTACAAAAAATTGACACTTTTAGTGGATTTGAAAATCCTTTGACTCATTTGAGAGTTTATTGTGATCAAATTATTGGAGTAGGGAAATATGAAGTTTTGTTAATCCTCAATCTGCACGAAATGATTATAATATTTCTTCTCAGAAATTTTTTAAGAAACCTTCTCAAGTCTTTACTCCTTTGGTTAAAAGTTAACACAACTTTTTGAGAGGTTGAAAGCAGTTGGTCTTATACAAACAATTGACCCAAAAAATGTCAACGCCAATACCATACTTTACATGCTCATTCTTCATTGTGCTTACCATTCAGGAAGTGCTAGACATACCACTGAGGATTGCATCAATTTGAAGCATAAAATTCAAAACTCATTAATCAAATAATTGCCACTTTTCAAACTGTCACTTCCAATGCCACTGGTAATTCACTGTTGAATCGTGGATTCACTATTAACATGATTGACTGAAAGTACAAAACACCTCTTTGTCAAAACGCCCCAAATATCGTCAAATGCCTCCGCCTCAACAAAGTCATTATGATCCTCCTCGTTCGAGATTCGAGAAGAAACCTGCTCATAATTTTACGCTGCTCATTGAAAGACAGACAAACTTATTTGAGAAAATGAGTGCGGCAGGTATTATTCATCTAGTTGGGTCCAAGCCTATTGATACTATCTTCCAATTTTACCGAGCCGATCGAATGTGTGCATACCATTCCAACAATGTTGGGCATGATATTTAAGACTCTATCAATTTTAAACATAAGATCCAAGACTTGATTGACTAGATAGTGGTCAATACTGTTGTACCTAACATCAAAAATAATCCTCTGACGAATTATGGAAGCCCCACTATCAATATGATAGAGATGGAGGATGAGTTGTGCATGGTAAAGATGATAGTTCCAACTAGTCCTGACAACACTGAGAAAATTGCAAGTTCTCTAAGCATAATTGTGAAACTCGATTTTACAAGAATGACACTCTGTCAAGCTTTTGCTTCTGTGTCAAGAGAGGGTCATAACAAAAAAGGGGAATAATCATGTTCCACAAAAGTCTTTGCCTCATTTATGTTAGTCCTTTGTGGTAAAGGAATATGCTAAGGATGACATTCTTGAATAAGGAGTTGGGAATCTCTGTGAAGAAGTCAATGTTGCACCCAAGAAGAGGATCGAGACACCAAGCATACGAGACGTCAAGCAAAGCAAATCCATAATTGGACTTCCACTCCGCTCTTTCTCTCTCGCTCAACTTAATAGACAAAGATGAATCTTATGTTATTTTCAAAATTGGTGGTAATCGAATGAGGCCCAAAACCCACATTTTATGTTATTTTGTCTAATTATATTTTAATTTCCCTCGTAATGTTTTGAAAAAGAGGTTAAATGGCCCATGGTCATAGTCACGGTTCGTATTTTATTATTTTCAATGAAAGCATCTTCTATCACGAAATTTATTTTGTTTGCTTTAATTTTTCTATCTAACAATCATTGTTTTTTATTTTCAAAAAAAATAATTTTTTTAAACCTACCGATATAACGTCATGTCACAAGTTGAATCAACAAAAAAAAGTAGATGAATATGAGTTTGAAAGGTATTACTCAGTCAAAAGATTTAAAACAGTTCGAGACTCATGCTAAGTTGAATCTAGATGAGACAAAAACTATAAATCTGGAACAAGAAGATTGTGTCAATGAGGTCAAAATCAGGGTCCATATGAGAGAAACTCGGAAAAGAGAACTCATCAGAATTTTTAGAAAATGCATCAATGCATTTGTTTATCACATGTCGTGGTTGAACATAGACATTCATCTAAAATTGCAAATCGACTCAAATGCTATGAAGAGCTATTACATTTGAAGATTTAGAGTTTCTTTATTTATTTCCCTGTAATCCTCTCACTTCATTGTATTTGGTCTATTTTTTATTGTTCGAAAATTATCTCTTGCAATGAACCACCTCTAACCTGAATACTCAAGCATGAGATACACAAGCGGACTATTCCGACCTCGGTCACCCATATATCCCTTATCAGTATTTTTTTAATACTTGAACTACGTTCGAACTGAATCCTCAAGAATGAGATAGGTAGGTGGCCTATGTCGGCTTGGTTGACCTTTGAGGGGGGGACTACATTTGACTTGATTGTTGCATCAAAGGGATACGTAGGCGCCATAACGGCTCGATCATATCTCCCATAAAATTTCTATTTTTCTTTACAATAGAAACTAGAACAAAAATTTTGACGGGGACAAAAATATTCTAAAGAAGAAGATCTCTACAAGAAGTCAAGAATGAAGTTACAATGAGAATTGTAACTGGAATAAAATTTTCAAGAAGATCATAAATATTTCAAGATTCCTTCGTCGACTGTTGATATGCCAAGACTTCTAACTGGGACATAAATTTTTATTATGAAATCAAAAATTTCTTCAAAAATCACTAGAAGTTTGTAGTAAATTTTAGAAGTTTAAGGCTAAGTTCAAATGTTCTCTAAATTTCACCATCTACTGCAACAATCTCAAACACCTTTCTATTTTAGAGTCAAGTGCAAAATCTTTCTATTATAACATATTTCAGAGGGATGCTTCAGAAAATTACCAAGCTTAAAGGATTTTGGAATCCTCCAGAACAAATAATCGGATACATCGAAGTTTCGAACGAATGATGTTTATTCAAGCTATGCATGACATGACATGACATTTGAAAGTGACTTTTTTTTAATTGAATTTTGAGAATCATTTTTTAGGCTTTTGATTTTGTCAAACATTTTGTATAATTTCATCTTATGTCTATCAAGAAGCATGAGATTAGAGTGATTAACCGAAGATAGCAAGACAAGGAGCAAGCGATTGAAGAACTCGACATAGATCAATTTTTAAAAAAAAACTACTAATTTTTCTGTGGATGCAGGGTCATAAGTTTGCCTCAAAATTATCCTATTCCTCCATTCAATGAATATGGAGAAGTAAAAAAGCATCGAGAACATTTGAAGAAAATTCACAAATCGCATCAATATCAGACGCGGTAATGTGAGACCCTCCCAGAGGGACTTTATGATACTATCAAATGAGATAATATGACCACCCAGAGGACATTTATACAGTATTATCAAATGAGATAGATTATTAATGAAGAAGCATCATCCTATCAGTGGATCATAAACATCATCCTGCCAATGGATCAACATCATCCTACCAATGAATCATCAACGAATCATCGTTATCTTATCAATGGATCATCAATGAAGAATCATCATCCTAATAATGGAGCATCAACACATCCTGCCAATGGATCAACATCATCCTACCAATGGATCATCAACGGAGCATCAACATCATTCTATCAATGGATCATCAATGAAAAATCATCATCTTATCAATGGAGCATCAACATCATCCTGCTAATGGATCAACATCATCCTACCAATGTATCATCAATGAATCATCATCATACTATCAATGGGTCATCAAAGAATAATCATCATCCTATCAATGGAGCATCAACATCATCCTGCCAATGGATCATTAATGAAGCATCATGATCTTATCATATAACATCATTATCCTACAAATGGATCGTCATCATCCTACCAATGGATCATCATTTTTTTAAATCAATGAATCATCATTTTTCGCATCATATCAAGTCATCATCTACTGCGCCAAAATTGACAGAGGCTGACGTCAGAACATTTATCAAGTATGGTAAAACATATCACATCTCTATTTAAATTACATTTTTTACTAACAAGTTTATTTCATTCTTTATCGAGAGCATCCAAGAGGATGAATTCTTAAAGAAAACCACAGGTGCGGTAGACATCATAAAAGATACAGCACAACGTGGAACTCCTAACGTGAGTTAAGGATCAACATATCGAGTCATCCACCTCATTAAAGTAGGATATTCATCGAGTCATCCACCTCGTTAATATTGGAACATTATCAAGCTATCTGCCTCGTTAGAGTCGGATAATCATTGAGTCATCCATCTTATTACAGTTGGATAATCATTGAGCCATCTAGCTCGTCACGGAGATCATCGGAGTTCGCCATGCAGAAAACAAGAAATGGTATCTCCAAATCCTCAACATATCATAAGTTGTAATGGACATACTGTATTCAAAAGCGGTATGCATTATCTTTTATTCTCAATACTTTTTTATTTTCTCATTGAATTGAAAAAAGATGTTTATGCTCATCCATTAAGATATACTCATTTATTATATGAATGATTTTTCTTTATATTTTTCCACTCAAACCGCTAGATAAAGAGGTACTATGTCTACAAATTATTTACTTTGAGTGTGCAGACATATACTGAACATATATGACATCTTTCACAACAAGAGTAACTGAGAAGCATTGTGGGAGATGCTACCATTTTTATCAAATACAGTTTTACTAATAAGTTTATTTTAGTCTTTGTTGAGAGCATTTAAGAGGATGAATTCTCGAATCAAACAACAGTTGCGGATGACATCAACAAGGATGCAACACAATATGGAACTTTTTCTTAGCAACAACTAGACATAGTCCGAAGAGGAGTATCAAATACTTAGAACGCGAGTTGAGAAGCGACTTTCCACCACAATCAAACCACACCCTTAATAGAAGGCATGTGGTTTTCTTTAGGTTCCCTGGTTTTAGTTTCACATCTATAGATTCTGGTCTTCACCCGAAGCATCTTTCTAATCTAAGTGACAATATGCAAAGAGCTTAAGAAATTATGTTCGTGCAAGTTTTTTTATGGGTGTGAATCATGCCACATTCATGACTAAGAGGTTGCAAGTCTCTTTTTTCATACTCGGATTAATTTGTCTCTCTTCCCAATCGAAGGTTATCCCAACATAAGAGATTTCATTTCAACCGATCGAGTTGAACTACAAATAACCTAATTCCTAAGGTTTAAGCATATATAGGCGGGCTCAATGTTGAAAACTCGGTTGTATTTCAATACTCAATCTTAAATCATATTCATGAGTATTTTAATCCCTTCATAATTCGGTATCAGGGTGACTTTTGAATTCTTTCAAAATTGTGCATCGAATCAAGCTATCAAACTACAAGTGACTTAAGTTCTCATATAACCTGAGATGTATAGGAAATCCATCTTCGGTGATCGTCCATAATTCCTAAAGTCCATACCAAAATCATTTTTTCTGAAGATGGAGATGTGGTCGGTCAAAGTTGGATTAGTCAATTTCATTTTTCTCGAATTTCTTGCATCAATCCAAGTAAAACGAGGGACAGTTGTTGACACCCATTTTGGACCTTCACCATATAAATTAATGATTTCGACCTTCTTCGATTTCAAACGATTTAAAATAATTAGTTTATTAAATTTTAAGAAAAAATATAAAGTTTGCAAGTTATTTTGAATAATTTTTGCTACTTTTTATAATTTTAAGCAATATATATGCTTTATATAATTTTGTATGTAATTAGTATATTTTATAAATATTTCGAAAATCATCTAAAAAAGATTTAATTTTAGTAAGTGTTTTCTTAAATTAGTTTATTTTAAATTATGGTTATATTTTGAATCATTATTAACAACTAAGTTAATTATTTTATTTCGTTAAGATTAAGAAGCTCGTTAATAAATTAATATTATTTCATCTTATTTAGGATTTAACCGAATTTATTAATTTAACTCAATTCGATTATTTCTTAAACTCTAAAATCCCATCTCTGACTTCACCTTGTATTTAAGCCATCAAAAGACCAAACTTTGGGCCTTTTGTAAAAAATATTTCAACATCCCAAGTTAGTTTTCCCTTCACCGAATTAACTGCTTCCCGTCCCAACTCTTTCTCCTTTATTCTAAAAACAAACCTATACAATACAACACCAAACCAAACCACTCTCTATTTTGTATAATGCAGCAAATTGCGACCCACCCTGATCCCTATACTCTCTCTTCTTCAGTGCGTACAACTCCTTTTCAGCAACATGAACCGCGGAAGAGAATCGAGGGACACATATTACTCTGATCTTCGTTGTCGTCTTCCTCAAGCGTCTCTTTCCATAGTACCATCTCAATAGCAAAAGGGCACGCGAAATCGTCTGTGCGACCCCAAGATAAGGCCACGTTGAACAGCGGGTACACTCGATCAATCGTAGTTGTCGATTCCCCTTTCCTCCTCAGGGATGGGGCAAAATCTTCCGAAAGAGGTGCTTCTCTGTAATAGGGAAGGTATTCAAGTTTAAATTCTAGAAGGGCCTTAAACCCATTTTCGATCTTTATTTTTTCCCCCGACGTAACCCCTAGTTTCCCCCTATATATCCCCTTCTAAATTTTCCTTTGTGGGGCGGCACATGGAAAGAGATTTTTGGTTGGCTTTTCTTTTGATTGAAGAAAAATTGTAGAAAAAGTTAAGGAAAAGTGGGCTAGTAATAGGATCAAACATATAGAAAACTATCAGTCATATATAGCTATATATACATAAGGAAATAGGCTTCGAAGTAGGGGAAAATCTAAAGTTTTTTCTTAGTTTCTTGTTCTCGCTTTCCTCTGCTCTGCTCATCGTAGTTCTTGGAGTTGTATTCCGGTGGTGAAGTCATCTGCAACTCGTTATTGTCCCTTGGCTGATCCGAAAGAGGTATGCTTCTTCATTTCGTTAGCAGATCATATTCTAAGTTACAATTTTAGTCTATTGTCTGGCGCCTAATTTGGCTCAAAGTGTTTTTTCTTGTCTAAGTGTGTGTTATATTAGCTTTTAATGGGCGTACAATCATTGATTCTAGTGTTTAGATCCAAAATGATCAATGTATGTATGTGAACTCATTTTTTTCATTTGCGAAATCTACTATCTCTCTTTGTAATTATTTTTCTTCAAAGGTTGAGTTTTCGTGATTTTGTGGAGTGTAGTATATGATCTCATTTTAGTACTTTGCTGAAACTGATTTGTTTACGCCAAGTGTTCATGGTTACAAATTTCTTACAAACATTGTATATGTGTTCCCTATTGTGGCAGTAGTGTTTATAAATGAAGGAGTTTATTTTAGAAATTTGACAGTGTATTACTGATACACTAAAATTACACTTTCTTTCAGAATTATAAGCGATCATATCAAGTAAAGAACCCAACAAGAAGGTTGGGGTCGATCCCACGAGGAAAATAGTTTAAACTTAACTTCAATGTACAATTACGTCTATTTAGTCAAGTTCATTCCGAAAATAGGTAACTAAAAAGGGGTGTTTTGTGTCACAGAAGTGTTAAATTATATCTAAGTAGAACAAGTAGCAAGAGTGAATCTTTAGATTTTATCAAGTTGCGAGAAAATGTAGGGTGTAAGTGTTCTCCATAGGTTCGTAACGTCGTAATCCTAGATATAACAATTCTTCCCTAATGTTTTGCATGCAAAATGATAAGTTATGTATCTCTAAATCCTTATTCTTGAATTTAGGAATTTTACCTCGTACCTTGATCCGACTACGTGTTTCTAAGTTACTAACCCTTACCTTTACTTCATATTAAGCATCATATTCGATGTATGACTTAGTTATTACTTTGCACCAATCTAAACTAGCCTATTAGATAGTATCCACTAAATCTATATTGATAATTCTTTTCCTATTAACTACGCCCTTGGTCCGGCAAGTGAAAATAAGACGAGTTATAACGCGTGCACTCGTTAAAAAGAATTCTAAGCGAAAGAATCATCAATGCGTGTAATAATCTATTTGAGAATTGTTATTAAGCTAGTTTTACGTTGTTAATCACCCATGGTTCCCACAACCCTAGTTGTGGATTTAGTTACCTATGCATAGAAGAACAAAATTCATAGTTGATAAACAATAAATCATGAACTTACTTTGACAACTTCGAAGAAAACACAGAAATTAAACTTGAAATCACGAAAATATCTTGAAAACCAATTACAGAAATTTGAATTACAAGTTTGCAAAAACAAATATCCAAGAACAAAACTAAGAAAGTAACAATAGAATCCAACCCCAAAAATGAGGTTTTACACCCTATTTATAAATAAATACTCCTAAAATAAAAGGAAAACAAATAAGGAAAGTTTGTCCAAAAACACGACTTCAATCGACAACTCTCATAGACGGTCCGTCGGTCAAACGATGGACCGTCGACTACCTCCGTAAGTCCAGACAGAGCATCATTTTTTAGCCTTCACTTTGCATTTTCTCTGATCCAATTGACGGACCAACAGCACGATCCACTTACGGTCCGTCGATGATTCTCATCACTCCACACTTAGCTTTTCTTTAAAATTGGGTAGTATGACATTCTCTGATCAAATCGACGATCCAACCGGACGGTCCATCAATCAATTGACGAACCGTCAATCCTTCCGTAGCCACACACTTGGTCAGAATTCCCCGAGTTGCTTCGAGATGTCTGAACCTCCAACCAACGGTCACCATCTATGGTTCGTCTATGGAATGACAGCCCGTCGATGGCCTCCATGGGTCACCTCTGCTCTAAATCTCCACATCCTACTGTGTTTTGATTTTGGACAAATTTCCTGCAAAATAAAGATAAAAACGTATTAAAATTACTACAAAAGGCTCTAGACACACACCAATCTTAAGGAAAAAGCATTGAAAGTACCGTAAAACCATGGATCATCAATTACCGTGTGAGAAACTTTTCCTTGCTTAGGAAAAATGGTTAGGATCATTGTGTCTGTGACATGCTAGAAATCAGTACACATCATTTGGTAGATTTTTTTATATGTATTATATGGTCTTGTTTTTTGAATGTCCTTGAGAAGTTTCTTGTGTTATGTGTGTTTATTTAAAAATTTTAGATTTTGCCTAAAAATTTTATTTACTATGACAATTGGGTGTTTAATGTGTTTTGCTTATTTTAAACTACTTTGTTAGAAGTATGTCTTAAACCTAAAAGAAAGAAGATAGTCCCTGTGGTCATTTTAAGTATAGTTTTCTTTGTCAATGTCTTCAACCTAAAGGAAAGAAGATAGTCCCTGTGATCATTTTAAGTATAGTTTTCTTTGTCATGTATTTGTTTTCTTTCAAGCATTTAACCGATTAACTGGTGAAAGTTTCTCTTTATGATTCTCATTGATTTATACAAATATATACTCATTGTTTGTATACATGTCAATCATTTCTTTTAATCATGTTCCTATGTCAAAGAATCGATTAATGGTTCAGATCTTTGATGTGAAAACTTTGAAATAGTAGTTTTTTTCCTTCTTATTTGAGTTCATCTGTTACCAAGTAGGCTGAAATATTATTCTTTATCCTAATCCTTATCATCTTTTCTTGCATGAACTCCCTTGATTGAGACTATTGGACTCCATATAGTTTCCCTTGATCTTCAAAACGGATTGTGGAGGCCCGATCACTTTTATTTGAGTCGGCTAATCATCGGGAAAAAGACAAGCGCAGAGACTCAACCTACAGGTGTTTTGAGCAGACATATGGAAATGTATACACTAGTATACATCCAGTGCACCAAATTTTCGGTTCTTATTTATATTTTAATTGAGACAAAGTCCCATCTATTTTCAATATTATTTTTTTAGTTTAGAACAGGTGAAAGAATTGGGTCTTAGGCCCAAAGAAAAAATATTGTTAGTTTAGGACAGGTGAAAGAATTTGGCCTAAGGTCCTAGAGAAAATATTGATAGTTTAGGACAGGTGCAAGAAACTCAAATGGGACAAAGGCCAAAAATGAAAATAGGCTGAAGTGTTGGCCCAGGCGTACAGATCCAGACATGGGCCCAAATCTTCTTTCCCTATCTCATTTGTTTGTTATTTCAACTCCCTGAAAGTTATCCATTTTGAATTAAAATTTTAAAATCAAGTAGACATTTTACTTTCACTTAATCAAACATACTTATCTTTTAAACATTAGCAAAATATTTTTATTATCGAATAACCACTTGCTAGCGGATGTTCTAGGTGTTTCAAAAATATTCCTAGAACATTAATATGATCCTCAAATCCCCCTTTTTACATTTTTATTAGATAGCTGCTATAATCTTTTGAAAAAAATAGTATTCTTTATTTTCTTTAATAATTAAGTGGCGACTCTAAAACCGCTAATTAATTATTTTTTAAATAAAATAATGGGAGTATATAAGACAATAATCCTTTAATTTTACAAGTTCATATCACACTTATCAACCAAGTTTCATCAATAGATATAACCAGATGTCACAAAAATTCTAAACACGAATAGAACACATAATGAACGAGAATGAGGGATGTAATGAGATGTAATGCAATGCATTATTATGAAATAATATGTGCAGTTTTCCATAACTCTATCAACTGAAGATATATGATACTCCTCGAAAATTCATCGAGAATTCATGACCCATGGAGAACTCGCGAGGTCCATATACCGACAAAAATGATCTCCACGTGTCTGTGTGGACGATCTAAACACACTATCATAAAATTAAATAATTTCTGCATGGACGATATCCACGTGCCCAAATTATAATCTCAATACCTCACAATTCCCAACACGAATCATCTCCACGTGCCCAACATATACTCAATCTCATGTCAGTGCATGTGCACATATAATATCAATGAAAGGGACAATGATGCATCTCAATCAATCAAATATCAACATGATATGTAATCACCTCAACTATAACCAATATACGGATTCAATAAAAAAAACATAATCACACTTAAGAAATCAAGTCAAAAATATATTCGCTAATGCCCATATGCTTTGGAATTCTCGGATTACAATCCGCAACCTATAGTAATAAACTTTCCATGTATAACATTGGTACTCGTACCAATGCCCGTCACACCATTAGTATGAGACCCCCACCCTTCACCCTTACCCTTTATCGATTCTGTTTTAATTCTTTAATTAGGAAAACATCCTTCAATGAAGTTTGAAAGTCTTTACATACCTCAAATGTTGAATACATGTCACCAATCCTCGAGATCTTCCGTTTCCCCTTTTCTTTGTTACGCTACTAGATGTTCTCAATATATCAAATATGCAAAATTTGTAATAAAGTGAGTCTGTATACACTCATATTACTATAAGTCTAACCTAGATCCAATACTCACCCTAACGTATAGTTAAATTGATAAATCTTGGTTCTAACTAAATATGTCAAGTCTCATACTTCTAAATTTTAGGCTTAGGGTTAAGTCTTAATTACAAAAGTATAATGAATTTAAGGCTCAAACCATTGGTGACCATCTAAAGTTGGAATCAATTTTCACTTGGACATTTCAATTAGACTCTGTTCATTTTAGACACCTTATGTTAGGACTTGATATGTCAATTCCGTACTTTTTTCACAATCTCCTATTCAATCTATGTGCATGTTGAACAAACGTGTTCGGATGGATTAAATGACAAATTATATCATGACAACTCATTTTAAAGCCATATTACACACAAATAAACTAAAGGTCAAAATGAGTTGACTTTTGAGTTAGAAGAAAAATGATTTCCTCCCACCCCTCAACCCACTCCCGACTCATCTTCTACATCAAATTTCTCCCTTTTGATTGCCTCTTTCACCATCTCCATTGCACACATCATCCATTTTCATCGCCATTGTCACAAACCCACTCCCATTTTTTCGTCTTCTTCGCCGCATCCATTTCTTGATTTTACTTTTTGTTTAAAAGTAAAAGTATGAAATTTCAAAAGTTATAATGGCTGAACAAAGTGAAGTAATGATTGCAGATTTTTTCCTTATTTCTAACTTAATTTTGTTCTTCATTCTTTTAAAAAAATTGTTAAAAGATTTAGCTTGGAACATTGATATGCAATTATATTTTTAATTTTAAAATGATTCCGTCTTCTTTCAATTAGACTATTGTGACTAAAGAAAAAATATGAATAAAAAAATTGACGTCCATTGAATGATTTCAAGTTTGGAGAAATAAGGGAAGATGTAAAGGTTAAAATAGGGAAGAAGAAGAATTTCTTTATATAAAAAATAGGCTAAATAAGTCTCTCGCGCGCTATTAATGAGTGTGTTACATTTATTTTGCCACATTAGTAAGAAGTTTCAAAACACACAGCAAACGCTGACAAAGGTGTCAAAAATGAACAAAGTCTAGTTGAAGTGTCTACGTGAAAATTGGTGCCAACTTTAGTTGGTAACTGATGGGTTCAACCTGAATTTAGTGGTGTTTATAATAAGCAATACACCTAATAATTTATTGTCTATCTCAATTATATCGAAACTTAATTTTAATGTGATGTCTGTAAGAAAACTTTCGATCCAAAAGTTGATTGAGTCGTCGTTAACCTACGGCAATGGATCAATATGCAAAAGTACCCTATACTATACACTAGAATCTTATGTTTTCAGTATTAAAATCCAAATACATAAAGAGATCCCTAAATTTATTGGGGGTTTTCCTCATGTACCTCAACTATGTTATTTTTCTATTGAATCATTGAACCATCCATAATTTGTTCCTTTTAAACATCGTTGGGTGATGTCGAACCTCATTTAGTGAGGGGTATTGATAGAGGATACATATGTTGTTTCAGAACTCATTTAGTAAATTGATAGTGAAAATGTTTTAGAATAATTGTGTTTTACTTCAAGTCATTTGAACACATTAGTAAACAAATGAGACGAACACACAATTTTTCTTCATTTCTTCAATCAAAATCATTATAATACGAACACAATTGAAAGCATTTACAATAGAAAAGCATATCAACAAAAAAAAAACAGATTTTTAAAGTTATAAAAAAAATTTAGTTACAAATATAAAAGGAAAAAAAATTAGAAACACGGTTGAGTTCAAATATTTAGTTCTAAAAAATATATAACTTCCACTTGAATTACGGATAAAACTTCAACTTTTACTGCTTGAATTTTTTTAATTTATTTTTAAATGAACATTTAATATATAATAATTATAGAATTATTTCTATATAGATTATAATAAGAATAATTATTATTATTATTGAATTTTATTTTTAAAATTTATACTCTTAGTTAAATTAAATAAATTCAATTTTAAAAACAAAGAACAATATAAAATATTTTTATATGAAAAATATTTTGAGACTTAACATTTAAATTCAATTTAAAAACAAATAACAATATAAAATAACTTTTTTTAAAAAAAATTGTCTTGGAATTCTTAACTTCAAAAAAAATAACAAGATAAAACATATTGCTACCTATAGTTGAAATAACTTTAAAGCATATTTAAAAAATATTAAAAATTGTAAATAAAATATAAAATATTTTTATAAAACAGGAAAACATAAAAACGCATACATTGCTACAGAATTTCTAAAGATATCTAATTATTTATTCTTTTTAACTTTTTTTTTTTTGTTTTAAAAAAACTTCAATTATAAATAATAAATAGTTATTCCTAAAATTTCTCACCACTTAATTAACTTCCTATCAAAAAAACTCAACAGTATTAATTCACTAGATTTAAGTAGGAGTCTTTTCTTTAGTTATTCTATGAAATAAATGCCTCTCAATATAGGAAACTCAAAGCAACAAAAATCCTTAAAATGAAATTCATAAAAAGGTAAAAAAGAATTTCATATTTCCTCTTTTATTTTTTCCGTTTTATGTGGTTTACATTATCAATAATTGTATTTTCTTTTGAAAATCTTAGACGTCGAAGATAATCAATTCATAAAATCTGTGGTTTACATTATCAATAATTATATTTTATTTTGAAAATTCTAGATGTCGAAGATAATCAATTGATAAAATTAGGATCAAGCCATTGTAGTTATGAATATATGTAGTTGAAGAAGGAGAAACGCTTCTAAACTATATACGATAATTATGTGAAGCATGTAATATTTTAATTTTTTTCATCTTATATTTTGTTTCAAAATCAAATTGTGGTGGATGCATTTACATATAATTTATGATTTTTTGTTTACTGCATTTCATGTTTATAATTTTTTTAATCTTAATTTTTTTACATGCAGATAATGCTGAAACTTTAATGAATATTTTGAATTGAAAGATTAGAAGTATTTAAATTTTGAGATATTATATTTTTTAAAGAATATTTATCTTTTCATATGTTAACAAATATATATAACTATATTTAATTTGAATTAAATACAATTAAATATAATAGTACTATCTCTCAAAATATATATATATATATATATATATATATATATATATATATATATATATATATATATATATTATATGTAATATAAATGAAAGTTGACATATATCTGCTTGCATTCATTTATATATCGGATGATACTGAAAAAGTTAATATGACAGCGACTACAGTGATGATGATGACAACGTTGATGATATTGATATTACAACAGTGAATATGAAAGTGGACAACAAAAGGAATATTAAGATGAAGAAGGAGATGGAGAAGAAGAAAAAAAAGAAGATCAAGAAGAAACATAAAATGACTGAAATAATAAAAGAAATACAGCAAATTAGATTATCAATTAGCATTTTGGAACATTGCAATATTATACTAACAGGGAAAAAGGTAATTTTTTTGCATATTTTTTTTTGTTTTACGTGAATTACATTATCAACAATTGTACTTTATTTTAAAAATTCTAGATGTTGAAGATAATCAATTGATGAAGATAGGATCAAATCATTTTAGTCATGAATATATGTAGTTGAAGAAGGAGAAACACTTTTTAGACTATCTAGGATAACTATATGAAGCATGTACTATTTTATCTTTTTCATCTTCTGTTTTGTTTCAAAATCAAACTATGTTAGATGTATTTACATATAATTTATGATTTTTTGTTTACTGCATTTCATATTCATAATATAATTTTAATCTTAATTTTTTAACATGCAGATAATAATGAAACTGTAATGAAAATTTTGAATTGATAGATTAGAAGTATATGAATTTTGAAATATTATATTTTTCAAAGAAAAATAATTATTAACTTGATTAAAACTAGAAACTCGTGATTATAAAATTCTAAATAAAATCTTACTATTTCACAAATTTATCTTTTCAGATGTTAACAAATATATTTAACTAATTTTAATTTTGAATTACATATAACTGAAGATAATTGTACTACCTTTCAATATATAATGTAAATGAAAGTTGACATATATCAGCTTGCAATTCATTTATATATCGAATGATACTGAAAACATTAATATGACAATGACTACAGTGACAATGACAATGTCGTTGATGATATTGATATTACAACAACGAAGATGAAAGTGGACGGTAAAAAGAATATAAAGATGACGAAGGAGATCAAAAAGAAAAAAAGAAGATCAAGAACGAACACAAACTGACTGAAATGATAAAGAAATACAACAAAGTAGATCATCATTTTGCATTTTGGATCATTGCAAGATTATATTGGCAGCGATAAAGGAATAAACATGATAGTTTCATTTCATCACCATAATGTGATGATTTGTATATTCTTAGACCTTCGCACTTCATTCTTTCGTTATATATCCAGATAAATATGTCAATATTATATTGAAAATTCATAAAGTAAAACATAAATATAAGTGATAATTTGCAAAGCTTATTATATTTAATTTGCATAATTTTTTTTTTCTTCATAGTATGTAAAGTGATAAAGATTTATTACTCACAAAAATTTTATATGGGAAATATAGGTTTCCTGATGTGATTTTTTTTTACGTTGTTTGTTAGTTTGTATTAAATGTGTAAGAATTGTTTTTGAGTTCTAAAAATTTCATTAAGTTATGAAGCTGACAATCTCAACATTATGTTAGTCTTGCCTCTATATTCGGTTACTTCCTTTTTCTTTAAAATATATATATATATATATATATTATTATATATATATATATATATATATATATTATTATTATATTTATTAAAATTATTCTCACCTTGAATCAATTTTCTATTGTTGTTGCACAAGTTTAATACAGAAAAAAATATTTTGTAAAATCTTTTTATATTAAATAAAATATATCTAGAAAATATATCAACATACCGTCTAATCTTGTAATATTAAACATTTCTTATTGAATGTTGAAATTAATAAATTACTAACATTATTTTTTATTTATATGATATGAAAAGAATAAAGTACTCACAATTAAAAAAATGTTTTGAACTATTTGAAATTTAATCAAAGATAAAGATGATTATAAAATTAATAGAATTCTAAGAAAAATTCAACCTGTATAGTTGATATAGTTATAATTATAATATTTTAATACGATATAATAAATTACGTACTAGTTATGTTAATTCAATGCGCTCAAATAAATATGTTAATGATTTTTATTATATTATTATCATTATTATAATATAATTATTCTCATTATTATTATAATTATATTATAGCATATTAAATATATTATTAAGTGCATAATATATTTATTAATTATTTTAATTATAAAATTATTATATTTTAAATCATTCGCGTATTGTGCAGGCACGTAATCTCTAATTTTAACTTTTCAATAATTAAATAGAATTAATTAAATATTTTAATAAAATAAATAGAAAATGTATTTTAAAAAAGGAAATTTACATTTTTTTTCCAATTAAAATTGTTATTTTTAAAAAAAAAAAATAAAAACGTCGCCATTCTCTTTGCAAAACAAATGTTGATAATAGTAATAATAACAATAAACTATATAATTATAAATTCATTGAATGAGTGGATAGTCCATAAAGTTAGTACATTAACAACCATCCATATTCACTAGGTTTCATGAACCTTTTTGGATAAGAATATATTTATTTATTATGATACTTAATATGGTGACTTTTGGAGTGATTTCTCAACCTATACATAGAGTTGTTCATTCACTATTGTATGATATACAAATGAGACTTACATACAGTCGAATAAGAAGAAAATTCTTCTTCTTCTATCTACTTCTCGTCTCTTCTTCTCTTTATGATTATATTCTTATGAGCTTGATTTTATAACACGTTATCAGCACGAGATTGAGTTTTAGTTTTTCTTTAACTCATGTTTTTGTTGATCTCTTATGAGAATCAAGGTATTATATGCATAAAATCAGGTATGTATTTTCTAAAAAAAAATTATAATTTAGAATAAAATAGTATTCAGTCAGTAACAATTATAACGAACCGAAGGCATATACTACTATTGTTTGAATATGACGTGCTATACAAAATTTCTTAAATAGAAGAAGGTATAAAATTTTAATAGCATGAGTTTGAATAATATTTTGATTTTGAAAGACTCAAAGGGTGAGTCATGTTGTACTTCGGTCTATTACACCGTTGGTTAAGGGTAAGACGATGGGTTCAAGCCCCATCGCACCAAAATGGAAGACATCTGGTTAAATTACGGATGACATAATAAAAAAAATATTTAATGGTAAGATGGTAGATCAAGTTTTATCGCACCAAGAGGATAAGACATCAATCTGAGTTTTGATGCACCAGATTGATGATAAGGATTGGGTTCAAGTCCCTTAGAATTTGGCCTAACACGCCTTGTACGGATAAGACATTGAGTTTGAGTCAATGCACCATAGTGATGAATAATGATGATTAAGGTTTTGATGAAAAGCCTTGAAATTCGTCATATTGAACTTGCTCCATTCCATGAAAAGAATGTGGTAGCAACATATGATAACATTGAAATCTGATGCTGACTTGCTTCATGCTATCATATGAATGTGGTAGCAGTAAATAATTAGTCTGAAAGATGACAAATGATTAACGATATGAAAAAGGGTGTGAAATGACAGAATTATAATAGTCATCATTGTGGTAATTATAAAAGGAAGTACACTATGAGTTCTTCAAATAGTCCTTCAAACTGTGAAGGCAATTTTTATTATCAAAATGGTATGAAATGTCATTGGGCTTGCGATCTTGTCGACCCAATATTTGATAAGTTTTATAAATCCTCCATCAAAATAAAAGAATATAAAGTGGTGATGCACTTTATTTTTCAAAGTGATGTTGAGGTATGTCATGGAAATATAATGAATTTTATAGTCATTACAATGTGCCTATAATGCAAATTTATGAAGTAAATATAAATGATTAGTTCATTCCTTGAAGAGAATGTGACTTGTGATAAGTATCGTGAATGCTCAATCATTCTATAAGAGAATGGGTCAAGATGTGATAAAATCATTATGGGTTGGATATGTGTCATAACTCACCTTTATCGAAGATTTGAGAAAAAAAATGATATATGTGACATCTCATCTCTACTGGAGGTTTAAGAGAAATAAATAAATTTTATTTGACATGAACGGTCAATGGTCATTTACGTTTATACTTCATGAATATTATGGTATGTTTGTTATGAACTACCGAAAGGGCAAAAAGAAAGAAATAATTCTTGCCTATAAAGGTATGATCAAATACATTATGTGTCAATACAAATTTGTCATTGGTTGTGTACATATGGTACAACGAAAGAAAAACAAGAAACATGTCTTGCTCGTAATAATTATAACCATGAAAATAATGATATAATTTCTCCTTGAGGAGATGTTCACCATATGATGGTGTCATTGAATATGTGATAGTACACAAAATTAATTGCAAGCTTTAACGAGTTGTGTTATTATCAGAGAAATAATATTTGGGTTGTAGTAAGTCTCAAAAGAAATTTTTTAAGTTTTGGATGAATTAAAAAGAAATATTGAGACTATAAATTATGAAAAGATTTAATATCTTTAAATTACTACAATCGAAGCGGGTTATAAATATTTATGTAAAAGATTTTCCATTTTTTCCTCCTGTTTGTCGCACACAAACATGGGTATGCTGATGGAATCACATGCAAAAGTAAATATAAGTGTACTGAAATAAAGATTGGTTGGCATGAACGGTTTATCATTCTAATTTAAATGTAATGCAAATTTAATAAAGAATTCATGTAGATTATATGATGAAGAAATAAAGATTCTTCAAAAATTCTCTTGTGTTGTTTGTTTACCTAATAATATGATCATTGTACTAGCTAAGATTGAGATTGTAATTCCCAGAAGTTTTTGGGACATATAAAAAGATGGATATGAGCTCATTCACCTGCCATGGATCATTTGCAACTATGTGACAGATGCATCCATGCAATGATCACATGTGCTTTAATGTCAACTTACAAATTGGTGTTTGTAAAGTTATTTGCTCGAATTGTTAAATTAAGAGCACAGTTTCAAATTATGAAATTATATTGATAATGTTGGTTGATTCAGTAGAAATTGTATGCCTCCAATTATAGCTAAATCATGGTTATGAGAACAAAACTCCCAAAAAAGATTTGGTATGAGATAATTTTATTTAACATGTTGCAACACATGTATGCATCAAGCCAACAAGGTTTCCCCATTAAAATTGGTTCAGGGTCACGAACCATATAATTTTCATCTAAAATATTGAATATGTGATTATGATTTTAATTGTTCCACCACGCACAAAGATGAACTTCAAAATAAGGTTAGAATGAATGTTAGATTTTCTAACATTAGGGGGAGAGATGATTGACAGCTGAAAAGTATGTGTGAGGTTAATTATGAATTATCTAGATCCTCGTTAAAAAAATATGTGAACTTAAAGTTCAAGGGATAATTCAGTTGCATAATGTTGCAAATCAGTTACCAGATGAATGCACTGACCCTATGATATAATTCGGCTGCAAATGCTCCAATGTGAAGTCCTTGAAGGACAGAGCCTATGATACGCCGGAAGGTTAATAGACCAATCGATTCCAAATATAAGATTCCTTGAAGAAGGAAGGAGCAAATGATCAATATGGTCATGATAATGAGGTAAGTGTTATAAAAGAGCACATTGACATAACACTTCATAAAATCTTGAAAAAGGTTCAGGTACCTGGTACCTGAAAAATGAAGAAAAATGAAGAGACCTCAATAAGTTATGTCTTGGTGGAATCGATATCAAATAACCGTCGACGGTATCTTTGATATGAGGTAGCGCTCAATGATATAAATTGTGACGAGGATCTTGAATTCAAATATCTCATATAGTGTGGACAGATAAATGGTTGGCCAAGTAAAATGCACAATTCAAGTATATTTTGTTTCACATAGAAAAGTGACATTTTGGACTGGTAGTCCATAAATCAAGGTTTAATGTCAGTGGGGTACAAATAAATTATTATGCAATAGTATAACCGTAAGATATCAAATACGATTTGTGCCTTGGGGCATAAAGATTTATCGCAAAAATCCTGACATTATTGGAAATGTTTTCTCCTTTGACGGATGCAATGAGGTTTGTTTTGATTTGGCAACATATGAAAAACTTGAATGCATGTAATGAATAATTGTAATGTCTAGCTAGACAATGAAGGTTATGAAAATCTTTGAAACAATCGAGGTGTCTGAAGCATATAAGAGTTTGAAAGAAACTTTTTCAATAAAGTTTCAAGAATCGTTATATAGATTGAAATAGTCAAGGAAGAAAAGGATACAAAATAATAACCCTAATTGTCCTTGTATTTTTATGAAAAGGTCTTGGTAAGACAAAATTTTGTCTTGACCTACAGATTGATAATTTGACAAATGAAATATTTGTCTAACAGTGCACATACACTGAAAAAATTTGATGCAAATTTATATGGATAAATCGCATTCATTGAGTACCCCAATGATTATGAGATCACTTGACATAAATGATGATTCAGTATGATATCAAAAGAAGGATAAAAGAGTGTCTTGGTGATGAAACTCTATATCTTTGTGCAATCAGGGCACTAGTGCATCCTACTAACAATATTTGATCAGATATTTGTTTGCAGTAAATTTACTTGCAATATTCAGTTTCGCTCCGATAAAAGGACATTGAAATGGTGTTGAGCACATGATTGAATATCCTCGAAGGACCATAGTTATGGGTTTATCATATTTCGAGGAATCCAAGACAAAACTAATTTTTTATGCAGATGCAGAATATTTATCTGATCCGCATAAAGCACGATCCCAAACACACTATTTATTTTCATGTGGAGGCACAATAATATCCTGGCAATCAATAAAGCAAATGTTGCTACACAGAAATAAAAGTCCTCCATGAAACAAGTCGAAAGTGTGTCTGGTTGAGATAAATGACACACCATATTCAGGAAATATGTGTTTTTTCTTTGAAAAAGAATATATCAACCACAATGTACGAAGATTGGAGACATCATCACAAGAAATCAGGTGATATTCTAATCAGGGGGAGTATAATATGTGTTGCACTTTTTTTCCCTTAACTGAGGTTTTTTTCCACTGGTTTTTTTGGCAAGGTTTTTAATGAGGCAACAAATAGTGCGTAGCAAAAAATATATGTACTCTTTTTTCTTCACTAGAATTTTTTTCTACAGGGTTTTTCCTTGTAAGGTTTTAATGAGGCACATTATCTATGGACATCCAAGGGGGAGCGTTATAAATTCATTGAATGAGTGGATAGTCTATAAAGTTAGTACATTAACAACCATCCATATTCACTAGTTTCATGAACCTTTTTGAAAAAGAATGTATCTATTTATTATGAGAGTTACATACACTTGAATAAGAAGAGAATTCTTCTTCTTCTATCTACTTCTCGTGTCTTCTTCTCTTTATGATTATATTCTTAAGAGCTTGATTTTTTAACAACAACAACAACAATAATAATAATAATCTATATATTATAGAAAAAAAACAGAAAAAAAAACGTACACCAAAAAATAACAAACGAGTTCCAAATTTGTAATAATAATAAAATAAAAAAATTCAACGGTAGTTACTCTAGATTTTAAATAAGCAAATATAAATTATTAGTCAATACCCAACAATTAAGATTTTTAATTAAATAAATACATATTATAATAAAAAAAATATTTTTACAGATAATTACTAATGAGGCAGTTTTATAACTCCTCAATAACTATCCATTAATTAAGAGCAGTTTTATAACTCCTCGATAACTATCCATTAATTAAGGAATTTAACCTACATTATCAACTTATCTTTAAATTCACTCACTATTAATGCACATCTTTAGTGAAAAATTTACAAATTTACATATTACATTGTTCAGTGATATTCTAAAACATACATGGCAATGTACTTTAACACAATCTCAGAAAATGTATTCAATCAATGCAATGAAAAATGTATTCAATCAATGCAATGAAACTCGAAAGTTCATGTTTGATTGTGGATATACTCATACAAATAGTTTTTTGTATACATACATATGTAAAAGCTATTGATTGTGGATATACTCATACAAATAGTTTTTATATATATACATAAAAATTATCATAAAATAATTTTTTAAATTTTATTACAGGGTGATCGTACACATGCTTCGCTTGAAAAGTTTGTAATTAAACATTTTAGAGAAACTCTATATAAACTTTGTGTTTACAGGATGAATTAATGTGTGATTGCTCCAAATAATTAACATTCTGTTAATACAGTAAAAATAGATTGTCAACAACATTGGGGTGAACTTGCGGATCAAATACAAC
This sequence comes from Solanum lycopersicum, assembly GCF_036512215.1. Lineage (NCBI taxonomy): Eukaryota > Viridiplantae > Streptophyta > Magnoliopsida > Solanales > Solanaceae > Solanum > Solanum lycopersicum. The sequence goes on from NC_090800.1 coordinate 20,096,280, forward strand.
CACATTTGACATAAATTGTATATTTCAATTTATATATATATATATATATATATATATATATATATATATATATATTATAGTCCAATATGTGTTTTTACAAAAACTGTAAAAGATTTGCATAAGTAATAGGAAAGATGAAAATAATATAGAAAAAGAGATACATAGTTATTTTGATACGAAGAAACAAGCAAAGTAATATTCATTTGTTAAATGAGTAGAGTTTGATAATATTTTTGGTACATGTGTTATTCGAGATTTTTTTTAGGGATGCAAATCATATTTTCTTTTAGTAGTTGATTTCTTTAATTCTCTTTTTAAATTTTAGTGTAGAAGAAATAAGAGTGAAAATAATAGAATTGATCTTGGATGTAGATTACATTCATACTTTTGAGATTTTATATTAGATAGGAAGGTCTTTTCATCAACAAAGATTCATAATGGATATTCTTTATTTTTCCTATTTTTTTTAAAAAAAATGATAGTAACATTTTTATCTGAAATTTAGGAAAATATGTTGAACAAAAAATAATGCTATAGATAAATTTCTAATAATTACGAACACAATGAATTCAATCCAAATGACAAAAACTACTCTTTGTTTTTGCTAATTTCTTTTCTTAAATTTAGCAAAAATATGTTAAACAAAAAATAATGTCATAGGTAAAATTCTAAAATTTAGAACACAATGAATTTTATCCAAGTAATAAAAACGAAAGATATATTTAAATTATATATTAACTTCTTTAATAGAAAAATAAGACTTTCATTAAAATAAAATGATTTTATTTTGATTTATAAGATCATTTGTTTTAATAAATGTCACAATATTACCAGCTCTCCTAATATATTAAGATTTTTAGTTGCTTCTTTCTCTTTTTGTCATATAATGCATACATTTTTGGATCACAAAAACAAATTAGAATCCATTCAACTTCAAAATAAATATTAAACATAAAAGTAAAGTTGAAACACTTTTTATAGTATTCATTAAATCATGTAATTTTTAATATACACGTAAACTAAAAATAAGAAGAATCCCTAATTTTATTTTTTAGTAATCATATAAGATAATTTTATCATCATATTAATTGTGATATTACATCTTTTCACCTTAAAGTGAAAAATTCATAAGAAATTTTAATTCAACGTCAAAGTGAATATTGAACATGAATGTCAAATTAAACTTTTTAATAAGTACTCATCAAATCACGTCATTTTTATACATACGCAAATTTAGAATAAGAAATATTTTTTGATAATCGTATAAAATAATTTGTCATTATATTAAATTGTGATAATACATCTTTTTACTTTTCAAAAATGAAAAAGTAAATTCTCTAAGCTAAAATGAATTATAACACAAAAATGAAAAATATTTGACTTATCAACTTTATTCTATTAAAATTATAATTAATACAGATTTGTGTAAAAAAAGATGACAGCACCACATGTTAACACCACAAAATAAGATAATTTTTGTCATTTTAAAAAATAAAAATCTTTTAATCATGAAAGTATGTTTAGATATCCCTTTTATGAAAAAAATAAGATAAGAAAAGGAACATTGTCATTAACTTGAATATAAAATAAGCAAAACTCATTTTTTTATACCAAAAAAAAAAAAATTAAAAAGAACGTGATTTTTTTTTTTTGAAAAGTAGTTCTATTTTTAATGCTAAGTATTTTAAAAAGTATAACTTCCTATATTTTCGTAAAAAAATAATTCGTTCTCTTTTTTATATGAAAATATATTTTCTATAAATGCCAAAAAAATATTAATTCAAAAATTAAATTTTAAAACATGGATAACTATTCTTATCCCTAAATTATACTCAACTCCTAAATTTAACCGTTAACACCATCTTTTAATTTTTTCATTATTTTATCTCTATTCAACCTATTAACATAATTTTTTTTAAATAATTCCTTTTCTAAATGAATGATGATGAGTTACATACATATATTTCTAATTAGGATGGGTATTTTCTTTCCAAAACAAAATGTGATGCATACCTGTGCATTGATATTTGGTTCTCTCTTTCTCTTTTTTAAACAATTGCACATATATTTCTTCATCTACAATTTATAATTACTATTATTCAATTTAATTTTTAGTATTTAAATTGTTATTAAGTAGTTAATTATTCTATCCAAATTTGTATCTGATTTTATGTCTATTTAACTTCATTTTTAATGAACTAATAAATGTTATTTATAAAATTAAGAAAAACTTTACTTTTAATAAAATGATAGCACAATATCATTTATTAACGCTACATTGTAAATAATATATTTTAGTATTAAATTATTTGTATAATATATAAAATGAAATTAGTTGTACTATGTTAACTTATGATACATTTATGTGGAATTTAACTGAAGATTAAATATAAGAATTTGTATGCACATTTTCATGTATAATTTTAAAATAATTTAATTTGTTGTAGTTAGTTTTTTTTTCAATTTAAAATTTAAAACTTTTGTATTAATTTCAAAATAAATAATCAACATTTTTATTAAATTTCTTAATAATGCAATCAATAAGAAGAAGAAAAATGTTAGATATAAACTGTTAATTTGTTTTAAATTTGAAAGTTGGAAGTTCAAAATTTATTATAAATATATAAATTTGTCAATTAAATCCATTTATTCAAATATTAAAAAATTCAAAATTGTTACAACTAAATTTCCATCAAATTTTGCTAGGAGATAAGTTTGAGTTTTTTAAAATTATAATCATACAAACTAAAAGGAAAACAATCAAAAGATAAATACCACACTACTGTTAACTTTATCATCCACATAACATTAAGTTTGCTCAGTTTTTAACATTCAATTTTAAAATTAAATATTTTTATTTAATTATAATCATAAAAATTATATCGGTGGTCGTATATGTCCTTTTTGTAAGTGGATTGTTAGTTTTTTTTCCTTTTATTTATGAAAATTATGAGTTAATTAAAAGATAAAAATTTAATAGGCAACTTTCACATATAGCAAATAAAAAATTCATATTTTGTATGTTATAGCAAAGTTTACATAATTGCGCTCCATAGAAACATAGAAACTATATAATTCGCTATACATATACAGTTGAATCAAATTGTATAAAAATTGTATAAAATGAAGCGTATAAAACAAGAAAGAGAAAGACACTTGGGCAAAAAACTGTATAAAAACGAGGTATATAAAACGAATTGTATTATTATAAGTGTATAGAATGATTATATACAATTTGAATTTGTATAAAATGAGAAAGAGATAAACACAAAAGAGACTTGATAAGGAATATACAATTGAATCGAATTGTATAAAACGAGAAAGAGAGAAATTAGATACAATTTGAAAATTGTATAAACCGAGAAAGAGAGAAAGGCAAAAGAAACTGGTAGGGAAGTATTTTTATTGTATAATTATAAGTGTATAGGACGAAAATATATGTACTTGCATGTGTATATACAGTTTTCTCATGTTTTATACAAACAGAAACACAATTTATATATTTCGTATCTGTTTGTATAAGTGAGAAAGGCGAGGGTGGTGAGCGAGATTTAGGAGAGTGGCGAGCGAGATCTGGAAGAGGGGAGAGAGTGGAACAACAATATATGTATTTATTCAATTTTCTCTGCTTTATACAATTAGAAACAATTTTTATACACATGTGTTTGTATAAAAAGTGAGGAAGTGAGCGAGAGATTGGAGGAGAGTGGCGAACGAGATATTTGGGAGAGAAACGCCAGACAATTTCTTGCAAACGTCTGCTATGGAGCACAATTAAATCAAACCCTAGCTACTTCATTTATTTTAGGTTATTAGTTTGCTATTATATACAATTTTTTCCCAAATTTAAAACATGTGAGTTGTGTAATGTTATTGTTGTTTTTGTTAATGATATTCCTATTAATATTTAGATTATCATCAATTAATTATCATTTTAAAAGGATCCTTTTTTAAAAAATATTCATGTCTAATCAAGTATGAATTATTTGCATTTACATTAAATTTAAAACTAAAATTTAAAAAATGCAAAAGGTAAAAAGATTTATATTTATTTGTATAATCACTAAATATAATTTACTACAACAGAGTAAACCACGTTTTTTTACCACTTATTAATAGCTACTTCAAGATTAGTTTTTGTCCCCTATAATGATAACATTAACTAATTTACCTCCAATTATTATTATAATTAATTTTAAAAATTATGATAATTTCAAAAATTAATGTAATTGATTAATAACTATTTTTTCAGGAAAAAAAAATCAATTAATCCTACACGTGTACAATTTCTTCTCCTAAACTATAGGCACATAATAATTCATTTTTCTCCACTCAAATGATTTACATGAAAAACTAATAATATTTTTTAATATTAAATAATTATAAAAATAGATATTTGATTTAAAAAACTAAAGGTTCAAACAACATATAAGGGGATTATTCAATAATGGTCTATGGATATGAATGGTACATAGTATTAGGTAAATATATTAATTTTGGAAGGAATTAATATAAAAATCAAAATTAATTTAATTTTTTAAAAATATTTTATAATCATCCATCCTTATTATTAGAGGGAGAAAATTTATTATTATTTATTTATATATCTAATAGGAGAGAAAAATACAATTACTATAAAATGAAATAAAATAAATTTATCATTAAATCAACAAAGATAATTTAAATTTTTAAAATAAAAATAAAAATTTCAAACATACAAAAAAATATCTCATGTATATATTTTATAAAATAAATTTATTCATACAACTAGGATCAATTTACTTCTTTTTATCTCAAAACTAGAATCTTTTTTATATTGTTATTATATATTAAATAATCATTAATAATTAAAATTTAATAAAATTTCCCACTATTAATTTGACTTGAAGATTAAATAATATTTTCGAAATTTTGAATTATGCATTTATAAAACATTTAAATTTGTGTTTTTTTTACTTTTATAATATTAAATATTTGATGTGGACAGTTGAAATTTGATTTTCTATATGAAAAAACCTTTATAATTGCTTAACATCAATATATCATGACATAAAAATGTAATTAATCATAACTATTAGAATAACAATATAATAAATATGTTATATTCTAAATATATTTCATAAATTACTTTTTATTTTATCATTATGGTGTTTGAAATATCCATGCAATGCACGGATATGAATACTAGTCATATCTAATAAGAGAGATGATATTGCCTACATGTTAGCATCACAATTAATCTATAATTTTAACTTTTAAATAATAAACTAATTAAATAGAATTTATTCAATATTTTAATAAAAAAAAAAGTTTCTTTTTTAAAACAAAAGTTACAGTTTTTTAGCCAAATACAATTGTTAGTTTCTTTTTAAAAAGGAAAAATGTTACAGTTTTTATCCAACAAATGTAGATTATAATAAATAAATAATTAATAATAATAATAATAATATAATTTAATATTTTAAAATTTATGACCAGTATTGATAAACCCACAATTGGAAATTTGTTTTAAAATTCATCATTTATATAATATTCCATATTTTGAGTTTTATTTCAATTTCTTTTTCTTATTCATCATTTGCTAATTTGTGAATAGTGATATACGATTCGATATTTAAGTTCTATTGCTTTCTTTTAGTTATTTATTTCAATTGTCTACAAATATTAGTAATATGTTTATTTAATATGAGAACTTTAATTGATTTCTTATCTTATTTAAATTTAATTAAATTAGTAAGTTATTATTTAATTTATTTTTGGTAAAGTCTTTACAATTTGATAAAATTGCGGCCGATTTATGGTAAGTTTTTTGCTCACTTTAATTAAAACTTAAGGGATTTCTTACTTTGGTAAAGAATATTTTAAAATAATTTTGTTTTAACCCTTATTTATTTAAGGTAAAAAAAATATATTTATTCCTATATTTGATAATGATATTTTTAAAATTTTCTGATTTTCGACTCCTCTTTATTTAAGAAAAAATAATATTATTTTCTATTAATTTATTCTTACTTTTTTATTTTTGGTTAAAAGAAATAATTTTTTTTTTTATATTGACTCTCCTTGAAAATAAGGAAACATAATTATAATTTACTCCTTAATTTATTTATTATACTTATATGCTTCCCTCCTCTTTGCTATAGAAATAAGACCCTCCTTTCATTATTATTCATTCATAATTTCAATACACAATCTCATTCTCACTTTCATAACAAGCTTCTCTCATTACTCCTCACTCCCTCATTGCCTCTTGCTACTCTTAAATAAATTAAGATTCCGGTAAAATATCCAAGTACTCTTCTTTGCTACTTTGCTACTTTGCTTTTGTTCGAGTAAAAGTTGGATCAACTTGTTTTCATTGCTTCAAATCGTAAGTTGACAACAAACACATGTGATTATCTTATAGATGCATCTCTTTATCATATCACATGATAGGTGAACGGATCCATATCCACCTTTTATACTTTTCAGAATTTAGGGATTTAGTGACAACATTAGTTGATTAAATCAATTTATCACGAGAACAAGCAACACATAGAATTCTTGAAGAATCTTCGAATTCTCCAATGTATGTCTATCACCGTGTATGCACAATTTTGGGATTACCAATCATTTATGCCGACGAATAAAAATATTAGTACTTGTAAACTCCAGGTTTACTATGGCATATGTCTTTTGCTTTATTAAATTAGAAGTAAATTTTAATTTATTATTCTGAGAGTAATTTTTGGATTTATTTCTTCTCAACTTGCCTTGATAACAAATAGTACAAGTAAATTCACTATTTAAGGAATCTTTTAAGTTGGATGTCTATTCAAATTATATATAATTCACCTCATTAATATAGACTCATGATGTGCTCACACAGTCATGCAAAAGTAAAACAATATTGTAATTAGAATTAAAATGTGCCTCAATTGCACTTATTATTATCCAATAAAAGTTTATATAAAGTATGAAACTTTTCTTTTAACATATGTCTGCCCAGAGACAATCTTGGTGATACCACATCTACAATGGAAGATTACAATTTTTTTCACGCCTAGCATGATTGCTTATATCTCATTCACTTTAAAGAATGAAATTTTATTTTTACCATTTGTCAAAAGCTCTAATTCTTCATGAATATAACACAATCATCTAAGTACATCAAATTTTGATAACTTAGTATCTCATTCCATATTCATTTAATCAATTGTCTTATTCTAGACATTTATGCACTGCTACATCCGCTTCGAGTAATGGATCTGCTTCAACAAGATATATTCATGACTATTTTTTATAAAAAAAAACTCATTATTTGCATTAGTCATTATTATATATTCAATATGGTGCATTGAGACTCAAACCAAATGTCTTATGCCATAAATCAATGAGGGACTTGAACCCAACTTCTTTCATCACAGAGCATCAAGACTCATGATGTCTTACCCTCTTGGTGCGATTAGACATGAATCCATCGTCTTATGCTTTTGGTGCGATAGAACTTAAATCCACCGTCTTACCCATAATGAGGCTCAACCTCAAGCCTTCAAAACAATTATAATTTTATCACTTTTGATGATCATTAATATGATAGTACATTATAAAATTGAGATTATTTATTTATTATAATCAACATTAGTAGTTAATAGAAATAACTTTATAGATCACGTACCTCATATAAAAGTTGAAAACATATCTCTCATTAAACTGTGTTTATTTAATTATTAAAATAAATTAAGGAATTCTCTTTCCAATTGGTTAAAATTAAATGTATAGAAAGTCGACAAGTCTCTTTAAATACTTACTTTAGATGGTACCTCCAAATTTGTCACATTAATAATTATAACATAAAGATATATCATACCTTGAAGATATAAGAACCTTATTTCATAACTTAAGCAAGATTTTTTTTTCACTTTTCCCGTCTTCTTCATAATTTTTTAAGAATAGAACAATCATGCTGATAACGTGTTATGAAACTATATAAATTTAGAAGAAGAATAAAGTAGGGAGAAGAGAGAAAACTTGTTATTTATCTTGAAGTATATTCAGGATTCACAAATCTTATTTACAAAGAAGGAAAACCCTCTATTTATAGGGAAATCTGACTTGGTCCCAAAGTAGAATTCTAACCATATCCTAAAAGGACTCCACATAATTAGATTGTGATTTTTTCTATGACTTGTGGCTTTTCCTATAAGTAGTAACTTTCTTCAAAGAGTTGTAATTTTTTCAAAGAGTTGTGACTTTTTCGATAAGTTGTGACTTTTCCAAAGAGTTGTGACTCTTTTAAAGTTTTATGACTTTTTTAAAGTGTTGTGACTTCTTTAAAAGGTCATGATTTTCCATATAAGACACAAAAAACATCTCTTACTACTAAATTTTTTGAATTATTAATAGTGGGACTTCCTCTCATTTTTCAACCATAGTTTTTCTAACTTTCTACTCCTCTTTTTCTTCTTCTTGCATTCTTCTTTTGTGATTTATTGTCGTTAGGTGAGTTCAATGCTTAGCTGAATATGAAATACCAATATTCTGATAAAGTAAGTCATTCTATCCTAAGATTATTTATTCCATAACCTTGAGTACTAGAGGAAAATAATATAATTTTTAGGATATAATTATTTTTGGCTTAATATATATGTTAGTATGTAATGTTCCAGGATATGAAGTTAACTTGATGTAGTCTAGATTTATTTGATTTTGTTAACAATTTCTCTTATGATATAGATATATACTTATGAATATCTTTTCCAAAATATAGAGAATTGTCATGATTCTTTTCATTTTATACATTAGGTTTGTTTTGAAAGAAAATGTGTCCATCATGCTGCTGAGAAAACTACACCCCTTAAATGACTTATGCAATGATATATGGTTGATTCGTAAAGGTTTTGACGAGAATGTCATACATGCATAAAAAATAACAAGTCAATATGCAATAAGCCAGGTGTGTACTCCAACAATACAACTATCACCACCACCCTCCCCCATTAAGGGTCTTTTAAAAGCACGAACACCTAACTTAAATGTTAAATTACTATAATATTTCTAACTTTGATTGTGACTTTTTTTAAATGGTTGTGATTTTTCGATAAGTCGTGACTTTTTCAAAGAGTTGTGACTTTTACAAGTCATGATTGAAGAACCCGATTAATGCATTGGGACATACACAAGAAATATTGTCTACAAGAAAATATTAGGTGATATTTAAGTAATATCAATATTGTAAGAAATCAAACAGGAAAAAACATAAACCACACATGTATATAATGAAAATCATATTGGACAAATTCTTGGGTTTGGTAGAAGAGAAGACGATATGAAAAACACATGACAACTATTACAAAAGACATTACTTTTGTGTAAAAATAAAGTTATTCAAATAAAGGGTAAACTAAATTTCAAATGTTCAAAGGGAACATACGATATGACATAACTAAGAAGAAAACTGTTAATTCTTATACAGATACGTACTAACAAATTGCCTAATAATAATTTGAGAATAGGACGTTCGTCATCACATACCCAACAAGCAAGAAGAAAAATAGATTGATTATTTAATTAGTATGACATAGTGTAATATTGGATACATATTGATATGTTGAAAACCTAGAACATACATAAAAGATAAATTATTTCGTGTATAGAAATCTAAGACTTAACCTACACGTGCAACACACGTGCACTAAAGCTATATATATATATATATATATATATATATATATATATATATATATATATAACAGTACAAAACTTATTTAAATTAATAATAGTATAAAACTCATGAGAATTGAAAAAGTGTTATGAAACTATATAAATTTAGAAGAAGAAGAAGAAGAAAGTAGGGAGAAGAGAAAAGACTTCTTATTTCTCTTGAAGTATATTCAGGATTCATAGATCTTTCTCAAATCTTGTTTACAATGAAGGAAAACCCTTTATCTATAGGGAAAACCTTACTTGGTCCCCAAGTAGGATTCCTAACCATATCCTACAAGGACTTCACATAATTAGACATTCACTATAATACAAATTGTTTATAACACTCCCCCTTGAATGTCGGTAGATTATGTGCCTCGTTAAAACCTTACTAGATAATACCCAGTGGGAAAAAAATCTAGTGAAGGAAAAAGAGTACACATATCTAATAATACGCATTATGGATGCCTCATTAAAAACCTTACAAGGAAAACCCAGTGGGACAAAACCTTGTGAGGAAAAAAGAGTACATCGCGTATTAACTCCCCCTAATGACAACATCAATTCAGAGACTACAATCTTCATTTTCCAAGCTTGTGCATCATCTTCTTGAAAGTTGTAGTTGGTAGAGACTTGGTGAATAATTCAACAATAATATTACTTGAACAGACCTCTTGCATGTTGATATCACCATTCTTGGGAGCTTGTGAATGTAGAAAAACCTTGACGAAGTATGCTTTCTTCTATCTGCTTTTATAAATCTTTCCTTCAGGGTCAAAGATTTCTGCAAGTTCCTTACTTCAACTTATTTAAGCAAATAATCTATTGACAAGAGTTTCAATTCTAGTCATCAACTTGCATAATATGCTCTATGCATTTTGAGTCTATTTTATCCTTATGAGGATGATAAACAAGTTTTCCAAAAACTTGTATATGCTTAATATTTTGAATCCATTGGATATTTTCATACCAATTTTGTCAAGTAACAACATTCAATATTAGATGTATGACATCTTCTAGTGCCTAGATTGCAAGTCAAATAAGCTTTACGCTTACCAAGATGCATCATTCCACTTTTCACTTGAATATTTAATCTACATTAGCATCTTCAATAGACGTAAAATTTATATCCTCATAATCTTTTACAATATTGCGCGCTATTGTATTAAAAATATCGTCAATGACATACCATTTTGTATCGATTCACAAAACGACAAAACTTATTGAGATCTCATCACTTCATTTTTTTTAGGTAGCTACCCCTCTCATGAGGTTTCATAAAGTGTTATGTCGTAGGCTCTCTAAGAGCGCATTATCTCCTTATTATGATCATTTTGATTCTTTGACCTCCCCCTTTTTAAAGGATTATTTTATTTAGAATTGATTAATCTATCATGCTTCATGCATGTCATAGACTTTATCCTTAAGAGAATTCAATAGGAGTATTTACAACTTTTGTGTTGCTTTTAATCTCCCCCTTATGTTAGACAACCTAACATATATCTCAATCTTTTGGAGAATCTATCTTTGTGCATCATAGTATATTCATTAATCATATATTTCACATCAAAACTATCAGATGAAAACTATTGGTCCCTGACCATAAACCAATTAACAGAAAAATTGATCATAACTTATTGGTTTGATTCATACAATTACGTTTGTATGTAATATCATATTTCAGATCAACATATGAAACTTTATTTTCATAAGCAATGATTCACTATAAGAGACATTTAATGTCACATCATCTTATATATTTATCAAGATGAATTATCTTGATTTCATATTCTGAAAGTTGTGCTTTTAGCTCAATTATCTTGCACAAATAATTTCGCGAATGTCAAACTGCAAGTTGACAACAAACGCACATGTGATTATCTTATTGATGCATCTTTTTATCATATCACATGATAGGTAAACGGGCCTATATTCACCTTTTATACTTTTCATAATTTAGGGATTTAGTCCCAACTTTAGTTCATCCAATCAACTTTATCACGACAACAAACAACGTAAAGAATTCTTGAAGAATCTTCTAGTTTTTCAATGTATGTCCGTCATGCCAACAAATAAAATTATTAGTACTCGTAAAATCCAAGTTTACTACATCATGTGCCTTCTGCTTTAGTAAATTTCTGATTTACTATTATATGAGTAAATTTCAATTTTATTAATCCAAGAGTAATTTTCAGATTTATTTCTTCTCAATTACTTCACCCTTTAGGTGAGTCATGATCCCATCATTGAATGAACTAATCTGAAATTTTTTTTGCATGTAACATATTATTTGTGCCAACATTTTTGCAAACATCAAGTTGCGAGATAATAATAGGCACACATGAGGCCATATAGAAGAAACATTTATTAGGACCATTATATGTCTAAACAATCCACTAGGTGGATGACTAGGTCCACAAATATTTGTATACGTTCCTACAACGCAGAGAATTCAATCTCAACTTTCGTTTATGATGGTCTCACAATTAGCTTGCCTTGCTAACAATCATTACAAGAAAATTCACGTCTAGCATGATGACTTATCACCTCATTCACTCTAAAGAATGGATCTGTATTTTTACCATTTATCAAAGGCTCTCATTCTTCATGAATGGAATACAATCATCTAAGTACATCAAATTTTGATAACTTAGTACCTCATTCCATATTCATGTGCATCATTTAATCATTTGTCTTCTTTTAGACATTTATGCACTGCTGCATTCACTTTGGGAAATGGATCTGCTTTACGAGATATATTTCATGACTAATTTTATAAAAAACTCATTATTTCCCTTAGTCATCATAATATCATCAATATGGTGCATTGAGACTCAAACTCAACGTCTTATGCCATAAATCAATGAGAGACTTGAATCCAACATCTTTCATCACAAAGCATCAAGACTTCTGATGTCTTACCCTCTTGGTGCGATTGGACGTAAATCCATCGTCTTATTCTTTTTGTACGATATAACTTAAATCTATCGTCTTACCCACAATGAGGCTCAACCTCAAGCCTTCAAAATAATTTAATTTTATCACTTTTGATGATCATTAATATGATCGTACATTATAATTACACACAGAATTGAGATTATTGATTTCTTATAATCAACATTAGTAATTAATAAATATAGCTTAATAGATCACATACCACATATAAAGGTTGAAAACATATCTTTCACTAAATTGTGCTTATTCAATTATTAAAATAAATTAAGAAATTCTCTTCTCATCCGTTTAAATTAAACGTATAAAATTTTAAATACTTATTCCAAATGGTAACTCTAGATTTGTCACATAAATAATTATAACGTCAAGATAAATCATACCTTGAAGATATAAAACCTTATTGCATAACTTATGCAAGATCTCTTTTGTACTTTTCTCGTCTTCTTCATCATTCTTTAAGAATAGAACAATCGTGCTGATAACGTGTTGTGAAACTATATAAATTTAGAAGAAGAAGAAAGTAGGGAGAAGAGAAAAGACTTCTTATTTCTCTTGAAGTATATTCAGGATCTGTAGATCTTTCTCATATCTTGTTTACAATGAAGGAAAACCCTTTATTTATAGGGAAAACCTTACTTGGTCCCCAAGTAGGATTTCTAACCATATCTTACAAGGACTACACATAATTAGACATTCACTATAGTACAAATTGTTTATAACAAAAAGGAAAAAAAACACTACCATTTTAATAGGTCTCTATAGGAATATTTCAAAAAATAATATTGTTTCTGACTTAAACAGATAATTCTTTTTTAAAAAAATATTGTGAATCAAACATTTCAAATAAATAAATAGTAAAACTACTCAAACATAAAACAAAAACTATTATAACTAACAAATTGCTACAGATCTATGGTGACAGACAAGAGGATTGCAACACATTTATTTTCACATTTAAAAATGACTTTATATTTATTTATATATAATAGAAGTAAAAAAATGAAACATGTCAGCACCAATTTTTTTTTAAAAATAACTTAAAATTCTTTTATGTATGTATCTTAAAAATAAATATCAAAATTGTATTTTGTATAAAAATAGGCATATGTAATTATAGTTAATTATTTTAAAATAATGGATCAACTTAAATTATTTAAATATTAAATATTTGAATAATTTAATTTAAAAAGAAATGAATAAATAAATAAATTAATATTTATATAAATATAAAAAATTAAAAATTTATCTTAAGAACGTATGAATTTGAAATAATTTTAATAAATATAATTACCAATTTTTAAAGCTGATCCCACTATTTTAAAACAACTAAATGAAATTACATATTTATGACATGTAATTATTCATACATAGACATCTTATTAGATCGATTCATGTTTTCCTATTCACACATATGCATGTATACAATTGAGAAATTAACAAGAATATATAACACAAATGGAAGTCAAGACTGGCCATCACAACGGATCCCATTCAACCACAACAGCCTCTCCCTCACCCCAGCGGCTCGCACAGAGATAGAAATTCCATTGATTTTCAAGCTCCCATTTCTCAACACACCCTCAAACCTTGATGTTCTACAACTATTCTTTCACACCAAGATCAGTTTTAGTGTTCTACTAGCTCGAATTTGATTTTGTAAAGTCATACAACTTTCTTAACGTCTTGTCTATCCACTCACGTAATCAAACTCATAATTAAATCCCCCATCCATTATCGGATTGACCTAGACCTCACTTGACTCAAACTCCCTCAAGTCTGGCCTAGTGAGAAATTTCTAAATTACTACTTAGATGTTTTTTGGGCCAATTTCTTTATCATTGACTTTTCCATAACAACGGGAACAAGTTGTTACAATAAGAGAATATATCCACTATTTCTAATTTTGTTTCTTAATTGTTTATACAGATTCAGTAAAATAATTGAATAAAACAGTAACACGTGACACCCTTAATTCTACCTACCTAAATTCGCCCCTGCCGCTGATAATTATATTAAATAAGTAAAAATGAATGCAATAAATATTTCACTTCATCAAATCATTTAACCGTGATAAGTTGATATGGTGCAGTGTGATCACTCCTTCTATACAAGGTTTTACTCTTTTCATTTTCTTTTTTTGCTACACAATATAGAAAAGAAATGTTCTTTGTTCACTCCTTCTATACAAGGTTTTACTCTTTTCATTTTCTTTTTTTGCTACACAACATAGAAAATAAATGTTCTCCCAAAAGAAAAGTGGTGATAATCACCCTGTCTATAACAAACAAATTCATCAAAACAACAACTCACACTTTATCTTATTATCATCACATATAGTAATTATAAAACCCTTCATTAAAGCACTTACTAATTATAGAGCGCAACAACAACATTGACTAATTAATTACCCTACAATTCTTTCTAATCTCCCCATTAGATCCAGTAAGAGGGCTAATATTTCCCATCTTAATCATAGAATTAACAAAGTCACTAAAAAATACACTTGAACTATTACTATAAATTTCAACCAATGTTTTAGTTGTCGCTATAGCATCATTACTAGAAAACAATATTTGGTCAGATTCAAGAAGTCCTCTTTGATTGATCAAGTTTTTGAAGTAGTGATTGTCAAATAAGTCAGTTGAATTCCTGTCAAGTGGGGCTGTGTTGTTTCCATCACTTGTGGAAGGGCATAAGTTTTGGAGTTCAGTCACTAGGGCTGTGTCTAGTGTTGTATCTGGTTCACCTGATCCATTGAAGTTTGTTAGTCTGTTGTCAAAGGTTGCACATTTTGCTAGACCAATTGTATGAGCACCTATAAATTCATAAGATCAGTCAGTATACTGCAACAAAAGAGATATTTAATGGCAATAGAGCAAATTTTTTTTATGTTTTTCAGATACATACAAATCCAACTGGATACAATATATCTAGAACATATTATTACATTTAATTGTGATTTATGTATGTTGATATACATGTATCTAAACATATCTAAATATTGCATTAAAACCTGATAAAATTTACTCCCTTCGTTTAAAAAAAGATGACCTGGTTTAACTTGGAACGAAATTTAAGAAAAAAAAGAAGACTTTAATATTGTGGTTCCAAATTAAAGTTATGTCAAATATATCAAAATACCCTTTAATCTTGTGATCTTAAACATGCCACGTGAAAAGTTGATATTAAAGTATAGTAAAAAAAAAGAGTCATTCTTTTTAAACAAACTAAAGGAAATAAAGATATTTTTTTAAACGAAGAGAGTATAACATTAAAAATTAAAGTATATCTAAGTAACTTCTAAACTAGTGATATTTGTGTAAGTTTAATAAATTTGAAAAGTATATTAATTACCTGATAAGCTGACAACATCAGTAACATTGAGTCCAACATCTTGGAACATGGAAATGATAGTATCTCGAGAGTGAAAAGGAGCTGGAAGTCCACTATTTGCTCCTGATATATTACCAACTAATCCATCCCTTCTTCCCAATCTCACTTTCCATGTTGGTCCTCCACTCTATATATAAATAAAAACACAATAATTTTATTATTTAGACTTCGACTTAAACTTTGGCATAAAATTTTTTAAAAAAAATCAAACAAGACTTTCTTATTTTGTAAAGGACTTAGAAAGTATCAAAATATCTGATATTAAATATATCAAGTGAAAAATTGAAAATAAATATATATTTGTATAAAAAAGAAAGTAATTAAGGCATAGAAATTGGAACGAAATGAATAAATAAAAGGGAGCATACTAATAAGACAGCGTCTCTAGCCGCAATAGCAAGTATATCAGCACAAGAAACAACTCCACTGCATGCATCTTCAACAGCTTTCTTAATATTGTCTATCACTTCAAAACCTCTAGCAGAATTTATGTTCCCTGCTGCAAACTTTTCACTTGTGGTGCTATTGCCATCCAATAACAATGATCCATCACAACCCTACAAGTAGATATAGTTAATATTTAGAAGGATGGTCAGAAGAAAATCCATTATCATAAAATTATACGGTATATATAGAAAATTATATATTTTTTATTTAAAAAGAATGAATGATTTACTTTTGCTTATAGTTTTTTTTTTAAAAAAAAGAATGACTTCTTTTCTTCTTGACATCATTTTAATTTCAACTTTTTATGTGTCATCTTTAAAGCTACATGATTAAAGAATATTTTGATATATTTGACATAATTATAACTTTATTTTCTTAAACTTCGTGTCAATCGAACTATGTTATTCTTTGTTGGAAGGATGGAGTATGAAGTGTGCAGGTCACAAATATCTAAGATTAATGAAATGACTTATAGCCACACGAATATCTAAATTTATTTTAAACCATAAACTTTAAAAATCCTTCTTTTTTTCTCCTAAACATTATGTCAAATCAAGCTTGTTTCATATGAGACTAAGGGAGTAAATCCCTTTCCACGTAAAAAATGATTATCGCTACTCTAGACTAATTTACTTTAGTAAAACATATATAAAGCTCATAAAAGAGAACCTTAAGAACTCACATTAACAAAGCAATCATGAAAATGAAGACGAAGCAATGAAGCCGCCATTCTCATTTCATTCTTGATAGCATTTTGAACTTCTTTACGAACAACTTTGAGAACATTTGGACATGTTTTTGCATAAAAATCAGTTGTTAATTGTGAATTTACGACTACAAACATAATCATGAAAGTCACAAAAAGAGGATAATACAAAGTAAAGTTGCATGGCTTCCTCATGGTTTCAAAAGTAAAATATATATATATTTAGCTAGAAATGTTAATTCAATTTAAGTTGATAAGAATGTATAGTAATCCACCCCTAATTTATAATAGTGTGTAAGAGGGCATTTGAGGTATATAATATAATATATTATAAACTTATATGAAGTAATTAGTGGTGTGATGTATGGCGGCTCCATTTAACATACTTCTTGTTGATTTTGTAGTGGACGTGAGTGCATGTAATGCAATTTGAACTATTTAAACTAATGTGATATTCTATATTATTTTTACATTTTTAGTGCAATGGACGGATTTATAATAAAATATACTGGTGGTCGACAACTCAGTAACTTCTCTATATCCTTATAATTATATTAATTTTTTGTTATCAAATATATATTATCTTGAGCTAGGAACTAGTGACAAGTATAGATCGATGATTGGTTCAGTGGTAAAGAAGAGCTTCCTTTAGTGAGTTTGTGCGCAGTGAGGCGGGATTGGACTCTTATATGTGTAACTTTTACTTATTTAACTCATTTTTTAGTTTTCTAAAATATCTTATAAACTTAAATTTCTAGAACTGCCCCTGCATTATAACAGGTTAAGCACCATTTTCATCAGATTATTTACTGGGTATCATAGCCATTATATTTAGTAACTATCCATTAACATATCCATATTTCAGTTAACCCACCCTATATGGAGGGCGCATATGCATCCGTTAACTTTTGAAAAATTCATATGTATACATGTATATAAATTTTGAAAAATTGATAGAAATTAGAATATAATTAATAGTAAATCCATAAAATAAATAAAAATGCCCTTGTAATGTCACGACCCAAAACGAGCCGCGAGTGGCACCCACACTTATTCTCCTAGGTGAGCGAACCAACAAATCTAAAACCCAACATTTACCAATATTCCAACCATAATGAACAAAATATAATGCGGAAGACCCAAAACTTATCAATATAACCAAATAAATAAGCTTCTAAAGTTTAATACTTATTATTCCCAAAATCTGGAAGTCATCACACCAAGAACATCTATCCTCGAATTTCTAAATCTAAGAGTATTTAAGAAGCTAAAAATAGTAAAAAAAAATGGTCCATGTCCGAATTTCAAGACATCAAGACGTGAAGGAGAGAATCCGGCACGAGCTAGGAATAATAGCTCACCCTGAATTCTGATGTGCTGAAGACTGGCTAGATCTGAGGACGAGTCGAAGTCGATGGCACGCTTGCTGCACTCCACAAATAACAAAGAAGAAAATTACAAGTAGGGGTCAGTACAAGGAACACGTACTGAGTAGGTATCATCGGCCAACTCAAAATAGAAAACAATATATACTAAATAATAATATAAAATCAACCATAATACTTAACAGGTGACAATCAACAAGTATAAGAACCATTGGCAACAACACCAAGCACACCTATAAGGACTCAAGCCTCCACACCATACTCATTTAGGAAATAGGTTCTTTGAATTTGAGTATATTAACATAATTCAAGATTCATTCTCTTTATCATTATCGTGTCGGAACGTGACACTCCGATCCCCTAATACTACCGTGCCGGAACGTGACAATCCGATCCAATATTACCGTGTCGGAACGTGAAACTCCGATCCAATATTACCGTGTCGGAACGTGACACTCCGATCCCCTAATACTACCGTGTCGAAACGTGCACTCCGATCCAATATTACCTCATTATTTTAGTTCATCGAGCCTTCTTCATGTCAAGGCATCATCTTAATAGAGAGGATTTAAGATTGCGGATTCAACAGTCTCATCATTCTAATCCACCACAATTACACAATCAGAACATACAAAAACACAATCAAGCATATAGAAGACTTTACAATACCACCCAATACATATCAATTGCTATTTAGAGTTTATCTATCACATAGAAATAAACCATAACCTACCTCCACCGAAGAATCGTGATCAAGCAAGCTACTTCCCAATGCCTTTGCTTTCCTCTTCGTTCTCTCTCTCTCGCTCGTTCTCCCCTTTTCCTGTTCTTTTTATTTTCCTTCTGCGGATTCTTTTTCTTTTACCCTAATTATCATATAATCTGTTATGATAAAAGTAACCCACTATTTATTTCCTTATTATCTTCTTTAACCCCCAAGTAAATAAATTATTTAACTTACCCCACTAATTCCATAATTATAATCATGAATTGTCCAAAACACCCCTTTAAAAATTTTAGCAGAAATCCGACCCAGTTGGGGTTACGCCACTTGTGACGGTCCATTGTATCTAGGACGGTCCATCCTGCAGGTCCCTCACAACGTTCAGAGAGTTAATTTCGATAGTGAGGTTACGCAACTTGTGACGGTCCGTCGTATCTATGACGGTCCGTCCTGCAATTACGTCACGAAGTTCAGAGAGTCGATCCCAGTACTCAGATTTCAGAGTTGAAGTGTTTTGGAACGGAGACGCTCGACGGACCGTCGTGCCTGTGACGGTTTGTCCTACCTGCCGTCGAGGGTAACGAGGAGAGCAGCAGAAGAAATTACACAAGTATGGGACGACAGAGTCCATCACGGTCCGTCGTGACCATGATGGTCTGTCGCTTGATCCGTCGACCCAGTCAGTTTTTATCACAAATGATTTATACTGCTCAAAATGACTAAACAGGTTGTTACAATAGATACAAATTTACCCATCGTTCGTCCTCGAACGATCACAAGAAGAAAAACAAGGGCGAGAAAGAGTACCTGAATCTGTAAAGAGATGTGAATATCTTTCTTGCATATCAGCCTCATTCTCCCAAATGGACTCTTCAACTGGCCGATTCTTCCACTGAACTTTGATAGATGCAATCTCCTTTGATCTCAACTTGCGGACCTCTCTATCTAAAATAGCAACAGGCTCCTCCTCATAAGACAAATTCTCATCAAGAAGAACTGAATCACAACGAATAATGTAGTTTCCATCCCCATGGTATTTTTTCAACATAGACACATGAAATACCGGGTGCACTCCTGAGAGTCCTGGAGGCAATACCAATTCATAAGCCACCTCCCCCACGCGCTTCAGAACTTCAAATGGACTAATATACCTCGGACTAAGCTTACTTCGCTTCCCAAACCGCATCACCCCTTTCATGGGTGAAACCTTTAGCAAGACTTGTTCACCCTCCATAAAATCCAAGTCCCTAACCTTTCGATCTGCATATTCTTTCTGCCTGTTCTGAGCTGCTAGAAGCTTCTCCTGAATGAATTTTACTTTATCTAACGATTCCCTCAAGAGAACGGTACCCCATGGTCTCACCTCAAATGCATCAAACCACCCAATGGGAGACCTACATCTCCTCCCATACAGCGCCTCAAATGGGGCCATATCAATACTTGAGTGATAACTATTATTGTATGAAAACTCTGCTAAGGGTAAGAAGTTATCCCAATGACCACCAAATTCTATCACACATGCACGAAACATATCCTCCAACACCTGAATTGTTCGCTCAGACTGACCATCGGTCTGAGGGTGAAATGCAGTACTAAGATCCAACCTAGTACCTAATTCAGCATGCAATGTTCTCCAAAACATAGAAGTAAATTGCGTACCTATGTCTGATATGATAGAAAGTGGAACTCCATGCAACCGAACAATTTCTGAGATATAGAGTTTGGCTAACTTCTCTGCATTGTAAGTCACCTTGACCGGAATGAAATGAGCAGACTTAGTTAATTGTCAACGATTACCCAAATAGAATCAAATTTTCCCAATGTCTTTGGAAGACCAACCACAAAATCCATTGCAATTCTTTCCCATTTCCATTCAGGAATGGGCATTTTCTGAAGTGTTCCTCTGGGCCTCTAGTGTTAATACTTTACCTCCTGACAATTCGGGCATTGGGCAACAAAATCAACAATGTCACGCTTCATTCTACTCCACCAAAAATGTTGCTTTAGGTCACGATACATCTTGGTTGCACCGGGATGTATAGAATACCTTGAACTATGAGCCTCTGTAAGAATAGTGTGAATCAAATTATCAACACGGGGCACACATACCCTTCCCTTAATTCTCAAAACGCCTTCCTCATCAATTATTGCCTCTTTAGCCTCTCCTCGTAATACCATATCTCGAATTCGGCTTAGCTTCTCATCAGTAAACTGTTTTCCCTTTATCTTGTCAAGAAAAGAAGATCTTGCCTCCACACAGGCCAAAAATCCTCCCTTCTCTAGTACTTCCAGCCTCATAAGGTCATTAGCCAGAGTCTGAACCTCTCTAGCCAATGGGCACCTAGAAACCTGTAAGTGGGCTAGGCTTTCCATGCTCCCTGCTTTTCTACTTAAAGCATCTGCCACAACATTAGCTTTTCCTGGGTGATACAAAATAGTAATATTATAGTCCTTCAGTAGTTCCATCCACCTCCTCTGCCTCAAATTTAAATCTTTCTGAGTAAAAACATACTGTAAACTACGATTATCTGTATAGACTTCACACTTAACCCTATATAGATAATGTCTCCATTGCTTTAATGCAAACACGACTGCAGCCAATGCCAAATCATGGGTCGGATAGTTACGTTCATGCACCTTCAATTGCCTCGAAGCATAAGCAATTACATTTCTCTCTTGCATTAGCACTGCACCCAAACCAGAATAAGATGCATCACAGTAAACAATGAAATTCTTACCTTTCACTGGCAAGATAAGAATTGGTGCAGTAGTCAACAAGGTCTTGAGGTTCTGGAAGCTTTCTTCACATTCGTCCGACCATACAAATGGAACATTCTGCTTAGTCAAATTTGTCAATTGGGAAGCAACAGAAGAAAATCCCTTGACAAACCGACGGTAGTAGCTAGCTAAACCAACAAAGCTCCTTACCTCTGTAACGTTAGTAGGTCTTACCCAACTCTTCACTGCTTCAATCTTAGATGGATCCACCATCACTCCATCCTTAGAAACCACGTGCCCCAAGAAGGACACTGAATCTAGCCAAAACTCACACTTGGAGAATTTGGCATAAAGCCTTTTCTCCCTCAACAATTCCAATACAATTTTCAAATGCTCCTCATTTTCTTTTCTGCTCTTTGAGTATATCAGTATGTCATCAATAAATACAATAAAAAAGAGATCCAGATATGGCTAAAAAATCCCGTTCATCAGGCTCATGAAAGCAGTAGGGGCATTCGTAATCCCAAAAGACATTACTAAGAATTCATAATGCCCATACCTGGTTCGAAAAGCAGTCTTTGGCACATCTGCTGCCCGTATTTTCAATTGATGATAACCAGATCTCAAATCGATTTTTGAAAAGGTACAAGCACCTTGTAACTGATCGAACAAATCATCAATGCGAGGAAGAGGATACTTGTTCTTAATAGTTACCTTATTCAGTTGCCTGTAGTCAATGCACATTCGAAAACTTCCATCCTCCTTCTTCACAAATAAAACAAGAGCACCCCAAGGGGATGGACTTGGTCTAATAAAACCTTTACCTAACAACTCCTGAAGTTGGGCCTTTAACTCCCTTAACTCAGCTGGAGCCATTCTATAAAGGGGTATGGAAATGGGGCGAGTACCCGACTCCAAATCAATACAAAAATCAATATCCCTATCTGGTGGCATACCAGGAAGATCTGCAGGAAACACATCCAGAAACTCACGGACTATCGAGACAGACTCAATCGAAGGTACTTGGGAAGTATCATCCCTGAGATGCGCTAAGAAAGCTAAACAACCCTTACTAACCATTCTCTTAGCACGAAGAAAGGAGATGATATGAACTGGAGTGGAAATGTAGTCGCCCTGCCACACTAGTGAATCTGTCCCAGGCTTGGCCAATGTCACAGTTTTAGCATTACAATCTAAGATTGCAAAATTTGGAGAAAGCCAAGTCATACCCAGAATCACATCAAAATCAACCATTTCTAGAATAATCAAATCTACATGAGTATTGCTCCCCACAAAAGTCACAATACAAGACTTGTACACCTTCTCAACTATCACATACTCATCCACAGGAGTAGAGACACGAATAGGCATGTCAAGCAAATCACAATATAAATCAAGAAGCAAAGGAGGAAGATACATATGAAAATGTGGATCCAGGATCGAATAATACAGAAGCCATGCAATCACAAACCAAAAGATTACATGTGATGACAGCATCAGATGTCTCTACTTCAGACCTCTCAGGAAAAGCATAACAATGGGCCCTATCACCTGTCTGCCCGTTGCCCCTACCATGTTGCGCTGCAGTAGCTCCAGCTTGCCCGTCACCCCGGCTGATTTGATGACCACCATTACCCTTAGCCACCACGTTCTCCAGAATGGCGGCCCCTACCATGACCACCTCTACCTCTAGCTATTAGGGGTCTGTAACTCTGTCTTGGACAATATTTCCTAATATGTCCAGTCTCTCCACATCCATAACAATCTCTGGAGTCAAGCATAGGTCTCTGTGAGAATGACGAAGTCTGGCGATAACCTCCAAACTCAGAGAAATGTTGACTGGTCTGCGATGGACCCTCAGCTACAGCCTGCAGTAAAGACTGAATAGGTTGGGCTGGGTAACCTCTTGAACTCTGCCCTCTGGAGTAAGAACCTATAAACTCACCTCCCTTACGGAACTTCTTAGATGTCGACGCCATGGTGAAGTTGTCTGGCTTCACCCCCTCCACCTTTATCACAAAATCAACCACTTCCTGAAAGGATTTTACTGCAACAGCTACCTGTAAGGCTGGGATCTGCAAATCTGATCTCAAGTCTTTCACAAAGCGGCGAATCCGCTCTTGTGGACTGAAGCAAAGCTGAGTGGCATACCTGGATAGCGCACGAAATTTGGCCTCATAAGCAGCAACAGACATCCTTCCTTGCTCTAGGCTCATGAACTCATCTCTCCTCCTATCCCTCAAAGTTCGGGGTATATACTTCTCCATAAATAAGCTAGAGAATGATGCCCAAGTCATAGGTGGTGCCTGTGCTGGTTGACACTCAACATACGACCGCCACCACATTTTGGCATTCCCCTGAAACTGATAGGTCACAAACTCAACACCGAATCGTTCTACTATGTCCATCTTATGTAGCAGCTCATGACAATCAACCAGAAAATCATAGGCATCCTCAGATTCAGCACCCTTGAAGACTGGAGGTTTTAACTTCAAGAATTTAGTGAAAAGTTCATGCTGATCACTCGTCATTATAGACCCTGTAGTCAATCGAGGAAACATGCCTACTTCCAATGAGGCATCCATGCGGGGAGCCACAACAGCTGCATGTTGTACTCCGGGAACCTGAGGTGCTGGTGCAGAAAACACTGGAGGTGTCTGGCCCTGATCAGATAACCCGCTAAGCTAAGTAAGAACCTGGTTGATTATCTGTGGGGTAGGCTGGGGTGGTAATTCCTCATTTAGAACCTGCTCGTTTTCCCCTTCTTCACCCTCTCCCACTACCTCATCAGTCGGTAGAGGAGTCACCGCCCTATTACTAGCTGGACCAGGTGTTTGTCCTCTACCCCTAGAGGGCGTTCTCCTGCAACCTCTACCACGGCCTCTTGCGATTGCTCCTCCTCGAGCTACAGCCCCAATGGTTGGCTCAGACGCACCCTGTCTTGCCGGTGTTGGTGTTGGCACAGTTGTTGCTCTAGTTCTAACCATCTGCGAAATAGAGTGAAGATGTCAGATACCAATTTGTATCACCTAGATACCAATTGAATCCAAGTAATAGCACGAAAGAAAGAAAGAATGGAGTTTTCCTAAAGTCCTATAGCTTCTCAAAGAAAAGTGAGGGCGTCCCCCTACCGTTCCTCAAGACTCTACTAGACTCGTTCTTGTGTGATGGGACCAACGAACCTAACGCTCTGATACCAAGTTTGTCACGACCCAAAACTGAGCTGCGAGTGGAACCCACACTTATTCTCCTAGGTGAGCGAACCAACAAATCTAAAACCCCTACATTTACCAATATTCCAATCATAATGAACAAAATATAATGCGGAAGATCCAAAACTTATCAATATAACCAAATAAATAAGCTTCTAAAGTTTAATACTTATTATTCCCAAAATCTGGAAGTCATCACACCAAGAACATCTATCCTCGAATTTCTAAATCTAAGAGTATTTAAGAAGCTAAAAATAGTAAAAAAAAATGGTCCATGTCCGAACTTCAAGACATCAAGATGTGAAGGAGAGAATCCGGCACGAGCTAGGAATAATAGCTCACCCTGAATTCTGTTGTGCTGAAGACTGGCTAGATCTGAGGACGAGTCGAAGTCGATGGCACGCTTGCTGCACTCCACAAATAACAAAGAAGAAAATTACAAGTAGGGGTCAGTACAAGGAACACGTACTAAGTAAGTATCATCGGTCAACTCAAAATAGAAAATAATATATACTGAATAATAATATAAAATCAACCATAATACTTAACAGGTGACAATCAACAAGTATAAGAACCATTGGCAACAACACCAAGCACACCTATGAGGACTCAAGCCTCCACACCATACTCATCTAGGAAATAGGTTCTTTGAATTTGAGTATATTAACATAATTCAAGATTCATTCTCTTTATCATTATCGTGTCGGAACGTGACACTCCGATCCCCTAATACTACCGTGTCAGAACGCGACACTCCGATCCCCTAATGCTACCGTGTCGAAACGTGACACTCCGATCCCCTAATACTACCGTGCCGGAACGTGACACTCCGATCCAATATTACCGTGTTAGAATGTGACACTCCGATCCCCTAATACTACCGTGTCGGAACGTGACACTCCGATCCAATATTACCTCATTATTTTAGTTCATCGAGCCTTCTTCATGTCAAGGTGTCATCTTAATAGAGAGGATTTAAGATTGAGGATTTCAACAGTCTCATCATTCTAATCCACCACAATTACACAATCACAGCATACAAACACACAATCAAACATATAGAAGACTTTACAATACCACTCAATACATATCAATCGCTATTTAGAGTTTATCTATCACATAGAAATAAACCATAACCTATCTCCACCGAAGAATCGTAATCAAGCAAACTACTTCCCAGTGCCTTTGCTTTTCTCTTCGTTCTCTCTCTCTCGCTCGTTCTCCCCTTTTCATGTTCTTTTTATTTTCCTTCTGCAGATTTTTTTTCTTTTACCCTAATTATCATATAATCCGTTATGATAAAAGTAACCCACTATTTATTTCCTTATTATCTTCTTTAACCCCCAAGTAAATAAATTATTAAGCTTACCCCACTAATTCCATAATTATAATCATGAATAGTCCAAAACACCCCTTTAAAACTTTTAGCAGAAATCCGCCCTAGTTGGGGTAACGCACCTTGTGACGGTCCGTCGTATCTACGACGGTCCGTCCTGAAAGATCATCACAACATTCAGAGAGTTAATTTCTATAGTGAGGTTACACAACTTGTGACGGTCCGTCGTATCTATGACGGTCCGTCCTGCAGTTCCGTCACGAAGTTCAGAGAGTCGATCCCAGTACCCAGATTTCAGAGTTGAAGTGTTTTGGAACGGAGACGCTCGACGGACCGTCGTGCCTGTGACGGTTCATCCTACCTGCCGTCGAGGGTAATGAGGAGAGTAACAGAAGAAATTACACAAGTATGGGACGACGGAGTCCATCACGGTCCGTCGTGACCATGACGGTCCTTCGCGTGATCCATCGACCCAGTCAGTTTTTATCACAAATGATTCTACTGCTCTAAATGACTAAATAGGTTGTTACATGTAATTTTGGTAGAAGTCAGAGATATCACCCTTGAGATTAGGGTTTGAATCCAACTAAAACTTGCTTTTATTATTTTTATTTTAAGTTTGGCTTAGGACTCATATTAAAGCTATGGTTATATTTGTGCACTCTAATTTTTCAAATCTTGGGTTCACCTCTGTTGACTTAAGGGTTTATGAAAAAATAGACATATTGAGAAGATAAGGTGTTCTAATATTTTTTTAAATGACCCTATTAGAGAGGGCAATGAGTTGGTCCGGGGAGGATTGAGCTTAACCCACAAACATTTTAGCCCACACTGCATAACAATTTTTTTCATTTTCAATTCACCCTACCCCACATGAAGCAACCCGACATAATTTTTTTAATATTTTCCGTCTTAATTAAGTTTGATATTTAAAAATAAAATTCATAAAAATTATTCATTTCTTATTAAATTAAAATAATTTAATAGATAATACCTCAAAGTTTTATTTAATAAAGGTCAACTAAAAAGCATATAACAAATCATATTAGTTTTAATTCAATAATAGAATAGCAGGTTATCGGAAAATCAGTTACTTTTTCTCGATCCTTATAATTATATCCAACCCCTATTTGTGTAACTTTTACTTCTTAAATTCATTTTTTTCATTTTCTAAAATGAAACTTAAATTTTTAGATCTGCCTCTACTGCATTATAACAGGTTAGCCCTCATTTTAATCAGATCATTTACTGGGTATCATAGCCAAATTTCTTTTAACTATCCAATAAAATATCCATATTTTACTTGAGGGATTAAAAATATAAAAAAATATATATAATAAAAAGATAAGGTGTTTTTGTATCTTTTAAAATGACCCAATTAGGGATGGCAGGCAGTGAGAGGCAGGTGCGAGGAGGATTGAGCTTAATTCGTGAAACTTTAACAAATCATACAAGATAATTTTTTTTGTCTTCGACCCCACCCCACCCCACATGAAGCCACCCACATATTTTTTAATGTTTCTTTTTGATTAAGTATGATATCGAAAATAGATTTATAAAAATAAATTTATTTCTTATGATGTTTTATTAATTTAATGGATAACGATTCAAAATTAATATTATAGCGGTCAATTATATTGGCAAGCATGCAAGAAAACATATTAGTTTTGATCAACCATTTTTATTTCCTATCTTGAATATTTTAGTAACTTTAAAGAAACTATCGCAATAAATAATACTCTATCACTCTTATAACATGTAAAAGATTGAAATTAAGCTTGAATCCGCATAAAACCGCTCGCATAGACCCATAACCCGACCCACGAGCATTAGTTTTAAAAAAACCTTTTTACCAACCCCGCATCCCTCTCACCCCCACCCCCACATAGCCTTACACCCACCCCACCCCACATATCCACCCCACCTCCATTGCCTTCCCTAGACCCTATGTATCTTATAATCAATTTATAATGGCAACTAACTAAGAGTAGATTAAAAAAAATGTAAATTTAAAATCATTTAAGAGCTAAGTGTTGTGATACATGTTGGATGCATGCATCTTACTTAGGAGTTTGTATGAAACATGATATCTAGAGAGACTGTATAATGGTAACCAATGTGGAAAGTGAGCAAGTGAAGGTTTTTTAATATATTACATAATGAAGGCGTGGTAATTTATCACTTAATCAAATCATATACTTGAATATATATACATGGCTTTTGCATGCATGTACATGAATTTCAACTGGTTTGAAATGGGGATGGGCGGATATATACTAGATATAGATTCACGTGAATTCATAAAATTTTATTTAAAACCTGTATTTATATTATATATACACATACATAATATATTTTAAGTCCAATTATCACCGTATACTCACTTGAGATTGCTGCAAGAACATTCCATAAACTTTAAAATTTAACTTCGCCTTTAATGAACAACTTAATTGTATATTTCTACTTATAGTGGATAATAAATAAATATGGTTGTTGTGGAATTAGTGCTTAACTACGATGAGAGCATGAGTATTATCGTTGACCAAGAAATGGTGATCAATAGGCTTATTGGAGAACTTAGGTCATCTAAAACCATTATCCATGAACAAAATTGAATAAATCTTGAAAAAAGTATGTCAAATTGTTAAGTTAGAAAGTATTTGCTTCTTGATTTTATCATCTATACTAGAATAAAATATAACAACTTATCCACATGTCAATGTATATTATTTATTGAAACACAATGTGATTATCCCTTGGCAAATCTAATCACCTATCAAGTATGTTGCTCCCGCTCTTCTGAACTGTCGAGTGGTAAGTGACTACTTTTAGAGAATTTTTGAAACGGATACGACATTGAAAGTGAAGAGTCTGCGCAACTTAGTCTACTGGCTAAAGAAATATTATACCTTATCTAATTACAGCAATATCTGTACATAGGGGTGTACATGACCAGGTTGGTTCGGATTTTTCAATTATCAAATCAAATCATTTGTGTCGAATTTTAAATTTTTAAACTCAACCAAACCAATAAAACTCAGGTTTCACAACTTCGGGTGTTTTGGGGTTTCTTCAAATTTTCAGGGTTTTTTTTTGGATTTTCGATTTTTTTCAATAAAGTTTTCATACATATATATAAGTTACTTGTACTTCAAATATTTCTTAAGTCCTATTAAAATGCAATTATCTAAGTTATTTCTTAAGAAAACAACAAAAAATATGATATGATTAATGACACTAAAATATTCAACAAAAAATAATAATAAAATTGCGTAAAAGATATTTCAAACTAATAAGTCATAATGAAATTGATCATAAGTTAAAGTAAATAAGCTTACTAAGTATTAATTACATGACTAAATATCAAAAGAAAGTAAAATTAAATCATGTATTTTAATTGTCTAAATCTATGTAAAACTAAAAAAACAAGGGAAATTTTTCAAAGTGTCAATATTTTAACATTTAAGAGGGCTCATTAGCAACACTTTCAATATTTAGTAGAAATGTCAAATTTTAGTTTGTTATGTATCTTATTTATGTTTTTATTTTTTTTATTCAAAGAATATAATTATTTAATAACAAAAGGGAGAAATCAAGGGAGAGAATATTTCAAAAAAAAGTTAACGATCACTTAATTTTCTCATCAGTTATATTTTCAAATAAAATTTAAACTTTGTTCTCTTTTTTTTCTCCAGAATTTTTACCTTTTTAAATTATATTTATTCCACAATATATTCTATTTATATTCACTTTAGTTTTTTTATTAGTTTGTATTCATACCAATAGGTATGCCAAACGTATCTATATAGTCATTTAAGATTGTATTCGTATATTTTTTCCTATGTAGTTATTTTTTTCTTCAAAATCTTGTATATATTCATTTAAATATGTATTTCATTTGTATTTCTATTTATTCTAGTTTTTATTTAGAATTTTATATAATGATATATAAAATACAAAAAATTAGTATGATGAAAACGTGAGAATGAAATATAAAATTGAAAAGAAATAATTGAATATTTGGTGTAATCATTCTTAAATAAAATACATAACTAGTTGACATACCTTTAAAATAAATACAAATTAGAAAAAAAATGTCAAATTCATAAACTATACAACATAATTTTTGAATGAATACAAATATTAATTGTATACATACGATTTTAAATAAAAATTGCAAAAGGATACAAAATTCTGAATTTTTTTGATATATATAAAAAGAAACTAATAGAATTTTGTTCTTCATGTAAATAATATACATATCTAGTTATTATACATATGGATGGATTCAATTAGAAACAAATACAAGATTCATAACTATACAACATGAGATTTTGAATGAATATAAATATTAATAGCATACATACTAATTTGAATATTTATTGAGAAAGGATATAAAATTCTGAGAAAAATTACAAATACAAATACATAAAAATTTCAGAACATACAACACAAATCCAACAAAAGTTCATTATAAAATATGAAATGTCATAGTCATGTAAAATATATTCATAAATTATTGAATATCTACAAATGTGAAAAAATATAAAGGAATGAAAAAAAATTACATTATCCCAAAAAACACAATAATAAATAACAATTCAATACAAATACAAACTAATAAATATTGCACAATGTACATAACAAGAAATTTACAAATATATTCAGCACACATTGTTGAACAAATTATTATTTAACTTCAACTCAACATGCAAAAATCTAAACATGTAAAAAATATTTGAATACTTCTTCTTCAACAATTTGGTATTCACCGTCATTTTCTTGTACCCTACGAGTTACGTTTTCAATCTAAATTTGATGAAGACTTTATTCTTGTCGTCTCTATTCCCTAATTTTAGAAGCAAATCTTATAATATCCGCTATTTCTTGAGTAATACATAGATTAAATAATGGAAAATCACTAGAAGCCGTTTTACTAAGATGAATAATGTCTCTAAGAATCATTCTTTGAAGAGTGTTTTATAGAACTAAATGAGAAGAATCCTACTTTCATCAATAATTTAAAAAACAATAAAACCAGAAAATAAATCTAAAAAGAAGAAGAAGATAACGATGAAAATATCTTAATTAGAGGAATTTATGTGAATTCAGATTTTGAATATTAAAAAACATTTTGGTAGAAGATAATAAAAAAATTGGAGTTGAAGAGAAGAAGAATTTGAAGGTTGAATAGGAATATGAATATGAAAATATGGAGAGAGAGATTATTTTTTTTAACTTATGGAATAAATATGGAAGAGAGAGATATGAGGAAAATTTGCAGATTTTGATTTTTTTAAAATTAAAATAATTTGAAAAAAGTGAACTATGGATATACATAGAAATGTAAATAAATTATTTTTTAGGAGATAAAATAGGGGTTTAATTAGGATACATATTCTTTTCAAAATAATGACATTTTTGATATTTTTGCTAATATTTTTAAAATAGTGAGTTTTTTTACTAATTAAGTTATTAATTTTGACTAGTTTACTAATTTTTCCAAAAAAGAAAACAAATATTCAATATTATTGTGATTCATAGTGTTGAATTGATTTTCTTTTTGCATTAGTATTAATTTGATTTTTATTTAAACTTTGTTAAAATTACCAATATGTATGGACTATAATCTTTATTAGATCACTAAGAATTCTAACTCCAAACATGAAATAAATATATTAAAAGATAAAAATTATGTAAAAATATAAAAGATTAAAAATTATATCAAAATAAGTATTTTTACTTATAAAGTAAAATTTTAAAATTATATACATAATGTCGGGTTGGTTGGGTCTCGGGTTGGTTCTTTTAGTTGAAACCAACCCAACCCAAATATAGTCGGGTTTGTTTTCCAACACTAAACCTGTGGTGTCCATCCCCATGTACCAAACTTTGAATAACTTTGTGTCAATTTCAAAGTTTGGTAGAGTTGGTAATCTATGAAGAAGAAAAAATGGTTTTCTGTCAATTTCAAAGTTTGGCAGAGTAGGTAAGCTATGAAGAAGAAAAAATTATTTTTCTTCTATAGCACATTTGGAGGGTAGTGTATTTGTTCTCTATAAAAGGGAGGACAATTCTTCATTCTAAGTACACCAAAAAGAATTACAAAGGAGAGAAAAAAAGAGTGAGGCATCACAGAGGAAAATAATTTGTGAGGAAAAATAGAGATTGTGAGCGATATTGTAGTGAGGTGGAAAAATCAAAAGAGTGTTATTTCTTTTGAATGTGTAGTGGTCTTTGGAGTTTTACTCAGACATACAAGTGTAAAATTCTTACTATATTGATATTTGTTGCTCCTCTCGGGTCATGGTTTTTTCCTTATTTAGGAGGGTTTCCACGTAAAATCTTGGTTTCATTATTTCTCTTTTATTCTCGTTGATTAACCGCATTGTTGTGTTCTGCATTTATTGCCTTTATTAGTGCAAATATTATTTATGTTACGGATTTATTCCCAACAATTGGTATCAGAGCACATGTTCTATTCATTTACAGAAATATTTTTGCAACTTATTGTACTATACTCAATAAAAAAATGTCTAGAGTAGAGTACGAGGTAGCAAAGTTCAACGGTGATAGCGGTTTCTCAATGTGACAGAGAAGGATGAAAGACTTGCTCATCCAACATGGTTTGCATAAGGCACTAGGCGGCAAATCCAAAAAGCCCGAATCCATGAAACTTGAGGATTGGGAAGAAATGGATGAAAAGGCTGCTAGTGCAACCAGATTGCACTTAACAGATGATGTAGTTAATAACATCATCGATGAAGAGAGTGCACGTGGCATTTGGAAAAAGTTAGAAAATCTATACATATCCAAAACGCTGAAATAAATTTTACCTAAAGAAGCAGTTATATGAACTACATATGGGTGAAGGTACAAATTTTTTGTCTCATTTAAATGTACTTAATGGACTAATCACGCAGCTAGCAAACCTTGGAGCAAAGATCGAGGATGAAGATAAAGTCATAGTGCTCCTAAATTCGTTGCCATATTCCTACGATACTTTAGCAACAACCATTTTACATGGTAAAGACTCTATTGAGTTGAAGGATGTCACATCAACCCTTTTGCTTAATGAGAAGATGAGAAAAAGGCCTGAAAATCACGGACAGACTCTCATCACGGAAAGTAGAGGCAGAAGTTACCAAAGGAGCTCAAGTAACTATGGTAGATTCAGAGCTCGTGAAAAGCCCAAGGTCCGATCAAAATCGAAGGCCAGAAATTGCTACAATTGCGATCAACCAGGACACTTCAAAAGAGATTGTCCAAATCTAAAAAGGGGCAAAGGGGAAAGCAACGGCCAGAAGAATGATGACAACACAACTGCCGTGGTGCAAAATAATGATGATGTTGTTCTCCACATAAATGAGGAAGAAGAATGCATGCACTTGGCAGGTATAGAGTCGGAATGGGTGGTCGACACAACAGCATCTTATCATGCCACACCGGTAAGAGATCTTTTTTGCAGATATGTAGCCGGTGATTATGGAAATGTGAAAATGGGTAACACAAGTTACTCAAAGATTGCAGGAATCAGAGACATTTGCTTAAAAATAAATGTTGGATGCACATTAGTGTTGAAAAGATGTGCGCCACGTACCTGATTTGCGAATGAACTTGATCTTGGGAATTGCTTTAGGCCAAGATGGATATGAGAACTACTTTGCAAATAAAAAATGGAGACTCACCAAAGGGGCATTGGTGATTGCAAAAGGAGTTGCTCATGGCACGTTATACAGGACAAATGCAGAAATATGCCAAGGTGAATTAAATGCGGCTCACGAAGAAAATTCTGCAGATTTATGGCATAAAAGAATGGGTCATATGAGCGAGAAAGGATTGTAAATTCAGTCAAAAAGGTCACTCATCTCTTTTTCCAAAGGTACAACGATAAAATCGTGTAACTACTGCTTATTTGGTAAACAAAATAGAGTCTCATTTAAGACATCATCTGAAAGAAAGTCGAATATACTTGATTTGGTATATTCTGATGTTTGTGGTCCAATGGAGATAGAATCGATAGGAGGTAATAAATACTTTGTTACCTTTATTGATGACTCTTCTCGAAAATTATGGGTTTATATCTTGAGAACCAAAGATGAGGTATTTCAAGTATTTCAAAAGTTTCATGCTCTGATAGAAAGAGAGACAGGTCGAAAGCTAAAACCTCTCCGAACCGACAATGGAGGTGAGTACACTTCAAGAGAATTTGAAGAGTACTGTTCAAACCATGGAATCAAACATGAAAAGACAGTTCCTGGAACCCCACAACACAATGGTATAGCTGAGAGAATGAATCGTACCATTGTTGAGAAGGTGAGAAGCATGCTCAGAATGACTAAATTACCCAAGACATTCTGGGGTGAAGCAGTTCGGACAACGTGTTATCTTATCAATCGTAGTCCATCAGTTCCGTTGGAGTTTGACATTCGGGAGAGAGTTTGGACCAACAAAGAGATGTCTTACTCGCACCTAAAGGTGTTCGGTTGCAAAGCTTTTGCACATGTACCGAAGGAATAAAGAACCAAGCTAGATGATAAATCAGTTCCCTGTATATTCATCGGATATGGAGATGAAGAATTCGGCTACAAACTATGGGATCTTGTAAAGAAGAAGGTCATCAGAAGTAGAGATGTAATATTTCGAGAAAGTGAAGTTGGAACCGCTGATGATCTATCCGAGAAGGCCAAGAAAAAGAATGGTATAGTCCCTAATCTTGTTACCATTCCTTCTTCTTCTAACCATCCCATAAGTGCAGAAAGTACGATTGATGAATTAGCTGAGCATGAAGAGCAACCTGATGAGATTGGTGAGCAGAGGGATCAACTTGGTGATAATACCGAGCAAATGGAGTACCCAGATGAAGAACAATCTCAACCTTTGAGGAGATCAGAAAGACAAAGGGTAGAATCAACAAAATACCCTTCCTTAGAATATGTCCTTATCAATGACGAAGGTGAGCCAGAAAGTCTTTAAGGAGGTGTTGTCTCATCCAGAAAAGATCCAATGGATGAAAGCCATGCACGAAGAGATGGGATCTCTATAGAAAAATGACACATACCAGCTAGTTGAACTTCCAAAAGGAAAAAGACCACTTAAGTGCAAGTGGGTCTTTAAACTCAAGAAAGATGGAAATGGCAAGTTGGTGAGGTACAAATCTCGATTGGTTGAAAAAGTCTTCGAAAAAAAGAAAGGTATTGATTTTGATGAAATTTTTTCACCTGTTGTCAAAATGACTTCTATTCGAACTATTTTGAGCATAGCAGCTAGTCTAGATCTTGAAGTGGAGCAATTGGACATGAAAATTGCATTTCTTCACGAAGATTTGGAAGAAGAGATTTATATGGAGAAACCAGAGGGATTTGAAGTATCTGGAAGGAAACACATGGTGTGCAAATTGAATAAGATTCTTTATGGGTTGAAACAGGCCCCAAGGCAATGGTACAAAAAGTTTGACTCTTTCATGAAAAGACAAACGTACACAAAGACCTATTCTGATCCATGTGTATACTTCAAAAGATTTTTTGACAACAATTTTATTATTTTGTTGTTATATGTGGATGACATGTTAATTGTAGGACAAGACAAAGAGCTGATTGCAAAGTTGAAGAAAGATTTGTCCAAGTCATTTGACATGAAAGACTTGGGCCCAGCACAAAAAATTCTATGGATGAAGATTGTTCGAGAACGAACAAAAAGAAAGTTGTGGCTATCTCAAGAGAAGTACATTGAACGTGTACTAGAACGCTTCAACATGAAGAGTGCTAAACCTGTTAGCACGCCACTTGCGAGTCATCTAAAGTTGAACAAACAGATGTGTCCTACAACAAAAGAGGAGAAAAAGGGAATGACTAAAGTTCCTTATTCTTCAGCAGTGGGGAGTTTGATGTATGCGATGGTGTGTACAAGACCTGATATTGCTCATGTAGTTGGTGTTGTTAGCAGATTCCTTGAAAATCCTGGAAAAGAACACTGGGAGGCAGTTAAGTGGATACTCAGGTATCTAAGAGGTACAACAAGAGATTGCTTATATTTTAAAGGTTCTGATCCAATCTTGAAAGGCTATACTGATGTTGATATGACAGGTGACCTCGATAATAGAAAATACACTACTGGATATTTGTTTACATTTTCAGGGGGAGCTATATCATGGCAGTCAAAGTTGCAGAAGTGTGTCGCACTCTCTACAACTGAGGTAGAATATATTGCAGCTACTGAAGCTGACAAAGAGATGGTATGGCTGAAACGATTTCTTGAAGAACTTGGATCGCATCAGAAGGATTATGTCGTCTATTGTGACAGTCAGAGTGCAATAGACTTGAGCAAGAACACCACATATCATGCAAGGAAGAAGCATATCGACGTGAGATATCACTGGATTCGTGAAAAGATAGAGGACGGATCTATGCAGGTCATGAAGATCCCTACTACCGAAAACCCTTCAGATATGCTGACCAAGGTGGTATCAAAAGACAAGTTTGAGCTATGCAAATAATTTGTCGGCATGTACTCAAGCTAAAAACCTAGAGCTACCTCCTTCAAGGTGAATGGGTCTTGAGGGGGAGACTGTGGGGTCCATCCCCATGTACCAAACTTTGAATAACTTTGTGCCAATTTCAAAGTTTGGTAGAGTTGGTAATCTATGTAGAAGAAAAAATGGTTTTCTGCCAATTTCAAAGTTTGGCAGAGTAGGTAAGCTATGAAGAAGAAAAAATTATTTTTCTTCTATAGCACATTTGGAGGGTAGTGTATTTGTTCTCTATAAAAGGGAGGACAATTCTTCATTCTAAGTACACCAAAAAGAATTACAAAGGAGAGAAAAGAAGAGTGAGGCGTCACAGAGGAAAATAATCTGTGAGGAAAAATAGAGAGTGTGAGCGATATTGTAGTGAGGTAGAAAAATCAAAAGAGTGTTATTTCTTTTGAATGTGTAGTGGTCTTTGGAGTTTTACTCAGACATACAAGTGTAAAATCTTTACTATAGTGATATTCATTGTTCCTCTCGGTTCGTGGTTTTCCCTTATTTATGAGGGTTTTCACGTAAAATCTTGGTGTCATTATTTCTCTTTTATTCTCGTTGATTAACCGCATTGTTGTGTTCCGCATTTATTGTTTTTAGTGCAAATATTATTCCTGTTACGGATTTATTCCCAACAAAACCATATCAAACCAAACCACTAATCAAATTTCTTTTCGATTTAACTCAATTTTCAATTCGATTTTATACACTCTACTTGTACACAACAAAGAATAATCAACCAAGTTGATATAATTAAAGGCTAGTAACCAATCAAGTTGATATAATTGAAGACTAGTAACCATGGGTGTTGTGACTAGTTATATGAGAGGCCATCAATATATTTAGAATATAATATACTTGTTTTAGCTGAGTAATTAACATTTTTATTTTGAATTTTTCTTAGACTTGAATTCCCAAATTAAGATGGCCAAGGTCCTTAAGATCATAAGAATCAGACAACCTGAAATAATTAAGGTTGCAACAAACAACTTCTAGTACTTATTAATTAAGGCTATACATGAAAAGCCTAAATTTGTTCCTAAATGGAGTCCAAAATAAAGGAAAAATTATGTATTTATTTACAATATTTTCTATTGGGTAAATTTATTGTGACCCCCTAAAGTTGACGCGATATTTCACTTAGACATCTTAGCTAGACAATATTTATTTTAGGCATATGATGTAACATTCCGCTATGATATTTTGTCTCTTTTTGCTTACTTGACATAATGAGCGTAATAAATAGTCTTTTAGTTAGTTTTTCATTATTTTTTCTTCTTCTTCT
The DNA here is from genome assembly GCF_036512215.1 of Solanum lycopersicum. Taxonomy (NCBI): domain Eukaryota; kingdom Viridiplantae; phylum Streptophyta; class Magnoliopsida; order Solanales; family Solanaceae; genus Solanum; species Solanum lycopersicum. Next base: position 20,134,644 of record NC_090800.1, read on the forward strand.
TCTTCCTATTTTTAGTCACCATTTTATCCAAGTTAAATTCCATCCATTAAGATGAAGGTTTGACAAAAGTAACAAAAAATATTTTTAAAATCTAAAAATAAAGTCACTTACAAAATTTTTCTTGAAAGAATTTAGTATTAATTTCTTTAAACTAATCTTAAAATTTATTTGATATAATATTGGCGTGCAGATGTGGTGGGGGGAGGGGAGAGGGGGGGGGGCAGTTTCTGCACGTGGTGAGCATAGTTAGGTATTTCCGATGCAGGGTTTGGGGCTATTTGGAGGTTGGATTTTGGGGGCTTTAGAGAAGATGATTTAGTGGTGGAGTTGGGGAGGGGGTGTTTGGGGAAGACAAGTAGGGGTGGTTATTTTTATTTATTTATTTTTAAAATTATTTTTTAATTATTTAGATAAAGATATTCTGTCATGAATTTATTGGTCATTTCTTATTTTTATTTAAAAATAATTAATTAATAACTTTTTTTTTATACAAATGACATATAACATAATTTAATTTGTCACTATACACGTTATTCGCGAGTGTAACACATATATCTTATTTATTTTTGCTAATATTAAAAAAGTGTTAAAATGTCATAGAGAAACTCTACATCATGTTCCTAAAATGAACATTGTCTAGTTAAGATGTTTAAAATGAAATATTGTGCTAACTGTTAAATTTAAGAGGTCACCAATCAATTCGTCATTTTTATATTTCCTACCATTTCAAAATATTTTTTTTAAAAAAAATCTTTTCCTCCTGAACCCGAATCATCTGAATACGTTATTTTCAACTCGTAAATTCACATTTCTTTCTCCCTGTTTTTTCTCCTTCAATCTCACTTAAAAAAAAAAGGAGTAATAGCGGCGGTTGTTAGGGGTCTACACTCGATACATTGTCCAGATAGGCTGTTTTAAATCGCCACAATGTGGATTTAATGCAATCAATTATTGTTTAGGTCGGAGTCAAAAAGGGAAAATTTTTTGTTAAAATTTTCGAAAAGACATATCAATTTATTTTAATCAAAAGAATAAAATCACTTTTGACGGAACGATTTTATTTTGACAATTTTTTTAATAATATCACTGCGAGTGCAGCATTTTTTTTTAAAAAAATTGAAATTGAAATCGCTGCTATAGCATCGATTTTTTTTTTCATTAAAAAAGTTAATAGAGGCAGGCAGCATTTTGGTCCAACATTTGGTGCATTTATTAAAAAAATTCTGACAAATCGTAGCTACAACAACAATTCTAATTTCATTGTTTTTTCCTTTCAACTTCGGATTTAATTATTGTTCCTTTCGGATTTAATTATTGTTCCTTTCTATATTAGCAGATGTATACATTATATGTATGCAAACCCAACTTAATGTCAATTTGAAAAATAATAAAATGTACGACAATATAAATGTATATCAATTTAGTAGATGAATACAAATCAATAAATATCAATGCCAACATATCTATACAAAATTGCTAGGTGAATTTATTAGCAGATGAATACTTTTTATGTATGCCAACTTGATTAAAAATTAATTTTAAAATAATTGCATTTGACAAACAATATGAAGATCCTTCCTCATTCTCATCATCCTCACTTTCATCAATCTTTCAATTTTGAGTAGCATTAGTAGTAAAATTTTATTTTTTACCTAGTAAGCACTTTTCACTTCCAATATGATAATAACGTGTGTTTGCATTTAAAGAATTTAAAGTATTGAGTGCAGAATCAAGATTGAAATTCTCACCTCGATTATTAATAAGAATCATATAACAAGTTTTCTTATCCATGAAATTTAACAAAAATCAAACACCAAAATCTAAATTTCACCCAAAAAAAACTCGAAACCCCCCAAGTTTAGAAGACTAAATTAATAATTTATTGAACAAAAAAGATTGCAAGATTATTCATGAAAATGATATCAAGTAAATAACAATGAAATAACAACAATTTTTTTTATGAGATATGCATATTCAAAACAGATTAAGGAATTAAATCTAAAATTTATGGATAGAGAAAATTTAGGAGAAGATATTTAAACTTATTACTAAACAATTAGAATTTTCTTCTTACTTACTATTTGTGATTATGTATAATACATCTTTTTTCAAAAAATATATTACTTCCTCCGTTTAAAAAAGAATGATGTTATTTTCTTTTTAGTTTGTCTAAAAAGGACCTTTTCCTTTTTTAGCAGTACTTTAACTTTAATTTTCCAAGTGACATGTTTAAAACCACAAGACTAAAGGACATTTTGATACATTTGACATAACTTTAATTTAGAGCTACAAGATTAAAAAATCTTCTTTCTTTTCTTAAACTTTATAATAAGTCAAACTAAACTATCCTTTTTTAAACGGAGGGAATAGAAAATTCATAAAGTAAAATAACAAATTATTTTCACAAAATATGAAGAAATTTTAAATTTATAGTGTCAATTTTTTTTTATAATTTTGATTAATCACATGTAGATGACAATAAATAACAATATATAATGTGACATAAAATTTGTCATGAATTACCATTTAGGTAAAGAACGTCATTTAAATCATACCATTTGTTGATAGCAAAAATATCGACTATTATCAGTAATTCATGTGCCATGAAAATTGAAAAACATGTTTATACAAAAATAATTGTCTAGCAATTAGTTTTTATGTAATTTACGGCTTTAATTAATTAATATTTTATATTCGAGGTTTATAAACCGATATCATAAGATAAAACAAGTTAAACTTTGTAATTTGCATTTAAACTGGTACTGTCATTTTTTTTCGAGTTTCAAACTTATGTTATCACATATATTTGTTACCTTCTAAACAATAAGTCTCTCTAGATTGAAAATTCTAGTAGGGAATGTGATAAAATATTGGTGTAAATTGATGAAAAACACGAGAGGAATGAAAAAAGTCTTAAAATGAATTCACCTCTGACAATGAATCCATGGTAGTTCAAAGGGTTTTGTAATATTTTATCGTTTAGGTATGAAACTGTAATGATCCATTTTCATCGTTATAGAAAAGTTATCGTAAATTTTTTTGGATTGGAAAACTTTTTCGTAGTAATTTGAAATTTTCTAGTCAAGTCTAGATTTAGACAAAATCGGAGTCAGTGAGTTTTAGTGAAATCTGATAATGAATAAGAGATATAATAATGAATTTGATTGCATGAGTGGATAACCAAGACGTTAAGAAATCCGTATTACTTTATGAAATTGAATTTGGGCGAGTAGAACTACCAAAACTAATCTTAACGTGAACAAGTAGTTTCTGAGTGTCATGAATTGAAGATGTATTGTGAAATAAGAGTTTGGAACTCTTAATTCAACCACTGGTTCAATGCAAGCCACCAGGGCGGGACTGTTGTTGCGGGATGAGGGCCTTCAAAGCGGGCTAGTCGCGAATTAAGTAAGAAATAAACTCCAAAACGTCAATATTCTGCAAAATTCGTTCTGAAGATTTAGGAGACGAACCAGGGCGACTTGTTGACAGTTTTTCACCAATGTTAAGGCTAATGATAAGGTTTTCAATTTTCGAATCCATTTTTCGATCCTTAAGATATAAATTTATGGATAATTATTGTTGGTGGGAGGGTTTTGGAACTGATTTTGATGGTGGGAGGAAGCCCCAGCTGCATATTAGGATCATGGAATTGTCCTAGAGTTGATGACTTTGATGGTAATCCGGGTAATTAGGCCTTGTTTATTGATCATTGCACTGAATTGATTGTTTGTAGACCAAGAACAAACTAAAAGAATTCGAAAACAGAAGAGCTTAAGTTTCTTAGGATGGTTTAAATTTTGTTTGAGGCAAGTGATGGTTGTGATTTCATATTGGTGTAACGTATATTAATAATTATTTCATTTTAATATACATTACACCAATATGAAATCACAACCATTTCGAGAAGGTGTTAGGCCCTTGGAATGCCCGCTAACTCGCGGTTGACCAGCAATTTGACTAAATGACTTTTAATAATTTATTTTATACTAAGTAAAAGAAAGCTATACTTTTTAATTTATTTACTTGCTATCATCATTATTTTATTTAATTATTTACTCCTTGAAGGTAATTAACTAAAGGGAGCTATTCTAAGGGAGGGGATTAAGTGTTAACAAAAATTGGTTGGACAAATCAAATAATAAGATACAAAAAAAATAGACATACATATATATATAATAAATGGCTATCCTTGGGAATTAATAAAATTCAATCAAAGTGTTAGTCAATCCAAAAATAATAAATAAAGGAGGAGGAGGAAAGAATATTTGAATTTGTGTCAATTACCCAAATTCATCAAATTGGGCTTTGACCCACCTGTCCTAATTCTGAATTTATAACAAATGGACTTGGGCCCAAATTTGTTAAGCCTGTGGATTTGTTTTGGGCCCTTTTTCACCTGTATTCCGTCATACACCAAATACTTTGGCGTATACTTTATTACTTAGCTATTTTTCACGTTTTACACCCGTGTGTAGTATAACACATCTGTATATCAGTGTATATAGCTGAACTTGTTCTTCAACTTTCGAAGGCTAAAAAATGTTTTTCAGAGGTATATCTTTACTTCTCTCAACCTTTATTTTGAATTTGGCCCCCTACGCTTGTTTTGACCTGTATATCGGTGTATGAAACAGGTATAACAACCCATTTCCAGGCTTTAGAGGACCTGCAATTGAATTTCCAACAATGTATTTGCTGTTTTCAAACTGTACGTCAATTTCAAAGAGGCTGGCTGACTCGGAAAGGGATTAAGCCCTCGTGGCTCGATGCAAAACGGGACGTGGAGTTCAAAAAGGACCCGAGAAGAGTTCACAAAAAAAAATAAAAATTAGCAAGATTTAATGGCAGCATCTAAAGAAAGAAACACATTAAAAATTATGATATTTACTCGATCGAACGAACAAACCACATAAAAGAGAATCACACTCAAATCAATGCATGCAAATCTCGGGCACACAAGCAGCAAGTTTGTGATGAGGGAAAACAAATAACAGCACATGGATTAATACTCCCTCCCTTTACTTTCCATAACTTCACATATGCCTTCCTTATGAATAAGAAAATCGGCAGCAAACTTCATCCAGAAGACATACACCCATGACTAATTTACCTTGAGATTGGAAGCAATTCTATGAGAACTTTAATAATGCAAAGTCATAAATATATACATGTGATGATATGTGATGCTAGGAATGCTTATTCAGGCTATTACAATTTTAGAGAAATTTCGAAATTAATACATTTTGACATATCACTGTTACTAACAATTTATGCACTAAACTAAGTTCTACATGGCATACATTCAATCCTAGAGGCATAACTCCTCTACATAGCTCCATAACTTTGGAATTCTAAGAAATTGGAGGTCGATAGACGATAATAACATCACGTATGAGCTATATTCAAAGACCCTTACATTTCAGAAATCATAAGCTTCAAAACAGTAGGACACGAATGCAACCAAATAGGATAGACACCATTTCGGAATGCATATTTACCACGTGTATCCATTTGAACCACATTCCCAAATAACTAGCTATAAAGGCTTGAATACGAGAAACTCACGCAGTGCCTGATGGACGAACCAGCAGTAAACAAAATCACATTGAACTTAAAACAAAACCAGCCAACTCGTGTTCTACTCACAACCCTCATGGATGTTCGAAGGCGAGTAACTCACATGAAGTAGACACTTCGTACATTAGTCGACGAGATCATTCTCATTCAAAAATCAAGCAAGCTTTCACCATCTGACAACAATAAATATGGAAGAAACAGATGGTATCGAGGAAAAACAAAAAAAAACTGGATGACAAACCACTTCACTTCATGAAACATAGCATTACAAAAAGACAGAGTTAAAATTAGAAAGGATTTTCACCCTTTTCGGGGCAACGAACTCAGACAGAACGAGCAAAGAAAGAGGAGTATCTCCACCAAATTCCGAACTGAACAACGAACGAGAAACCTAGGCAGCAGCTATAACTCGGACTTTCTCGAGGAGCAATGGTGATTGAACTAGCAGAAGAGAGACTGACTCTTTTCTCTCGCTCTTTCAAGTGAATTTCCTATATATTACCGTAGGTATTTTGTTGTTTTCTTCTTCTGCTGTTTTGTGACATTTCACAGACTCCCCTCAAGAAAAAAAATCTTCCACTCTAAAATCTCTAATAATATCCTCCAGCTTTCTTTGTTTCTTTCTATAACAGGGAAGTAAAAAATCCAGACCAAAAAAAAAAATCCCCTCCATCAGTGAGCGAAAGACCATAATTATAGCAATGAAGTAGGGTTTTCGACTGATGGAGAGCGGAGGAAATCACGGAAAAGGCCGGGGCAAAATTGTGATACCATGTCCCGTTTTGAAATCCAAAAAAACTCTAAAGGGATAAGGTTGAGGATGAATAGTACAAGCCTGTACGATTGCTCAACGGAAAGAAAAGTTGGGACGTCTGATTTGAGGGGAAGGACAAGAGGGAAGGGAGATTTCGACACCTGCGGATTTCGAGTACAAATTTCGTACGAGAGGATAAGGGAGAAGGGAAGGGACGCGCCAGGCTGCTGGAACAGTGCGTGGCTGCGTGAAAAAGAAGACGAAATAGTAGACGGGTCGGGTATGTTATTGGAATGTTGGGATTTAGGGATAGGTCGGGTTAAGGTGACAAGGAAGTGGGCTGGGAATGTTGGAAGTGGGCCTTGGAGTTAATGGAATGGGAGAGTGGGTTTTATGAAAATAGGATTGGGCTGCTGGAAGCAGGCCCAATTTTTGTCTTAAGATGGGTAAGAAAAAAAAAAGGAAAAATCACATAAACAAAGACCTTTTATTTTAGGAAAAATAATTTAAATATATAACTATAAGTTTAGTATTCTTTAATTTTTTCTTCTTTTTTTAAATATTACATAATTCTTTTTTTTTAATTTTAGTAGAAGTTTAGAGATACATAAGCTTCTCTCTCCTATAACACACACTTCCCCAATATCATGCCTATTTTTTCTCCACTAAAACACTCAATCTTCTGAATCACTTTTTGAATTTTGAATTATTAATTTTAATTAAAAACGTTTCACAACATTTAATATGAAATTTTGAATTTCAAAATTCAAAAAATTGGAAATTTCTGAAAATTGGACTATTGTTCTCTGGTTGTTCTTCTTCTTACTCCATCATCCGTCTATAGTTCTTCTTCTTCTTCTTAATCCATCATCTGTTCTTATTTTTTTTCCTTCTTGTTCATTACTATATTACATCAGCCGTCTCTAGGTCTTCTTTTTCTTCTTACTCCATCATCCGTTCTTTTTTTTGTTCATTGTCCTATTACATCATATTAATGGATTCTTTTACTAATAGAAGGATTTATGATTCGGATGATGAAAATTGGAAAGAAAATAGAAAAAAGTCTTTGCATGATCCTATGAATGTTCGGAAGGATTCAAACAAAGATTTTGACGAATCATCTAAATCAAAGGTTGACAAAATACACCAAAAAAATGAGAAAAGAAGCAGCAACTATTGTTGTTGAAATTAGTAAAAATTTTATTAAAGGAATCCCATATGTATCATGAATTTTTGAAAATTGTTATCATGTATCAGACAATAAGTTTAATACATAAGTACTCAGTGTGTTATAGTGTGTTAGTCGATGCATTGATATATGCATTAGATGTGTATCATATGATTTCCTATGTATCAAGAGTTTTTGAAAATTGTTATTATGTATCAGTCAACAAGTTTAATAACTGCGCCATCAAGTGTGCTTACTGATACATATCGACTCAGTGTGTTATAGTGTTTAGACGATGCATTGATACATGAATTTGATGTATATCATATGATTTTCTATGTATCACGAGTTTTTAAAAATTGTTATCATGTATCAATCAATAAGTTTAATAACTGGATATTCCTAAAAATATCTTCAAACTAGATGATATAATCTTGAATTTTCAAAATTTGAAATTGTTATTCAATTACATGCTGAATTAATGCTTATTAATGAACTGCTACCATAATTTAAGCTGATTTAGATAACAAATTTAAATGTTCCATTTTCCCCCCTTTTAATCTTAACAATTTTAAGTTACTGTGTATCATTTACCATGTATCACAACTAACTAATGTATCACTCCACAACAATTTTAAGGGATTATTAGTAAATACTAAATTTGTCGGGACAAAATGTAATTATTGTATTACACTATGAGATTCCTTAAATTTATACTTTATTTTATAATTACCAATTTTAAGTATACTTTTTATTTATTACCATTTTTGTCAACTTTTAGCTATATTAGCTTAAAACAATTTTAGAACACATTTATTTCTTTTTTATATGATTTTTAAACCAAGTAAAAACATATTCGCTCATAAGTCAGATCCTCTCTTGCTCTTTTTCTTTCTCCTTCTCCTCGTCTGTTCAAAAAATTAGGGTTTTTGTTTTCTTTTCTCCATTTTTCTTCACAAATTTTAATGGAAGAAGGTAATGAAAAATCTCTTAGAAGAAGTCCGCGTCAAGTGAGGGATATTGATACTTCGAATCCGAAAGTTTATAGAAGAAGTCGAAAGAAGCGTAAAGTTTCGTCTTGTACTTCTATGGATGAAGTTTCAAGTTTTAGTTTGGGAATCTCACAAATATCGGGGGAGCAGAACAATGAGGAGAAGAACAATGAGGAACAGAACAAGAAGTAAAAGAAATCGAAAAAAATATGTGTTACTTTGGCATCTACGTCGAAGAAACTCGTTGACAGTGATGATGATTCTGAGGATTTACCTCCTCAATTTCAATCAAAAAGTTTGAAAATATAAAGATGGGTTAAAGAAGAAAAAGCCGGTGAATGATGGAAAAATATGAAATCGTTTACCCAAAAGTGTCATTCTACCAGAGAGTAGATATGCGGTATGTGCTAATACTTCTTAGTTATTTGTTGTTTAGGAATGGTTGTATGTTGATTGCTGCTTGTTTTTTAGATGTAGTATGTGATATTCATCTTTAATTCAACTTTAGTATGACACAAGAAGTAAATAGAGCAGGTAGGATTCTGAGTGCTGACCTTAACTAGATTGGGATTTAAGTGTCCTAGTGTATTGAATATAGGAAGAATATCAGGCTCATAGTTGGTTAACTACTAAAGTTCCTCAATGGTGCACCATGAGATTATAGCTGATTGGGTGACCTTTATATTAACACAAATTCAACAACATAGTGTATCTGTAAATTCAAAATAACAATAAGATGCTTACTAGATCTTATGTCCTCCCCAACTTGAAATTTCTACTTTCTGACATTGTATTTTGTAGCATATCCCCCCATCTCAAACCTCCTCAAAACCAGAAAAAGGAAAGAAACAAATCAAGTTATGAAAAGTATCTCTGAAGATCTGTCCAATTTCACGTTACAGAACTATTGTCATGTTAGTTTGTTATTGTCTTACTAGTGTTGTTTTACTTATCATTCCTTCTCAATATGATTCTAAATTAATTATTAGATTTTACCATTAACCTGTTTATTTTAGTTTTTCTTTCTGGTGGCGAATTAATTTATCTTATAACTGCATTTCTATAATCTTTCTGATCAACTTTGTGAATAGCTCTTAGAGATGAGAGTTGGCTTGTGAATGTATGATGTGTTGGTGTTGCAATTCATTTAGGATAACAAACTCAAGATCAAACATGCTCCCTCTCACTGCCTTAGTATCCCCCTTAAACATTTCAAGGGGTATGAACACGATATGAGGTGAAGCCTTTAACTATATCATTATTTAGGCTGCTTGTGTTGAAGTTGATAAGTTGTTTCTTGATTTGGAACCAGAAGTGATCATTGATGTAATTCAACTTTAATTCATATTTTATTCAATTGATTACTAACTTTCTTTGACACATAGTATGTGTTCATCTTCCATTCATCTTTAGTATGTAGTAACAAATTTTTAATTCATGTTTAATGCATATGCAGAATCGTAAATTCTGGAAACATCTTGATATTGTGTATATTTCGAGTTGGTGGTCATGTTACACTAATCATAGTGTCATTGAAAAAATCAAACTATCTTTATCTGACAAACACCTTGAGTTGTTTAGGAATACATGTTTTGGGTACTTTCTTGACCTTCCAAAATCGAGCACACAACTACAACTTATTCATTGTCATATAAATAGAGAGTTAAAACACACACCGGATGATGTGTTTGCTATTAAAATAAATAACAAAAAATTATTTTTTGGTCTTAAAGAATATATAGTTACGAGCTTAAATTGTGTTAGTGATGACACTTTTATCAATGTTCCCAATTCTAGATGTAGTTTGATGAGTAGTTATTTTCTGAAAAAAATTACATTTCCAAAGAGTCATCTATGTGCACTGTTTTTAGCTAAAAAATTCATAGATGATGACTCAGCTGTTTCATTAGCTGTTCTATACTTCATTAATGATTTTTTATTTTCATATGAGGACAACGAATACCGAATTAGCAATAGAGATTTTACCTTGTGAAAAGTGGAAAATTCAATTCATATCCGTGGGGGTTTAGATGTCTACAAAAAGTTGTCTTATTCTGTGAGACATGAGCTTAAGTCAACACACAAGTACTATAGAATTGGTGGCTTGCCTCTTGCTCTTCAAATTTGGATATTTGAGTGTTGTTCAAAGGTTGATGAAGATATAGCTATTTGTGTTGCTGATTTTATTCCAAGAATCTTGAATTGGAAGACAATTGCAGAAAGTCCATGGTTAAAATATATTGAGAAATGTCTCTTCATGCCTACAAAAAATAAGGTATTTGTACAAAGTTAATACATTTTATTACATTGTTTATTTGAACTCAAGTTACTATATCTAATGTTATTTTGTGTATTTGGTTTTTCAGTTTGAGAACATAGTGGCCAATGAAGATGAAGTATCCAAATTCAGGCTTCCTGAATCTCGTGATTACAATGCTGAAATTTTGAAATTGGAGCCTAAAGGATCAAGTCATGGTCTAGACATTTTGACCGATTAAGTCAAAGAATTGAGAAAAGATCTTGTAAAAGTATACACAAACTAAACTTTAGGCTTTTTATTTTAAAACTGTTATTTTTTAAATATTTGCGTTATGATTTAATGTCTATTAGGTGAATGAAAATAACAAAGTGCTTGAAGAGAAGATTGATTTAGGATTCAATCAAATCAAAGAATTTGTGGTGAACTCAAACAAACAATTATTGGAGGATATTTCTTTGTTGTTTGCTAAGAGTGGTGGTAGCAACTCTGCTATTCGAGAAGTGAAGGAACCATCTAAGAAGCATGTTAGCGAGACATTTTCGGGTGGATTAGATTTTAATGGAGGTTCATTTATATTTTCAGTACATTTCTGTTATATTCATAATATAATTTTAGTATATAGTCTAGTAGTTTCTTCCAGTTAATCTAGAAGTGACACGAATTCGATATTTCATTTTTCAGTTAACTTTGATATGTTTTTTTATAATATGTTAATTGCATATACAACATTTTCTCCCCGTGTTAATGCATCTGTAAATGAATCGAGAGGGAACGATGCTCATGTTATGGGATCAAATCAAAATGAAGAACCTCAAGTGCTTAAAACTTCAGTTAGATTTGTTGATGTTGAAAATTTTGAATGAGTATCAAGTAAAATAGGTAATGAAGGATTTTATACAAATATATTACATATTTCATATATTTTAATTAAGTTTTGTTATTTAAAATGTTCTTGTTATGTACAGATGAAGATGTTGCAGGAATTGCTATTGAAAAAGTTCTGTCAGAGGTTGTTGCTGATATAAATGATATTCATTTTCTTAACTTCAACTAAAATTCTTTCGTTTTATTTTGATAACATTATTAAAATATTTATTTTGCTTACAGTCCAAGAGGTAGCTGATGTGAATACAGTTGGGGCGAAACCTGATGGTAATGTAGTAAAAAAACTCAACATAAATAAGTGTTGCATCTGTTGATTGTAAATTAATCAATATATCTATTATATGCAGATGCAACAGAGGATTGTCAAAAACCTTTGCATACTTTTGATGACTTTATTTTACTTGATAAAGATATTTCTCAGATCAATAGGACTGAAGAATCTTATCTAAAAAAAAAGAGCCCATATTGATCAAAACAAAAAGAAAGTGCCACCGAAGAAATGTGGCAGAAAGAAAAATCCAGGAAAGTTAATAACATCTCCCTTCACACAATATTTTGAATCTGGAGGAACTTTATGTGTTACATGCCAGGTTTTTGAGATAAAACATCTTTTTTTATATGCAACCAGAGGAGATGATGAATCTGATTTGATCGATTCATTCACTAAGTGACTTTATACGGGTACAAAAAAGAGGTAATTTATTTTGATGTTTTTAAAATAATTTTCCTAATTCATAATATATACAAACTTAATTCAACTTGTGGAACACTCTGTACCTCTTATTTAGTTTCGTATTTGCCTCTTTTTTAGTTGTTTCTGTCTCGATTTTGGGCATTTTTAAATTTTTGTTTTGATTTGATAGGGGAAAGAAACCTTATACAGATGCTCTTAATGTTATCAATCCAGCATTTGAATTTGGTATTTGTACGGTAGATGAAAGACTCTGATTTTTCAAATTGGCATATTCTGGACAACAATGGTGTGATGAGGTTTGTTATATAAATTTTAGTCAGACGTTAATATTTCTTTGATTCTTTCTGTTTCTTAATCTTGAGTTTGCCTTTGTCTCTTCATAAGAGTACTCCAAGGATATTCTGTGATATTTTGATGAAAAAAAGGTGTCTTTTGATACTTTTAAGTTTATTTTATATTATCAAAGATTCCGCTGTCTAATTTTCTTCTTCAAAGATTTTAGATGTTTGATTTTCTTGCTTTGACTCTTAATTGCTTTTTTCTCATATATATAACTAGTTTATGTTGATGAAGCCTAGTTAATGTTTATAGTAATCTCGTGGTATGCAGTTTTTATTTACCTCTTTTTGGCCTTATTTCTTGCAACTCTCTTTTGTTTAAGGCACTATTGTATTGTATAAATCTATAAATTGGTGGTAGCTGGTTATTTCTTCTTCTACTTTTTTTTTACTTTGAAAAAAGATATGTAGACCAAGATTACAAAACCCAACTTGGTGAAATATGTGATTCCTTCATATCTATGATTCTTGGAGCTTAATATCCTCTTTTTGTTGTTTTATATTCTGGTTCATCTATCCTTTTTTCTTTACTGTTGATTCTCGGTTAGAACATAAATTTGGCACATTTGGTTTTATCAAGACTGGAGTTTTTATTAGGATAGATTGTATCTAGAAGAACTGATTAGTGATTATCATAAATTTGGATCAAGTACAATACTGATCTTTGGAATTTGAAGGCATATAGTTGTTGCAGAACCATTTAACAGCAATAGTCTACGCCCTCGTTGACTGAAATTTTCATAGCATTAATGATTTGGCTATGCCATCCCTTGTTCTTTGGCACATTATGTAGTTTTAGCACTTGTGTACTCAACGTATTCCTTCCTGGTTAATTGAATGTTTGTTTGTTGAGACTGTTTCTTCTTACATTTCAATCTTTTTTTTGGCAGCATATTGATGTCATTTTATATTACCTAAGAAAGAAAGGAAAATATGAAACCAACAGTAATGTTCGTTTTACGATGACTGATTGTGTTTTCAAGACAAAGATTACCAATTCTTTCTTTAAACTTTGTGATGCTCATGAGGATAAGAAAAATTTTAAAGTTTTAAATTCTGATGATATTGCCCAGTATATCAGTGTCACGACCCAAACCGGGCCGCGACTGGCACCCACACTTACCCTCCTATGTGAGCGAACCAACCAATCTAAACCTTAACATTTCAATATAATATCAACAGAAAGTAATGCGGAAGACTTAACTCATTAAATAAAGACCAATTCATTAACTTCTAAAATTCAACATCTATTATTTCCCAAAATCTGGAAGTCATCATCACAAGAACATCTACAATCAAATGACTAAACTAAGAGTATTCAAAAAGCTAAAAATACATAAGAAGCTAGTCCATGCCGGAAGTTCAAGGCATCAAGACTTGAAGAAGAAGATCCAGTCCAAGCTAGAAGCATTAGCTCACCTTGAATTTCCGATGTAGTAAGACTGGCTTGAATTACTGTTGAGTTGAAGACGATGACACGTTTGCTGCACTCCACAAATAAACAAGAAGAGAACATAAAAGTAGGGGTCAGTACAAAACACAGGTACTGAGTAGATATCATCGGCCAACTCAAAATAGAAATCAATATATACCGAGTAATATCATAAAATCAACTATGATACTCAACATGTAGCAACAACAAATACTATATCATTAACAATTATCGTCAAGTTCACACATGAGGACTCAAGCCTCGATACCATACTCATTTGGGAATCATGTTCATTAGATTGAGTATATTAACATCTTTCAAGATTCATTATCTTTATTTCTCTTGTGTCGGTACGTGACACTCCGCTCCCTCAATATTCATTAATCCTCTTGTGTCGGTACGTGACACTCCGATCCCCTAAATCTATGTGTCGGTTCGTGACACCCGATCCCCTAAATCTATGTGTCGGTTCGTGACACCCGATCCCCTAAATCTATGTGTCGGTTCGTGACACCCGATCCCCTAAATCTACGTGTCAGTTCGTGACACCCGATCCCCTAATACTACGTGTCGGTTCGTGACACCCGATCCCCTAATACTATGTGTCGGTTCGTGACACCCGATCCCCTAATACTACGTGTCGGTTCGTGACACCCGATCCCCTAATTCTACGTGTCGATTCGTGACACCCGATCCCCTAATACTACGTGTCAGTTCGTGACACCCGATCCCCTAATTCTACGTGTCGGTTCGTGACACCCGATCCCCTAATCTCCTTCCATCAATTCATCAAGCCTTCTTTCTTACCAAGGCATCATCAATCCCATTATTTTAGTTCATCACGCCTTCTTTTATACCAAGGCCTCATTATTAACAAAGAGATTAAGATTTTGCAAGATTTGGGATTCAATAACTTCATCATGCTTATATAATCACAATTATATAATTACATTCATGCAAGCATACAATTAAGCACATAGCAGGGTTTACAATATTATCAATACATATCATTCTCTATTAAGAGTTTACTACGAATATCGTAAGAGAAACCATAACCTACCTCCACCGAAGATTAGTGATCAAGCAAGCAAATTTTTCTCCAAGCTTTGTTTCTCTTCGTTTCTCCTCTTTCTCGTTCGACTCTCTCTCTCTTTCTCTTGTTCTTTCTATTTTCTTTATTCAAAACCCTCTTCCTTTTACCCTAATTAACATATAATTAATAAAAGATGGCAATAATGCCCCACTAATTAACTTAAGGTTACCTCTTTTAACCCCCAAGTAATTAGACTTATTAACATTAACCCACTAACTTTATAACTAAGGCAAGAATAGTCAAAAACATCCCTTAAAACGTATCAAGAAATCTGACCCAGACTGAGATTTCGCAGTCTGTGACGGCCCGTCGCGCCTGCGACGGTCCGTCCTGCTGCCCGTCACAGAGTTTAGAGACTCAGTTTCTCTGAAGAATCTGTGACGGTCCGTCACACCTGTAACGGTCCGTCCTGCCATTCCGTTACGAAGTTCAGAGATTCGATTTCAGTACCCAATTTTCAATTTTTCTAAGTGTTTTGAAACGAGACCCTGCGACGGTCCATCGTGCCCATGACGGTCCGTCGTGGGGTCCGTCGCCTCAGCCTGTTTTTCCAGAAATAAAATCTGCTGCTCAAAACAACTAAACAGGTCGTTACAATCAGTGGACGTTGTTTGTTGGCAAGTACCTCGTGGGATAAAGTGGATTTTGTCCTTATTCCACTAAACATTAAAGAGAATCGTCACTGAATTTTTGTGGTGTTTGATATTGGGCAAAGGTCTTTGGAGGTGTATGATTCATTTACGGCTAGGGGTGGGGTGAATTTAGAGGTAAAAATATTGTTGAGATGCTTTCAGTTGTTTTACCATATTATTTAAGTGTGGTTAAGATCTATGATAAGCGTCCTGAATTGAAGGCAATACCAAAATACAGTGAGATAAATGAGTTCGAGAAAATTGAGTTTCATTTCATAACTAAAGGTGTTCCCAGACAACAAGAAGATTCGCTGTAAGTATTATCAAATATGTGTTTTTTTTGTATTAAATTGATTTTTTGATAAGAATTTTATATTGAATTTTGTAGGGATTGCGGAGTTTTCGTTGCTGCATTTGCGGAGTTTTTAAGTAATGGACAATGTATTCTAAATCAACAAGTAAAGGCAGACATTCTCCGAAAGAGATTTGGAGCTATTTTATGGAAATATAAAAGAAGGAAGCTAGCGAGTGACCTTCAAAGTGAAGACGAACGACCAATTAGATAAATGAATATAGTTATATTTGTTAATATGACTATGAAAACTATATAATGTAAAACAATTTGTAGTTACTATGGATATGAAAAACTGTATTGGTCTATTTTGTAAGTCTTGATATTATATACCTAACTGTGTTGTTTATATGTAAGTCTTCTATTTGAAGTTGTTCCTTCTTTTTGTCTTTATTGATGCTATCATGGTAATTGTTTCAGGATTTTCAAGTGAACAGAGCATACTCAACACTAACCTTAAAAATTTCCAGAACTTGAATTAAATCTATATTACACAAATGATAACAAGTGAATTAAACCTGAATTAAAGTTGTATTTACACAAATGTTAACAAGGGAGTTAAACCTAAGCTAAAGTTGTATTACACAAATACTAACAAGTGAATTAAACTTTGAATTAAAGATATATTACACAAATACTAACATACCAAAAATATACCAAGCATCACCCAAATTTCCCAACCTGACAAATATACTCTTCGAGACATTTCCAAGCCTCAAGCTCAACTGGATCATTCAAAATAAATCATATAGTAAAAAGCAAGTAAAAAAAAATAAAAAAACAAGATTCCAGTAAACTATATCATTTCATCTATATATCCTATCAAATGTAACTATGCACATAGAAACATTCTAGTAAACTGAATAACATAAGATTGCACAACTAAGAAAGCATTCTATTAAACTGAATAACACGAGATTGCGGAACTAAAAATATAAATCATATAACCGAACATGATCCAAATTCGTAGAGTCAATGAGCTTCTAAAATAAACTACTAAAACAAATTATTTTTTTTATCCTTGATCATAAGGCCTGACATTTTTGCAAGTCTTCCTGCTGTGATCATGTTGTCCACAATTGCTGCATGTAATTTTTGCCTTCTTGAATCAATCTTCACTCAGTTGAGTATGTTTTTTATTTTTTAGCCTTCCCGGAGGTCTCTTTCCATGAGGTGGAAGTACAACATCTTCAAGAACATGTGTTGGTGTGTTCCATGTACTTTAATTTGGCACGGGATCCATTTGAAATTCATATGTCAACAATAAATTTTTTCTTGTATAGTAAGCCGAACAATATTTATCATATTCAGTGTGTTTTATTATTAAAACGGCCAAAGCATGTGGACATGGTAACTCATCCAATTGAAATCTCCCACATGTGCATGTACGTTGGTGAAGACATACTGTGAATAGTGTAATACCACCAAGTACGATAAACACATATTTATTTGTCTCTACAACCTATGAAAAGAAAAAATATATATTCAAGAGAGATGTTAGATATGAATCCGAAGAAAAAATAATAGCAACCAAATTAGGCATACCTTTAATTTCTCTGATGCAGTTTTATTGCGCCGCAATATATTTTCATACTTTTTTCCAAGGTGAAAACCTGAAAATGTCGCCTTTGATCTATTATTGTTATTCCATTTCTGTACAAGTTGTCTCATAAATTCCAAGAGTTGCAAGACTGTAAGAACTTTGGCATGTCTTGTTCGTGAATTGACTGATTATGCTATATTTGATGTCATCATCCAAGTTCTGTTTACTTCAGCATGCACACGCGACCATTTATTGTATCCAATGTTCAACAAGTAATCTTTGATCCTCTTATCTATCTTCTCAACCATTGTCATACATTGATTAAATTCTGTCATGGTGTATGTTTTTTTCCATAGAGTAGAACAACTCGGTGACCCTTTGTTGACTTCTTCTGAAATTTTTCATTATGTTTTGCAATAAGTGCCACATACACGCAAAATGAGGTACTTCATCATAAACTGTTCAAACTGCCTTAATAATGCTTGCATGCCTATCGAAAACGATACACATCTCTTGTCTTTGACCGAATGCATCTCTGAATTGCTCAAAAAACCACCTCCAAGATGAATCATTCTCTGAATCGACAATAGCATAAGCAAGTGGCAATATACTTCCTGCACCATGTACAATTTGTTTAATACAATTTTAATACATTTTTATTGCAATTATAATTCACTTTTAATGCATAATTCAAAAATTCAATATAGAAAACACTAGTATCATATTCGAAAGTCTGACCTGCTGCATTGATATACCGTGGTTTCACAATATTATTAATACTTTTTCCTTAAGTTTAGTGTGTCCAAAATCCTTTTTGTGCTAATTTTTATATAAGTTTCTCTTTGTTTTGCAGGAAATCTGTCCAAAGCTGCATGCGGAGATTTTGGGTGAAGAATTGCAGAAGAGACCACATACGTAGCTGATGACGGTCCGTCGTGCTTGTGACGGTCCATGGGTGGCAGCGTAGTGCAGCTGCTGAAGGAAGATGGGGAAGTCTGACCAAGTGTGGGATTACGAAGCTGTGATGGTCCGTCGTAGCTATGACGGTCCGTCCTGCAGGTTCATCGTGAAGTTCAGAGAAGTGATCCCAGTACCCAGATTCCAAGAGTTGAAGTGTTTTGGAATGAGACCCTCGACGGACCGTTGTTCCTATGACGGTCCGTCAAACTTACCTTCGAGGGGAATGAAGATAGCAGCAGAAGATATTGCACAAGTATGGGACGACGGAGTCCATGACGGTCCATCGTGACCACGACGGTCCATCGACCCAGCCGCGTTTTGACAGATTTCCAGCAATTAGAATCCTTGTTTAATTAGGTTTTTGTTTTTTTATAAATAGTTTGAAAAACCTCGTTTTTGAGGTTAGACTCCGTATGGTTAGACTATATGAGATTAGACATCATATTTTTAGACTTTGTGTATTAGTGTTGGATTTTGAGATTCTTGCAAGTGATTTTTGGATATTAATCAAGCAAACTTTGGATTTTATTCTTTCTCATTGAAGTAAGTACATGAATTCGTATTTAATATATTTGAATATTGTGTTTATGGCTATGACTAACTAAACTCCATAACTAGGGTTGTGGGAACCATAGGCAAATAATGAGATAAACCCTAACTAAAATAACAATTCTAGATTAGTGTCTTGCATGTATTAAAAATTCTTTAGCTTAAAAGTCTTTTTAATGGAAGGCCAACGTTAGAACTCGCCTTAATGCTACTTGCCGGACCAAGGAGGTAGATAATAGGAAAAAAATTATTAACATAGATTAAGTGTATACTATCTAATAGGCTAGTATTGATTGGTACGAGGTAATAACTTAGTCAAATATCGAATACGATGCTTAATATGAGGTAAGGATAAGGGTAAGAATAGCAACACACGTAGCCGGACCAAGGTGCGGAGTGAGATTTTCTAGATGCCGGACCAAGAATTTAGACATATATAACTTATCACTCTGCATGAAAGATACTAGGAAAGAATTGTTATAGTTAGAATTATCAAGTTATGAACTTGCGGGGAACACGTAAACCCTAGTTACCTTGATTAATTGATTAAAATCCAACTGTCAAAGCTGTTATGTGTCTCTTTCAAGTTTGTTATTTATTTCCACTCATTTAGAAATAGAAACCCCCCTTATTATTTTTTTTACTTTCCAAGGAAGTCATTGACCAAGCAATAGTAATAACAACTTGAAGTTAAGTCTAGACTATTTTCCTCGTGGGAACAATCCCAACTTCACTAGTTGGGTTATTTACTTGACACGACCGCTTTACTTCTTATTTGAGAAGTAAGTTTGAGAGTATCATGCATCTAAGGTATTAGCGGTTAGCAGTGTCCCTTTGTATGCTCCTTTTAAGAAAGTTCCATCAACAACTACAATTGGTCTACAATATTCCCATCCTTTTATCGAGGTGAACAAAGCTACAAATGCATATAAAAAACGGTCATCCTCTGATTTGTGAAATCTTATATGAGAACCAGGGTAAGTTTCCTCTAGTATGTGAAAGTAGCTTGGAAACTTTGCATATGATTGAATTGGATCACCCTGGATTAATTCAAGAGCTGCTTCTTTAGCTCTCCAAGCTTGCATATATGTGAATCGCACACCATATTCAACTAACATGTCACTTTGTATGTCTTTTGGTATGTAAATAACATATGGTTCAACATATTTACCCACAATAATACTCCTAACAACACTCTTAGTTGCTAGCCTTTTCGATAATGAATTATGTAGTAACAAACATATATATTCGCTTTCAAATTCTCTAATCTTGAACATTTCAGATTTGTTCAAGCATGAAGCTCGTAAACTCCAACTACAGCTTTCTCCTAGGCATTGTATCGAATAGTTGTAGAAAAATATTAATACACAATTAATAATTTAGAGTGAGTTGAATTTAGGTCTTACCTTATTGCGCTTGATCTTGTTGTCTTGAATTGAAAATGATTAAGAATAAAATGTCTTTCTAGTGCACTAGTGAGGACATATTTATTCTTATACACCTGTTCTTTTTCAAATAAAGAGTGATTGAGATTAATAATGATGCCTGGTGCTAATTCTTCTAGCTCATCAACTTCCTCGCATGATCCGAATCCAATTAACCCTATTGCTTCATCAATACCATTAAATGTATTAGAGAAGTATGAATTGTGTATAACCCTCATATCTCCTGAAGTGTCTGAACACACTAGTGGAATAAGTGCAGCATTAGTCTCCAAGTTGATTGGTTCAGTTGTTGTGACACATAAAGGGTATCTTGCCATATCTCGATGTTCCTTTTTAGTTTCAAGATATACGTTTTACCCCCATATCATTATGAATTTGAATTAGAGGAGACCTTTCATCAATTTTATATCTGATTTGAACTTGTTGATGTGTCTATTGACAATTGAGTAGCACTTACAGAAACGAGGGTGGCAAACGTTGGCTCTATGTGTATCAACACACCATCTGCCAAGTAGTTAATATATTTGTTGTTAGGATCCCATCGTCCATTTAAGTAAAGCATCACCGCTATATTAGTCATATTTTTTCTGCACATCATTAAAAAGTGTATTACTAATATTAAATGAATAGAGAGAGACATATAGATTAATCTGCTAGAAGAGCCCCACTTTGCTAACAAATGAATTAAATCTGAATTAAACCTAAATTAAAGTTTTATTACACAAATGCTAACAAGTGAATTAAATCTATTTCTATTGTGATCATTGCTTACATATAAATAAGTCAGAAATTGAATTACACAAATGCTAACAAGTGAATTAAATCTGAAAAGAAGTTGTATTACACAAATGCTAACAAGTGAAGTAAAACTGAATGAAGTTGAATTACACATATGCTAACAACTGAATTAAACCTGAATTAAAGTTGTATTACACAGATGCTAACAAGTGAACTAAACCTAAATTGAAGTTTAATTACACAGATGCTAACAAGTGAATTACACATTAATTAAAGTTGTACTATACAGATGCTAACAAGTGAATTAAACCTGAATTAAAGTTGTATTACACAGATGCTAACAAGTGAATTAAACCAGAATTAAAGCTGTATTACACAGATGCTAACAAGTGAACTAAAAATGAATTGAAGTTGTATTATACAGATGCTAACAAGTGAATTAAACCTGAATTAAAATTGTATTACACAAATCCTAACAAGTGAATTAAACCTGAATTAAATCTATATTACATGGATGCTTACAAGTGAAACTAAAACTGAATTGAACGTGTATTACACAAAAGCTAACAAGTGAATTAAACTTGAATTAAAATTGTATTACACAGATGCTAACAAGTGAACTAAAACTTAATTGAAGTTGTATTACATAGATGCTAACAAATTAATTAAACTTGAATTAAAGTTGTATTACATAGATGCTAACATGTGAATTACACCGAAATTAAAGTTGTATTACACGGATATGCTAACAAGTGCACTAAAACTGAATTGAAGTATTACACAAATGCTAACAAGTGAATTAAACCTGAATTAAAGCTATATTATACAAATGCTAACAAGTGAATTAAAACTGAATTGAACTTGTATTACACAAATGCTAACAAGTGAATTAAACCTGAATTAAAGCTGTAATACACAGATGCTAACAAGAGATCATACTTATTAGAGAAGAGAACTGAATACCAGACATTCACAGGAACTTGAATCAAACGAAATCTCAACGTTAATCAACAAACAAAAAGACTTCCACACAAAAAGAAGAAATTGAACTTTTAAGACCACAATTGCAAGCTCACATTAAAGGATCATTTAAGTGCAAAGAGACCAATAAAAACCGCAGATTGCAGTGCAAGTACCCTAAACTAACAGAGCTTACTCAACACTAATCTTTAAATTGTAATGGTGAGAGAAAATTGAAGTTCTGCACCCTAAACGAAAAGAGCTTACTCAACTAACCACTAACCTTTAAATTGTAATGGCGAGAGAAAACTGAAGTCCGGTATCCTAAACGAACAGAGTTTACTCAACACTAACCTTTAAATTGCAATGGCGAGAGAAAATTGAAGTCGCTGGAAAAAAATTGCAATCGCGATAAGGAAAATTGCATAGGTGTGAATCGCCAGCGTGAGAAAATTTTGGGGCGAGAGAAAAAATATGAATTTGAATATTCAATTAAATTGACATTTATCGTTAAAAAAATAATACTGACAAATATGGTAATTATTTTTTAAAAAGTAGACACGCAAGTTATTTCGCCCCAAAAAAAGAACATTTGAATTAACAAATTGGTCATCATCCAAATGAATTTTGAACACAACCTAAGCGAATTTGGATAAAATTTGAATAAAATGAATCGACAATAATTAATTAATGAGCTTCTTGACTTTGACAAGATGAAATAATTAATCCAATTACAAACTTATAACTCAAAAATATAATTATTAATCTAGACAAAATTAATTTGATACAACATTAAGTAAAACCAAAATCTTCTTGAGGCGGTTTTCGAATAGTTTAAACTAATTATATAAAACATGTAAAACAGATATCACTTAGATCATTATAAAAAATATTGACTAAAGCTACTTAAAAGGACTTTAAAATATATTTTGTACTTTATAGTGTCAACTATTTCAACTCATTTGGAATCTAAGAAGCTCGAATTAATTAATTTATATTGTGGAGGGCCAAAATTGGGTGTCAACATCTGACACACTAATTAAGATCGTGTACTACGTATCAGTACACTAACAATTTGAGTGTGAGTTCCATGAGAGGACCACTGACTTGTCATGTAGTTGTATTATTAAGAATGTGAAATTTTACGTTGATCGTGAAATGATGACTGATATTTTTTATGTTCGGTATATGTCTGTCTTATTATATTATGATTACTTGTGTATGTTTCACTTATTGGAATAGTCGTGTGATCCTACCACTACACTGTGATTGTGTAATGATATTGCACTTTCTCTTTCTTTGTTGAGTAGAGGTCATCTTCAGGTGGCTACTGATAGATCTCGTTTAGAAGACCAATGATCGATTTGAATTCAAGGGTGAGAAAGTTCTTCTAAGATTCCATGAGTTCTGGTTATGTTTAGTCCATTTCTATTCGGATTTAGACTAGTACTTAGATATTCTTATGTTTAGTTTGGGGTTTCACCCATTTTCATAGACTTGCTGTTAGAAGATGTTTTTATACATTAACTTTCAGGTTCTAGGGAATATTTCCACTATGTTTTGTTAGTCGTTGTTAGACTTTTGGACTTTATGGGATCTCAATTTTATTCTTTCATTCAAACCTACTTTTGTATCTTTAAATATCGAGAATTTTGATTAAGTTGTTTAGTTCTTCGGTTAGCTAATTAGTATTGATGGTTCTCTCATCAAAGGATTAGTGTGGTTCCAATCATGTTGATTTGAATCGTGACAAAAGCTAATGAAACGATAATAATTTGAGAAAGATTTTAACCTAATTTAGTCAAAAAGTAAAAAAAAAAACACTTATACTACGACTTCAAAACTATTTCAAAGAGCTTTTGAAGTGTAATGTTTACATAAAATGTCATATCTCCTCCAAAGAGTTTTAAGTATAAAACTCACAAGACGATGTAAAAGAATAATAAGTTTCAATGAGTATTAGTTTGGATTTTGACTAACTAATTTTAAAAGGAAAAATTATGCAAGATGGCAAACACCAATAGGTTAGTAATTATAGTTTCAGTTTTTTTCCATCAATAATGGATCCACTATCTCTTTATACTGACCCAACAAAGCCTTTCATCGGCTTTCGTTTATCGAATTATACAAAATCAAATTTATCTCTCATATCTTTATTTCTTATTTTTCTCCTAAAATCGCTCTTTCACTTCCAATTTGAAATTTGAATTTTTCCCTCCAATCATGTTTTTACTTTTCGCAATCTATCGTTAAAATTGTGTGCAAATCGTTTATTTTTCATTATCTGTTTATGTAACATGTTTGATATTTTTTTTCTAAAAGTTCTGTCATTACTTATCGGATTATTAGTTTTTCAAAAAGAAGATAAATGATTCAACTCCAACTAAGAGGATTACAAAAGATATGTCATTGCATGTCAAAGTTGTTAACATTTCATCTTAGTTTTCAATCGATTTAACTCAAAATTTTGTAGTCAATGCAGGGTCTATAGAAAAACCTAAACAAGTTCTACATAAAAAATCTATTGAAGAATTGAAATCCAAGAAAAAAAGGCCTAATTGCATTTCAGAAAGTCATTAATAATACCAAGGCAAGCCATACTAAAATTATTGAAAGACGAAGTTAAAGAAAAGCAAAAGACACTGATTTCGAGGAGATTGTTTCTGCTTCATCAGATCTGGAAAAAATTAAACCACAATTTTATGTAGATGTGGATATTTGGTTAGATATCTACGAATTTTTATCTAGTATATGTATATTTTCCTACTTATCACATTTGTATATAAATATTAGTATATTGTATATTTCCTTCTTAAAAATCAATTCTATATCTATATTTGTATATTGTATATTTTATGCTTAAATCACATTTGTATTAGATATTTGTAGATTCTGTTAGTTATCTACAAGATTTACTTGAAGTCTATGTAAGGTTCCTGCCTAAATCACAATTGTATATTGGTATTTTTATAATTTTTTGGTTAGATACAAATTGCTTGAGGTTTTTGTATATGGCAATATGTATATTAAGTTATACACAGTGGAACTACAAATACAAATATATTAGTTTTTGTATAAAAGCATGTAATTGTATATAGCAATTAATCAAAATATTTTTTTTTATAGAGAGTTAGATTGATGTGCAAACACCCACCAATAAATGCCAACGTTAACTCTTTCTATCGCTATAAAATTTTTCTTAAAAAAATATTTGATTTTGAACGTTTAGTTTGAATCATAAAATTATGTAAATTTATTGTTATTGTAATTAACGTACAAGTTTCCCTCCATTTATAAAATAAAAATATTGTATACATTTTAAATAAAAAACATTTTATATAAAATTAAAGCTCCCTAGCAGACTAAACTATACCCATAAAATGTAATTATCTATTTTGTTAAATCTATTTGAAATATATGAAATTTTCACTACAAAGCACATCTGAGCAATAATTAGTGTTTAACCAAACATTTAAAAGTGTTCAAAAATAGTATTTTCAGGGAGAAATTACTTCTTTTATTCCTTTTTTTAAAAGAACAACTTTAATTTGTTACTCACAAAAAAATACTTGTTTTCTCCCAATTTCTTGCAGAACACCTCACTTTTTTTAAAAAAAAAGAAGCAAGCACTTATGGTCTCACAAGCTTGGTCCAACCTACAATAAAATTGCAATGCTTGACAATACAGGACAGGGAATCCACAGTTAATACGCAAATGCAACGAAAATCATAAGATCGTACAACCACGAATAACATGAAAACCACATTGTAAAAGAGAATAGAGTTAGAACACATAAGTAGCATTGCACAAAAGTAACATTACAAGGATAACCATTAATAAAAATTCAGGCATCTAGAATGAAAACCTAGCTTGAATCCTTAAACCGTGGAACCCTAGTTCTTGCTCAGAAGGAGCTTTGAATCGCAAGGAACTTGATTTTCTGGGAGAATAGGTGTGAATAAGGAGGTTTAGTCAATTAACTTTTCTTTAACCCCCTTTAGAATAGTCCAAAACGACATAGTAAGGAATTAAAAGAGTGAAAACAAAGACCAAAAATATTGAATTATTAAATATTTTTATCATCTCATGGACTATAATTCTCTTTAAATTGAAAACCCCCAGCTACTTGAATGTGTACTAAAATATTGAATTCACCTTAGCCGATGAATTCATGATTGTTCATAGGGGTTGGTTAATATTTTATCATTTGGGTTTGAAATTAGCGAAATGGTAATAATTTTGAATTATTTTAACCTAATTTACTCAAAACGAAAAAGATGAAAAATTCACATATAATGTCCCTTGAGACTCTTTAGAAGATATTTTTAAGTGTAATGTTCACATAGCATGCCATCTTCCTCCACGGAGTTTGTGTACAAAACTTGCAAAATGGTGTAAAAATAGTTAAATAAGAGCCCCTGGTTCCGAGTAGTAATGAGGAAAATTCTAGTTGGTATGGCAGAGATGATGAGAGAACGAGAACTTCTTAGGTGTGAAAAAGGAGGTTTAGTCGATTAACTTTTCATTAATCCCCCCCTTAGAATAGGCCAAAACGACAAAGTATAGGAATTGATAGAGTAAAAAAAAAGAATCCCAAAACGATCATGGGAGAAAATTGCTATCTGAAGCTTTCACGAAATTAATTGTGGTATGTGGATTGATCTATAGTCTGTAGATATCTCCTGTGGAAATTAGGTCAATTTTTGAGTCTGAAATTTGATCTAAGAGACCCATCTACGGTATGTGGTTCCATTTACATACTTGAGATAGTGTCCATAAAAGTCAGATCAAATGTCTAATTTTAGGACTTGATTTACGAGATCATTTATGACCCACAAAGGGTTTTACAATCCGAAAACTTGCCTCACTAAAGTAAAGCTAATCATTCTGCTTCTAAAGTTTATTCTATGAGCCCTATCTATGGTCCATGGTTCCATCTACGATCCATAGATGTTGTTCGTAGATCCAAAAAGTTTCTGCAGACTTAATTATGAACTTTCTAGATTTGATAAGGATTTTAGACTTCTTGAGTGTTACAACAACATAACAAATAGGCCAAATAGATTTTAAAAAATCTCAATTATTACTATCATTTTACAGTTTCATATTTAAATTATTAAATACTTTTATCACGTCATGGACCATAGTGCTCTTTAAATTGAAAACCCCCTTGTTGAATGTGTACTAAAATTTAAATACTTTTATCATGGACCATATTGCTCTTTAAATTGAAAACCCCCTTGTTGAATAAAAAATAATTTGATGCAAAACGCTTGAAGGGAAAAAAATAAAAAATCTAAAATAAGTCCACCTTACCCAATGTATTGATGATTGTTCATAGGGTTTGGTGAACATTTTTACATTGGGGTTTGAAATAAGATTTTAACCTAATTTACTGAAAAGGAAAAGATAAAAAATTTCACATATTATGCACTTGAAACTCTTTAAAAGAGCCTTTTAAGTGTGATGCTGACATAAAATGTCATCTTCCTCCAAGGAGTTTATGTACAAAATTCGAAATACGATGTAGAATAATAATAATAATAATATGCTAGGTCAAATTTCTAAAATCTAACTTATTTAGACAATTTATTTTTTCAAAATTGCTTTTTTGCCAGTACATACATATATAGATAGATAACAAGTACATAAAATTAAGGTCTAATGGTGTTTCATACACGCAAGTTTTACACATTATATTGCACCTTCAACTAATGAAGACAAATACTTATCAAAGTTTTCAAATTGCAATAGACTTCACCTCATCCACTTTCCAAAGGTATGCATACTTGTACCACCTCATGAACCCTTCATCATTTTGAGTGTGCTGACACATGATGCACGAGTCACTCATGCTGGTTAGGAATTTGTTTAACCTAGACGCTTTTTTCATAATAGATTCATCAATCTAAGTCATAATTTTCGTTGGTGCGGGTGGATAAAGGTATTCAATAATTATGCATTGCGATATGTTGAGCACTTTCACATTTCTTAACCCCTCCAAGAGAATAACCAAAGAAGGTTTAGATAACTGCGTATACCTCACACTCAACACTTTCAAGTTTGGAAGAAATGAGACAAGTGCAGATGCAAATACAATGTCGCAGGGAGTCATAATCTTGAGTTAGGAAATCTTTTTGCAACTCCTTCCAATTTTCTCGATGACATATGCAGGTTCTTTTAAACTAGGAATAGTTAGTGATTCAAGATCTTTCCATTGATGAAAAGCACTGCATATTTTTTTCTTTTCTAGTGTATCCCAAACAGGTATAACAAGGCATTTTAGCCGTGGACACCTGTAAAAGAGGAGATTTAATCATTTGTCCAAATTTTCTCAGGCTTGCCATACAATTTCTTGATTTAAGGTACAATACTATAGAAAGACTAAAGTTTATAGGGGAATACCTCTTACCAATATAAGTCAACTCATTATTGTCAATATACAAACTGTAATGGAAGATCAATGTCGATATGTTTCCATGACTAAGGTTCAAGCAAATCTTTAGGATGCGGTTCACTTTTTCACGAGTGGAGTTTCAACAAATAAATACGGAGATATTGAAATTCTGATGAAATTTGACTACATTACTTACAAGTCTAGCGTTTTCTAGAGACGTTGGTCAGAACAAGCCGATTGCCAAGCATGACAAACTTGAGAAATTATAGAGATTAACTTGAAAAGGTCCAAGGACTAGAATATCTTCACCAACATATCAATATTAAGCATATCAATATTAAGGTCCTCCCATCTCCTTAGAGGAGAATTTCCTTCTTCTATAACAATAGCTTCAATCTTTTTTTTGAAACGACATTGTAAAAGCTTCACTATCTTAAGAAAGGTTATTACTTCTCTAGATCCAAGAAGAATATATGAACTATTGACATCAAATTGATGTTTCTTAGTGTCATTTGTATTCTTTTGAATAAAAAGTTAAACATGTCAATATAAAGAAACATGGAAGAGATTACAAATATGTCCGAGGAGTACTGTGATGCCCAAAAGTGAAGAAACTAAAGTTGGTTATAGATAACAACAGAGAGCTAAGTTTTAGCTGGCATAGCTGGCGGAAGTATCACATTTTTGATAAAAATAATCATTACTGAGAGCAAAATTAAAGAAATATTGGAACTCACATTATGTTCCTCATAAACCTAATGTCGTTCTTCTCTAACATGGAGACAATCACTTCTACTAAAATAATCTCTAACTTAACTTGTCTAGTTATCTCAAAGAATTCTCATCAAAGGTAAATCAATAATATCCTAACTTATATGGTACATCCCTCCAACCCAATTTTCGTACATTTTTCAATTGCCTTCAAATTAAATAAGCAAATAATTCTGAGATTTCGTTACACTTTTATCTTAACTTTCGTTTCATTGATTTCTAAACTAAAATTAACTTCTCTTCTGCATCTTCTTGATACATTTAATGAAGTTTCACTTATATTTTATAACACAATTTCAAGCATAGTTCTATTCAGTGTACTGGAAGCCTTTCTAATTTTCTTAAACATAAAAAACAAAAAGAGCCTTATGTAAATGTATCTTTACCATAAGAATTGTATATAAACGTATAAATATATGAATCTGTGCAGCAAACTACATTGTTAAATTATCCAATGGGAACTCATAGACCAAATGCGAAGTCCCATGAATTTCTATAATTCATTCGGGCTAGATTCAAGCTAAAGAAAGTTATTTAATTGAACCCAAGCAACATGAGGTGACTTGTGTTGAGAGAAGTTATTGCGATGATTTGGGATAATTATTTCGCGAATAATTGAGAGTTGTACTAAAGGGAATACTTAGGATTTTAAGTTTTATGTAATGGGAGTTAAAAGGAAATGTTAGCAAAGGTGGAACCTCACAGTTTTGATGATAGTGAAAGAATACTATAGACAACTATGCTCACAAAGTCAAGTACCTGCTAGATGGCTGTTAACACCTAATTTTGACCCGCGTCGGTATAAATTAATTATTGAGCTTCCTAAATTTTTTGAATATTTTAAACTAATCAATTTTATAAATTTTACGAATTTAATAATATAATACATGAATATTATGTTACTGCGAATACCTTTTATCATAATTTTTTAGGTGATATACATATTTACATAATTATGTATATAAGTAGTATATCTTATGATTATTCAAAAAATCATCAAAATATACATTTAAAGGTTTATTAAACTAGTTAATTTAAATTATAATTATACGTTTGAATCACATTTTGCAATTTTTAATAATTAATTTATTAAACAAGGAAGCTCGTTAATTAGTTGATACAAATTTGTCATTTTAATTGGTTGTTTGTTAAATTAATTCCAACATTCCCAGGTCCACGTTTTTGCTTATTTTACTCTCAGCCCAATTTCCTTTCAACCCAACACTGTCCGGCCCATTCCCAAATTTTAGACAACAAATTAATTTCAAGGCCCAAACTTTTTAACGGCCCACTTCATTTCTTTTAAACAACGACCCAATCCAACTCCGTTCCTCACCCGAGCAAACACTAAACTCAAATACCCTACCCGCTGACCCGGCGCCTACAACCCGACCCAGACCCCATCTCATCTCTTTCTCCTCACCGCTATTCCCAGCAAAAAACCAGAAAATGCAGATCCTCTCCCCAGACGCAGCTTCCTCCCCCAAAATGGAAACTCAGAAAATAGACCCTAGAACAGAGAGAAAATCGAGAGCAAATCCTTGAGTCTTCTTCTGTTTTTTTACTTTTCGTGAGAACTAAAGGTAGGAGGCGAGAGAAATTTCAAAGGGGTCAGCGAGTTGTTCGATTCCACGACCTCCATTTCGATTCCGCGTTCGTGTTTCTGTTTGGGGTGGAAGTTGCCGCCATTTGCCGCTCGTTCGTCTTCAGTATCGCTGCTCGCCAATAGGTAAATCTCTCCTTTACGTAGCTTTCTTATCTTCTTGGCTTCGATTGACGGATTGAGGGTTGGGAATCTTTTCGTGTGCCTACTGATCATGTTGTCGCCGTTGGGTTTGATACTGTTGGATGTGTTTTGCTGAAGTTTGCTTGTTCCTTTTTACATTCATAGCTCATTTGTTCCCGTTTGTTTCATTTGAGTAAAAACTTTATTTGTTTTTTTTCTATTATTGTTTCAGGGTTGCACAGACTCATAGCTTTCATTTGTTGTCTTCATGTTTTGGTTATCCCTTTGGTTCTCTCTTGATGCTTTACTTCGGAAAGTGTAGTTTTCATCAAGTTCGTTGCCTCGTCTAAGCTGAAAGTTTCCCATGATACAACTGTGTTCTTGTATGTTTTGTTGAACGTGAAGGAGACTCTTTCTCCCAATAATATGTGATGTTTGAGTTCGTTTCGGATATATTTTTTTGGGGGAGAAGGCAGTTCATCTTGTCCAGCGAAGGCGTGCCTGTCCCTATCCGTGTTTTTCCTTTAGAGTTTTATGTATACACTTCCTGATTCTCATTACGCCTCGACTGTCTATTTGGGTTTATGTGTGCCATGGTGGGATAGAGATAAGCATGTTGTTCTAGTCTTGGGCATCATCGAGTTTTGCCCATCATGTAGTGTTTATTACTGTTCGATTTGGACAAGTGAAGTATATGTATAGCACGTATTTTGCTCGTCCCGTTCTTGCTTCCCATGAACTATCGGCTGTCTTTTGGTATTTGTATTTTGCATAGTTTCGAAGGCCTCTTCATAGGTTGATTTGAAAGCTTGATGTTTGTAGTTGCCTGAAAAGGTTGAAAATTTCAGAGTCTATTATATATGTAAAAGATAAGTTTATTGATAGTTTGAAAACATGTGATCTCTTGCATACTCTTCAGATAATGTCATCATTATTTCCTTGGCTTGTCTAAAAATGAATTGTTTCATTGAGCATGGGTCATTTATTCAGTAAATGTACAGTATGCTCCCATTACATTTAAGCCTAATTGTTGATGAAGGTTACGTACTTCCATGCATATAATGTGCTCATAGTTGAACATACTTGAAATATATGTACCATTTAAGCTTCGCGTGGATATCAACTTTGTGAGCTTTAACTTTTTTTTTGTTTATTTGTAGAGCCTCATGTGTCGTTTCAATGTGAACCCCCCCTTTGAAGTACCTCTCTTTTAGTAAAATTTGTTTTCATTCGAGATATATATCTCGTTTATTATATCATTTCGTATGCTAACCCATTTCTACTTTGTTGCACGAGAAATTTCCTGTCGAGTCCATTATGGGACTTCACCTTACCCTTGCATTGCAAAAGAGCCGATAAGGCTCAAAATTCTTTATTTCGAGTTAACCATCAAGACGGACGGGAAATTCGGAACCGCGAAGAGTGAAGAACTTGAAGAAATCCATTAGAAATTCCTTTATTTTATATTTCGTATTTATTTGTAATGGGCATAAGTCCTTGTCGCTTTATTTTCTCATATATTACTTTTGTATGCTTAGATATGGCAGGTAAAAATGGGTTAAAAACCCAACGGCAGGTGGGTCCATGTTTCGGTCAAGGCGAACAGAACCTGAAAACTTGGACCCAAATCTCTCTCACCCTCTATCTCTCTATCTCTCTTTGCTACTTGTTTACATTTTGTTTTGAATGCCGCTAAATTAGGATTAGAAAACTCCAAACCTCCACCGAGCGCCTTTTACTTTATCGAACTTAAAACGTAAAAAATTGAATCTTAAAGCAATAGACGTTTCAAATTTACTAGTTCGTTTAGAGTTAAAATTTAAAAGTTTAACTTTAACGGAATTTTAAAACAATAAATGTTGAAAAACTTGTAAATTTGTCTAAATGAAACTTTAATAAGTTCAACTTAAATATTGCAAAAGTTAAAATAAATAGTCAAATAGTTTATCGCCGGAAAACCGTATTTAATGGAGTGTCTTAGGTGCCTTCAACACCTTTGTAAGACACTAATATGAATCCCGAACCCCCGAAATATTTTTCAAAACAATTTTCATGTTTTAAGTTGTTTAGAAAAATAAGTTTTCTTAATTTTCTCAAAATTAAGTGGCGACTCCTAAAAGTCCAAAATATCTTTAAAAAATAAAACAAACTGTTTTCGAAATATATTTTTTCGATAAAACAGAAATGGCGACTCCGCTGGGAACGGATGATTCTAACCCTAAGGCTAACTCTATTTGACTAACTTGCTTAATTGTTTAAATTACTTTAGTTTTCGAAATTGCATTTTTCATGGCATATACTCCGCCAAACGGCAAATAGATTGCATTAGGAAACGGAAGTTACGCGGCTTACCGCGACTTTTCTCAGAAATACCCCCAAAAATCATTTGGGAGTATCGAACAAATAGTCGGAATGCTGTCATCTGGCGTTGTTCGATAGCTCCACCCCGATGTTTGTCCGACTCGGGTAACCGTCTATTTGAAAATCAACTCTAGAAAGCCTAAGATAGAGCGAAACCAAAACCGGAATTAGGGATCAGCCTAGGACGACTTAATACCCAAGGCGTATTAAGTCCATTTTAGTAGAAAACCGCCAAATCGCGTCTAAGGTCTTCGACCTCACGACGCATCATATTATATGACATTCGAAAATGTATGTGTGAAAACCGACTTGGGGGTAGGGGAAAAAATCTAACGAGTTTCTGTTTTTCAGATGGATCGTTTCTCGAAATTCAATATGGTCATTTCAGCGCCACCTCAACTTGGAATGTGGCACAACGACTTAGATGGAGATCATAGGCGAACTCTCAACAAGTACGTAGGGGCTTTGACCGAGCTAATCAACATGGAAGGTTGGCCAGAGTTGATCAAGGTGCTTACGGGGTACTAGGACAGTCAAAAAATGGTCTTCCATTTTGGAACGGCCGAAATTACCCCTACATTAGAAGAGATAAATGATTGCATAGACACCGTGGGCACGGGTCTAAAAAGAAGAGCCCGAAAACAAGAGGACGTTTTCATCCCCAACAAACCTTCCGTAGAGAACATCTCGGACTGGTTAGGGCTAAGAAAAGACTTCACCTATTGGTGTCAAGATTCCCACGTGATACTTAGAGATCTCTACGTCAGATTCGGACACGCGAGTTTCTATGCCGTGTATAATCGGGAGTTTAAGATTTCCTACAGGGAGTGGAACGAGGTCTGCCCCTTGGCGTTTGCCGTAGCCTTGTTGGGAACAATGATGGCCCGAGTCTGAGCATCAACACCAGAGTCATAACGCTCGTCCATACGCTGTTCAAGGGATATGAAAGTCAAGGAACAACAAAGTACTACTCCGTAGCTCCAGTCATATTGTCGGACATATATCGAGCCTTGGGTAAGTGCAAAGAAGGACATCGGTGTTTCCAGGAGTGTAATATGCTCCTCCAATGGTGGATTCTCAGCCACTTGGCGAAGGGTGTCGAAACTCGAGAATTGCACACTCTCGACAACAAGAACACTCTCAAGGACCTGAACGACTTACTATTCTGGGCAAACATGTACAATCGGAGAACGAGAGGAAGATGGGCCCAGATTTTCTCTGAATTGAGAGAAGAGGATCTCCAATAGATGCTCGATCGTTTCATATCCAAGGAGGTTGTCGTGGAGCCGTAGATGTGCCGTGCTCCCTCTACCCGGCATTCGAGGAATTTGCCCTTACGCGCCATTCCGAGTCTTGCGACAGTTCGGGAGAAAATAGTCCGTGCTCAGAGAAGCGTATTATGGCGCTTATGTATATGACATTGGGGACGACAGAGTGGACGACGCTTCAAAAATGCTCAGAGAATGGAAGAACGCCAAGCGCATGGGTAAAGACACTATCCCCCTAACCTATTCAACGCTGGATATGACGAAGGTTACAAAGCATGGTTGAAGAGGGATATACAAAATATCTCCTTTCAGATTCCGCGTAGCTTTCGCAGTGTGATAGACAAGAAGGCCAAAGCAGTGGCCGAATTGCGAGAGTTAAAGGAAGAGGACAATGAAGTCTACGCCAAGTTCGTAGAAAATCAAGACGCTCTTGAGAGAGCAACACGAGAGATCGAAGGACTGAGGCAGGGGTACGATGAGTTTGACAGCTGGATCCAGGAGAAAATCGAGAGGATGCGAAACGAGAGTCTGGAAGACAAAGGGCGTCTGGGTCAAGGTTTCCTACTGATTCATAGGTACATGTTCCAGCAACACAAGATCCAGAAAGACGACGACGGAGCAGGACCATCCGTAGCAGCATAGCGGACATCGCCCCTGCGTGGGTTTTTACTTGTATTTACGTTACTTTAGCCCCTGCGTGGGCCTGATTTTATTGCACTTTCTAAATAGCCCCTGCGTAGATTTGTCTATTTCCCTTTCGAACATTTTACTCATTATTAAATATTATGTTGGGGGGGGAATCATTTATTTGGTTTAAATTCACACGTACAACATTCGAATGCGTTAGGCCTACCCTTGGCACAAAAGGGTCCCCATGCATGATTAGGACGTGATATATATGTGTATTTAAATGCCTATATGTTACGTTACTTTGAATGAGGATATCGTAATCCCACTCCTAGCAAAAATTCCAAAGAGTATACAGAAGCCACTACTACAAATGTCCGACCAAAATTCCCAAGTCTCGAGTTTCTCACGCAAAAAATCCATCTCCCATAACACAATTCCTGAATACCGCTCTATCGTCTCAGGAAGGTGAATCACCGCTATGGACAAAGGCAAGAACTTCAATATAGAGCTCATTGAGGAGGAATTGCGAACAAAGATCGAGCGAGTCACTCGAGAAATTTAGAAGGTTAAAGAGGAAGGACTTAAGGTAGACATGACCACGACAATCTACAAAGCTGCGGTCACGACCTTGGATGAAGATCTGGCGTCGCAGATAAAAAGAAAGAAGGATGTTGAGATGGAAACCAAAAGCCTAAGGAAAAGGTTGAACTTGTTTCGTTTGGAGGTACACGAAGGAAAGGCGAGAGAATCAAAGATAGATATTGAGACTGTCGTATTATTGTCCAGAAGTGCGCACTCGACGAGGAATTGGCGACCCATAGCAACTTAAAGAGCGGAAAATACCTAGCTCGTGACCAGGGAGCGGATCACAATGGCCACGACCATGAAGTAATTAAGGAGGACGATGAGGAGGAAATCGTCTACAAGCCTCCATTTCCGACTGTTTGAAAGGAAAGGAATGACGCAGCCGCAAGACGAGAAATCACTAAAATGTTATCTTCTAGGAATTTCAATGTTGTTTTTTTCAATTCCCTTGTAATCGCAATAAGAGAATGAATGAAAAGATTTCATCCTAAGACTCGAACTACGTTGGGCCTGAATTCTCCTCGTGAGATACGTAGGCAACCTTTCCGGCCCGGCCCCTATCGCTGAAATTTTCATTCTCCTCCGTGTTTCAAAGATACGAAGATAAGATCAACGGACATCGAAAAACAGCTGCAAGAAGACCATAGCTCAACGTGATTCAGACTTCCCGAGATAGCGTTAAACAAACAAATTCTTGTTTGTTCAAAATATATTTCCGTCCTCATTCGTGGGTTAAAATATCCTCAAACAGCCCCACCACCCCAAAATTAGAACAAAAATCCGACCGCTTTCAACCATCAGACACCACATCTCCGCTTGACCCAAAATACCAATCCCCAAAATTATCCACAAAACTATCAAACTGCACAAAACGTCCCAAGCCCTTCCATAGCCCCACCCCTCCCCAAAAGAACAACATTCCAAGTCCCCGTCCCGGCCGAGCATGAGGTGCACAGCTCTAAGTTGGACCATTACGAGGAGCAGGAGAAAGAGTGGAGGGCGAGGGAAGAAGCGAAGATAGATAAAGGAGGAGTTCAAAAGGGCAATGAGAATATTGCAATACATTCCAGACGTCATCGGGTTAAGCTACGCAGAACTGTGCATCCACCAAGACCTGAACCTGCCTGAAGGGTTCAAGATCCCGAAGTTTGATACCTTCGGAGGGGTGGGCAACCCCATGGCGCACTTGAGAGCATACTGCGACCAACTCGTGGAAGTTGGCAAAGATGAAGCTTTGCTGATGAGGTTGTTCAGCCAAAGTCTGTACGGTGAGGCCCTGGAATGGTTCACATCGCACGAGACTCGACAATGGCCCAGTTGGAGCGCCCTGGCTAAAGATTTCATTGACAGATTCGCGTA
This sequence comes from Solanum lycopersicum, assembly GCF_036512215.1. NCBI lineage: Eukaryota > Viridiplantae > Streptophyta > Magnoliopsida > Solanales > Solanaceae > Solanum > Solanum lycopersicum. The sequence continues at coordinate 20,172,117 of NC_090800.1, forward strand.
AAACGTTGAGATAGCCCCTGATCGGTACTCCTTTTAGAAAATGAAGCAGAAATTCATAGAGAGCTATCGGGAATTTGCATACGGATGGAGGAAAGAGGCAGCGAGGGTGAGGCTTCTGATGACAGAGAAGGAGATTGTAGAGGTGTTCGTATGGGTGCAAGAACCCGAATACTATGACAAAATCATCTTGTTGTTCGGCGCCAAGTTCACCAAGATAGTCAAATTGGGCGAAACTATCGAAGATGGCCTAAAGTCGAGGAAGATAGCCCGAGTGTCCGCTTCGCCTGGATCTTTCGAACTTGTGAGGAAGAAAGGAGAGGAGGTTGCCTCTATTTCATACGGGGGAAGAAAAGTCCTTAGAAACTCCTCACGTCCTCAAGACCGCCCCAAGCCTCCACCAAAGTCTCACCAAGCCTATCACCCACAATCTCATCCCTCCAACAACTACAATGCTGCCCCCACTTATCCAGATGCCCAAATTTTGTCATATCAAAATCCACCCCCAAATTTCCAAAATTTCCCCTCCATGTATCCAAATTACCCCCAAGCTTATCAAATTTCTCCACCTTACCAGAATGTCGCTCCCAGTTGCGCTAACGTGCAACCAAGCTATCGAGCACCCTCCCCCACATATCAAATCCAAACTCCAGCATATCAAAGACCCCTCCCAAATTAACAATCTCCAGTGCCAAATTACCAGACAAATCCCTACCCCAGGACCCAAGCTCCTCGCCCAAATGCTCGCAACTATCAACAAGTTCCTCCCCCTCAACAGAGCGGGTATGATCCTTCTCGTCCCAGGTTTGAGAAGAAGCCCTCCAGAAACTTCATCGTGTTGGCTGAAAGCAGAACCAAGTTGTTCGAAAGATTATTTGCGGCCGGATACATCCACCCTGTGGGGCCCAAGCCCGTGGATGTCAACTCTAGATTCTACAAACCGGAATAGAGATGTGCTTATCATTCCAACAATGTTGGACATGACACTGAAGACTGTATCAATCTTAAGCACAAGATCCAGGATCTGATTGACCAGGAAGTGGTCTCCCTCCAACCCGCGGCGCCGAACGTCAACATGAATCCATTGCCGAATCATGGGGGTGGAAACATCAACATGATAGAAACAGACGAAGATGAGCGTGAAACCAAGAGGATTACTCCTGTTGAGCAGGAAGACTTGGAAAAGGCTGTCACTTCTTTAAGCGTCAGGGAAAAAGGAGAGTTCGTTATTCTGACACCTGCAAAGGCTGTTGCCTTGGTGCCCTCGAAGACTCTCGCCTAACCCAAGTTTGTCATAAAAACGGCCGCAGCCCAAGGCATGACTAGATCTGGAAAATGTTACACTCCTGATGAGCTTGCTCTCGGAGGACAAAATAAAGATCATGCCAAGAGACCCATAAGTGAAGAAGAAGCCGAGGAGTTCTGGAGGAGAATGCAGCCCAAAGATTACTCCATTGTCAAGCACTTGGAGAAGACTCCAGCCTAAGTTTCTGTGTGGGCCCTACTGATGAGCTCCTGGTCCCACAGACAGGCTTTGATGAAAGCCCTGGATGACACGTACGTGCCCTCAGGTACAAGCAGCGACAACGTAGCTGCCATGATTCACCAAGTCATTCGGGGACACCGCATCAGTTTCTGCGATGATGAATTATCGGCCGAAGGGAGATCCCATAACAAAGCTCTACACGTCACTGTGATATACCGCGAAAAGGTCGGCAATCGTGTTTTGGTAGACGATGGATCTAGTTTGAACATATGCTTCTTGTCCACATTGAAGCAGCTAAGGTTTGACCTCAGAAAGTTGGAGCAAAACCAGGTTAATGTAAGAGCGTTCGATGGCGTGCAGAGCGACACATTAGGAGCGGTAAACTTGACCATCCAAATGGGCCCCACGGAGTTCGAGGCAAAGTTCCAAGTATTGGATATCGACACCAGCTATAACCTTCTTTTTGGAAGGCCATTCATTCACATGGCTGGAGCCGTCCCCTCCACTCTCCACCAGATGATGAAACTGGTGAGGAAAAATGAAGAGCTAGTTATTCATGGTGAAAGAAACCACTCAGGAAAGCAGGTGCCAGTCTTTGACGAGACGCTACAAGGCTCGGATTTTTACACGGTGGAGTTGGTAAATGCCACCGATGAGGGCTTGGCCCCGCAAACTCCCATGTCAGTCGTGTACATAATGATCGCCACGGTAATGCTGCAGAATGGGTTCGAACCAGGTTTTGGATTGGGATGAAATTCCCAGGGGATGATCGAGCCAGTTCCGGTCCTTGCTACAGGATCAAAGTATGGTTTGGGGTATATCCCCACAGATGATGATGTGAAGATAAAGAGGAAAAAGGATCAAGAGTTGGCCAAACCGATCCCGCATCTGTATCAATCCTTTCCAGTCTGGGAGCATGTCAAGCCTGAAGACTGTGGGAAGGAATCTGTGACCTTTTCAAGGAGATCAATGCTATCATCGAGGAGGAGGTCGAGCCAGCTGCCATCCGTGATGCAGAACCAGGGGAGATGCTGCAGAATTGGACTTCCACGCCAATCCTGATGTCCCAGACTCTTTGGTAGAAAGGAATTATTTTATGCATAGTAAAATAGGTGGTCATCCGGAAGAGGCCCCAGACCCACCATTTCTGCATTTTCTTAATTGCTTGAATTTTGAATTTTCATCGTGATGTTTAAAAAAGGGCGACATGGCCCTGTTCCATGACCCAAGTTTGCATTTTGATTTGAATGAAAGCCTCCTTATTTTGACTTTGTTTATTTAATTGCTTGTTATATTTTACTTTCCTAATTTTGTCTGTTTATGATTTCAGTAGCGTAAGTTACAAACCTGCCAATGTTGTGTCATGTCATGAGCTAAATGAGCAAAATGAGGCAAATAACGACGAGGTCGATGGCTACGACGAAGAAAGTGGGGAACCGGATTATGTGGCAGAAGAATTTTGATAGTTCGAGAATCAACATAAACCGAATCTGGAGGAGACAAAAACGGTGAATTTGGGAGATTCAGAATGTGTCAAAGAGGTTAAGATCAACACTCATCTGAATGAAACTCAGAAGGAGAGCCTGGTTCATTTGCTTTCTGAATACAGTGAGGTGTTTGTTTGGGAAGTCGGTGATATGTAGGGTTAGAGTAGCGATGTCGTATCTCATAAGCTACCTATCAACCCGGGGTTCGAGCCGGTGAAACAAAAGACTCGGAAATTCAAGCCTGAATTGATTTTGAAGATTAAGGAGGAAATCACCAAGCAGATAGAGTCTCGATTGGTAGAAGTAACACAATATCCAACCTGGTTGGCCAATGTCGTTCCGGTCGCCAAGAAAGATGAAAAAATCAGGATTTGTGTTGACTATAGAGACCTCAACAAAGCTAGTCCGAAGGATAATTTTCCATTGCCTAATATCCATATTTTGATTGACAACTGTGCCAAACATGAGATGCAGTCATTTGTGGACCGTTATGCAGGGAATCACCAGATTTTGATGGATGAAGAAGACGCGGAAAAAATGGCATTCATCACACCTTGGGTGTATATCACTACAGGGGGATGTTTTCAGCCTCAAGAATGCCGGCGCCACTTACATGAGAGCCATGACGACCATTTTCCAGGACATGATTCACAAGGAAATTGAAGTATACGTGGATGATGTCATAATCAAATCCCGCAAGAGTTCAGATCATTCGACGCACCTGAGAAAATTCTTTGAACGTTTGCGTCGATACATTTGAAGCCAAATCCCGCCAAATGTGCTTTTGGAGTCCCAGCTGGGAAGTTGTTGGGGTTTATAATTAGCAGAAGAGGTATTGAGCTCGACCCTTCCAAGATCAAAGCGATTCAAGAGTTACCTCCGCCGAAAACGAGAAAAGAGGTGATGAGTTACTTGGGAAGGTTAAACTATATCAACCAGTTTATAGCACAATTGACAGTGGTATGTGAGCCTATTTTCAGGTTGCTGAAGAAAGACGCCCCGACTAAGTGGACTGAGGAGTGACAGACTGCTTTCGATGCTATCAAAAGCTATTTGTATAACCCACCAGTATTGGTTCCTCCACGAGAAGGGAGTCCTTTGTTACTGTGTTTATCTGTTTCAGATAGTGCCTTTGGATGTGTACTTGGTCAACACGACGAGACAGGGAAGAAGGAAAGGGCTATCTACTACATACGCAAGAAATTTACTCCGTACGAATCTCGCTACACTTTGCTGGAGAGAACATGTTGTGCTCTGACGTGGCTTGCCCAGAAGCTGAGAAACTATTTGTCATCGTATACCACACATATCATTTCAAGAATGGACCCGTTGAAGTACATTTTCCAGAAAGCGATGCTGACCGGGAAGTTAGCTAAATGGCAAATGTTGTTGAGTGAGTTTGATATCGTGTACGTGACTCAAAAGGCAATAAAAGCACAAGCTTTGGTTCATCATCTTGCAGAAAATACCGTTGACGAAGAATATGAACCTCTCAAGACATATTTTCACGATGAAGAAGTATCATTTGTGGGTGAAGAGATTTCTGAAGCGTACCCAGGTTGGAGATTTTTCTTTTACGGAGCGGCGAATCACCAAGGTAAAAGTGTTGGAGCAGTCCTGGTATTAGAATCTGGTCAACACTATCCTATGGCAGCAAAGCTACGATTCAATTGTACAAATAACATGGCTGAATACGAAGCCTGTATTCTTGGTTTGAAAATGGCCGTTGACATGAATGTTTACGAGTTACTGGTTATCGGAGATTCAGACCTTTTGATTCATCAGGTTCAAGGTGAATGGGATGTGAAGAACCTAAAAATTATACCTTACGTATGGTATGTGCAAAATTTGTGTAAAAGGTTTCGCAAGATCGAGTTCAGACATACTCCCAGAATACAAAATGAATTAGCTGATGCTCTGGCCACCATCGCTTCGATGATCAAACATCCGGATACCGATTACATCGACCTGCTAGATATAGATTTGAAGGAACATCCAGTCTATTATTCACACGTTGAATCAGAACCAGACGGTTTGCCTTGGTATTTTGACATAAAGAGGTACTTGGAGTCTGGGACATATCCAGAAGACACTACATCTAATCAAAAGAAGTCGATACGTCGCATGACTCTCAATATCTTTCTGAATGGAGAAGTCCTATATAGGAGGACTCCAGATTTGGGTCTTTTAACATGCGTGGATGCTGCTGAAGTTGTGAGACTTATTGAACAGATACATGCTGGAGTTTGCGACACACACATGAATGGGCTTACTTTGGCAAGAAAGGTTGTTCGAGCTGGATATTTCTGGATGACTATGGAGAATGACTATTGCAAATTCGTGCAGAAATGCCACAAGTGTCAAGTGCACGACTATTTGATACGGGTGCCACCTCACGAACTTAATGCTATGAGTTCACCTTGGCCATTTGTAGCTTGGGGAATTGATATCATCGGCCCTATAGAGCCGGCCTCTTCTAATGGACACAGATTCATTTTGGTTGCCATCGATTATTTCACCAAGTGGGTGGAAGCAGCCTCTTACACGTCGGTAACCAAGAAAGTGGTGGCCGATTTTGTCTGCAACAATCTGATATGCAGATTTGGAGTTCCAGAATCCATCATTACTGATAACGGTGCAAATCTCAATATTCATCTGATTAAAGAGATATGTAAACAATTTAAGATTACTCGTCGAAGGTCAACTGCTTATCGCCCTCAAATGAACAGAGCTGTAGAGGCCGCCAACAAGAACATCAAAAATATTCTGAGGAAAATGATTGACAAACAACGAGGTTGGCATGAAATGTTGCCATACGCTCTGCTAGGTTATCGAACAACGATCAGAACGTCGACTGGGGCTACCCCATACTTGCTAGTATATGGAACAGAAGTAGTCGTACCTGTTGAAGTCGAGATACCGTCATTGAGGATCATCCAAGAGGCCGAATTAAGAGTAGGTTAGCAAACGGATTGATCAACTAGTTTTGATTGATGAAAAGAGGATGGTCGTTGTTTGCCATGGCCAGTTGAATAGACAAAGAATGACTTACGCTTTTCACAAAAGAGTAAGAGCCAGAAATTTTGATGTTGGTCAGTTGGTTGTTAAGCGTATTTTTCCTCATCAAGAAGAATATAAAGGAAAGTTCACACCAAACTGGCAAGGTCCTTACATGGATCGTAAAGTACTATCTGGAGGTGCTTTGGTTTTGTCCGAGATGGATGGCACTGTATGGCCCGAACCTATCAACTCAGATGCTGTCAAGAGATACTATGTGTGAAGTTTCATTTTGCACTTTTGTTGTTGTTTACTTGTAATCGTTCTGTTTGCTTGTATTTTGTTCAATTTGAATTCTTATCCCTCTTTGTAACGAACTACGTCTGACCCGAATTCTTGAGAACGAGATACGTAGGTGGCCTATCTCGGCTTCGGTCACCCCATTTAACCCCTTTAATCATTTCTTTGTATCTGAACTATGTTCGACCTGAATTCTCAAGAATGAGATACGTAGGCGGCCTTTGTCGGCCTCGGTCGGTTTCTTTGTAAGTTTTATTCTTGTTAACCTTCAGGGGAACTACGTTCGACCTGATTCCCGCCTCAACGAGATACGTAGGCTTCACAAGGGTCGGTCATATCTCTCGTAAGATTTCTATTCCCCTTTACAATAGAAACCGGGATAGAATATTTGAGAGGATCTCAAAAATTCCGCGATCTGTTCAGTTACAGTGAAAACATGAGCAAGACAGTACACTGGGACAGAAATTTTGAGGATGGCTTCAAAATTTAGTTATGGGTGTTCCCTTCAAGTCCAGAGTATCTCCGAAACTCATCAGCAAATGTTGGATTCAAGGGAGCTCGTTAAGCCTAATATGACATGACTTGGAAGCGACTTTTTCAACATACTATTTTTTAAGAATTCTTATTTCTCTTAAAATTTCCCTTTTATGTTTCATTTGTTTTGGCATAAGATATTTTTCTTACCTATCCAGAGTTGGGAATTCGGGAAATCAACCGGAGATATCAAGACGAGGAGCAAACAGTTGAAGAAATCGACACAGATCAGTATGTTTTAAAACTAACAATTTTTCTGTGGATGTGGGTTCATAGTTTTGCTTTGAAATCGGCCGAATTCTTCCGATGGATGAATACGGAGAGCTCCCAAAGAGGAGAAAACTATCTCCAAAACCAGTGATTTTACTAAAAGCAGGAGGCATTTCATATTGCTTGTATCAGGATGCTTGGGAATGTGTTTGTTTATTTCAAGACATTCCCAACAATATGAAATCTACAAAGGTGCCTAGCCAGATTCAGAGGTGAATCAAACAGGAATCTCAACGAGGATTTCACGATTTCTATAGAGGACGCTATTTGCATTACGTTATCAAGACAAGATAATTATTGTCAATCAAGACAATGCATTACCCCAGAAGAGATAGTTATTTTATTACTATTTGTTATTATCGATCACATCGGTATATTATTTGGAGGTCATTTTGCCATTATTATCAACACAGATGATAAATATTCATGCATCGCGGAGAATCATGTGTTGCCGAAAAATCATGCATCGCGGAATTCATACACTAAAGAATCATGCATCACAGAATTCATACAGTAAAGAATTATGCATCACAGAAATCATGCATCGCGGAAGTCATACCGCAGAAATCATGCATTGCGGAAGTCATACTACAGAAATCATGCATTGCGGAAATCATGCATCGCGGAAAAGTCATGCATTGCGGAAATCATGCATTGCGAGTCAACTATTATGCACGACGAGAAGACTTCATGCCTCGTCAAATTTTATACATCGCGAGAAGATTTTATGCCTCGCTGAAATTTAGACATCGTGAGAAGAATTTATACCTCGCTGAAATCTGTGCATCACGAGAAGAATCCATGCCTCGTTGAAAATCATGCATCACGGAAAAATCATGCATTGTGGAAAATCATGTATTGCGAGTCAACAATTATGCACGACGAGAAGGATTTATGCCTCGTCAAAATTTATACATCGCGAGAAGATTTTATGCCTCGCTGAAATTTAGACATCGCGAGAAGAGTTCATACCTCGCCTACAATTATGCACGACGAGAAGATTTCATGCCTCGTCAAAATTTATACATCACGGGAAGATTTTATGCCTCGTTGAAATTTAGACATCGCGAGAAGAATTTATACCACGTCGAAATTTACGCATCATGAGAAGAATTCATGCCTCGTTGAAATTTTGCACATCGCGAGAAGATTTCATGCCTCGTTGAAAGTTATGCATCGCGAGAAGATTCATACCTCGCAGGAATTTATGTATCGCGGAAAATATTCATGCCCCGCAAGAGGACATACATTGATAAAGAAAGAGCAACGCGTATCCATTGGCCTCGATTGCATTCTGTTATTTCTTATAAAAGTAAACATCAAGAAGAGCATCGAAAATGACGACAAAAGAGACATCAATATCTCATCAACATTTATTTATTTATTTTGACATCAAATATAGAGTACATTGAAGATTATATTGCAAAGCACAAGGCATAAGCTTTATTTGCTGGACGTCAGACCGATCGAGTCAACGTCGAATATTGAGGAGAACAATGAGGTGTTGACATGGTAAAAAGACACTGTCTCCCATCCTAATTGCATTTTTAAGCTGACGAGTTTTATCTCAGTCTTTGTCGAGAGCATCCAAAAAGACGAATTCTCCAAAAACCACAGGTGCGAATGACATCAGAAAGGATGCAGCACAATGTGGAACTTTTTCTTAGCAGCGAACTGGGACACAGTCCAAAGTGGAATATCACACTCTTAGGACGCGAGCAGAGGAGCGACTTCCACCAAGATCGAGCCACCCCTCTCGAGGCATGTAGGTTTTTCCTTAGTTCTGTCCGTTTCAGCCTCGCATCCGGAAGTTTTATTTTATCAGAAGCCATTTTCAAATCTAAGTGACAATGCGTCAAGAGCTTTGGAAATTATGTCCGTGTAAGTTCTTAATTATGTGTGTGAAGTGCGCCACATTCATGGGTAAGGGGTTACAAGCCTCTTTTTCATACTCGTTTAACTTGTCACTTGTTCAAAACCGAAGGTTATCTAGCATAATAGGTTTCCTTTTCCACCGATCGAGTCGAACTACACATAGCCTGATTCCGAAGGCTTAAGAATATGTAGACGATTCAATGATGAAAACTCGGCTAAATTCCAACATTTGCTCTCGAATTCTATTCTCGAGCATTCCGATACCTTCATAATCCGGTATCGAAGTGGCTTTTGATTCTTTCAAAATCATGCGGTGAATCAAGCTTATCGAACTACAAGTGGCCTGAATTCTCATATAGCCTGAGATATGTAGGAAACCCGTTTGCAAGGGTTCGACCATAATTCCTAAACTCTTTGTCAGATCCCTCTTTTTAAAAAGCGAATGGGGTTGGTCAATTTCATTTTCCTCGAGTTGCTTGCATCAACCCAAATAAAATGAGGGACAATTGTTGACACCTAATTTTGACCCGTGTCGGTATAAATTAATTATCGAGCTTCCTAAATTTTTTGAATATTTTAAACTAATCATTTTTATAAATTTTACGAATATAATAATATAATACATGAATGTTATGTTACTGCGAATAGCTTTTATCATAAATTTTTAGGTGATATACATATTTACATAATTATGTATATAAGTAGTATATCTTATGATTATTCAAAAAATCATCAAAATATACATTTAAAGGTTTTATTAAACTAGTTAATTTAAATTATAATTATACGTTTGAATCACGTTTTGTGATTTTTAATAATTATTTTATTAAACAAGGAAGCTCGTTAATTAGTTGATACAAATTCGTCATTTTAATTGGTTGTTTATTAAATTAATTCCAACATTCCCAGGCCCACCTTTTTGCTTATTTTACTCTCAGCCCAATTTCCTTTCAACCCAACACTGTCCGGCCCATTCCCAAATTTCAGACAACAAATTAATTTCCAGACCCAAACTTTTTAACGGCCCACTTCATTTCTTTTAAACAACGACCCAATCCAACTCCGTTCCTCACCCAACCAAACACTAAACTCAAATACCCCACCCGCTGACCCGACGCCTACAACCCGACCCACACCCCATATCATCTCTTTCTCCTCACTGCCATTCCCAGCAAAAAACAGAAAATGCAGATCCCCTCCCCGGACGCGGCTTCCTCCCCCAAAACGGAAACTCAGAAAACAGAACCAAGAACAGAAACCCCCCCAAACGCCCCCGCGTCTCCCTCACGCACAACTCCCCCTCTCATCTCCCTCCCCTCGTCTCCCTCACGCGACCTCTCCAATGCGAACTTTCCCTCCCTCCCCTTTGTCTGTTTGTGCGTCCATTTTCAAAAGGGTGTACGGTGCTCGTACGAAATGGAGAGCAATGTGGCTTTATCGCAGCACTCCTCTCGTCCTTGCAACGAAATCAACGGTTGTTCGCTTCATGCCGTTGGAGAATCGTACAAGGAGCGTACTATCGACAGCTCTAATCTTATCCTTTAAGGGATTCCAATTTGAATTGGGCGGGGGGGAGAATTTCGATTTTACCCCAAACCTTTGACTAAAATTCCCCCGCCCTCCTAATCCAAAAACCCTAGCTTTTCACTCCTATATAAACCCCTTCCTTCTTCAAGAAAGGGGTTGGAATTTTAGAGAAAAAGTTTTAACGGGGAGAGTTGGGAATCGAAAGGAAAATTTGGGTTAGCGATTTTGGTTGGAAATTTTCGGAAAAAAACTTTGGCTATTCTGTTTGTCAGAGTTTAGATTTTTTAGAGTTAGAAATTTCGATCCGGAAGGTTTTGGGTTGAAATTTTGGTGGGAGAGAACTTGATTACAGAGAGAAAATCGAGAGCAAATCGTTGAGTCTTCTTCTGTTTATTTCCTTTTCGTGAGAACTGAAAGTATTACGGGAGGCGAGAGAAATTTCAAAGGGGTGGGCGAGTTGTTCGATTCCACGACCTCCATTTCGATTCAGCGTTAGTGTTTTCGTTTGGTGTGGAAGTCACTGCCGTTCGCCGCTCGTTCGTCTTCAGTATCGCTGCTCGCCAATAGGTAAATCTCTCATTTACGTAGCTTTCTTCTCTTCTTGGCTTTGATTGACGGATTGAGGGTTGGGAATCTTTTTGTGTGCCTACTGATCATGTTGTCGCCGTTGGGTTTGATACTGTTGGATGTGTTTTGCTGAAGTTTGCTTGTTCCTTTTTACATTTATAGCTCATTTGTTCCTGTTTGTTTCATTTGAGTAAAAATGTTATCTGTTTTTTTTTCCTATCATCGTTTCTGGGTTGCACAGACTCATAGCTTTCATTTCTTGTCTTCATGTTTTGCTTATCCCTTTGGTTCTCTCTTTATGCTTTACTTCGGAAAGTTTAGTTTTCATCAAGTTCGTTGCCTTGTCTAAGCTGAAAGTTTCCCATGATACAACAGTGTTCATGTATGTTTTGTTGAACGTGAAGGAGACTCTTTATCTCGATAATATGTGATGTTTGAGTTCGTTTCAAATTTGTTTTTTTTGAGCGAAGGCAGTTCATCTTGTCCAATGAAGGTGTGACTGTCCCTATCCGTGTTTTTCCTTTAGAGTTTTATGTTTACACATCCTGATTCTCATTACGCCTCAACTGTCTATTTGGGTTTATGTGTGCCATGGTGGGCTAGAGATAAGCATGTTGTTCTAGTCTTGGGCATCACCGGGTTTTGCCCATCGTGTAGTGTTTTTCACTGTCCGATTTGGACAAGTGAAGTATATGTATAACACGTATTTTGCTCGTCCAGTTCTTGCTTCCCATGAACTATCGGTTGTCTTTTGGTATTTGTATTTTTCTTAGTTTCGAAGGCCTCTTCATAGGTTGATTTGAAAGCTTGATGTTGGTAGTTGCCTGAAAAGGTTGAAAATTTCAGTCTATTATATATGTAAAAGATAAGTTTATTGATAGTTTGAAAACATGTGATCTCTTGCATACTCTTCGGATAATGGCATCATTATTTCCTTGGCTTGTCAAAAAATGAATTGTTTCATTGAGCATGGGCCGTTTATTCATTAAATGTACAATATGCTCCCATTACATTTTAGCCTAATTGTTGATGAATGGTTACGTACTTCCATGCATATAATGTGCTCATAGTTAAACATACTTGAAATATATGTACCATTTAAGCTTCGCGTGGATATCAACTTTGTGAGCTTTAGCTTTTTTTTTTGTTTATTTGTAGAGCCTCATCTTTCGTTTCAATGTGAACCCCCCCCCCCTCCTTTGAAGTAGCTCTCTTTTAGTAAAATTTGTTTTCATTCGAGATATATATCTCGTTTATTATATCATTCCGTATGCTAACCCATTTCTACTTTGTTGCACAGGAAATTTCCTGTCGAGTCCATTATGGGACCTCACCTTACCCTTGCATTGCGGAAGAGCCGATAAGGCTCCAAATTCTTTATTTCGAGTCAACCATCAAGACGGACGGGAAATTTGAAACCGCGAAGATTGAAGAACTTGAAGAAATCCATTAGAAATTCCTTTATTTTATATTTCGTATTTATTTGTAATGGGCATAAGCCCTTGTCGCTTTATTTTCTCATATATTGCTTTTGTATGCTTATATAGGGCAGGTAAAAATGGGTTAAAAACCCAACGGCAGGTGGGTCCATGTTTCGGTCAAGGCGAACAGAACCTAAAAACTTGGACCCAAATCTCTCTCTCCCTCTATCTCTCTATCTCTCTTTGCTACTTATTTACGTTTTGTTTTGAATGCCGCTAACTTAGGATTAGAAAACTCCAAATCCCCACCGAGCGCCTTTTAATTTATCAAACTTAAAACGTAAAAAATTGAATCTTAAAGCAATAGACGTTTCAAATAGTTCGTTTAGAGTTAAAATTAAAAGTTTAACTTCAATGGAATTTTAAAACAATAAATGTTGAAAAACTTGTAAATTTGTCTAAATGAAACTTTAATAAGTTCAACTTCAAAATTGCAAAAGTTAAAATAAATAGTCAAATAGCTAATCGCCGGAAAATCGTATTTAACGGAGTGTCTTAGGTGCCTTCAACACCTTCCTAAGACACTAATATGAATCCCGAACCCCCTAAATATTTTTCAAAACAATTTTCCTGTTTTAAGTTTTTTAGAAAAATAAGTTTTCTTAATTTTCTCAAAATTAAGTGGCGACTCCTAAAAGTCGAAAATATCTTTAAAAAATAAAACAAACTCTTTTCGAAATACATTTTTCGATAAAAAAATGGCCACGAAAGTTGGTATGGAAGACCAATATACCTATGACAATGATGCATTGCTGTAGAAAAACTGAATAAGCAAGGATTGCAGTTGGTAAACAAATGCTATTTTGCAAGACAACTCAGGAGACAATCAACAACCTGTTTCTTAACTTCCCTTGAGCATATGATCAATGGAACATGTTCCTATGTTTTTTTCTCAAATGTATGTTGGTGATGCCACAAATATTAAGAGATGCCAAGATGTCTTGGTGTCTATAGATAATATTAATTTATTTTCTATCAGTTGAAATCTATAACATAATTTATTTTTGAAAGTATGACCAATTAGTGATTCTTACTAAATGCAGGTAGATGTATTAATTTTTCAATATAAAAAAGAGAATTGGAATACCTCAACTAATGTAGAAAGTTTTCTTTTTTTCTTCAATAATAAAAGATATGACCTTTGTTAAAGTGAAAATCTAGGAGCCTAGGGTCATACCCAGGCCCTTGAAGAAAATTTGTATCGTTGTAACCACTGAGCTATATCATTAGTATATACTCTACAATATCAAAATTTAACTTGCATATTCATAAATAAATTCATCAAGGGTGTTCATATGAAAATCCTTGAATGTGTGTAGCACTGCCCATGTTAATAATTCTTCTTTATTTCGCATCCACGGTTTGAAAATCCATGAATATGTAATTTCCTTTTTTTATAGTCATATTTGTCAAGTAGTGTGTAACCTGGTTCTCTTCCACATTATATGCTGATATTTGTGTTGTTTACCTTGTAAGCAACACTAATTTCTTCAATTATTTCATTTATTATCCACAAACTTACTAAATAGTAATCATATTTATGGAAATGAATAAGGTAGAAATTGTATATGAAGAATGATTGATGAATGAAATAAATAAAACTTCCACACCAAGAATATATTTGCATCTGATGTAATTTTTTTTTTCTAATTTTGATGTCCTCATTTTTTATTTCAATGATGTTGCTCTTCAACATAATTTAAGAGAAAATTTAAGTTCTTTGACATTTTTAATCTCATAGTAACTAGAAGCTATGTATGTTTGATTTTGGGTGGAGAGCTCCTTGAACCTCTTTACAAAATTAAATTTAGTCATAATTTTGGCTAACAAACTATAAAATTGATTTTTTTTTAAAATCTAAGGAATATTATTATTTTGTTCTCTTTGAATCATTATATTTCAAAGAAAACAAGCGAGCTATTTATCATTAATTTTTGCATAGTGGTGTTTTTCAATGGAAATTTCTCATTACTTTTTTTATTGAGGTACTTTACTTTATTTTAGCTGCTAAGGACCTAGAAGTAATAACACATGTTAGGGTATGACTAAAGTATCCATCACTTTATGAGAGTATCATCATCACGAAATAAAAAGTGACTAGTGATCAAGGTGCCTCTTAACATATATTTTTAAATCAGAGATTTATGTTCATAGGAATGTATGCAAATGCAATATAATAATACTTAAATATACATAGAAGTGTAAGATAAAACATATTTTTTTAGTAACTATAATATTTTTTTTCTACCCAATATTAAGAATTGAGATGAAGGAGGAATGATTGGAGCGACTTTTATGTTTTGTACAACTTCAACATATGAAGTGTAAGAATGCTTTTCTGCAATTGATTATTAGTGTTTCGAATAATATTATTTTCATGCTTTAAGCATGAAAATATTTTGTCTCCTTATGATTTAGAGAACATAATAGTCCTTATCCGTTATGATAACATGATTGAACTTATAATTAATTGGTTGAAGTGTTGAAAAGAAGATTAATTACTATTGAACTATGAATTTCAAGAATTTTGTTTTTCATTATTATTTATATAAGAGGAAATATTAACTCTCTCTAATTTCAGCTTCACAGAGTTATGTTGATAAAAGTGACGATCAGAATCTTTGGTATCCTATAATTCAATACCATGCTATATTCTCCTTAATGTTTAGTTCATCCATGTTATAACAGACAAGAACAATTTACTTCCCTAGATCTAAAGAACATGTTAGGTTGGCATGTTAAAGATATGAATATTTTTGTTATTGGAAACACTAGTAGTTAACTAGAGATAAGTGCAAGTCATAATAGCAGAAAAAATCATTTTCGCTAATTCCAAGGTAAAATATTTATTATTCTAAAGTAGTATAAGAGATAAAAACCACTTCAATCGTGCTTGTTCCATCTCAATACTTCTCTATAAGTAGGAAAAAGATGAATTATAGTTACAATCAAAAGATGATTTTTTTTTTTACATTTCTATGAATATGAATCTTTATAATATTGTGTCGCCATATAAAATAAAAACATACATATCTTTCTCTATTGACTGTTTGAATATGTTATATATGTATCTTTGTTTGGAGATGCGATATTATTCATTAAGTTGATTTTTTCAGATCTTCATAGTTAATGCAACAAATTCTTTATGGGTCTGGGGTGAATGAAGAAACTTGAAAAGTTGATGTTGAAGATGATATCTGAGAGCAATACCTTGCATTTATTATTGTGAACGCCTAATTATTTACCAAAATATAAAGAGTCAAACACCAATTTTTTTTAAAAAAAGGTTATATTTAAAATAAAATAAAATAATAATAATAAATTGTAAATTAATAAAACTAATAAGATCAATTATAGTTTAATAATAAAAAAAATTAATAAATAGAAGTTGGGAATTTAAGTTATTTGTTAATTATCTAGTTTAAAAATAATAATAATATAGAAAATATTATGAAAATGTATAGAAAAAGAAAAGAAAAGTGGAGTCCTAAAGATTTCAAATTTGTTTACCTTATCCTAATTATTCCCAACTTTCTAACTTATTTTACGAAAAAGTCTCATCCCATTAATTTTGATTTTTCTTCTTCTTTTAGACGTTCCTTTTGATTTTGTTAAACATTTTTTTGTTAATTTTCTATTATTATTATTTATTTATTTTAAATCCTTATCTCAACCCCAATTCCCTCAACAATATTTCAAACTAAATCCTAATCCAACTCTATTACTATCCTTTTAATTAGCATCAAACTCTCAGCCAAATTATTATAAAAACACGTTCAGTTGAGAAGAAAAGGGATAGACACAGATACACAGATACAAAGAAATACAGAGAGGAAAAGAGAGATATAGAGAAGAAATACAAAGAGAAATATAGAAAAAAAAACGAGTTATTTCTTTTGAGAATTAGGTTAGAGTTAGAGATTTGATCGTGATTCTGAATTCGTGGATAACAGCTCGCTTTTTTCGTATCAATTTTCGCAGCGAGGTAACTATAATTTCTCGCATAATCTAAATAATATTATTTCTATGAAAAGTTGATTTCAATAGCATGAAATACTTCAAATCACATGTATTATATTGATTATTGCTACGTTGTTATTATTATTATGTTTTTTTAGATCGATTTTGCAATATTATGCCGCATATTGAATTGTTGAATTTAACCGTATTAATATATCTTTTTGTCTATTTTCACTTTAGAAGATTTTATTGGATTTATTATAGACTTGTTAGATTAGGATATATAAATAATTAGTAATTTTTTTTTATCTAAGTAGAATTGTAAATTTCATCTAGAGATTCATGATAAATTAGTGATAATTACTATTAATAATTATAATAAATTTTTTTAGAAAAATTGTATAAAGAAAACAAAAGAACAAAATAAATAAATGAATAAACAAATAAAAAAATAACAAGAAAGCCTAAAACATAAAAAGAAAAAAAAACAACGAAAAAAAAAGAAAAGAAAAAATATCAGATTTTTTTAAAAGGAAAACAGAAAATTAAAAAAAAAAAAATGAAAGAAAAGAAACGTGAAAAAAAAAAGAAAATATAAAAATTTAAAAAAAAACAGAAGAGAAGCAGAATGAGAAAAAATATATATATAAAACAAAAAAAAACTTAAACAAGAAAAAAAAAGTAACAAAAATTCTTTAAAAAAAAAGAAAGAGAAGAAGACAAAATTTATAAAATAATAATATAATAAAAATAATGATAAAATAAAATAATAAAAACAAAAGAAAAAGAAGCAGACTTACAGAAACAGAATTTTTTTAAAACAAAAACGTGCAGAAAAAAAACGTGAAAAAAATAATTAAAAAAACAAACAGAAAAGCGTAAAGAAAATAAAAAGATATAAAAGCATAAAAAGATTATTTAAAGAAAATGAAAAATACAAATATAAAATTTTTAAAAAAAATGAAGAAAGACCATTTAAAATAAATAAACCAATTTAAAATAAGTTTAAACTAAATCTGAAAATAAATAACAATTTTATTATTAAGTTAAATAATATAGTGTCAAAAAATTAAGTTAAGTCATATTAAAAGTCAATAAAGCGACCGTGCTAGAACCACGAGATTCGAGGGGTGCCTAACACCTTCCCCTCGGTCAACAGAATTCCTTACCCGAATTTCTAGTTCGCAGACCAATAAAATAGAGTCAAATTTTCTTTTGATTAGGGATTTAAATAAGGTGACTTGGAACACCAAAACTCAATTCCAAGTGGCGAGTCTGAATAATAATTATCCCTTTTCAAAACGTCACTTTAATTGGAAAAACTCTTTTTCTTTTCAAAAAATAAAAATCAAATAATATCTTGAGAAAAAAAGGGGCGTGACAGATGGCGACTCCGCTGGGGACTAACTAGAGTTCGAGCTTTAAATATTAATTTATGTATGACTATGACTTTTATATTTACGATATTTGGATATTGTATTTATTTTAACTTAATATGCTAATTGTTTATTTATTTAATGTTTTAATAATATTTGAATTGCTTCTTTCCCGAACGATTCTGAGTCTTCAATAAAAATATGATGGGAATTGCAACTATGCACCCCACTTCTGTCAAGATAGCCAGTGGATCTTCGGTCCATGGTGAAGGATATGTAGTCACACCATTTTAGGATAGGGAGCACCCATGCAGAAAGGCGGAAAGCGCTGCTACCGGTACGTTGCTACTCTCTCACTCGAGTTGTCCGCTCGTTTTACAACCAGTCTAGATATCTTAACTTAGTAGAATTGAAACTTTCAGACATGAAATCCTTACTAAGTTCAGATTTATTTGCATTGTGTGGATGTAACTTAGCGGAATTTAGCATAGGGGCCCAATTTGACTAAGACAGATATCTATTCGTGAGACCATCATGTGAATTTTTTGTACTACTTGTTGCATCATGTGAAGACTGTAACAAAATATTGACCGGCTTTAGGATAATCGACTAAAGAAATAAATATCTATTTTCTACCCATTTTCAACCAATGATGCAAAATAAACAAATTAATACACATATATACATACACACCTAATCCTCAATTTTATTTTTCACTTTTATTAAAATAATAAATATAATATATATATATATATATATATATATATGTCTTTTAAATTGTACATATAAGAAATTTTAAAAGTTTTCTTATATCACTTTAAACGAAGAAAAGAGTTGCATTTGTCAACAAATTTCAATTTGAATGAACTACGCACACCTGATCCTCACCTTGATGAGATACGTAGGCAACCTTCCTTGGGTTCGGTGATCCTTATTTAAAAATTTAAAAATTAAAAAAATATCTTAATTATTATTTAAAAATTAAAAAATGAAATAATATGTGTATATATTAAAAAGGGAATTTTTCCTTAAGAAAACATATTTACTTATATTTTGGAACTACGTTAGACCTGATTCTTGTTTAAACAAGATACGTAGGCAACCTTATTGTGAGGTTCGGTCCAAACGAGAAAAAAAATCCAAAAAATTCTAGTCACATAAACTGGGGCAAAAAAAATAGATTTTTTTTCTTTGACTTGGTTGGTAACAACATGCTTAGGATTATGCATAAAAAAAAAGGTGTTAAACTATTTGGTAAGACATCAACTTTGTTGTGAACTATAGACTTCTATTGACATCTCTTAATACATTTATGTCATATTTGAGAAATTATCTTGTTTAAAGTATTGATAAAATAAATTTGACCTCATTGTTTCAAATGCATTGTGTGGTGAGCTTTACGACGTAAAATTCAAAGTCATGATTTTGCTGATCTAGAACTTAGCCCGAATGTTGGTTGAGACGAAATTTTGAGCAATATTTAACTTGAGAAAGGATTATAGACTTTCTTTGAATCGATTGTGCCTTTCAAGCCTACCGAATGACATTTATCTACAGAACTCCCATTTCGACCTTGAAAGCTTTTTATTTGAATAACCATATCTTAGCATATACCTTTTGAGTGTAAAAATGCACTAATCCCTTTATCTCACCTCCTTGAGCGCACTATGAAATATCTATATAACATCAAAGACCTAAGTTGGGTAACGAAGTTAAAAAAATCAAATATGTCCAAAAAAAATATAGAATGAAAAATGAAACAAAAACCTCCAACAAAAAGGAGAGAAGATCAAAAAAATGAAAAGAGAAAAAAAATGAAAAAGACCTTACAAGAAAACAAAGGTCAAATGCAAAAACGAAAAAAAAATATCAAAAGCATCGTGCGAATTCTAAGGAGGAAATAGTCACTTTATCTCAAATGAATATCCTACCTTTCCCTTAGACTACATTACAAGCCAATGACAAGTCCTATTTGATCTCATCTTTTATGTTCTCATATTAGTGGATGCTTACATGAGGGCCAAGCATATGGTATCTTAATCTCATGCATTGAATATCTTTCTGAGTGGGAGTGACTTTCAAAAATGTCCTACGATCTAAATTATTATATTGTGTGAAGTAGGACTTTCATATATTGAGAGTGCATTTGAAACATGAGGATACGAATAATTCTATCTCTTAATTTTGACCAGATAAATTGATCTTGTAATTACTTAAATATATTTGAGATACAATTTGAAACTATATACATTACTCAAAGTTGACCTCAAATTTATTTAAAAGTCGTTGAATGTAGTTCATATGCATAATACTAATTGTTGGTACCAACTAAAGTCAAAGCATTATCAAACATGAACTAATTCTTTTTCCAATTTTTTCATTCTATTTCTAAACATAAATAAAAAAAAAGAAAAATATTTTTTATTGAACTACGTTCGACCTGTTTCCTAAGAGGATACGTAGGCAGCCCTTCATTGAGGTTCGGTCTAATCACTCAATAAAATAATGATCATGCTATTTCAAATCTCCAAGGGTTGAAACATGACATTGTAGCCTATGGTATGTTACAAAAAAAAACTAAAAAAATAAGAGGGTCTTATGAGTGAAAACTCTCGAGAGAAACATAAGACGACAGTAAAAAAAATAAGAATGTCTACTTGGTAAAAAATCACGAATGACACCATTTATCAAATGATGACATTCCGTCTTGGCATGAGCACAATAAAGATAGAAATAAAGTTATAGGATGAAAGAGCTATACAGACAAATCATGCAAGTAATTCGCTAGAGACAAATGCCGCGATGGTAAGTTTTTGAATCCTTGTCTCTCATATAATATGCAAAAAAAAAAGAATTATTTTTTTTCTTAATAAAATCTGGGGCATTTTATTTTATTTTTAAATTGGTCAATGTACTAATAAAAATAAAATAAATAAAGTAATATTAAATAATAATAATATAAGTAAAAAAAAATAACCCCTATCATTTTTTTCATGTCTTCAGAGGGCACAATAACCCCTAGTTGCATATAGGGCACAAAAATCCCTATATTTATTTTTCATGTCTTCATAGGACACAATAACCCCTGGTTGCATATAGGCACAATAACCCCTATCCTATTTTTCATGTCTTCACAGGGCACAATAACCCCTGGTTGCATATAGGTCACAATAACCCCTTTCATTTTTTTCATGTCTTCACAGGGCACAATAACCCCTGGATTGCATATAGGGCACAATAACCCCTATCATTTTTTTCATGTCTTCACAGGGCACAATAACCCCTGGATTGCATATAGGGCACAATAACCCCTATCATTTTTTTTCATGTCTTCACAGGGAACAATAACCCCTGGATTGCATATAGGGCACAACAACCCCTATCATTTTTTTCATGTCTTCACAGGGCACAATAACCCCTGGATTGCATATAGGGCACAATAACCCCTATCATTTTTTTATGTCTTCACAGGTCACAATAACCCCTGGTTGCATATAGGGCACAACAACCCCTATTTTATTTTTCATGTCTTCACAGGGCACAGTGACCCCTGGATTGCCTATAGGGCACAATAACCCCTATAATTTTTTTGTCTTTACAGGGCACAATAACCCCTGGTTGCATATAGTGCACAATAACCCCTATCATTTTTTTTGTCTTTACAGGGCACAATAACCCCTGGTTGCATATAGGGCACATTTACCCCTATCATTTTTTTTCTTCACAGGGCACAATAACCCCTAGATTGCATATAGGGCACAATAACCCCTATCATTTTTTATGTCTTCACAGGGCACAATAACCCCTGGTTGCATATAGGGCGCAATAACCCTATCCTATTTTTCATTTCTTCACAGGGCACAATAATCCCTAGATTGCATATAGGGCACAAAAATCCTTATTATTTTTTTTATGTCTTCACAGGGCACAATAACCTTTGGTTTCATATAGGGCACAATAATCCCTATTTTATTTTTCATGTCTTCACAGGGCACAATAACCCCTGGTTGCATATAAGGCACACTAACCCCTATTTTATTTTTCATGTCTCACAGGGCACAATAACCCCTGGGTTGCATATAGGGCACAATAACCCCTATTTTATTTTTTATGTCTTGATAGGGCACAATAACCCTGATTGCAATTTGGGTACAAAACTCACTTTCGTCTTTTTCTTTACATTTTGTTATAGGCTACAAAAATATTATTTTATTATTAGTATAGGCTTTTATAGCTTTCATCAATAACTCACAAAATTCCTAGTGCAAACTAGGTAGAAAATTTTATTTTTGTGTGCAGGTTTCTACATAGTACACAAATTTGCAGTTCAAAAATAATAGAATTCATCCTTTCAAGAAAATAAGTTTTCAAGAATATCATGCGGAAGAACGTCAGTAGCTGAAATCAAGTCATGAAGTTCAAGTCTTAAACTCAGAAGTCCAGAGCAAAGTTCGGAATAGATGAATCTACCCAAAGAGGGTGAAGCGATATCTGAGAATCCAAAATGAAGACTTAACACTATCGAAATAGATAGGATTTCATATCTTTCCTTCTGCATTTTGTTTTATTATGTAATAGTTCAAGCTACGAACCGGAATCTCGACAAAACCTCACTCGACTACCTAACTCATTGGAACTACGCCTGACTCCTTATCATCTCAACATAGGATAGTTAGTTTTTAAAAGTTAGGACACAGTCAAATCTCTTCTCTACTATAAATTTTTCGAATAAATATTTCAGTAAAAAAATTAGTCACATTTTTCACGTCTTTGCACGAGAACTCTTCATGTTTTCAAGCAAAGAGGGGCATACTGTGAACACCTAATTTTTTACCAAAATATAAAGAGTCAAACACCAATTTTTTTTAAAAAAGGTTATATTTAAAATAAAATAAAATAATAATAATAAATTGTAAATTAATAAAACTAATCAGATCAATTATAGTTTAATAATAAAAAAAATTTATAAATAGAAGTTGGAAATTTAAGTTATTTGTTAATTATCTAGTTTAAAAATAATAATAATATAGAAAATATTATGAAAATGTATAGAAAAAGAAAAGAAAAGAGGAGTCCTAAAGATTTCAAATTTGTTTACCTTATCCTAATTATTCCCAACTTTCTAACTTATTTTACTAAAAAGTCTCATCCCATTAATTTTGATTTTTCTTCTTCTTTTGGACGTTCCTTTTGATTTTTTTAAACATTTTTTTTTGTTAATTTTCTATTATTATTATTTATTTATTTTAAATCCTTATCTCAACCCCAATTCCCTCAACAATATTTCAAACTAAATCCTAATCCAACTCTATTACTATCCTTTTAATTAGCAATAAACTCTCAGCCAAACTATTATAAAAACACGTTCAGTTGAGAAGAAAAGGGATAGACACAGATACACAGATACAAAGAAATACAGAGAGGAAAAGAGAGATATAGAGAAAAAATATAGAGAGAAATATAGAAAAAAAATGAGTTATTTCTTTTGAGAATTAGGTTAGAGTTAGATATTTGATCGTGATTCTGAATTCGTGGATAACAGCTCGCTTTTTTCGCATCAATTTTCGCAGCGAGGTAACTATAATTTCTCGCATGATCTAAATAATATTATTTCTATGAAAATTTGATTTCAATAGCATGAAATACTTCAAATCACATGTATTATATTGACTATTGCTACGTTGTTATTATTATTATGTTTTTTTTAGATCGATTTTGCAATATTATGTCGCATATTGAATTGTTGAATTTAAC
The DNA here is from genome assembly GCF_036512215.1 of Solanum lycopersicum. Taxonomy (NCBI): domain Eukaryota; kingdom Viridiplantae; phylum Streptophyta; class Magnoliopsida; order Solanales; family Solanaceae; genus Solanum; species Solanum lycopersicum. Next base: position 20,195,728 of record NC_090800.1, read on the forward strand.
CATATTAATATATGTTTCCGTCTATTTTCACTTTAGAAGATTTTATTGAATTTATTATAGACTTGTTAGATTATGATATATAAATAATTAGTAATTTTTTTTTATCTAAGAAATTGTAAATTTCATCTAGAGATTCATGATAAATTAGTGATAATTACTATTAATAATTATAATAATTTTTTTAGAGAAATTGTATAAAGAAAACAAAAGAACAAAATAAATAAATGAATAAACAAATAAAAAAAATAACAAGAAAGCCTAAAACATAAAAAGAAAAAAAAACAACGAAAAAAAAAAGAAAAGAAAAATATCAGATTTTTTAAAAAGGAAAACAGAAAATTTAAAAAAAAAAAGAAAGAAAATAAACGTGAAAAAAAAAAGAAAATATGAAAATTAAAAAAAAAAACAGAAGAGAAGCAGAATGAGAAAAAAAAATATAAAACAAAAAAAAATGAATGAAGAAAAAAAAAGTAACAAAAATTATTAAAAAAAAAGAAGGAGAAGAAGACAAAAATTATAAAATAATAATATAATAAAAAAAATGATAAAATAAAATAATAAAAATAAAAGAAAAAGAAGCAGACTTACAGAAGGAAAATATATATATATATATATATATATATATATATATATATATATATATATATATATATATATATATAAATCTAAAATAAAATAAGAAACAAAAAAAAAGCAGATTTTTCCAAAAAAAACAGAAACAGATTTTTTTTTAAACAAAAACGTGCAGAAAAAAAAACGTGAAAAAAATAATAAAAAAACAAACAGAAAAATGTAAAGAAAATAAAAAGATATAAAAGCATAAAAAAATTAATTAAAAAAAGGAAAATTAAAAAATGAAATACAAATATAATTTTTTTAAAAAAAAAATGAAGAAAGACCATTTAAAATAAATAAACCAATTTAAAATAAGTTCAAAATAAATCTGAAAATAAATAACAATTTTATTATTAAGTTAAATAATACAGTGTCCAAAAATTAAGTGAAGTCATATTAAAAGTCAATAAAGCGACCGTGCTAGAACCACGGGATTCGAGGGGTGCCTATCACTTTCCCCTCGTTCAACAGAATTCCTTACTCGAATTTCTAGTTCGCAGACCAATAAAATAGAGTCAAATTTCCTTTTGATTAGGGATTTAAATAAGGTGACTTGGAACACCAAAACTCAATTCCAAGTGGCGACTCTGAATAATAATTATCCCTTTTCAAAACGTCCCTTTAATTGGAAAAACTCTTTTTCTTTTCAAAAAATAAAAATCAAATAATATCTTGAGAAAAAAAGGGGCGTGACAATTATCTCCCTCTCTCTATATTGTTATTTTTTCTCGATATATTATAGATTTATGTTATTTATTTTCTGACTTAAGACTATTAATAATGTAATTGACACACCCAAAAGATTCTCAGTATAGGACGAACAAGTTTTTTATATAGTTGCCGATGGTAAAAGTGAGTGTGAAATTAATAACGTCGAGGATTATCAAAAACACACAATGCTAATTCATTGCCAGAGATGGATAAATACAAAAACAAAGGACTGCATGCACATGGTCGCACCAACACTGGTTGATTCAATAGATGACTTTTTAATGGTGTCAAAAGCCTTATAACATTCTTCGGTCCATTCAGTTGGTGCATCTTTTCATAATAACTTGAATATGGGCTCCCATATCACCGCTAATTGAGCTATAAATCGAGTGATATAATTCAGTCTCCCAAAGAAATTCATTACTTCCTTCTTAGTATTCGAAGGAGGTAAGCGTTGAATTGTCTTGATCTTGGAAGAGTCAAGCTCAATACATCTCCTGCGAACTAATTTTTTCTCCCCGAGAAACTCATTACTTCCTTCATAGTCTTTGGAGGAGGTAATCTTGAATTGACTTGATCATGGAAGGTTCAAGCTCAATACCTTTTTTTCTATCTATAAATCCTAGTAACTTCCCTTCAGATACTCCAAATGCACATTTGGCTAGGTTTAACTTCAAATCATACCTTTATGAATTATCAAAGAAATTTTCAAGCGTGTCAGGTGACCCGCACTCTCGCACGACATTATGATGACATATTCCCCATACACTGCTATTTCTTGTGGGTCCTATCATAAAAAATTGTGGTCATAGCTCTCATATAATTGGAACCAACATTTTTGAGGTGAAATGACATAACTTGATAATGTTTGACTCCCAAACATGTGATGAGCATTGTTTTTTCAGCGTCTTCTTCATCTATTAAAATGTGGTGGTATCTGGCAAAATAATTCATAAAATATTTAAACTCATGCTTAGCACAATTATCAATGAGTATATGGATATTTCACAAGGGGGGATTGTCTTCTAGACTTTCTTTGTTGATATATCGATGATCCATGCATATCCTGATCTTTACATCATTCTTCACCACTAGGACAATAATAGACAACCTAGTGGGATACTTGGTCACTTCAATGATTATTAATTCAATATTTTTTCCAGACTTCTTCATATATCCTTAAATTCACATTTGGCTTGTACTTGCTGGTTTTCTTCTTTATATGGAAATATTTGATATTAATTGGCAACTTATAGGGAATAATATCTGTGTTCAACTCCATCATATCATCGTAAGACCTTGTAAACACATCAATGTATTTTCTGAGTAGTTTGATCAATTCTTCTTTTTTTGTTGCTTCCTAGTTTACAATGAATCAAATTTATTTTGACCAATTTATCACCTCAAAGGTTTATTGTATTTTTGTCATACAGGTTGGCCCTTTATCATCCTCAAGTTTACTTAAGTCCTCAATTTGTTGTTTAGGTATCATAGTTTAGCCATAATATTCTTCACATTCATCCTCGTTAATCTAACCTGGTTAGCTATATTTCTGACATGTCATAACATTGGTAGTTTTAGATTCATTTTTACTTAATAAAACTACAAATCAACCATGTTAGATAGGAAAAGTTTGAATGAACATATTGGAGGGAAATTTTTAAGAGATAAGATAATCAATTTAACATATACAAGGCTTTGTTTGGAATTTTAAAAGTGCATATAAACTTTTGTCATGACTCCGGTTAATGCGACTAATTTCCTTTTTAAGCATTACGATAGACAGTAAAGTCACATAAATAGTGGTTCAGGGCTTCGTCCGGACAACATCAATATTCAAAAGTAAAAAACTTTGAATATTTTCTTTGTATACTCATATATTCGATGTACATAAGTGGATTGGACATAAAATTTTATATTAGGTTTATCATCTCGGATGGTTGGTGTCTTGGGAAATCCATCGATCGCAACAAAATTTCCTTATCCATTCAACTAGACCATCAATATCAAGATCAAAAGCTTATGCAAAATATGATTGGTACAATCCTGGAATACGCTTTGGTATATTAGAGTGTTGCTTCTTCCTTTTTTTTTTACTTTGAACAATTCTTCCTCTCTTTGGGTATAACCGACTATAGAGTGGAAATTTTCAAATGGAATAGGAAGAGGTTCAAATATGTCATCCATGTCCTTTCCTAGCCCATGCCCAGGTTCAAAACCGCTTCATAGCAGAGTCATGGCATGAATTTTATGCTTCGTGGCATTTGTACTTACAATGTTGTATCATTAAAAAAACATTAATTATATCCACCACGTGAAAGTAAATACCTTGAGAATACTCCTTAATAACTGGAATGGAGAAACCATGGTAACTATGATCACTCACTTCACTGTGGATGACAATTTCATGGTTCTCTCAAATGAATATTCAAGGTTGATTCAATGTGGATGGAACATCTCCGATCGAATCAATCCATGGTCTTCCTAGCAACAAGTGATAGCTTGTGGATATGCCCATCAACTAGAACTTAGTGATAAATTTTGCGTTCCCCATTAGGATGCACAAGTTTACATCCCCCATAGTCTGTCTTTTCGTTCCATCAAATGTTCTTATGTTCATGCAACTTTTCATACATCAAAGTTTAGCTGAGTAAGGGTTAATAATGGAAAAATATTGAATCTTGATCCATTATCAATTAAACTTGAAGGCATAAAATTGAACCTAAATTTGATTGTGAAATACAAGGCTTGGTTGTGCATCACTCCTTCAGCTGTAAACTCCTCTTCCCGAAAAAGAGATTTGATAATTCTTAATGACAAGACTTGCCATAGTGGCAACACTCTTACTTCTTGTTCCCATGATTATATGTTTATCACCAAGTACATTCAACAATGCTTCCGATGGCACTCTAAATTCAATAACAATGCACAAATAGAAATTTGAGCTACGATTTGTCCAAATGATTGCCGATAGAATATTATGTAGACTGCACTCTTCGCAAAATATCTTCAGCATCACCTTCTGTGGTCAGCCTTTTACGACTCTCCTTTCTTCTTATTTCTTGATCCATCTCTTCTAGATCATTAAATCTTCATGAAAGTGTCATTCTTAATGTTGTAGCCCCGTGCACAAAAAACTTTTCTTTAGGCTGGTCATAGTTTCTTTATTCTGCCAAAGAAAATGCATGATAAATTGCAATTATAACCACAAAATCTGGATGGACCTTTACGGTCAATGAAACCAATATTTCTATAAGTGAGTTGACATTTTCTTTACTGGTAGTCCGTTGCTCCCAAATATACACGCAAGTGTACGTGATCACGCTAGCAATATAGTTTCTTTTAAAAATGAGTTATTGTTCCTAAGGGACTTATGAGCAACTTTTATTCATACTTAATTGTATTGTTAAAGAGAAAAACAAGAGTTTGTGATTTATGATTAACTACAATTAATATGCACTAACTTAAAGTAAACAGTGGTGAATGACTTTGATAGAATGTTTCAACCAATTTTAAAAGCAATTCCATGGCTGCAACATATAATGAATATAATGCATCATATTATTGGCTTCAAACAAACTTTAGTTGTCAAAATTATTGGTTTATAGGATTGATAGTATAATCTGGGTTACACACATATCATCGCGTACCCTAATTAGCTATCTAACTACATCGTTGAGCAAACTAACTGGCGAGCATTTATATTTCATCCTCTTTCATAACCAAGGTGTTCGTCTGGGCGTCACACTTGAACACTAATCATCTCAATTTAATGGGTGGAATGAGCTCTCTGTATTTTCTGGTACATCTAATCTCTCATCGGGTCTATTTTAAGATTAGACACTAGGTTTATTTTATGGTGCGCAGGCGTAAAATAGCAAAACAAGAATATACAAGTAATTTGATTGACAACTAAAGATTAATTCATAAAGCCTCATATATTCAACAATCAATTCGTAGATACAACCCCATAACTAGGGCGTTTAGCTACTTATGCGTTTAGTAATCAAGAAAAGATAATCGTTCATACAAAAATCCAAAAAATAGAAGAGTTAAGAGGATCACAAACTTGATTCATGCTCTTTCACACTAAACAAACGTCGAACCCAAACAATGGCAGCCCTAGGATCCATTTATAATAGCATATACAGTTAAGAACAACTCCTACACAAATTCGAACTCCTAGTAAATGTTTACAACTTAGAAAAGTTGAGATATGCCTGGGGCGGCGCGCCTATATGGCGCCTAGCATCATCTGGTACTCAAGTATGTCCTAGCATAGCGCGCCTCAAGAGAGACTCTGAGCGGTAGGCCTTGGTGTGGCGTACCATAAAAGAGGCTCTGAGAGACAAACCTTGGTACGACATGCCTAGCAGTGGGCCTCACCTAGGTGCTTCCATCCTAGCCATTTTCAAGCCCGTCTTTTCTCCTTCTTTCTTTGTTCCAACTCCAAGGAGTTAATGAAATCACTAATCATGTGTGTGAGTGCAATATCATCAAAAGTATATCATAAAATCAAGCTAATAACTTGAGATTTTCCTTTCACATCATCAAATGATGGACAAATATTGACAACTTAGGCATATAAATATGCCTAATATCACCACCCCACATTTATAATTTTGTTTGTCCACAAACAATTTTAAGACTTTCAACTCTTTTTCATAGCCCTTTTCTTTATGAACTCACCTTAAAGTCAACCAAACCTTTTAAATCATGATAATGATCTTACATTGGATGTAAAAATTTTCCACATATACGCCAAGTACAACACATGCTCAAAGAATGACTTTTTTTATCATTTTTTTCCCGGGATAATGCAAACTCATACAAACACATCACTTAGATACTCCTACATATTCCATAGATGCCCTCACTTGTTTATGTTTTTACTTTAACATTTCATATAAGCAATGTCAAAATGACAAGGACTATATTTTTCAAATTAATCATTCAACTCTCACAAGTAAAGTTCTTACTTTCCTCACCATGCCATAAGTGTAGTTTAACTTTCACATTATACTACTCAAGGAATCAACAGGACTTTTGATTGGTTGTAATGTAGGCTTTAGGTAATGGAAGAAATATTTGGAATTCATTATATTTATTCCTCCTCCCTAATTCACATGTTATTATTGAACCAACACCATCCTTCATAACTATTCTTTTCACCTTGTACACACTTCATGACTAAACACCCCTTTATTTCTCCATATTTTCCCTTTTATTTCTTTCACACTTTTTTGATAATGCTTTTGCACTAGCCACCAAGACGCTAGATTTTTCATCCGAGCAAGGTGCACATTTGTCACAACCGGGGAGCACCCCTTTGATGAAACCGACGTCTTCTTCCTCAAAGAAGACTTAGACTAGGCCTTAGCATTTATCATTACATATCATAGGTCGAGAAAATCCAAAAAAATAAAAAGTTTTACACAGTGAAGTATACTTAGACTTCTCATTTATCATATATGGAGTTTACATAGACTCCTCACTTATGAAGTGTACATAGACTTCTAGTTTATGCAATATAGACAATTCATATGAAATACTCTAATACTTGTCTCATATATAAATCATCTATCATAAGAGTATACGAATTTGAGCATAACCCTTACACTAATAAAATATGCCAAATATAGGCTTAGAACAAAGTCTCAAATGATAAATGAAGAAACAATTGTCCATAGACATAACCAACACTCAGAAAGCTAGAAAATGGCATTGTCCCCGGACTTGAGGACTCACCAATAACTTGGGCAAAAGTTCCAAGATTCCTTCAAGTGATATTTATTACTCAATGACCCAAACCTACATTGTTTGGTAAAAGGAAAATAATATGGGTTAGTACACACCCCATAAGGTCACATCATGCAAGTTCATAATCATATATAGCAATTTAGAACAATATCATGTTCATCAAATGAAGTCAACATCATATAAGATCAAAATCATGTAAGTCAACATGTAGATTTCATTCATAACATAAGTACATAAGAATAACCTCCTAGGACTCTCCTCAAGGTCAACTTGTGCAATGTATAGGTCAACCCCCATACTCTTACCTACACTAAGTAGAAACCTAAATCACCCTAGTTAGTGTTCACTTTATTACTTACATTCATTCATTTTACATTCGAGAACAATCTCCTTAACCTACAATAGACCATGTGAGCTAAACATGGAATCCGGTGTCATGAAACCCTACACTGAAAGAAGGTACTCTACTTGACAAGGTAGATCCAAAACATGAACATATTATTCTAGGTGGATCTACTAGCTAGTTTTCCAATAGGGGCAACATAGATAAGGAACTAGGAGATATGTTTTGAAAACCCTCTTTATGCACAATTGCATTATAGTCTATATCATGAGAACCCCGGTGAACCTACCTTTCCTCATTGGGAAGGTACATCTCTTATATCTAGTTCAATAAGTGCTAAGATAAAGTCCCTTTTTGAAATGTCTTTAAGCCAACCTTACACATTAGGTTACAATATAGGCTTTAGAGACTAACCCGTGTATAATCATATCATTAGCTCTTCAGGTATTGCATGAAAACTTCTTTTCATTACAACCCTTCATTAGTGAGATCATCACACCATAGTCATATCGTGATTAGGTACGTAAGAGAAACGCATTCATACTTGCATCATCATACCCCTATCAAGATCTCACAATTCAACATACTCATAACATGCCATCACATTTATCATATCATCATCTTTCTAATCTATTCACATATTATACTTCAATTCAAACATCATCAAGAAATAACCATCCTTATTGAAGTAAAGAACTCATGATCATAAAGGTCTTGTGAAACCGCTTCTAAATTCTCCTTCAAGATCTTACCCTCAATTCCACAATGTTAATCTATAAACTCACTCATCATCATCATCATCATATAATATTGAATTAAACAATAACATATTCAATTCCAACATACCTAATCATCTAAAAGTCCAATTCATAACTAGGGTTAGGGAATATGGGTCATTCATGGATTTTTTCATAGAACTAGGTCAAATAATAAGAAATACAACAATAAAACAATAAAAAATCATAATCTATCAATATAATCCAGATTATTTCAACATTAAATCAATTTTAAAGACAATTCACGAAATTGTATGAAAACCCAAGTTTTAGACATATTTGGAAATCAATTTTGAAGAGCCTCTAGGGGAAAGAAATCCCAAGAGTGAATAACTTCCATACCTTGAGATTTCTTGAAGAATGATGGAATAATTCTTGAGTATTTTAACCCTAATAATCTTTAAATTGGTCATCAATGGTGGTCTTTGGAATAGAGAGAGAAAGTAGAGAGAAGTTGGAGAGAATTGGGTTAAGGAAATTATGAGTTGTTAAGTCAGTTAATGACTTTGGGTGGCTTATATGGTCCTAATAACTATTTAAAACTGTCTCTAACCAGTAATTAATTAACTAAAAAATTTTCTAAACCTCCCTAACTTAACAGAAAACTAGAGAATGAAGTGGAATTTCAAACGATGGAACCCCGTCTACGACTCGTAGACCAAACCGCAACATGTACTGCTCATCCGTGGTTTGTGTCTTAGAATAAATTTTTGAAGATTTTAGGGAGTTAGTTAAGTATGAAACAATGATCTGCATCGGCGGGCCGTTGACCCATCGATGGCTCGTTGTTTGGTTCGTTGATTGCCACTGTGAAATGAAAAAATTTATAATCAAATGTAGGGTAATCTTAGAAGACTCTTACGGTGGTTCTTAAGAAGTCATGCCAGGACGTTTCTACTCTATACACACTCTCACATATATTTAAACCTTTTTACCAAATTTGAATTAATTTTGACTCTTAAAACCCCTTGAAATGCACCAAGGCGCACTAGCTCACCTTTTTCAAATATCCGAACGTCATGGTCGTTTCTTAACGTTTTGACTCTAACACTTCCTAATAAGATTCAATACATTAATTTAGAATAAAAATCAGTGTTTTAAGGATTAGTTCATCTAGTGAGGCTATAGACTAAGTCATTGACTTTCAAAGTGTTACAACATTATCCATGATAGGATCAGTGCCAATGTATGGAGCATAGTCATAAATTAGCCACCCTCCATTTCACTCGAGGTGCACATTGTCACTAAGGAGCAGGGCCAACATAGAATTTTCTTTTTCACAAAATGTAGGAATTCACCCTTAGCTCATCTACCATATTTTCAACCCTTCTTCAAGGAACTTAAGAGGATTAAAATACTTGGTATAAAATAATGGGTTTTGGCTTATCAAATGACTTATCAAATGAACAAGGCCAAAGTCTAAATGGGGCTTCACGAGGGGTAATTTTCATGGCAAGACATACAAGTAGAGTCAAGAATTGGCGATTTCAAAGGAACGCCTCAATCACATTCCTTAAGTCATACAAGCTACTCATTAACAACACACAAAGGAAGTTATAGATACCAAGTTAAGAAAGAACCAATCGATTCTCACCACATATGGCATTATGAAACATATAAGGATATATCAACTTATATTCACTCATACAAATTACATTACGGTACTACTACATGATTAGTCCTATATATATATATACACACACACACACACACACACACACACACACACACACACACACACACATACACACACATATTACAACGTTAACCAGTCATTGTATCTTTCCAAGTGTAACTACACATAAAATTTGGCTAAGTTAATGGGACATAACTTCAAAAGACCAAGGTTCGTTTTGTTAATCAAAATCCTCTATGTGTCTAAGTTTCCCTTAAGATGGTCGTCATGCATCTATCATTGGGAACTGTTCACTCCTAAGACAACTCTAAGAATCGATAAAGAAGTAAATGAATCCTATACGATTCAAAGGGTCAATCCTTAGTTAAAGTACTGAAAACAAACTATAAGGAATCCAAAAGAAAAAATAATAAAAATAACTATAGACTAACCCAAGACTCTATAAAGTAGTAAAAACTATATACAAAGAGAATATCCCACCTTACACTTTAAAGATAAGCATTGTTCTCAGTGCACAAGTAAAGCAAAGTAAGAGGTAGGAATACTCCCTGGGGACTCTAGCCTCGTCATCACCACTGTCGTAAACCAATATGAAATTTGCCTCATCCACAACGTCCTCGTTATGCTCATAATCCATTTCTTCATCACTGGTAGGATCATCATCATCCACAAGTTTCGAAAGGCGAGAACAGTCTTGCACAGAAAGGCTGCACTATCAATGAAAAGATAGCGCTCTGCCAATGCCTCAATTTCATCATCAATGACTAGGCGGCCTCCGATTCTCAACTGCAACTCAGCCATACCAAACATGAGTGCCATAATGATGTCATTGCGGGCTTACCTATCTGGAACCGACAAGACAGGCCTGTGAGATGTGTCTAGAGACTTTGTACGAGTTACATCAACAAACATACCCGTCAGATTTGCGTGCCTAGAAATAGTCATGTGTTCCTCCTCCTTATCAATTCCATAACCCCTTAGAAAATGGGTAATTAACCCCCACATAACAGAATCTCCACCTCAAATCATTCCTAAACTTCATTATATTTTTTTCTCAAAAAAGCCCCCATATAATGGACAGTCCTTTTATCAATATGTAGACAAACAGCACCCTATACCTAGTTACATCAGTTAAGTGTTTAGTAGGTTGGAATGCGCTACAACCTATATTCAACCACACTCTAGCCACCTAACTAAAATTAGCAAAATGGAGTGTATTATGCCTCCCAGTGTCCTTACTCTATCAAACCTAGCATATTATTCAACCCTACACAAAGTATGTCAGATATCTCTATAAAGAGGTTTATCCTTTAAGTCGTTAAACATGTTAGAATCACTATTAGTGGTTCCTAACACCTCATTCAGAACTCATGCAGAAAACTTAATATCTTTCCCCCTCATAGGCACAATCTTATATTTTGTTTCAGCTAACCAATTAGCATAAAATTCTCTCACCAAAGTCAAATTGCAATCTCCGGGATTTTGAAACATAAACCAATCCTAACTCATTCACAGTTTTATATCTAGCTAGAAATTGAGACTGTAACGTTCATTCAATTTTCATAACCCATGTATTTTTTTCCCTTTGACATTCAAACCATTTCCAGCAATATCGTTCCACCACCTTTTTGCTAAATATTTGTGCTAGTTCCCTACCACTAAAGGATCTAAAAGTTTCTTTCTTCTGGTTTCTCTTTGAACCCGTCACATTATTTACTTTGAGATCCATTAGAACTTGTTAAGCAGAGAAAACTGAAAAATAAAAACAAATAATAAAATTAGGGTAGGGGTTCGATATGGGTAGTGATTAGTTGAGGAGAAGAGAGATGTGGGAATAGAGAAGAAAAGAAAGTGGAAAAGTGATGGATTTATAGAGGGTGAGGGGGAGAGGAAGGGTTGGGAGATTTAATGGTGGATGTTAATGGATTTAGTAGGAGGTTGAAGAAAGAGTTGGAAAATAAGAAGAAGAAGAGTTGAAGAGAATTTTAGGGGTTGGGTCGGTTGGAAGGTGGAGGTGAATGTGTGATTTTGGGAGTTTAATTGGAATGGGTCAGGTGAAAACCATGTCAAACCTAGAATTTATTAAAAAATGAGTGTTGAGGCGATGGTGGGGTGGCACACCCTTATCGCGCCTAAAAAGGTGCTTTGTCCATCTTGTCTTAGCGCGACACACCTGCTAATGCTCCAACTTGCACGCTCGAGGTGCGATGGCTGCCTGACGTGGAATGTCCTTTGAGGTATCCAGCCAGACACGCCATGTAAATTTATTTTTGTAACTAAGTTATAGATAATGAAAATTTCTAAGTTACTAAGGCTTACCTATAATCTAGAAATCTAAACTGAGATAAAAACATAAAATTTCAAGAATTGAAAAACAACTACCTTTCTATTACATAAGTCCATGCGTTGCCTCCCATGTAGAGATTGATTTAACATTGCAACATGATGCAACTTGAATCATTCATCATTTAGGTGAAGATCCTCAAGATAACGATCCAAATCATCACCAAAATAGTGTTTAACTCTCTATCGATTGACCAAGAACGTGAGGCTAGTTTCACCTTGCAGTTCAACTGCACCATGCTATGTCATTCTCACCACTTTGAAAGGACCATACCTCTGCGATTTAATTTTTGCGGGGAGCAACTTTAGTCGCGAGTTAAATAGTAATACCTTATATCCCAAATTAAAGGTATAAGTGCTTGTTATGCCACCCATTTGTCTTTTTTTATAAATCTAGGAATTCTGATAGGCATGGAGCCTAAACTCTTCAAGTTCATGCAACTGATTCACTTTTTTTTCCGACTAGCTTGGGGTCCATGTTTAGCTTCTTAATTGCCCAATAAGCGTGATGCTCTAATTCTGCCAGAAGCGGACATGTTTTTCCAAATACGAGCTGGTAGGGAGAAGTCCCTATATGTGTTTTGTATGCAGTCATGTACACCCACAATGCATCATCTAACTTCTCCGACCAGTCATTCCTTTGTGCATTCATCAGTTTTTGCAAAATATTCTTAAGCTCTCGATTCGACACCTCCTCCTGGGCACTCATTTGAGGGTTATAAGTTGTAGTAACCTTACGGAGAATACCATACTTAGCAATAAGGCTCTTAACAAGATGGTTAATGAAATTCTTACCTCCATCATTTATTATTGACCTTGGAGTGACAAAATGAGTGAAGTTGTTCTTCTTGATGAACTTGATTAGCACCCTTGAGTCATTAGAAGGAAGAGCAATTGCCTGGACCCATTTTCTCACATAATCTAACGTAACAAGTGTATATAGGTTTCCATTTGATGATGGGAATGGACCCATACAGTCAATACCCCACACAGCAAGGCATCTCATATCTTCTTCAAATGGTACCCAATCTTTGGCACCTATCACATCCTTTTACAAAAGCAATAGAACTTTAAACAACTACGGCCAAAAGAAACAAGATTGTAGTACCTTATGAGTAGGGTACTCCCCTACATGATGTCACGACCCAAATCCGGGCCACGACTGGCACCCACACTTACCTTCCTATGTGAGCGAACCAACCAAATCTAAACCTTAACATTTCAATATAATATCAACAAAAGTAATGCAGAAGACTTAAACTCATTAATAAAATCAATAACTATTATTATCCCCAAAATCTGGAAGTCATCATCACAAGAACATCTACGATCAAATAACTAAAGTAAGAGTATTCTAAAAGCTAAAAATACATAAGAAGCTAGTCCATGCCGGAGGTTCAAGGCATCAAGACTTGAAGAAGAAGATCCAGTCCAAGCTAGAAGCATTAGCTCACCCTGAATTTCCGATGTAGTAAGACTGGCTTGAATTACTGTTGAGTTGAAGACGATGGCACGTTTGCTGCACTCCACAAGTAAACAAGAAGAAAACATAAAAGTAGGGGTCAGTACAAAACACGGGTACTGAGTAGATATCATCGGCCAACTCAAAATAGGGAACAGTATATATCAAATAATATGATAAATCAACTATAAAACTCAACATGTAGCAACAACAAGTACTATAATCATCAATAAGTACCATCAAGTTCATCCATGAGGGCTCAAGCCTCAATACCATACTCATTTGGGAATTAAGTTTATTAAGTTGAGTATATTATCATCTTTCAAGATTCATTATCTTTCTTCCTCTTGTGTCGGTACGTGACACTCCGATCCCCTACTGCTATGTGTCGGTACGTGACACTCCGATCCCCTAATTTTACGTGTCAGTTCGTGACACCCGATCCCCTATATGTGTCGGTACGTGACACTCCGATCCCCTATATGTGTCGGTACGTGACACTCCAATCCCCTATATGTGTCGGTACGTAACACTCCGATCCCCTAATTCTACGTGTCGGAACGTGACACTCCGATCCACTAATACTATGTGTCGGAACGTGACACTCCGATCCACTAATACTATGTGTCGGAACGTGACACTCCGATCCACTAATACTATGTGTTGGAACGTGACACTCCGATCCACTAATATCATTCTGTAAATCATCAAGCCTTCTCTATACCAAGGCATCATCAATCCCGTTACTTTAATTCATCAAGCCTTCTTCTATACCAAGGCATCATCATTAATAATGTCTATTAAAGTTTCTTTTCAAGATTTGGGATTCAATATTTTCATCATGCTTATCTTATCACAATCACATAATCATATTCATGCAAACATACCATTAAGCATATAGTAGGGTTTACAATACTACCAATACATATCATTCACTATTAAGAGTTTACTTATGAAGCATGAAAACCATAACCTACCTCCACCGAAGAATTGAAATCAAGCAAGTTAATCCTCAAAGCTTGGTGTTTTCCTCTTCTTCTCGATCGTTTCTCTCTCTCCCTTCTTGTTCTTTCTATTTTCTTATTCAAACCCTCTTTCTTTTACCCTAATTAGTATATAATTAAGAATAAAAGATGGCAATAATACCCCACTAATTAACTTAGGGTTACCTCTTTTAACCCCCAAGAATTTGAGTTATTAATATAAACCCACGAACTTTATAATTAAGGCAAGAATAGTAAAAAACGTCCCTTAAAACTTAACCATAAATCCGACTCCAACTGGGATTACGCAAGCTGTGATGGGACGTCGCGCCTGTGACGGTCCGTCCTGCTGTCCGTCGCATTGTTCAGAAACTGGATTTTGGGTGAATGGCCTTTGACGGTCCGTCACACCTGTAATGATCCGTCCTGCCACTCCGTTACGTAGTTTAGAGAGTCGATTTTCAGTACCCAATTTTAGATTTTCTAAGTGTTTTGATACGAGACCCTGCGACGGTCCGTCGTGCCCATGACGGTCCGTCGTTGGGTTCGTCGCCTCAGCCTGTTTTTCCAGAAATAAAATCTGCTGCTCAAACGACTAAACAGGTCGTTACAATAGATACCAATTTACCCATCGTTCGTCCTCGAACGATCACAAGAAGAAAAACAAGGGCGAGAAGGAGTACCTGAATCTTTAAACAGATGTGGGTATCTTTCTTGCATATCTGCCTCCTTCTCCCAAGTGGCTTCTTCAACCGGTCGATTCTTCCATTGCACCTTGATGGATGCAATCTCTCTTGACCTCAACTTGCGAATTTCTCTATCTACAATAGCAACAGGCTCCTCCTCATAAGACAAGTTCTCATCAAGCAAAACTGAATCCCAACAGATAATGTAGTTTCCATCCCCAGGGTATCTTTTCAACATCAACACATGGAATACCGGATGTACTCCGGACAGCCCTGGAGGAAAGGCTAACTCATAAGCCACCTCTCCTACTCGCTTAAGTACTTCAAATGGTCCAATGTACCTTGGACTTAGTTTACCCCTTTTACCAAACCGCATCACCCCTTTCATTGGTGAAACTTTCAACAAGACTTGTTCACCCTCCATGAACTCTAAGTCTCTAGCCTTTCGATCTGCATATTCTTTTTGTCTACTTTGCGCTGCTAGAAGCTTTTCTTGAATAGACTTCACTTTTTCCATCGAATCCCTTAAGAGATCAGTACCCCAAGGTCTAACCTCAAATGCATCAAACCAACCAATGGGAGACCTACATCTCCTACCATACAATGCTTAAAATGGAGCCATATCAATTCTTGAGTGATAGATATTATTGTATGAAAATTCCGCTAAGGGTAAGAAGCTATCCCAATGGCCACCAAATTCTATCACACACGCACGAAGCATATCCTCCAAAACTTGAATCGTTCGCTCAGACTGACCATCGGTCTGGGGATGGAACGCTGTACTAAGGTCCAACCTAGTACCCAATTCCGCATGCAATGTTTTCCAAAACTTAGAAGTAAACTGCGTACCTCTATCTGATATGATGGATAGTGGAACCCCATGCAATCGCACCACTTCCGAGATGTAAAGTTTGGCTAACTTCTCTGCATTGTAAAACACCTCAACCGGAATGAAGTGAGCAGACTTAGTTAACCTATCAACAATTACCCAAATAGAATCAAACTTTCCCAATGTCTTGGGAAGACCAACCACAAAGTCCATTGCAATTCTCTCCCACTTCCATTCAGGAATGGGCATTCTCTGAAGTGTTCCTCCGGGCCTTTGGTGTTCATACTTTACTTGTTGACAGTTTGGACATTTGGCAATAAAATCCACAATGTCACGCTTCATTCTACTCCACCAAAAGTGTTGCTTTAAGTCACGGTACATCTTGGTTGCACCCGGATGTATCGAATACCTCGAACTATGAGCCTCTGTCAGAATAGTGTTGATCAAATCATCGACGCGGGGTACACATACCCTTCCCTTGATCCTCAAAACACCTTCCTCATCTATTTGTGCTTCCTTAGCCTCTCCTCGCAATACCTTATCTTGAATTCTGCGCAGTTTCTCATCATCAGACTGTCTTCCCTTAATCTTGTCAAGGAAGAAAGATCTTGCCTCCACAGACGCCAACAATCCTCCCTTCTCATTTACTTCTAATCTCATCAAGTCATTAGCTAGAGTCTGAACCTCTCTAGCCAGTGGGCGTCTAGAAGCTTGCAAGTGAGCTAGACTTCCCATGCTTCCCGCCTTTCTACTTAAAGCATCCGCTACAACATTCGCCTTCCCCGGATGATACAAAATGGTGATGTCATAGTCCTTCAGTAGTTCCATCCATCTTCTCTGTCTCAAGTTCAAATCTTTCTGAGTAAAGACATACTGTAGGCTACGATGATCCGTATAGACCTCACACTTAACCCCATATAAATAGTGTCTCCATTGCTTTAATGCAAACACTACCGCAGCCAATTCCAAATCATGAGTTGGATAGTTACGTTCATGCACTTTTAATTGTCTTGAAGCATAAGCAATCACATTCTTCTCTTGCATTAGCACTGCACCCAAACCCGAATAGGATGCATCACAATAAACAATGAAGTTCTTACCCTCTACTGGCAAGGTAAGGATAGGTGCGGTAGTCAACAAAGTCTTGAGCTTCTGAAATCTTTCCTCACACTCATCCGACCATACAAATGGAACATTTTGCTTAGTCAAGTTCGTCAGTTGGGAAGCAATAGAAGAGAATCCCTTGACGAATCGGCGGTAGTAGCTAGCTAACCCAACAAAGCTCCTTATTTCTGACACATTAGTAGGTCTTACCCAATTCTTCAGTGTCTCAATCTTAGAAGGATCCACCATCACTCCTTCTTTAGAAACCACGTGCCCCAAGAAGGACACTGCATCTAGCCAAAACTCACACTTAGAGAACTTGGCATAAAGCTTTTTCTCCCTCAACATTTCCAACACCATTCTCAAATGCTCTTCATGTTCCTTCTTGCTCTTTGAGTATACCAATATATCATCAATAAATACGATCATGAAAAGGTCCAAATATGGCTTAAAAATCCCGTTCATCAAGCTCATGAACGCAGCAAGGGTATTGGTAAGACCAAAAGACATCACTACAAATTCGTAATGCCCATACCTCGTTCGAAAAGCAGTCTTTGGCACATCCGTTGCCTGTATTTTCAATTGATGATAACCGAATCTCAAGTCAATCTTAGAGAAGACACAAGCACCTTGTAACTGATCGAACAAGTCATCAATGCGGGGAAGAGGATACTTGTTCTTTATGGTTACCTTGTTTAGTTGTCGGTAGTCTATTCACATTCAAAAACTCCCATCCTTCTTCTTTACAAATAAAACCGGAGCACCCCAAGGAGATGCACTTGGTCTAATAAAGCCTTTGTTTAACAACTCTTGAAGTTGGGCTTTCAACTCTCTTAACTCCGCGAGAGCCATTCTATATGGGGGTATCGAAATGGGGCGAGTACCCGGTTCAAGGTCAATACAGAAATCAATATCCCTATCTGGTGGCATACCAGGAAGATCTGCAGGGAACACATCCAAAAACTCGCGGACTATCGAAACCGACTCAATCGAAGGTACTTGGGTAGTGTCATCCTTGAGATGTGCCAAGAAAGCTAAACACCCTTTACTAACCATTTTCTTAGCACGAAGAAAGGAGATGATACGCACCGGATTGGAAGTGTAGTCACCCTCCCACACTAACGGATCTGTCCCAGGCTTGGCTAACGTCACCGTTTTAGCATTACAATCCAAGATCGCAAATTGCAGAGAAACCCAAGTCATACCCAGAATTACATCAAAATCGACCATTTCTAAGATAACCAAGTCTACATAAGTATTGCTCCCCACAAAAGTTACAAGACAAGACCTATACACCCTTTCAACTATCACAGACTCACCCACCGGAGTAGAAACACGAATAGGTATGTCAAGCAATTCACAATGTAAATTTAGACCATTAGCAAATGAGGAAGATACATAAGAAAACTTGGATCCAGGATCAAACAATACAGAAGCCATGCAATCACAAACGAGAAGATTACCTGTGATGACAGCATCAGATGCCTCCGCTTCAGACCGCCCAGGGAAAGTGTAACAATGGGCCCTATCGTTCGTCTGTCCGTTGCCCCTACCATGTTGTGATGTAGTGGCCCCAGTTTTCCCATTACCTCTGCCGTTTTGGTGACCACCACGTCCTCCAGAATAACGGCCTCTACCATGACCACCTCTACCTCTAGCTATTGGGGGTCTATAACTTTGTCTGGGACAATTTTTCCTAATATGTCCAATCTCCCCACATCCATAACATTCTCTGGAGTCAAGCATAGGCCCCTCGGAGAAGTGTTGACCGGTCTGAGGTGGTCCCCCAACTACAGTCTGTAGTGAAGACTGAATTGGTCGGACTGAGTAACTCCCCGAACCCTGTCCTCTAGTGTAAGAACCATTAAACTCACCTCCCTTTCGAAACCTTTTTGATGTCGATGTTGTGGTGAAGTCGTCTGGCTTCACTCCTTCCACTTCTATCACAAAGTCTACCACTTCTTGGAAGGATTTTGCCATTGCCGCTATCTGTAAGGCTGAAATCCGCAATTCTGACCTCAACCCCTTCACAAACCGGCGAATCCGCTTTTGAGGACTGAAACAGAGTTGAGTGGCATATCTGGATAGTGCACGGAACTTAGCCTCATAAGCATTAACCGACATCCTACCTTGCTCTAGGCTCAGGAACACATCCCTTTTCCTATCCCTCATAGTCCGGGGGATATACTTCTCCATAAACAAGCTAGAGAATGAGGCCCAAATCATAGGTGGTGCCTCTGTCGGTTGACAGTCAACATGGGATCGCCACCACATTTTGGCGTTCCCTTGAAACTGATAACTCACGAACTCAACACCAAACCGTTCTACTATACCCATCTTGTGTAGTAGCTCGTGACAGTCAACCAGAAAATCATAAGCATCCTCCGATTCAGCACCCTTGAAGACTGGAGGTTTCAATTTCAAGAACTTACTGAAAAGTTCATGCTGATCACTTGTCATTACAGGCCCTGTAGTCAGACGAGGAAATGTTCCTATTTCCAATGGAACATCCATGCGGGGAGCCATAGTAGCCGCATGTTGTACCTCCAGAGCCTGAGGTGCTGGTGCAGAAAACACTGGGGGTGTCTGGCCCTGATCAGATAACCCTCTAAGATAAGCCAGAACCTGATTGATCATCTCTGGGGTAAGTTGGGGTGGCAATCCCTCATTCTGCACTTGTTTAGTTTCCCCATCCTCCCCTTCTCTTATTACTTCCTCAGTCGGTGGAGGAGTCACTGCCCTAGTATCAGATAGGCTAGGCGCTCGTCCTCTTCCCCTAGAGGACGTCCTCCCACGACCTCTACCACGGCCCCTTGCCGCTGTTCTTCCTCGAGCCACAACCCCAGTGGATGGCTCAGTTGTTTCTTGTCTGGCCAGTGTTGGTGTTGGCGTAGTCGTTGCTCTAGTTCTAACCATCTGCGAAAGAGAGTGAAGATGGTCAGATACCAATTCGTATAGCCTAGATACCAATTGGACTCAAGTAGTAGCACGAAAGAAAGAATGAAAGAGTGAAATTTTCCTAAAGTCTTATAGCCTCTCAAGGAAAAGTGAAGGCGTCCCCCTACCGTTCCTTAAGACTCTACTAGACCTGTTCTTGTGTGATAAGACCAATGAACCTAGTGCTCTGATACCAAGTTTGTCATGACCCAAATCCGGGCCGCGACTGGCACCCACACTTACCCTCCTATGTGAGCGAACCAACCAAATCTAAACCTTAACGTTTCAATATAATATCAACAAAAGTAATGCGGAAGACTTAAACTCATTAATAAAATCAATAGCTATTATTATCCCCAAAATCTGGAAGTCATCATCACAAGAACATCTACGATCAAATGACTAAACAAAGAGTATTGTAAAAGCTAAAAATACATAAGAAGCTAGTCCATGCCGGAGGTTCAAGGCATCAAGACTTGAAGAAGAAGATCCAGTCCAAGCTAGAAGCATTAGCTCACCCTGAATTTCCGATGTAGTAAGACTGGCTCGAATTACTGTTGAGTTGAAGACGATGGCACGTTTGCTGCACTCCACAAATAAACAAGAAGAAAACATAAAAGTAGGGGTCAGTACAAAACACGGGTACTGAGTAGATATCATCGGCCAACTCAAAATAGGGAATAGTATATATCAAAAAATATGATAAATCAACTATAAAACTCAACATTTAGCAACAACAAGTACTATAATCATCAATAAGTACCATCAAGTTCATCCATGAGGGCTCAAGCCTCAATACCATACTCATTTGGGAATTAAGTTTATTAAGTTGAGTATATTATCATCTTTCAAGATTCATTATCTTTCTTCCTCTTGTGTCGGTACGTGACACTCCGATCCCCTACTGCTATGTGTCGGTACGTGACACTCCGATCCCCTAATTCTACGTGTCGATTCGTGACACTCGATCCTCTATATGTGTCGGTACGTGACACTCTGATCCCCTATATGTGTCGGTACGTGACACTCCGATCCCCTATATGTGTCGGTACGTGACACTCCGATCCCCTAATTCTACGTGTCGGAACGTGACACTCCGATCCACTAATACTATGTGTCGGAATGTGACACTCCGATCCACTAATACTATGTGTCGGAACGTGACACTCCGATCCACTAATACTATGTGTCAGAACGTGACACTCCGATCCACTAATATCATTCTGTAAATCATCAAGCCTTCTCTATACCAAGGCATCATCAGTCCCATTACTTTAATTCATCAAGCCTTCTTCTATACCAAGGCATCATCATTAATAATGTATATTAAAGTTTCTTTTCAAGATTTGGGATTCAATATTTTCATCATGCTTATCTTATCACAATCACATAACCATATTCATGCAAACATACCATTAAGCATATAGTAGGGTTTACAATACTACCAATACATATCATTCACTATTAAGAGTTTACTTATGAAGCATGAAAACCATAACCTACCTCCACCGAAGAATTGAAATCAAGAAAGTTAATCCTCAAAGCTTGGTGTTTTCCTCTTCTTCTCGATCGTTTCTCTCTCTCCCTTCTTGTTCTTTCTATTTTCTTATTCAAACCCTATTTCTTTTACCCTAATTAGTATATAATTAAGAATAAAAGATGGCAATAATACCCCACTAATTAACTTAGAGTTACCTCTTTTAACCCCCAAGAATTTGAGTTATTAATATAAACCCACGAACTTTATAATTAAGGCAAGAATAGTCAAAAACGTCCCTTAAAACTTAACCAGAAATCCGACTCCAATTGGGATTACGCAAGCTGTGACGGGATGTCGCACCTGCGACGGTCCGTCCTGCTGTCCGTCGCATAGTTCAGAAACTGGATTTTGGGTGAATGGCCTGTGACGGTCCGTCACACATGTGACGGTCCGTCCTGCCACTCTGTTACGAAGTTCAAAGAGTCGATTTTCAGTACCCAATTTCAGATTTTCTAAGTGTTTTGAAACAAGACCCTGCGACGGTCCGTCGTTGGGTTCGTCGCCTCAGCCTGTTTTTCCAGAAATAAAATCTGCTGCTCAAACGACTAAACAGGTCGTTACACATGATGACCTCTATATAGGCTCGCATGACAACTCTTAAGGACTATGTGAACATCAGCTTCCTGATGGAAACCTTCTCATTACTCGGTCGACATATTTCTTGAAAAAGAATGCTTTATCCCAGATGTAGAACTTGGCATCATGATTTAAATATTTCTTTTTTTTGGGTGTTGAACTGGATGGATAATTTCCACTCATTATTAAGTTCAAAATGTTCGCGTACGATGACACTTGAGAGATATCCAAAGCCGTCAATTTCTCATCCGAAAACTCTTCCTTGATCTGCTCACCCTCATTTACATTTGGGAAGTCCTCCAACCTAGGTAAGTCGTAAGCTATATGATTTTTCGTACCTTTTATATCTTTGAATAAAAGGTCAAATTCTTGGAGAAGCAATATCCAACAAATAAGACTTGGTTTAGTATCCTTTTTATTGAATAGGTACCTAATAACTTCATGGTCAGTAAAAAAGAATTACTTTAGTGCCTACCAAATACTACCTGAACTTGTCGAAGGCGCACACTAGAGCAAGCATCTGCTTCTTAGTCACAATGTAATTAGCTTGTGTAGAGTAAAAGGGTCTTGCTTGAATAATAATATAGTATAACACTTTATTTTTTATCTGTCCCAACATTGCATCCACTGCTACATCACAAGCATCACACATGATTTCAAATGACATATCCGGCGCAATCATATAAGTATGATCCGTCACGTGTGCCAAGGAGATGGCGATTAACATTGAATTGTCTCCTCTTGTTTTAATATGAATTGAATCCGCTTCGAACTTTGCCTTTTTTTAGGAATTACTCATATCCAAAGTAGGTTTTTCACAAGCACCCCACCACATACAACTAGTTGGGGGGGCTGTTCGCCTTTTGAATCAAACAAAGTAAGTAGTAAAGGCGTTCAGCCACTTGACTGTAAGGAGAGGGGCTTCATAGCAATAGAAGCCTAAATTAAGTTCCGTTTCAACTTCTCAAAAGCTTTCAAACACAATTCGTAAAAGTCAAACTTCACCTCTTTATCCAAAAGACTGCACATAGGTCGTGTAATCTTTGAAAGATCCTTGATGATTGCCCGTTTTTAACCTGCCTCGCCAAGAAAACTATGCACCACTTTTATAGAAGAAGGGGGCAATTTCTCAATGACTTCTAGTTTGGACTTATCCACTTCCAAACAAGATTTAGACACCTTGTCTCCCAATACTATACCCTCTCAAAACAAAACATTACACTTCTCCTTGTTTAATACTAAGTTGGTGTCTTCATATCTAGCAAGTACATTATCAAGATTTTAAAGACATACTCAAAGGACTTTCCAAAGACAGTAAAAAAGTTATCCATGAATACCTTTACATTCAAAAGACTGAAAAAAACTTATCCATGAATGCCTCCACAAAATCATTCACCATGTCATGAAAAATGACAATCATACTCCTTTGAAAAGTTGCCAGCGCATCGCAAAGTACGAATCGTTTGAAAGCATATGTGCTATAAGGACAAGTGAATGTGGTCTTTTCCTGATCCTCGAGTACAAACAAGATCTGGTTGTACCCCGAATACCCATGTAAGAAGCAATAGTACTCCGACCCAGCTAGTCGGTCAAGAATTTGATCAATGAATAGAATAGGGTAATAATCTTTCCGGGTAGCATTATTTAGTTTCTGATAATCTATACAAATATCCAGCTGGTCACTGCTCTTGTAGGAATCAACTCATTCTTTTCGTTCCTTACCACAATCATACCTCCCTCTTTGGGAGCATATTATACTAGACTTATTCACTTGCTATCCGAGATTGGGTATACAATTACAACACCTAACCACTTTATAACTTCCTTTCTTACCACTATTTTCATTACAGGATTTAGACTGCATTGATGTTGTGCTTTGGGTTTGTGATCCTCTTCCATGTAAATTTTGTGCATGCACAACACTTGACTAATCCCATGAATATTAGCCATCTGCCTACCAGTCACTTTCTTCTTTCGCTTCAATATCCTTAATGCTTCCTCAACCTGTAAATAAGACAATTTTGTAGAATGTATCACAAGCAAAGTTTCATTAGTACCCAAATAAACATACCTTAGGGGAGCCAGTAGAATTTTTAGTTCCAACTAGGGGTTTCTTCTATTGATGGATTTGGTGGGGGGGGGGGGGTGAATCGCGATATAATGACTCAACTTGAGTCCTACGAGTATCTACTAGAGCTAGATTTAAACATGATTCAATATCTTGAGCTTCAGTATGTCCCTCTAACTCATGAACTCTAACACTTTCTCTAACGGATCTTCAGGTGCAATAACTTGTGATTCTACTATGTGATGAGACATCAAATACTTCAACTTTATCATGTGCCCCTATGGTTAGTTGAATGGATACTACATCAATCAATGCCTTACTCGTAGCTAAGAAAAGTCGTCCCAAAATGAATGGGACTTCATAATCAGGTTCAAAGTCTAAGACCACAAAATCTACAGGAAAAATCAATGAGCCTACTTGCACTAACACATCTTCTACACCCCTCTGGCCTAGCCATGGATATATCGGCGAGTTGGAGAATAACAATGGTTCTTTTTGGACTACCCAACCCGATATTTTGATACAAAGATAAGGGAATCAAATTAATACTTTCCCCTAAATCACATATCCACTAGCGTGAACACTCTTCCCTATAGTAATTTGTATAGTAAAACGACCCGGATCTTTTAACTTTTTGGGCAGTCTATTTTGGATCTTTCAGATGCACTCCTTAGTAAGTTCTATAGTTTAATACTCCGTGAGCCTCCTCTTGCTCGCCACAATGTCCTTCACATATTTAGCGTACTTTGGGATACCCTGCAAAATGTCAATTAATGGTAGATTAATGTGAACCTGTTTAAGGAGAGAGAAAAACTTACCGAAGCATTCATGTTCATGCTGCTTCTTTAGCCTTTGTGGAAATTAAGGTGGTAACTTCTTTTGAGGTGTGGGTGCCTCAACATTCGAGCTTTTTAATACTTCTTCCACTTTCTTTTATGGTGTTTTTACCTCATAGTCTATCTTCTTTGGATCTAGTTCCTCTTATTGGAGCCTACTTCTAGTGCTTACCACATGTAATTGTTTTGGGTTGGGCTTAATATCACTAGGAAGACCACCTTTGGGATGCAAGTTCAAATAATTAGCCACTTGAGCGACTTGTTTCTCTAATCTAATTTGGGACATGTGGATGTTTCTGATGTTTTCATCCTACTTACTATTCTAGCACTTAACTTTGTCCACATTTCAGTCATGAGCTTTTGGAATAACTCTTCTTTGTTCATCCCCCTTTTGGTACACTATGATTTACACTTTGGTTGGGATTTTGGTATTGTTTCCCAACCCCTTGGGTACGATATTGACTTGCCCTTTGTGCCTAATTTTGGTTTTGGTTTCAACCCCAGGAGAAGTTAAGATGGTCCCTCCAACTAGGGTTGTAACTATTACTATAATTTTTTTGGCCTTGTCCCCTTTGCTTATTTCTCACTTACTTCATAGAATCCGAGTTTTCCTTACATCTCTTAGTGTCATGGGTTCCACTATCACGCACATCACACCAATTTTCTGTATGTTGTATCATGTTTAGCTGTGCTTGACTTTGAGCTAACTGTTTAAACTGTAAGGTCATGCTATGTTTCATTGCATCTATTTTTACATTTAATCTAGTAGCTTGGTATGAATGTATGATCCATGTAGGTTTTTGGGATTTGAATCTGGACATTTCCCCTCTCATACCCTTTATTCCCTTCCGAAAGTTTATCAAGTAACTTGAAGAACACTTTACTTTTTATGGATAGGGCTTGTCCTCCTGCTGCACTATTAAGAAGAACTTGAGCATTGTATTCTAAGCCCTTTAAGAAAGTGTGAGAGAGTACCTCATTAGTTTTCATGTGGTGTGGGAAAGCATTCAACATTTGTTTGAAGTGTTCCCATGCTTGTTACATGTCTTGCCCATGCATTTGAGTGAAATTTATTATCTTACCCCTCAACTTAGTGGTTTTATTTGATGGGAAGAATTGACTCAAGAACTTCTTTGGTAAACAGTCCCAAGTAGTTATGGAGTTTGGTGGTTCAGAGTATAACTATAACGTTGCGGCTCCTAATAATGAGTATGGGAACAATTTTAACGTCGGGGTGTATTTATCAATGATGTCAATGAAAGTTCTAAGATGGATTTGAGGATCTTCATAGGGGAGACCAGTGAATTGCCCATTATAATGGAGAATTGGTACTATTTTGATTTAATTCAAATCTACCCCGTGCTGGAGGTTTCCTAATACTAGAAACAAATTGGCGGAGAGTGTGACTGACACATCTCACACTAGTCTTACTGGAGTGATAGGGACATGAGGGGTTACTCCTTGGTTATCAATATTTTCAGGATTGTTCGAAACCCTTGGGTTATTCATATCTTCCGAATTGTCTTGATGATCATTACCAAGATTTTCAGATGGTCCTAACCCTTGATTCATTTTTAATGATAATGTAGAACTCTTTCAGGTTCGTTGAAAGGATAAACGAGATCTCCATTTCAAGACAGACCTGTAAGACAAATGCCTGAAATAAACAAGCTAAAATCCAGTAATTAATACTTGAATATTCGAATTGTAGACTTAAGAAAGTTGAATATAAATCAATTACTAAGTCCCTGACACCGGAGACAAAAACTTGTTGCTCCCCATTATACACGCAAGTTTACATGGTCGTGCAAGTAATACACTTTCTTGTAGAAATGAGTTATCATTCCAAAGAGGCTTAGGATCGACTTTTATTCACACTTAATTCCACATTTAAAGAGAAAAGTAAATACATCAAGATTTGGTAATTTAGGGTTAATTCCACCATAGGATTCTTTAAGAAATTATTCCCCATCAATATTGATCCATTCTAAAACATTCTATGGAATAAAAACGAATTTAGAGAGTGAAAAGCTTTCCTGTAGAATAAAGAATGGTGGAAAACGAGTTGGAATAGCCCAAGGGTCGTTTCTTAACTCAATAAGTTAAAAAATAAAAATAAGGTCGTCAAAGTGTTTTATTTATGATTTAAAACCTGCAATCCCGTTACTGCATCATCCATCTCGCTATAGCGGCAATAATCATGATGCAACGACACAAAGTGAACCAGTGAGATTCGTCTTAACAATCAAGATCCATTTATTCCATCTCTACCCCGCCCGATATAGAGGCACCCCGCAACTACAGCGGCAAGAATCCCGCGGCAGTGGCATGCAGCGAGGCAGTGAGTAGACAATAAATTTTCAATATACCCCTTTCACAACATACTCCTAGCCTACTATGCTTAGAAATTACACTTAACGCCAAAGTCGATTTCTCGATTATCTACTTTTCTTAATTTCATGTCATAAAGTATTTCAAATTTCATAACAAGTTACTTATCCATTTGTGTTATTTAACCCACATTTACTCCACCTGATTGCTACCAGATTTCCCTACTCTTCGATGACTCCAATTTCCTCAAAATCTAAACAAGGTTGGAAAATCCTAGTACTATGAAAAAGTATTTTCAGCCCTGATTTTTCCCCATTGGTATTTGTTTAGTGAAGAAATACGGTCATTACAATAGATATAAATATACCCATCACTCCTCCTTGAGTGATCAACTTAGGGAAGGTAGGCTATAAAAGGAACAAGTTAGTACCTGATTCGATGAACAATTGTGGATACTTGTCTTGCATATCCTTCTCGGTCTCCCAAGTAGCTTCCTCAACCGGACGATAGTTCCATTAAAATTTTAGGTACATAATCTCTTTGGTCCTTAAATTCAGAATATCACGATAAAGAATATCAATTTGTTCCTGCTCATATTGGAGGTCCTTGTCACTATTGAGTCACACCTAATGATATCGTCACAATTTCCGTGATATTCTTCAACATAAAAACATGAAATACGGGATGTAAACCGGACAAATTAGGAGGGTACGCCAATCTATACGCCTCTGGTCCTACACGTTCAAGAATCTCAAAGAGACCAATATAGTGAGAACTCAACTTACCACTCTTACCATATCTCATAACCCCCTTCATGGGTGATAACTAAAGAAGAAAATTCTCGCCCATTTGGAATTCCATGTCTCTCACCTTATGATCTGCATACTTCTTTTGTCAACTTTGCGCAACAATTTGTTTACCTTGAATACTCCTCACCTTATCTTGAGCGTCCTTAACTAAGTAAACCCCCAAAGTTTAAAATTTATGGATTCGAACCAAGCTATGGGCGATCTACATCCTCTCTAATATAACGTCTCAAATGGGGCCATATCAATCCTTAGGTTATAACTATTATTAGAGGAGAATTCACACATGGGTAGGAACTTGTCCTAATCCTCTCAAAAGTCAATAACACAAGTTCTCATTATGTCTTCCTCTGATGGTCCATATGTCTGAGGAGAAAAGCAGTACTAAAACTGAGTTGCGTGCCCCATTGATCATGCAATTTCCTTTAAAACTTGAAAGTGAAAAGGGTACCATGATATAAGATGATAGAAAGAGGAAGACCATGCAACCTCACAATATCCTTTACATAAATTATAGCCAACTGTTCAATTCTGTAATCCACCCTTACCAGAACGAAATAGGATGACTTGGTCATCCTACAAACTACAACCCGAATAGAATAAAATTTCCCCAAAGTCTTGGGAAGAACAACAACAAAATCCATGGCTATCCTTTCCCACTTCCAATGCAGAATTGGCATCCTTTGACGTAACCCTGCATGCCTTTGATGTTCATACTTCTCTTTTTGACAAGTATGCCACTTGTCCACAAACTTCTCAATATCTTGTCTCATACTCGACCACTAATAAACTTGTTTTATATCTCTATACATCTTGGTCACACCTAGATTAATAGAATTGCGCGATCCATGAACCTCCGCCAACAACCTTGGGATCAAATAATCAACTCTTGGAACACACATTCTACCCTAATAGTTGAGCACAACATTCATATCTAGATGGTTCCTTGAGACTTACCTATTGCAATCTTTGTTCTAAGCTCATCTAGATCTCCATCTTCATATTGCTTGGCCTTGATTTCCTCTATGAACATGTACTAGCTTCAATGCAAGCTAACAACACACCCCTTTCAAAAATTCCCAATTGCACGAACATAGACTCTAAGGTTCGAATTTATTGGCCAAAAGTCGCTTGGTCCACTCAAGTGAGCTAAACTACCCATACATATCATTTTTGAACTCATAGTGTCTGTCACAACATTTTTTTACCCAAGTGGTATTGAACGGTTACATCATAATCTTAGAGTAGTTCCATCCATCTTCGCCGTCTCAAATTCAAATACTTCTGGGTGAATACATGCTGCAAACTATGATTATTATTAAATACCTCAGACGTAACTCTATACAAATAATTTCGCCAATCCTAAGATCAAATACCACTGCTAACAACTCATAATCATGAGTGGAATAATTCCTCTCTTGCACCTTCAATTAAAGCGAGGCATAAACTATTACATTTTTATCATGCATCGACACAACACCCAATGAAGAATGTGAATAATCACAATCGACAATAAAGAGCTTACCGTTCATCGGTAATGCCGTAATGGGCACGGTGGTAAGAAGAATCTTATGACTTTTGAAGCTCTCCTCACATTTTCAGTCCATTCAAACGGTAGCTTCTTTATGATCAGATTGGTCAAGTGAGTAGAAATTGAAGCAAAGTTCTTAACAAAACGATGATAGTAGCTAGCAAGTCCTACAAAACTCCTAACCTTTATTACCGAACTAGGTCATATTGAGTCGTCAACCGTTTCAACCTTTTGGGTACCCACGCTTACCACTACTTTTGACACCACATGCCCTAAAAATGCAAATGACTTCAACCAGAATTTACACTTGGACAATATTGCATATAACTTTTTCTTTCCAAGGATTCCTAAAACACAACGAAGGTGGTTAGCATGATATTCTTCACTTTACGAATACACAAAAATCTCATTAATAAAGACTATCACATAAGGGTTAAGAAAGGTCTTGAATACCCGATTTGTCAAGCCTACGATAGTTGCATGTGCATTAGTCAACCCAAATGACCTAACAAAAATTCACCGTGCCCATAAAGAGGTTCTAAATGTTATCTTAGGTATATCTTTAGGCCTAATCTTCAATTGATGATACCCAGATCTTAAATCAATCTTAGAGAAGACCAATTCACCTTGCAATTGGTCAAAAAATTATCTATCCTAGGCAAGGGTTACCTATTCCCAATAGTGACCCTATTCAAATACCGGTAGTCTATGCACATCCTCATGCTACCATCATTCTTTTTAACAAATAAAAAAGGAGCAGCCTATGTGGAAGCACTAGGACAAATAAAACCTTTATCAAGTACCTCTTGTATTTGAGCCTTAAGCTCTCTCAAGTTCGTCAAAGCCATACGATATGGAGGATTAGAAATGGTGCGCGCACCATGCTCTAAGTCAATACAAAATTTCATGTCTTTATTCGGAGGCATGCAAAAAAAATCCTTTGAAAAACATAATTAAATTTGGACACCACCAAAATAGACCCAATGGATGGATCTTCAATATCAACATCCGTAACATGAGACACATAAGCTAAACAACCTTGCTATACTAATTTACTAGCCCAGATGGATGATATAATCTTAACTTGCTTAGGCTTGTACACCCCTTCCCACATTAATTTTTCCCTTCCAAAAATTTCTAGAGTCACAAATATAGCATTACAATTAAGAACATCATAATGGAGAGACAACCAAGTCATGCCTAAGATTATGTTGAAGTCATCCATTTCCAAATTCACCAAATCATCCCAAGTCTGAAATCCCATAAACAAGATAGGGAAAGCACCATAAACATGGGTGATATGATTGACTCACCAAACGGGGTAGAAAACGTATAGGATCATTAAGAATATCACACAACATGTCAAAATCAGAGCCAAATCTCACGAACACATAAGGATTGGTGGAACTCGGATCAAATAATACATTAACCATTTGGTAACCCACAAAAATAATACTTGTGATTAGTGCATCAGACAACTCTACCACATTTTTGCCATGATAGGCATAACATTGAGCTCTATCATCAACACGAGCTATCTCCTTGTCTGGATGCACGTTACCTCTACCTCCGTTACCATTTCCTCTACCTCCACGACCTCTCTAATTTCCTCCTCATACTACTTGGGGATGTCCCCTACCATTATTACCATTTCAGATGGGTACAGTTGCTTGAGAAGGATGTTGTCCGGACTCAAGCAAACATGGCTATGAGAAATTCTTCAACATCTGTTAAGTTTCTCCAAATCTAAAGCAAGTGTGGCCTCCATATGCTTTGCTTCCTCCACGTGCCCAACAGTCTGATCAACTAAAAGATTATTAGAAGGAGTCTCCAAATAGTTTTCAGTATAGGCGGGCATGACAAACTGAATTAGCTTGGACGCGAGGGTAGGTCGACCGGATCCTCTAGCATAGGAGCCCTGAAAATTTGCACAACTCTTGAACCTCACAGACTATGCCCTAGCTTCATTGTCTTGATTCACCCCTTCCACCTTTTTGACATAATCAATCACTTCATTGCAGCTCCTTCCTATAGAAGTCATGTTAACATATAAAACTTGTAGCTCAGAATCCAAACCTCTAACAAATAACTGGATCCTCTCTTCTTCAGTGGTAAACAATTGGATAGAATATAAATATATAAAACATGGAACTTGGTTTCATAGGCAGCCACAAAACATACTACCCTATTCTACTGCTACAAACTCATCCTTTTTGTGATCTCTGAAAATCCTAGGCGCATACCTCTTTAAGAATACGACATAAAGTTGGTTCCAAGTAAGTGGAGGTAATGTGGAGGCTCTGCATTTCATATAAGCTATCCACCATTGTTTCGCCTCACATTGAAGTTGAAAAGACACGAACCCAACCCCATCTTGATGAATAATATCCAACCTATGCAACCTCTCGTAACAATCCAATATGAACTCGTAAGCATCCTCTGTCTCTGATCCATGAAATACTGGGGCCTTGAGCTTCCAAAACGTTGTAATCATATCATGCTCGTTACTGGTCATCACCGAGCCCAACAAAGGGCAAAAGAAATCATCATTACCTACCTCTCCAATCAAATTGGGTACCGTGTTAGCAACGGGAGAATTTGCAGGAACTTGAGTAGGTGGAACAATCCTAGGACCAGCCAACCCTTTCAAAAATGACTTGATATGTTGAGCTAACACCACATCAATGGGAGGGAATCCTGTAGCTTCAACATGCACTAATTCCTCATTTTCAACCTCCTTTTTATTCTATATATCGTCTTGCTCTTCTAAAACATGATCATGTGCCAGAGAGTTCTCGTTTACCGTGACATTATTAATCTACACCTCATCCACAAGACGTGCAACTTTTCCACGGCCTCTAACCCTAGCTTTTCCTCTATCTCTACCTTGATCGCGATCTGTGGCTGCAGGTTCTTCAGTTGGAGGATTAGCAGGAACGACAACCCTAACACCGTTATACCTAGTATTAACCATCTTCGAATAGAAAAGTGAAAGAAATTAGATACCAATTTGAATCGCCAGATACCAATTGGAACTAAGTCATAGCACGAAGGAGACAAGAGAAAATGGAGATTTCCTAAAGTCCTATAACCTCTTTAGGAAAAGTATATGCATCCCCGTGCTGTTCCACAAAACTCTATTAGACTTTTTTCAATGTATCAAGAACAACACACTAGGCTATGATAGCACTTTTTCATGACCCAAACCATCGTAATTGACACACACACTACTACTCGGTGGGAGAAACAGTACTAACAACCAACCTAAGTAATAAATCTAGAAACTAAGGAATTTAAGTTATGGATTTCATTACTAAATAAAGATCAAATAACTAACTAACAATGCAGAACATAAACCTAGAATCTGAGAGTGTATGTACCAAAACAAGAAACGAGAACCAAGTCTAACAAAAAATTATAGTGAACTATCGAACTAACTAAACCAAGGTCTAGGTCCAAAAATAGTTGACATAGACAAAAGATAATTTCATGGCAGCCCAAACGATGTGGCTCACCCTTGAACTTGAAGCGATCACCGATCTCTTAAGTGAGGTTTGTCAAAAGTTGTGTGAAGATTACCTGCACTCAACAAAAATAAGATCAAGTGCAGAATATGTACACAACCACCGTGTACTGGTAGGATCACGTGGCTATTCCACTAGTGTAAAATAAACAAGCAATTACAACATTATAACAGATGCATAGATATCAACATATTCAATACTATCATAAGAATCAACACCACAATACAAATGCTTCATCACATAGTTGGTCCTCTCACGGAAGCCAAAGTGAAATTGTTAGCATGCAGGAACGTGGCAATGCAATCTCATTTTTATGTTGGAACATGGCAACCTATCCCATTTTTTTGCAGGAACGTGGCAACCGGTCCCAGTTAGTGACAGAACAACCGATCTAAATCATACACCACAATAACAAATCAAGATCGCCCATTCAAGTCATAATATCATGTTATTGATATTCATATATCACATTCAACATCTATGATCAATATTGGAACATGCATACATATACAAGTATCAAAAAATAGCAAACCAAGTGTATATCACACAATCGTAGAATCACAGCCATCACCTACATCGAAACAAGCTTGAAATGCTAGACAACTTGAACCTTCCCTTTCTTTATTCGCTCCGCTTCTTCGTGGCCTACATAGAAGAATTTATATACGACAATCAATAATTAACCACTATTTTTTTGGAATAATAACAAACTATGAACCCTAGTTCAAACCCATGACCGTAACTAGTCAATTTAGGGTTAATTCCACCATAGGATTGTTTAAGAAATTCTTTCCTATCAATATTGACCTATTCTAAAACATTGTACGGATTAAAAAATGAATTCACAGAGTGAAAAGCTTACATATAACTTCAAGAATAGTAGAAAAAGAGTTGGAATAGTCCAGGGGTCATTTCACCACTCAAAAAGTTGAAAAATACAAAATAAGGTAGTCTAAGGGTTTTATTTATGATTTAAAAATCCGTAATCCCGCTACAACAGTACTAATCCTGCTGCAGTGGCACAAAGTGAAATAGTGAGCTTTGCCTCGAGAAATCCAAAAATCCTTTGATTCCATCTCCCCCTCATCCGCTACAGGGGACCCCTCCCGCTGTAGCGACGTCATTACAATGGCAAAAATCCTTCTAAAGTAGCACAAAGTTACGCAATGAGATTATAATATATTTTTCATTTCCACCTTTCACAACATACTCTTAGCCTACTATGCTAAGAAAGTTCCCTTAACACCAAAGTCCATTCCCAATGATCTACTTATCCAAATTTGATGTCCTAAAGTAGTATGAATTCATTAACGAGTTATCTATACATTTATCTATTTAAATCCACATTTACTCCACCGATTGCTACCAGATTTCTCTGCCCTTAGATGACTCCAATTTCCCCTAAATCTTGACAAGGTTGGGAAAATCCTAATACTACGAAAAAGTTTTTCCGACCCCAATTTTTCCCCATCGACATTTATATAATGATTAAACCGTTCGTTACGCTAGTAAACTGTGTGAGGTCTATCAAATTTTTTAGATTCACCGCATTTAGTGCATTTTTATTACTTGAACAACACCTTATGTAAATTGATTACTTACTTTTCTTTTGATAAATATATGTTAAAAACTGACTTTTAAAATAATAAATTCAATTAGTCGTTAAAAGTAAAAAAAGATACTCTAATTATTTGAGTAAGTATCACAACTGTTACAACAAAAATACATTTGTCGATTAATACTTTATTATTTATTTTACATAATAGTTTTATAATTACAGATTTAATATATTTTTGATAAATTTTATTTAAAACGAAGCCTAAATCTTTTCTTTACTTGAAAGAGTATTGCTTTTGTTTTTTCTTTCTAAGAATAATAGTCCTTCCTAGTATTCCTTTACAATTTTTTTTCAATCTTCAACTCTATCCTCTTGGCGTCTCTTTTATTTTGTCCTTCATACAATTATTTATTTTGTCCTTCATATAACTTCTAATATCAAAAGTTGTATATTCACGTGATTGGCAGTAATATTTTTTCTCTAAAAAAATCAGCAATGAAGGTCCTTTCTTTACCAATGAAATGCTAATTTATTTTCATCCATATATGAATTTTTTTATTGTGTGCTGAATAAATTTGAAAGTGCAAGATGGGGGGGGGGGGGCTGAATTGCTGTTTTTTTTCCTTCTTGAGTAGTCGACTTAAGGTGTGTCTTAGTCAACTGTAGCAAGCAAAGAAGTATTATTATGTCATGACCCAAATCCTTCGTGATTGCATCCACACTTACAAAACGGTGGGAGAAACACTACCATCATCCAACTAAAGCAATCATTCTAAAACTAATGCATTTAAGTTATAAAAGCAAGTCAAAGGACTAGAACCAAAGTTCATTACTAAACAAAACATCACTAACTAACTTTTGCGAAAGGTAAACCAAGAACCTGAAAGTCAATGTACCAAAACTACTAATGAACAACCAAATCTAAAAAAGGTATTACTAATGAACTAATCTACTTACTAAAAATAAAGGTCTAAGTCTAAAATTGGTGGACATTGAGGAAAGAGAACTCCATGAAAACTAGGAATAAGCAGCTCACGCTTGAAGTTGATGCGATAATCTCTAATCTCCTAAGCGAAGTTTATCAATAGCCGCTTGAAGATGCTCTATCCACAACAAAAATAAAAGCAAGTGTAGAAGTAGTACACAACCACCGTGTACTTGTAGGATCACGTGGCTATCCCAAAAGTGCAATATAAACAAGCCGAACAAACATTATAATCACATGCATATATACCAATATAACAACATTATCAACATGACAACTCAACAACACATTTCACATACTTACACATCATTAGTCCTCTCACGAAACCCAAACTCAAAGTGTTAGTGCGCCAGTGTTGTACACAATCCAAGTTAGTTTGTTGGAACGTGGTAATCCGATACCATTTTTGTGCCAAAAAGTCACAACACTATCCAATATTATGCCAAAAAATGGAAATCCGATCCAAGTTAGCTTGTAGGAATGTGGTAATCTGATCCCCAATCACGCACCAAAATCACAATCACAAGTACATCATTAAGATCACACATTTACATAATGATTTCATTGCTATATTAATCATCGATCTCTATTACAATGACATGATTAATATTGCGACACTTATATACATAAAGGTATCATAATGAAGCAACAACATGCATACATTACACAAATTATGAAATCACAACCATCACCTATCTCTAAACAAGATTGAAACCCTAAGAAACTTGATCCTTTCGTTTCCAAATTTGTTCCTCTTGTTCTTTGTCTACAATTAATCACATAACACGGGAATCAAAAATCAATCACTAATTACCCAGAAAACTAACAATTCTATGGACCCTAGATAAAAAACCCATGATCCCCACTAATCAAATTAGTGTTAATTACACCATAGAATTTATATGGAAACCCTTACCCATAAATATTGATCCATTTTATTACGTTCTATGGATTCAAAAGTGACCTCAGTGAGTGAAAAGCTCACCTTTAGCTTCAAAAATTGTGAAAAATGAGTTGGAATAGCTCGAGGGTCATTCTTTAGCTCTAAAACTCTAAAAATGACTAATAAGGTCCTTCAGTAGTTTTATTTACGACTTTATTCATGACTATCTCGCTATAGAGGCACCCATCCCATGCAGAGACACTTTTGGATCCATTGATCTCTCATATGAAAAATCCCAAAATCGTATAATTTCAATACCCGCCTCGTCCGCTATAGTTAAGTCTATCCCTCTCTAGCGGCATCACTCTAGTGGCAAAAATCGTGCTACATCGACCAAAATTGAGTCAGAACCTTTTCTGAGAAATTCGATTCCTCCATTTGACTACACACTCTTAAGCCATTATGCCTAAAAACTATCCTTAATGCCAACATCTTAAGAGAAAACACCACCGCCACTAACGCCAGATCACGATTGGGATAATTCCTCTCATGCACCTTCAATTGGACGAAGACATAAGCTATGAAATTCTTATATTGCATCAACACAACACCCATCCCAGAATGTGAAGCATCAGAATAAACAATGAAGTCTTTACCGTCAATCTGTAATGCTATAATAGGTCCAATGGTCAAAAGAGTCTTAAGCTTTTGGAAGATCTACTCACATCCCTCAATCCATTCAAATGGTACCTCCTTTTTTTTCAAATCTTTTAAGTGAGTATCAATTGAAGAAAAATTCTTAACAAAACAACGATAATAATTAGCGATTCCCATGTAACTTCTAATTTATGCAAGTGTACCAAGCTGTACCCAATTCATAACTACTTCAATCTTTTGGGGATCTAGCTTTAACCCTTCTTTTGATACCACATGTCCCAAAAGTCCTAGCTATTTCAAACAAAATTAATACCAAATCAATCAAAGTACGAAATCCCATGAATAAAATAGCGCAAGCATGATAGAGGTGGGTAACTACAACTAACTTTTCAAAGAGAGTAGAAATACAAATAGGGGCATGAAAGACATTACACAACATCTCGAAATAAGAGGTAAATCTAATAGACACATAAGAATAAGTGGAACCCTAATTAGATATCATATTATCCATTCAATCATACACAAGAATAGTACCTGTGATCATCACATTAGATGTCTCTACCTCATTCTTTCCCGAAAAAGCATAGCGTTGAGCCTTATTATCAACACGAGCTACCTCTCTGCTTGGTGTAAGATTACGTCTACATCTAGTACCCATTCCTCTACCTTCATGGCCTCGTTGGTAACTTCCTCACCCCCTTGTGCACGTCCTCTATAATTATTGCCATTTTCCACGGGTACCATTGCTCGAGAAGGTTGCTTTCCTTACTCGAACATGTGCGAGTGTGGACAATCTCTCCTAATGTGTCCAATTTCCCCTCAATTAAAACAAATATGATAACCGGAAGGTATGTTAACTATCGCATGTACCATACTCTAACTCTCTTTGAAATTATTATATGGAGTCCCCAAATAGTTACATGTCGAGTTGGGCAAGAAAGATTGAATTGGTTTGGCTACGAGCATCGATAAACCAGATCCTCTAGAATCCCTGAGAATTTCTAGACTTGGCCCTCTTGGCCAATGCCTTGTCTTGACCGTCTCGCCTCACCCCCTCCACTTTTTTAACATAATTTGTGACCTCATTGTAACTCTTCCATATAGAAGTCATGTCAACAGATAAAACTTGCAACTCATAATTCAAACCTCCAATATATAATCAGATCCTCTCCTCCTCAGTATTAACCAACTGTGTAACATATTTAAATAAAGAATGAAACTTGGCCTCATAAGAAGCCACAGAAATACCGCCTTGCTCCAAAGCCATAAACTCATCCTTTTTGTGGTCTCTCAAAGTCCTAGGTACATACTTCTCTATTAACAAGGCATGTAATTTGGTCCAACTAAGTGGAGGTAAGGTTGAAGATCTTTATTCCATGTAACCTCTCAACTATTGCATGGACTCACCTTGTAGTTTAAAGGAGACGAACTCCACCCCATGTTGGTGAACAATACCCAACTTATGAATCCTCCCATAACAATCCAAGATGAACTCATAAGCATCTTCAATATCAGAACCATGAAGTACCAGAGGCTTGAGTTTATAGAACTTTGTCAACATATCATGCTCATTACAAAACATCACCGATAGCAACACTTGATAAAAGAAGGCATCGTTACCTTCCGCTTCACGCATCGAGGGTGCATTCCTAGCTATTAGAGGGTTAGTAGGGACTTGAGTGGGTTGAAGAATTCCAAGACAAGCCCATCCTGTCAAGAATTATATAATCTATTGAGATAACACCAGATCGATGGGAGGGATGCCGATCATTTCAGCGGGCACTCCTTCCTCTTGTTAAACCTCCTCAACATCCTGAATCTCAATTTCCTCTTCTATCTCTTCATTGTGTACCGAAGAGTTCTCATTCACCGTAACATTGTTAATCGGTACCTCATTTACAACAAGACCCACTCTCCAACGACCTTACCCCTAGATCTTTCTCTCTCTCTGCCTTGATCGCGACCTCTCGCTGCGAGTTTCTTAGCTAGAGTATTGACAGGATTTACGAGCCTAATGACGTTATACCTAGTATTAACCATATGCAGACAAAAAAGTGAAAGAAATTAGATACCAATTGGAATCAACTCATACCATGAACGATACAAGAGAAAAATAGAAATTTTTTAGAGTCCTATAACCTTTAGAAGAAAAGTAAAAATGTCAGGCTCATTAGAATACATCGAGATCAACAAACCTAGGCTGTCATACCAAAATTGTCACGATCTAAACCAATCGTAATTGTCACCCACACTTAAAAGCTAGTGGGATAACCACTACTACCATCCAACTAAAACAATTATTCTTAAACTAAAACATTTATGTTATGAAAGCAAGTTAAATGAATAAAAGCCAAGTTCATTACTTAACAAAAGATCTAATACCTAACATTTGCTGAAGATAAACCTTTAACTTTAAAGTTAATGTAACAAAACTACTAACAAACAACCTAATCTAAACTAGGCATTACTAATGAACTATTTAACTAAATAAATATAAAGGTCCAAATATGAAATTAGTAGACATGGTTGAAAG
The DNA here is from genome assembly GCF_036512215.1 of Solanum lycopersicum. Classification (NCBI taxonomy): domain Eukaryota; kingdom Viridiplantae; phylum Streptophyta; class Magnoliopsida; order Solanales; family Solanaceae; genus Solanum; species Solanum lycopersicum. The sequence goes on from NC_090800.1 coordinate 20,235,741, forward strand.
AGAACTCCATGGAAGCCCGGAAGAAGTAGCTCACCCTTGAATTCGATGTGATAATCTATAATATCCTAAGCGAGGCATGTCGATAGTCACTTGAAGATTCCATTTATACTCAACAAAAATAAGAGCATGTGCTGAATGAGTACACAACTATAATGTACCGGTAGGATCACACAAATATCCCTCTAGTGTAAAAGAAATAAGTCGAATAAACATTATAATAACATGCATATATATATATATATATATATATATATATATATATATATATAACAACATTATGAATATGAAAACTCAACAACATATTTCATATGCTTACACATCATTGGTCCTCTCACAAAACCCAAACTCAAACTATTAGTTCACCGGTGTGGTACCCGATCTCACTTAGCTTGTCGGAACATGGTAATCATATACCATTGTTGCGCTGGAACACGGAAATTGGATACATATTACGTCGGAATATAACAATCCAATCCCAGTTAGCTTGCCAGAACGTGGAAAACCATTTCCTAATCACGCATCATAATCACAATCACAAGTATTTCATCAAGATCATACATTTACATCATGATTTCATGGCTATATTATTCATCTATCTTCGTTACAATGTGTGATCAATATTGCAACATTCATATACATAAAAGTATCATAATTAAGCAAGAACATGCATGCATCATATAAATCATAACAACCACCTGAAAAAAGTTTGAAACCCCAAGAAACATGTTCCTTCCCTTTCCGCATTCGTTTCTCTTTTTCTTCGTCTAGAATTAATCACAATAACATGGAAATTAACAAAAAATCGCTAATTACCCATAATAATAATAATTCTATGAACCTTAGATCAAACCCACAATCCTTACTAATCAAATTAGAGTTAATTACATAATAAAATCTACCAAGAAACCGACACCATCAATATTGACCCATTCTATTCAGTTCTACGGATCAAAAAGTAAACTCATGAAGTGAAAAACGTACCATTAGCTTCAAGAATAGTGAAAAACGAGTTGAAATAGCCCACATATTGTTAATTATCTCTAAAGTTCAAAAAGTGCCAAATAAGGTCGTTTAGGGGTTTTATTTATGGCTTTATTCCCACCTGTCAAGCTACAGTGGCACCAATCTCGCTGTAGCGATGTTGCTGCTGCAACACAAATCCCGCTGCATCGATTCTTTTGAAACAGTGAGTTCCTATTCAAAAAATCTTAAAATCCTATAATTTTGATCCCCGCCTCGTCTGCCTTAGCAGCACCCATCCTGCTTTTGCGGCACAATCATGTTATGGAAGCCAAAAGTGAGACAAACTTCTGGAGGAATTCAACTCCTCCATTTTAAAATAGACTCTTAACCCCTTACGCCTAGAAATTACCCTTAACACTAAGATCGATTGCCGGAGTTCTATTTATTTAAATTCAATTCCCTAAAGTCATGCGGATTCCTTAACAAGTTATTTAATTGATTATGTAATCAAATTAATATTTACTCCACCAGATTGCTGCCAGATCTCCCTACGCCTTGATGACTCTGATTTTCACTAAATGTAGACAAGGTTGGAACAATCCTAACAGTACGTAAAATATTTTTCCAGCGTCAACTTTTAACTTGTTGGAATTTCTATAAAGATGGAACCTTGTCTTTATATATTAAAAGTTTGAAATATACTTGTCATAGAAAATCTTTATACTGGTTGGGATCCAATGTGTATCTTATGTCACGTCCCATTTAGTTTCAAGGGTATGCTCTTCAAGCTTGTAACCTTTGGTGTGAGTACAGAGATGAGTGTAGACAAATTATACTCACTGATTAATTTCACTCTTTTTGTTTTGATACCAAAGCCTGACAAACAATACTTATTTCACTGATTTAGACATCTTGTACTATTTCATCAGTCAATTGAGCCTCCATTTATAGTGTCTAAAGTCTTGAAACTTTTATATCAAGATATAGAAACACAACAGATTTGATCATTGGAAAAGAAGGCAAGAGATCTTAATTTCCCAAGAATAAAGCTCAAGAGTGATTTCCAATCTTGGTTCCTTGAATGTCGGTTTGATTATAGCCGTTGTATCTTCCTTAATTGACTGTATTTTGTAGCTGTTGTGTTCTTCAGTTTGTCTTTCAAATATTCACCATTCTTGATCGAGGTTAAGCTTGATATCTTCAACTTTTATTTAATTTTTTTTGAATATACCCGCTGTGTTTTTCATTGCTAGTTTTCAAGATATGCTCCTTCCTTGTTTTTTTATGATTTTTGTATTCTAAAAATATCTTCTTGAAACATTGATTGATTGTGTATCAAATCAAAATCCTTTCATTTGTAATCTTCTCTTGATTTGTGGGGATCCAAGATTGATTCTTTCCCTTTTTTATGCTATGTTTTCTGTTTTGTGTTCTTCCTTGATTTGAGCTTTCTGATTTTCTTCAATTTGTCCTGATTCTTTCCTTTTTGATGACGATTAATAATCTGAAAAATAGTTTAATTAAAACTTTACACTAACACTCTCCCCCTTTTGATGATGACAATATGTAGTTGAAATACTTCTCTGTTAGAGAGTGAATGTTGGACTTGCTCCCCCTAAATGCAGTGATTGGTGGTTGACTGGTGGGGTTGATTTTGAACTTACACCCCCTGAGTATATGTGAGATAGTTCTTTGCTATGTTGAGAGCACCAGTTGCATAATAACAAAATCAACAGAGAGACAATGATAGCAATCATTTAGCAACAATTAAGCAACAATACTTAATCATAATCCCTCTTTAGCATCAACAAAAAAGAAAGAACATGGAGTGCGACGAATATTAACCACAACAAAGAGTCATCAAATCCAAAACACACCAACATAGCAATCCAAAAGCAAAAAATACAAAGATATTAACAAGGATGCTAGAAAATATGAATGCAGAGAGAAAATTAAACTAGGCAATAATATAACCAATTTAAGAGATTCTCAATAATATTAAAATATTTACGAAGAGTACACAGTCTTTCCTCTTAAAGGGGTTTTGTAAAGATATCAGCTAGATGGAAATCAACACTGATAAAGGAAATTTCAATATCACGTTTTAAAACATGATCTCTAATAAATTTATATTTTATAACAATATTCTTAGCTCGAGAGTGATGCCAAAAAGTTTTTGAGGGACAATTAACACTGGAATTATGACACATATTTTAAGAGGCTTAACATATAAATCATAATCACTTATTCAATGAACCATCCATATAATTTCCGCACATAATTGAGAGATATTAACGTATTCAACCTCTGTAGTAGAAAGAGACACAAATCCCTATTTTATGTTGTTCTAAGAAATCAATGATTTTCCTAGAATATAACATGTAGCACTATTACTTTTCTTGCCGTCTTTACCACCTGCATAGTCAGTGTAAAAAAATCCTTCAACAAAGCAATCTTTCTCTTTTGGATACCATAAACCGAAGAAAATGTTCCCACTAAATAATAAGTAATATTCTTTACCGATGTTAGATGATATTCGTTAGGAGAAGACTGAAATCGAGTACATTTGCATCCACTGAAGATAATGTCCGATCGAAAGGCAGTAAGATAGATTAATGAACCAATCATACCTCTATACTTAGTGTCGTCGAATGTCTTACCTTCAACATCTTTTTCAAGAGAAAAAGTAGAAATCATGGGAATGCCTAATGACTTTGAGTTTTCCATGCCAAATTTTTTGAAAAGATCTTTGATATATTTGGTTTGACAAAGGAATGTACTTTTCTGAGATTGTTAGATTAGTAGGTAGAGAATAAAATTTAACTTGCCCATCATACTCATTTCGAATTCACTTTACAGAAGTACGGAATATTCTTCACTTAAGGAGATTTTAACACTTCCAAAAATAATGTCATTAACATAAATTTGAATAATAAGATTCTTAGGGGAAAATATTTTCACAAAAAGAGTTGTATCAATTTTTCCACGAGTAAAACCATAATTTAAAAGAAAGTTGCGGAGACAATCATAAAAATTATGAGGTTCTTGCTTACGACAATTATAAAGCTTTTGAGAGCTTGATAGCATGATAGGGAAAATTTGGGTTTCCAAACCCAGGACGTTATTTTACAAAATCTTCTTCTTTAATAAAACCATTTAGTAAACACTTTTCACATCCATTTGAAACAATTACAAAAATTATAGGCAGCAAAAGCTATAAGTAAGAGAATAAATCCTAAACTTGATACAGGCGCAAAATTTTAATCATAGTAAACTCCATCTTGGTGAGAGTAACCTTGAGCCACTAAACTGGCTTTGTTGCGGATCACTTCTGAAGTTTCATTAAGTTTTTTTTTGGAAACCCATTTTTTTCCCATGATGGATTTGTCATTAGGTTTACGGAATAGAGTCCAAATTTGATTTTTGTCGAACTAATCTAAATCTTCTGTCATGGACTTGATTCATCTAAGAGAGCATCCTTTCATTTCTTAGGTTCTATCTCGATTAGTGAGACTTGTGTATCATTTATTATTGATGCTCGAGTCCTCATACCTTCACTTGGATTTGCAATAATAAATTTGTTCGGAAAATTTGGTTTGATTCTCCATTCGTTTGGAACATATACGACTATAGAAACGATTGAAGGTTCTGCTGCAGTCGAGTCTTCAGTACTACTTATCCCCTTTTTAGTTGATACAAATAGTTGATTCTCTTCATCATCTGTGTTTACTCTTACCTCAACAGATTTTTTAGAATCAACAAAAACAACATGAATAGATTCTTTAAAATTTAAAGTATGCATATTGAAAACTCGATAAGATCTACTAGAGTTTGAGTAGCCAAGAAATATACCTTCATCGGTTCGTGCATCAAACTTGCCAATTTTATCCTTGCTATATTTTCAAATGAAATATTTACACCCAAATGGATGGAAATAACCAATGTTAGGTTTCTTACCATTCCAGAATTCATAGGGTGCTTTTTTTTCCAGAATTGGTCTAATTAAGCATTTATTTTACACATTATAGACAATTTCTACCCAAAAATTGTGTGGAAGAGAGTGCTCAATGATTATCGTTCTTGCCATAAATTGTAATACCCTGTTTTTTCATTCAACAACTCAATTTTGTTGAGGCGATAGAGGTGAAGAGAAGTAGTGTGTATAATCTTTCTCATTGCAGAACTTTTCAAATGAATTATTCTCAAATTCTCCTCAATGGTCGCTTCTTATAGATGGAATATAATAACCTGTCTCTTTGAAATTTTCACAAAACACTCAATTTTTTTAAAGTATCATCTTTGTGAGATAAAAACATAACCTAAGTAAAATAAGAATAATCATCAACTACTACAAAAGCGTACCTTTTACCTCCGATGCTGGATGTTCTGTTAGGTCCAAATAAGTCCATGTGTAAGAGTTGTAGGGGTTTATGTCTGGAGACAATATCCTTTCCATAAAATGAGTTTCTTGTTTGATTACCCATTTGACATGCGTCGCAGATGTGATCTTTTGAATAGTCCAGCTTGAGTGATTCAATACCAGATCTTTTTTAACTAGCTTCTCTATTAGTCTCATGCTTGCATGACCTAATTTTACATTCCAAATATAGGGATCATCAGTCATTGAAGATAGATATATATGTTCTCCATTGTTATTTCCAAAGTCAAGAATGTACACATTCTTTTCTCTTAGTAGATTATTTCCAGATGAATCCTTCATCAAACATTGATTCTTTTGAGAATGGACTTAGAGACATGAGTCACATAGTTAAATAATGCAGAATAAATTGTATTTAAGCCCAGTGACTAGATAAACATTTGAGATATCAAATGAATCATTAAAAGAAATTGTATCAATATCAATATCATTAAAAGAAGACGTCACACATTTAATATTGAATGTTTCAATTATTTGACAAAATCAACATGAAAATTCATGAAGGATTCAAAATCTAAAGTATGTGCATGTTTTTGGAGAACTTGTTTATAATCCTTATAAGGATTAAATTGATTTAAAATATGTGAACATATACAAGTATTGTTATGCAAGTTGATAACTAGAGTTGAAACTCTTGAAGAGTTTTTTTATAGGCAATTGATTATTTGCTTAAGAAGTTAAAGTAAGGAATTTTCATAAATCTTTGATCCTGAAGGGAATATTCATTAAAGTAGATAGAAGAAAACATATTTCGTCAACGTTTTTCTACACTCATGAGCTCCAAATAATAGTGATATCAAGATGTAATTTACTCATTATGTCCCTAATAACTACAACTTTTAAGAAGATGGTGCACAAGTTTGGAAAACGAAGATTATAGTCTCTGAATTGATGTTTTCATTAGGGGGAGTTAATATACAATGTACTCTTTTTCCTTCACAAGGTTTTGTCCTATTGGATTTTTCCTTGTAATGTTTTAATGAGACATCCATACTGCATATTATTAGATATGTGTATTCTTTTTTCCTTCACTAGATTTTTTCCCACTGGGTTTTATCTAGAAATATTTTAACGAGGAACATAATCTACTGACATTGAAGGGGGAGTGTTATAAACAATTTGTATTATATTGAATGTCTAATTATGTGGAGTCCTTTCAGTATATGGTTGGGAATTCTACTTCAGAACAAAGTTAGGTTTTCCCTATATATGAAGGGGATTTCCTTTATTGTAAATAAATTCTATGAATCTTGAATATACTTCAACAAGAATAAGAAGTATTTTCTCATCTCTACTTTATTCTTCTTGAAATTTATATAGTGTTTCATAACAATTGTTTTAATTTTCTTTATTTTGTAATCTTTTTACTGGTGGCCCTAATTTATTTAAAGCATTTACATATTTCTTTATTTTGAGTTCTTCTACTTCTTAAAGATTCACACATTTGTCACTATTGATGTTTGCTATAAGGACATCCAATACTCTATCCTTAAAGAGGAACTCTAAAGAGAAATAAAAAGGAGCGGAGAAGGTGATGACTTCCGTAGAAAAGTAAATAATTTTCATCAATTTTGCCTTCGAACTTGCCGGAAGATTAACAGGATAAGATTATCAAATAATAATCATGAGAAAGATAATTATTTCTACTGAAAATTATACAGGATTAATGCATAAAATTTATTATCATATTACCTCAATTTATTAAAATTTTATCGAAGAAAATGATTTCTCCATTTTTGTCTTGTCTTCTCTCGTCGAAGCATTACCTACAACTACCGCAATTTCTATTTTTATGTCAAATATCATCAATAGCATACATGATTAATCATTAATGACAAAGATTACTAATGAAATGTTCGATTTACATACATAGTTATCAAGTTTTTTAAAGAATTTTTTACAGATTTGACAATTTTGTTTGTTCCACCAGCAACAATGGTGTAGCCCATCACCTATCGCTGCTGCAACCATCTCTTTACTTCTTAATCAATTTACTTACTCCTATTTTTTGTTCATAATTTTATATTTTCCTTCAATTTATGAACAATGGAAAAGAAGAAGAAGAAGAAGAAGAAGAAGAAGAAGAAGAAGAAGAAGAAGAAGAAGAAGTTCTTAATCAATTTACTTACTCCTATTTTTTGTTCATAATTTTATATTTTCCTTCAATTGAAGAAGAAGAAGAAGAAGAAGAAGAAGAAGAAGAAGAAGAAGAAGAAGAAGAAGAAGAAGAAGAAGAAGAAGAAGAGAAATGTTTGGTGAGAGGAGGAAGAAGCCCAACTTTTTATTTTTCAAAATTTCAAGAAACTATCAAAATATAAAGGTTTTGAAAAATTAAATAATATTATTTATGTATGGGAACACATGTACAAAAGTTTTAATTCACAAAACAGAGATTGTCTTCGGGAGGGGGTATTAATATCACTTTGAACAAGATTAGATGTGTAATAGGTCACCACGACCCGAGCCTACACCCTAGAAATGGATGACATTTGAGACCTATTATTGTTCCCATTGTGAACCGTCATCCTGGCTGACTATAAGGGGAAGACTAACTCAGGTATAGAAAAGCTTAAAACTAATTTAAATTCATTGAAATCAATTAAAAATATTTAATTCAAATGATTAACTCTGAATAAAAGTAATATATTCAACTCTCCATAAAATACACAACTTAAGTCTTTAAAAAAGTTAACAAAATAAATGAACAAATTTTTGAAACTCTATTGTCTATCTATCAAGCCTCTATATGACAAAAATTGAAGCCGGGACAAAACTCATGAAATCCTAACAATTGATATGACCGGAAGTACAAATGGAACCCCCAAGAAAAAAGGAGGCTCAATAAGGAAAACTTGAACAACATGTGGTACCATGGAAGTACCTGTTGATGATCTTAAATCTCTGTATTTGCATCATATGTTGAATGTATAAGCATGTAAAGGAAATTTTAAAGCATAAGCTAATCTTGAACTTGATGAAAAAGAAACAAACTAAGCTCTTCTAACCTCACTCAACGAAAGTCAACTCAAGAAACATAGTTCAACTAAACTAAGGCTCAACTTAATGATAAGATATTCAACTCAGTGAAATAAGAATTCAATAGTGAGATACTTAACTCTAGGTAATCAATTGTGGATACTCATATAAATATAAAGAAACAATACAAGATGCGACATATCAAAAGCTTTGAAAATAGTAGATAGTAAGTAAATGTATTAGAAAATTCAATGTAACTATGTTTGTACGTAATAATACAAAACAAACTTGTTTTATATATAAATATACAAAATAAACTCCGTGTATATAAGATTACAAAATATCACTGTGGGAGTTTCTCTAACTTACAACCATCATAATGAGCTATGTCAATGATCCAACGTCTCGTCCACACTGCCAGAACTGTCCTATACTTTTCCAGGGTATATAAGACCTACTCACTAATTAGATCCATTAGTCTATGATAAAAAACATTAAGGAATAATTAAAAAGTATGACCCTTTCTACCCACGTTGGCTATATATTTTATGGGTGCTGTGAATTATCTGAACTCTCCCCCATATCGGTGGTCAATACTATTACCAAAATATACTAGCTCATATGTTTAAAGCATAACTTTTTGTGTGGTTTGAGTATTACTCAAAAATCTTTTTCTTAAAATATATGGTAGTCAAACCACTCAACACTCTTTTTGAAATCCCATTTTCCTCTAATCTTAAATATGAAAACATTTACTCTTGGGAATATTTTGTTCCCACAACGAAGTCTTACAAAAACTGACACCAAAGAACTAAAATACTGAAAATAAACTTATGACTGTTGTCCTGGAAGAATGAGGAGTCACCACTGATAAGCGTGATCTGGATGTTGAGAACCTGAACCTACATCACGAGTAGATGTAGGACACGTATGCCTTAGTACTTGAAAGGTACTGAGCATGTAGGATAGTGTAAAGTTGAAATAAAACATAACTAAACAGGCACAAAAGCAAGTATAATATTCTGAACATGATATTAAGAATCCTGGGCTAACTTGATGCAATGAACAAATTTATAACATGCTGAGACTAAAAACTAACTGAACTTTAAATATGGTCAATGCAATAGAGTATGACTGAACTATGTGAGCTACTAATAACTGATAATGAAACCACATGAGCTAAGTGTGTATTCTGATATAAAATCCCCATCGAGAGGACTCAGTATACCCTACTAGATATATAAAGGCATGTTGATGTGATCACTAAACTGATGCCCATAGAGGGGACTTACAACCTACTTGGCTAGTAGTTCTAGGACTATTTTGGTATGCTAAACCCCAGTCCAACTTGGTTTTATGATAATCTTAATGAATTAAGTGATTAACATATGTTGAATGAGTTTCTATAAATACTTGATAGCTCAAAATAGAACATGCAAACTGACAATGCAAAAACTAATCTGATAACGATGCATTAATAACTCAGTTATTATATTTGATTTAATTGAAATATCTGATCTAGCATGTTTAATTCAATAACTAAAGAACTACGTAGCAAGGTATCTAAAATTCATGCAATAAACAGAGTAATAACATGGTAGTTTGATTCGGAACATGTTAATAATTCGAGATGATCTACTGTAATTCTAGAAACCCTATGTCTATTTATAATAAGGGATCAAGAAACAGACTGAATTCTAGGGATCCAATGAGACAAAGGAACCTACTAGTGAAATCACATATCCTTGTGATGAATTCAACGGAGAAATATTTAGAAATTGGGGCTGGAATTGATTGATCCTTGTTGCATTCCTGAACTAGGGTTCTTGACCTTTCTCTCCTCTATTTCTTAATATTTTAGATGTTTTGATTAATGATTTGACTTAGATATGTTTTATCTTTGTTTCTAGGCATAAATAGAATAAAACCTCCTAATTGAAGGTCTAAACGATGTAGCTTAGGGGTTAAACAAAATAAGAAAAGACCAAAAGACCCCTAAATTAACTATTGTAGAAGTGATCAACAAACTTGGTCCACGTACCATGGTCCTAACTAAGGTCCGTAGGTCCTAACCGTCGTCTGTGTACCAAGATATATGGACCTAGTCAACAAAATGTTGTCCTACCTACGGTCCATAGGTCCTGACCGTCGTTTGGTTTAGAGCATGGGTCTGTCGACCAAAATCAACGGACCATGGTCCTAACTAGGGTATGTCCTATTCATTTGTTGTTTGATTTAGAGAATGGATATGTGGACCTATATAAACGAACTTGGTCCATGGACCGTAATCCTAACTATGGTCCGTCTTGTTTCTTAATCATTTGATTTAGATAATGGGTCTATGGACCAAGATCAATGGACTTGGTTCACGGACCATGGTCCTAACTATGGTTCATCCTGTTCCTTCATCATTTGATTCAGAGAATAGGCCTGTGGATAAGGATCGACTGACCTGGTCCACGAACTGTGGTTCTACCTACGGTTCGTAGGTCCCGATCATCGTTTGTGGAACAAAATCGATGTAGCTGGTCCACAGACCGTGGGTCTGACTATGGTCCGTAGGTCGACTCCTTAGATGACACCAGCACTTCTGGAAAATCCAAATTTTGGTTTATCTAGGGTACGTGTTGTTACATTATCTCCTACTAGAGAAAATTCATCCTTAAATGAAGATTAAACAAGCTGAAATCGAGGGAGAGTGCTGCAATCCCTATCACAAAACACTGAAAACTGAGTTTCTAACTGAATTGAGTTCAAAGGACATGCAAATACGCTGAAAATACAAGTAAAAACCTAGGGAACATGATTCTAAGGTTGAATCATGCATCAATGAGTGGAAAACTTAAGAGGAACTATTACCTCAACCTGGAGTGGAATCGGAATGAAAGAGGTGAGGATACATGTCTTTCATCGTCGCTTCTGCTTCCCAAGTTACTCTCTCTACGAACTGACTCCTCTAAAAAGCCTTGACTAAAGCGACTTCAATGTTTTTCAACCTTCTAACCTGACGGTCAAGAATATCAAGTGTTATGTCCTAACAAAACACCATTTTTCATCACCACACTCTTTAAAGACAATATAGAGGTTGGATCACCTACACACTTCTTCAAGAGCAAGATATGGAAGACTGGATGCACTAATGCTAATCATACTGGTAACTCAAACTTTTTTGCAACTTTGCACACCCTTTTCAAGATCTTGCAAGGGACTACATATCTAGGACTGAGCTTCCCTATCTTGAAAAATCTCATCGCCCCTTCATAAGTTACACTTTTAGGAAAATACAAATATCAACTTGGAACTTTATTTCCCTTCTCCTTCCATATGCATAAGATTTCTGATGACTTTGGGCTGTCTTAAGTCTATCCCTAATGAGTTACACTTTATCCATAGCATAAAGGATTGTATATGTCCTTATCAAAGATGCTTCTTCTACTTCAAACCAATAAACAAGAGATCTACATCTACGCCCATATAATGCCTCATAAGGGGCCATTTTAATACTGGAACGGTAGCTATTGTTGTAGATGAACTCAATAAGAGATAGGTGATCATTCCAACTACCCTTGAAATTAATTACACAAGTTATCAACATATCCTCTAGTATCTGAATGGTCCACTCTATATGTCCATTCGTCTGTGGATTAAATGTTTTGCTAAGGTTAACACAAGTACCAAGACCCTTCTGAAATGACTTCTAGATATGAGAGTTAAACAGAGGACCTATGTCTAAGATGATAGACAAAGGAACCACATGCGACATCACAATTTACTTAATGTAAAGCTTGACATAGTCCACCGCCGAATTTGTAGTCACTGACCGCCAAAAAGCAAGATGTAACACTCCAGAAGTTCCATGACATAGACTAGAGATTTGTCTATTAAATATTCACGAAATTTATGTTTCCAGACCTATATTAATGGATTAAACTCAATTATAAAATGTTAGATCCAAAATGATAAAGAAAGACATCCGAAAACTAGCTAATTTGAACTAGTAGGCGTCCCTATGTTTGATGAAGGGATGGGAGAGTTAAATAAAGTCCAAAACTTATAAAATGACCATATATAGGTGATATTTAGTACAAAGGGTCCAATCGTCCGATAAGAACACCCCAGGCACAACTCAAAGGGTCCTTGAGAAGGACCCGGACATTGGCAAGCAGGTTGCCAAAGCAGCCTGTGTGCACAACCAACATGTGTGGAGGCACAAAAATTGCCTCGAGATGCGTTCACTCCCCGATTCTCACTGCCTCAACCAAGATTTCAAATATAAAATATGAAATTGACCCTGCGACGTGCAGCCACTTCACTGATTTGTCCGCGTCATTTTTAAGTCAATTTAACTTCACAAAAAGACCCATTTAAGTAAGGGTTCTTTTGGGTAGTTTAGGGGACGCGTTTATAATATTTTTAGGAAATTTTTAGACCACTTTCACTCACTTCAAATCATATTAAAGAAGTCCTTCTCATTTCTCTCAAGAATCTCTCTCTTTTCAAACTAAATAGAAGAACAAGAAAAGCTAAAGGAAGATGATGAAAACTTCATGATTTTCATTCAAAATTTGTGTAATATTCTTCAACAAGGTATGGTTCTTCGCTATTGGTATTCCTCCCCAAGAAGTCCTTTCAGAGATGATTTTCAAGAATTCAACTCCTAGGGTATTTACTCTACAAAATGGGTTTCTTCCTAACTCAAAAAATTATGACTAATGATGAAAAATAACAATTTCCTATGGTTAATTAAGTATGTATCGCTGGGTAATTGGTTTTTAATGTTTAATTTTCGTGTGAATCATTTTCCTTCTCAAATTATTGATTTTGATTGGGTTATATATATCACTTGATAACATGTAAATGTTGGGACTGAAACTATAGCTTGAATGAGTTCTTTAATGACCCTTTCCCTTATTCATAACTACAAATTGGTCTTGTATATGACTTTAAGGGTTGGCATTGGTTAAGTTATTGAGTATTTTACTATGTTGTTGGATGATTATTTTAAATTGAACGTAAGTTCTTGATGAAGGTTCTCGCAAGCAATAGGTAAGTCTACTAAAGTCGTGAATATTTTATTATGTTTATTTTATCCTATAAATGATGTTTCTAAGCAATTGAACCATGTATGATTTTTCTATGTATATATTTTGTTCTATGAATATGTTAAAAGTGGGATCATGGTAAGGATATGATAATGCAAGTTGATGAGGTTTATCTTTTATGCCTTACACGCTATGATTATGATATGTTAATATAAAAAATAAAGGGTTGTGATTAAAGGAAATTGTCATCCTAAACATAAATATCTTATGATCATGCTTATAAAAGGAGTTGAACTCCTATGACCTATGATAAAATTTATGAATAAATGAAAATTTACAGATTATTTACAAAAGGAGTTTATGTTAGCACCGATGAACTAGATATGAGAGGTTCACAATGACTCTAATGAGATAGAGGCTGCCATGTAATGTTGAACTATGGGTCTCTAATATATATCCTAGTTATTGAACTCTGTTTCCACCATAGGAATTCTAATAGTGGATCCACCTAGAATTCTGTGTTCATGTTTTGGTTCTACATTGACCGGTATACCACCTTGTTTCGATGTAGGGCTTCATGACACCAGATTTCATGTTTAGCTTACATGGTGTAATGTAAATTGAGGTGTTTGTTCCCTCATGTAAAATAAAATACAAGTAAATAGACATTGACTAGGATAACTGGAGGAGTCTACATAGTATAGGTAGGGGTATGTGACTCAACCTAGACATTAGACAAGTTGACTCTAAGGAAAGTCGTAGGAGATTGTTCTTCTATAATATGATAACATGAAATGTATAATGCTTATGATATATGATGTTACTATTCTATGATGTTGTTTATATTGATGAACATGTTATTGGTCTATATTGATATATGTGGTGATACTACCTATTATATATGTGATATGAAGAAACTCTTTACTTATGGTCTCCTATCTTGTTTAATTGTTTATGTATGGTTATGGGGCTTCATATGATCATTGCACTTGTAGGCTTGGTACGGGATCACTAGTAAGTGTTTTTGTGTGTTAATTTTATATGCACTATTGTACATGAAATGTTAATATGATTTTATAATATGTCTTTGGTTATGATCATGCTTTATGTCGTTGTGATCCTTATCTTGTATATGCTCTATTGTATGTAAATTAAATGTTTTAAAATGAGTTAGCATGATTTCTAAAGAAATGGTTCTTATTCATGCATGTCCTTAGATGTTATGTGCATATACACATCAAATGTAGGGTCTGACATTGAAGATTTAGATGGTCGATTCAAGAAGCTTGGAACTCTTTCTACAAGTATTTGTAGGTCCTCATGTTTGGGGATGTTATCTTTTCGTTATTATAGCTAATGAAGACTTAATAATGTTAAGAGATACTCTATACTTCGCTTTTTATTTGGATTCTATTGTAGTAAGGCCTATATGGCGTATTAAACTTGTACTGGCTAAGTCCAAGACTCGTATTCTTTAGATGGTTTTTATGTTAGACAACTTTTAGACTTTTGTATGTATGTTATCATGTCTCTATAAGAAAAGCCTAAGTAAGCTTCTATGTGAGAGGTCTAAGTATACCTCACTTAGTATTTGTCTATGTTTTTAAACTTTATGCACATGCTATGACCAATGCTAAGGGCTTGTCTGAGTCCTCTGAGAGGAAGACGATGCCAGTCGCAACTAGGGGGTGCTCTCCGGTCAAGAAAAACTTGGTATCAGAGAATAAGGTTGAATATCTTTTAGACTATTGTTTCACTAAATCATATTATATAATGAGATGCTATGTGATGATTAGGAAAATTCTCTTTTCTTGGTAATCCTATGTTGTGCATATAGAGTTTTGACACTATTTGTTTTTTAGAATCTAATCCCTATCTTGTGGTCATAGGCGATGAACACAAGAAGAACTTCCGCGGGAAGAGTAGAAGAAAAGATTGCGAATGTGGGAGCTACTCCCCAAGGCAATGGAGTTCCTCTTCAAGTGCAAGCTGCTGCAAATTATCAAGTTTCGATCAATCCTCAGTCCATGACAGATGGTGAGGTGAGGGAAGCCCTATTTAAAATTGCCCAAGCCATCACCACTCAAGCTCAAGCCATCACGGTAAAAGATAACATGGAGGTTGTTCCCCGAGAGAACAAATATGATAGTACTAGCGCTAGCCGTCAGAGGGATTTCACGACGATGAATCCTCCTATTTTCCTTTGATCAAATGTTGATGAAGACCTCCAAGATTTCCTTGATGAGTTCTATAAGATCTTGTTTGCTCATGGAGTGAGTACAATTGAAAAGGCTGAGCTTGCTGCCTATCAAATCAAGGACATGGCTCAGACATGGTACAATCAGTGGAAGGATAGTAGGGATTTCAGAGGTGGTCCCGTGACATGGGAGAGCTTCAAAAATGCCTTTCTTTGCATATTCTCCCCAAGGGAGAAAAGGGAAGATAAGGGAGAGGAGTTCATCAACCTTCATTGAGGAGATATGGGTGTTATGGGATACTACTTAAAGTTTATTGTCCAAATATGCTTCCTATTTTGTTTCCATTGCTAGGTATGGAATAAGCCGTTATGTAATGGCCGTATCCAAAGAGAATAGAGAAGACAATATGATTCATGACAATATGAATCTTTCTAGGTTGATGGTTAATGCTCAACAAGTAGAGGAGAGTCGTCTAAGGAAGAGGAATAGGGAAGCTTAGAAGGCAAGATCTTTTGAAAGTGGTTCTTCCAAGAGTAGGCTTGACATTCAAGACAAGCCTATGTTCAAGAAGAGGTTTTCAAACCTGGTTCCGTAAACTGTCTCCAATACTCGAAATGATAGGTGTCTAATCCTAAACCTTAAAAGAGGGGAAATGTTGATCCACCAAGAGAAAGACAAACTTGTTATTAGTGTGGCAAGAAACATATGGGTGAATGCCTTATTGGAACTAATAGTTGCTATGGTTGTCGCAAAAAAGGCCATATGGTGAAAGAGTGTCCTAATGTGAAGAGTCAAGTAAATGGGAATACCATAGCTCAATCAATCGGTGCTCGCTCTGAAACTCCAAAAAGGAATCGTTTTTATGCACTCAAGGTGAGGGGTGAACAAGAGAGCTCTCCAGATGATGTGAATGGTACTTACAAGTATTTACTATTAATGTTTATGCTTCATTTTGATATAGGAGATACTTTTTCTATTGTTACACCTTTGGTATCTAGAAATTCTGATGTGCTTCCCGAAGTTCTGATTGAACCCATTTCAGTTTGTACCCCAATGGGTGACTCTGTGGTTTCAAAAAGAGTTGATAGGGAATGTCTTGTAATGATTCCTAATAGAGTTACTCTTGCGGATTTGGTATAACTTGACATGTATTATTTTGATATCATTTTGTGTATAGATTGACTTCATGCATGTTTTCTTCCATAGATTGTAGAATGAGGGTTGTGAAGTTTCAATTCTTAAATGAACCCATTTTAGAATGAAAGGGGGGAAATTCTATGCCGAGGGGTCAAATATTTTTCTTGAAGGCTTGATAGATGATATATAAAGGTTGTTTATGCCATGTAGTGAAAGTTAAATATCAAGAATGTGAAAATTCTTCTATTATGTCAGTCCATGTAGTGAGGGTATTCCCAGAGGTTTTTTCTAATGACCTTCCAGGAGTTCCTCTCGAATGTGAAATTGACTTTTTCATTGAGTTGTTGCTGGATATGAATCCCATTGCATTTCCTCCATATCGGATGGCTCTGGATGAATTGATAGAGTTGAATCTCCAACTCAAAGATTTACTAGATAAGGGTTTCATTCAACCTAGTATTTCTCCATGGGGTGCTCCGGTCTTATTTATAGAGAAGAAGAAAGAGTCTCTTAGAATATGGATTGGCTATCGCAAACTCAATAAGGTCACAATAAAGAACAAGTATCCTCTCCCTTGGATTGATGATCTATTTGATAAATTTCAAGGTGCTAACTACTTTCCCAAGATTGACTTAAGATCAAAATATCACTAACTTAGAGTGAGAGGTGAAGATTTTCCAAAAAGAGCTTTCCGAACTAGATATGGTCACTATGAATTCCCATTTATGTCTTTTGGATTATCAAATGCCCCGACTATTTTTATGGACCTAATAAATAGAGTTCTCTGAGATTACCTCGACTCATTTGTGATTGTGTTCATTGATTATATTTCAATATACTCCAAGAATGAAAATAAACATGAGAATCACTTCAGGTTGGCCTTGCAAATCCTCAAAGAACACCAACTTTATGCCAAATTTAAAAAGTATGAAGTTTGGTTGAGGTCGTTTGCTTCTCTTGGCCATGTTATCTTTTGTAAGGGTGTAGATGTTGATCTGAAGAAGATGGATGTGGTCAGAAATCAGCCTAGACCTTTGAATCCCATCGACATAAGGAGTTTCTTGGGTCTAGTCGGTCATTATAGAAGGTTTTTTTTATGGATTTTCACCCACTTCTTCTCATTTCACAGCGTTTACCCAAAATAAGGTGAAGTTACAGTGGTCCGAAGCTTGTGAAAAAGGTTATTAAGACATGAAAGATAAGCTTTCCTCTGCTCAGGTGTTGACTTTATTGGAGGGTAATGAAGGCTTTGTTTTGTATTGTGATGCTTCGCGAGTGGGTTTGGGATGTGTCCTCAGGAAACATGGCAAGGTGAGAGCCTATGCCTCTAGGCAACTCAAAATTCATGAAACGAATTATCTCTAATGACCTTGAGATAGCAGCTGTAGTTTTTGGCTTGAAAATATGGAGACATTACTTGTATGGTGTTCATCTTGATGTGTTTATTGACCATATAGGTTGTCAATATGTGTTTACACAAAAGGAGTTAAATTTCCGACATAGAAGATGGTTAAAACTTTTGAAGGATTACAAATGAGTGTCTTTTACCACCCCGACAAGGCCAATGTGGGGGCAGATGCTTTGAGTTGTATGACCATGGGTAGTGTGTCTCAAGTGAAAGAAGAGAAGAAAGATCTTGTGAAAGATGTTCATAGGTTGGCTTGCTTAGGTGTTCATTTAGAAGATTCTCCCATTGGTGGTTTTATGGTCCATCATAACTGCGACCAATCATTAGTGGTTGAGGTGAAATCTAAGCAACATCTTGATCCTCTATTGATGAAGTTAAAGGAATCTGTACTTGGTGTTCTCAATGAGTCATTCTCCCAAGGAGGGATTATTTTATTAGGTTTCAAGGTATATTATGTGTTCCCGATGATGATAACTTGAGAAACAAAATTCTAGAAGAAGCCCATGGTTCTCGTTATTCTATACAAACGGGGGCCGTCAAAAGTGCCGTCAAAATGTATCACGATCTTAGGGAAGTCTATTTGTGGGATAGTTTAAAAAGGAACATAGCAATGTTTGTTTTTAAGTGTCTAATTTTTCAACAAGTCAGAGCAGAGCATCTTAAACCGGGTTGCTTAACCCAAATCATTGATGTTCCTACTTGGAAGTTGGAAGCCATCAATATGTACTTTTGTTGGGTTACTGATATACCGTGGTTTCACGGTATTTTTAATGCTTTTTCCTTAAATTTAGTATGTTTCCAAAAGCCTTTTTATTGATTTTTATGTAAGTTTCTCCTTATTTGCAGTAAATCTGTCCAAAGATCAACGCGGAAAGTTTTGAGCGAGAAATGCAAAAGAGACCACCTACGAAGCTTGTGACGGTCCGTCGAGCTTGTGACGGTCCATAGGTGGCATCGTTGTGAAGCTGCAGAAGAAAGGTGGGAAAGTCTAACCTAAGTGTGGGATTATGAAAGTCCATGACGGACCTTCATAGCCACGATGGTTCTTCCTGCTGGTTCGTCGCAATGATCAGAGAGTAGTTCTAGTACCCAAATTCCAAGAAGTTTAAGTATTATGGAACGGAGACCCTCGACAGACCGTCGTGCTTGAAATAGTCCATCATATCTGTTCGTCGAGGGTAATGAAGAGAGAAGAAGAAGAATTTGTGAAGTATGCGATGGCGAAGGCCTTGACGGCCCATCGTGACCACGACGGTCCGTCACGAGGTCCGTCGACCCAGCCGCGTTTTGACAGATTTTCAGTAATTAGAATCCCTCTTTTATTAGGTTTTGTTTTTATTATAAATAGTACGAAAAACCTTGTTTTTGGGGTTAGACTCTTTGTTAGTAGACTCTATAATATTAGACTTTTTGATAGTTAGACTTTTGGGAATCTTTAGTTCTCTTGTTCAAGTATTGAAGGACTAATTTCAGCAATTGTTACACTTTTTTTAGAATTGATTGTTGATAATTTTGGTGATTAATCAAGTGAATTTATGGATTTTATTCTTTCTCATAAAAGTAAGTGCATGGATTCTTATATTAAATACATGAAAATTGTGATTATGACTATGGGTAGCTAAACTCCATAATTAGGGTTGTGGGAACCATGGGTTAACAATGAGGTAAAATCTAACAAAAATAACAATTTCAGAATAGTTTCTTGCATGTATTGCTAATTATTTCGTTTAGAAGTCTTTTTAACGGATGGCCAACGTTAAACTCGCCTTAATGCTACTTGCCGGACCAAGGAGGTAGATAATAGAAAAAGAATTATCAACATAGATTCAGTGTATACTATCTAATAGGCTAGTGTTGATTGGTACAAGGTAATAACTTAGTCAAATTTCGAATATAATGCTTAATATGAGGTAAAGGTAAGGGTTTGTATAGCAACACACGTTGCCAGACCAAGGTGCAGAGTGAAATTTTCTAGATGCCGGACCAAGTATTTAGAAATACATAACTTATCACTTTGCATGCAAGATATTAGGAAAGAATTGTTATAATAAGAATTATCAAGTTAGGAACTTGTGGGGAACACTTAAACCCTAGTTACTTTTATTAATTGAGTAACTCCAAGATATGAATCTGTTAGTTGTTTACTTTACTTTAGTTAGTTATTTTCATTAATTTAGAGAAAAAAAACCCCTTTTATTTTCTTTTGTTTTCTAAGGAAATAGTTGACTAAATAATAATAATAATATATTAAAGTTAAGTCTGAACTATTTTCCTCGTGGGAACGATCCCAACCTCATTAGTTGGATTCTTTACTTGATACGACCGCTTTACTTCTTATTTGACAAGTATGTTTGAGCGTATCAGTTACCTCGAACCCGAAGGCAAAATGATTCAATATGGGTTATTGTGTGTAGGTTGACCAAATCTTCCCACTTTATTCCCGTTAAGTCTACTTTTACTACTGAAGATTATGGAATAATCTACATAATGGCATTTTGAGTCTTCATGGGATTCCCTTGTCCATCATTTTGAATAGGGGTGCTCAATTCACTTCTCATTTTTCCAGGAAGCTTTTCAAAAGGGTTTAAAGAAAAACTTAGCACCGCTTTTCATCGTCATATAGATGGTCAAGCAAAACTTATCATTCAAACCTTTAAATATATGTTAAGAGACTGTATTATTGATTTTAAGGGAAGTTTGGATGATCTCAAACCGTTGATGGAGTTATCCTACAACAATAGTTACCATTCCAGCATCTCCATGACAACTTTGGAAGCTCTTTATGGTAGAAGATGTAGGTCTTCGGTTGGATGGTTTGAGGTTGGTGAGTCCTCACTTCTTGGTCCCGAGATTATCTATGAGGCTATAGTGAAAGTTATGAGTCATAAGAGATAGATTGAAGACAACCTATAGACGGCAAAAATCTTATGCTAAAAATAAAAGAAGAGATCTTGAGTTTGAAATAGGTGATCATGTCTATTTGAAGATTTCACCTATAAAATGGGTGATGAGGTTAGGTAAGAAGGAAAAGTTAAGTCGCAGATATGTTGGTCCTTATGAGGTTTTACAACGGATTGGAAAGGTTGCCTATGAGCTGAACCTACCTACCGAACAAGCTTTGGTTCATCCGGTGTTTCTTGTTTCTATGCTTAAGAAATGCATAGGTATCCCGGTTAGACATTCCTCTTAATAGGAAAAAAATATTAATATTAAAATTACTTGTTTTCTGAATAGGTGCAAGTGTTGGTAAAATATGTACCAACTTGAGTTTGAAGAAAAAATGCTTTCATGCTCTAATCCTGCATGTATATGAAATGTGTATGCATGTTGTATTCTTGAGATTTTGCTATTTTGTCATTATCTTGAGAAGAGTGATAGCATGGTAACTCTGTGCTGTATTTTGAGCTCATGTTGAGGATGGTAAGGTAGTTCGTCATTATGTGTTATGAAATGTTAAAGCTCTTATATGTTATGCATCTCAAATTGAGTTGTTATGTATAATGTTTTGATATGTGCTGAAGCGAGTTGTGAAGTACTCCTATGAACTGTGCAATACTTGATGACGTATTATATATGTTGTTGTTGATTGGGCTGCTATTATGGAGTCTTTCCTTGCCCTCTAAAAGATTTTACTGTTATTCGGGGACGAATGTTTCTAAGGGTAGATAATGTAGCACTCCGAAAGTTCCATGACTTATGCTAGATCTTAGCCTATTAAATATGATTTGAAAGATTTTTACAGACCTATATTAATGTACTAAACTGAATTAGAAAAAGTTTGATCCAAAACGATAAAGAAAGACCTTGACGTTCGAAAACTAGCTAATTTGAACTAGTAGAAGTTCCTATGTTTTGGTGAAGGTTTGAGAGTCTCAAATGAACTCCAAAACATGTAAACTAACTTTATATAGGCAAAATATAGTACAACGGGTTAAAACACTTCGTAATGACACCCAAGGACCACCCGAAGGGTCCTTGAGGAGGACGCGGATAACATTTAAATGTTGGGATTGGAATTATAGCTTGGATTAACTATTGAATGACCCTTTTCCTTATCCTTAACTACGAATTGATTTTTTATATGACTTGAACGGTTGGTATTGGTTATGTTATTGAGTATTTCACTATGTTGTTAAATGGTTGTTGTAAAATGAACATAAGTTCTTGATAAAGGTTCTCAGAAGCAATAGGTAAGTATTCTAAAGTCTTGAATATTCTATTATGTTTATGTTAGCCTAAAAATGATGTTGCTATGCAACTGAAGTGTGTATGATGTTGATATGGATATATATTGGTCTATGAATATGTTAAATATGGGATCATTGTAAGGATATGATAATGCAAGGTTACGAGGTTTATCTTGTACACCTTACACACTATGATTATGAAATGTTAATCTCACAAATAAAGGGTTATGATGAAAGGAAATTCTCATCCTAAACCTAAAAAGATTATGATCATGCTTATACAAGGATTTAATCTCTTATGACCTATGATACGATTTATGAGGAAATGAAGACTTAAAGATTATTCACAAAGGGACTTTAGGTTAGAACCGATGAACTAGATATGAGAGGTTCACAATGAGTCTCATGAGATAGAGGCTGCCATGTAATGTTGAACTATGGGTCTCTAATATATATCCTAGTTCTTGAACTATGTTGCCACCATAGGAATACTTTATAGTTGATCCAGTTAGAATGCTATGTTCATATTTTTGTTCTACTTTGGCCGGTAGACCACTTTCTTCGGTGTGGGGTTTCATGACATCGGAGTCCATGTTTATCTCACATGGTCTAATTTTAGTTAAGGCGATTGTTCCCTCAAGTAAAATTAAAGACATGTAAATAGATGTTGACTAAGGTAACTTGAGGAGTCTACTTATTATAGGTAGGGTATGTGACTCTACCTAGACATTGCACAAATTGACTCTAAGGGAAGTCCTAGGAGATTGTTCTTCTATAATATGATAACATGAAATCTATAGTGCTTATGATATATGATGTCACTATTATATGATGTTGGTTGATGAACATGTTATTGATCTTTATTGCTATATGAGGTGATGACTGCCTATTATATACATTGTATAAAGCAAAGTTTTACTTATGGTCTTCTATGTTGTTTAGTTGATTATATGTGGTTATGGGGCTTCACATGGTCCTTGGACTTGTAGGCATGGGATGAAATCACAGGTAAGTGTTTTCTATGTTAAGTTGATATGCACTATTGAACATGAAATGTTAAAATGATTTTATGATGTTATGTCTTTGGTTATGATCATACTTTATGTTATTTTGATCCATATCTTGTATATGCTGTATTATATGTGTAATAAAGATTTTCAGATGACTTAGAATTCATTCAAAAGAAATGGTCCTTTTCATGCATGTCCTTAAATGTTATGTTTATATACCCATACCTAGTAAATGTGGCGTACTAACCCCTTACTTATATAACTACAAATGTGGGGCCCGGAAATTGAAGATTAAAAAGGTCTATTGAAGAAGCTTGGAACGCTTTCTCCAACTATTGGTAGGTGCTCATTTCGTTATTCTAGCTTATGAAGACATTAGTAGTTGTAAGAGATATCGTTTACTTCCTTTTTTCATTTAGATTCTATTGAAGTAAGGCCTATATGGTGTATTAAATTTGTATTATCTATGTTCATGACTCGTATTCTTTAGATGGTTTTTAAGGGAGACATCTTCTAGACTTTCATATGTATGTTATCATGTTGCTATAAGAAAAGCCTAAGTAAGCTTCTATGTGAGAGGTCTAAGTATACCTCACTTAGTATATGTAAAAGTTTTTAATTTTTCCGCATTTTAAATGATGTCATGTTATGACGAATGCTAAGGGATCGTGACTGAGGGGTTCTCTCCGGCCGTGATTCAAAAAGACTTAGTCATCCTATCAACATAACCCAAATGGAGTCATGTTGTCTGCAAGTATGAAGTAGCTATGTGATGAAATCCATATTGATCACTTCCCACTTCCAAGTAGGAATGTCGATCTCTTAAGTCATACCCTCTGATTTCTGATATTCTATATAGACTTTCTTGCAATTTGTGTACTTACTAAAAAAATCTATTATATCTCGCTTTATGCCATTCCACCAATAGACTTTCCGCAGATTGCAATACATTTTAGTGGAACTTGGATGAATAGAGTACCTAGACTTATAAGTTTCTACAAGAATATGGTGTCTCAAGTCACCCTCATTACGAACACACAATCTACCCTGGTTGCGAAGTACACCATCTCCCCCTTGGGAGAAAACTTCTACTCTCTCTAATTATGGACTGCACCCTTAAGTTCAAGCAAGATTGGATCACTGTCTTGCTTTTCCTTGGCCTCCACTACCAAAGAAGATTCTTCCCCATTCTAAATTCCACTATCCAATATTCTCATAAGGAGAACTCCTAAGCAAGAAAGCCTGTGAACATCCTTCATTTGATCCTTCCTTTCTTCCTCAACATGGCTATTCTATCTTAAATAATCTGCTACTACATTCTCATTACTAAAATGATAATGCACATTCATATCTAATCCTTAAGGAACTCAAGTCATCTCCTCTTTCAAATATTCAACTCTTTGTGGGTAAACATATACTGAAGACTATTATGATTAGTGAACACATCTACATGAATACCATGCAAGTAGTGTCTCCAGATCTCGAGTACAAACACCACTATAACAAGCTCAAGTTATGAGTTTGATAGTTCATCTCATGCAACTTAAGCTTTCTAAAAACATATGCTATAAACTTATCTCGCTACATCAACACACAACCTAGGCCAACTCTGGATGCATCATCATGGATCACATAACCATTTGAACCCTCTGGTAGAGTAAAGACAAGAGATGTAGTCTATTTAGTTTTCAATTTTGCAAAAATTTTCTCACAATTATCTAACTACCAAAATTTGACCATCTTCTGAGTCAACCTATTCAATGGTGAGGCTATCGATGAAAATTCTTCCACGAATCTTCTATAATAAATCGCTAGACCTAAGAAACTTCTAATATTTGTAGCAGAGGTAGGCTTGGGCCTCACTTTCACTGCTTCTATCTTCTGCCAATCCACTCAGATCCCATCGCTAGATACACTTTGACCAAGGAAAGCTAAAGATGTTAACCGGAACTCACATTTTCTAAAGTTAGCAAACAACTGACGATCTTTGTGTGTCTGTAGATAAACTCTCAAATAACTCACATATTCTTTCTCATTCCTAGAGTAAATGAGGATATCATCAATAATAATGATAACGAAGAAGTCCAAGTACTGTTCGAACACTTTTTTTAATCAAATCCATGAATGCTTCAGGAGTATTAGTTTGTTAAACGACATAACTAAAAATTCATAATGACCATACCGAGTTCTGAAGGCTATTTTAAGAATGTCATTACCTCTGACTCTAAGCTTATGATAACCCGATCTGAGGTCTATCTTTGAAGAATGACTAGCACCCTGAAGTTGGTCATACAAGTCATCAATCCTAGGGATAAGATACTTATTATTTATTGTGAACTTGTTTAACTTTATATAGCCAATTTACATTTGAAGAGAACCATATTTTTTTATTACAAACAATAACGGTGCACCCCATGGAGAAATACTAGGTCTGATGAAATCCTTATCTAGAATGTCTAATGTCTTTAAACTGATCTTTAAATTCCTTAAGCTCTGCCGGAGCCATCCTATTAGGAGGAATAGAAATAGGCTGGTTATCTTGAAGGAGATGAATTCTATTGTCGATATATCTTTAGAGAGGGACTCCGGTAAGATCTTATCGAAACACTTTTAGAAACTCAGAGATTATTGGAACTTACTGAAGAGTTGGGGTTTCAGATCTAGATTAACAAACCCAAACTATATGATGAGACAACCCTTAGATATCATCTTTCTTTCCTTATGGTAAGAAGTGAATCGACCCATAGGCGCTAAGATACAACCCTTCAACTCTAAGATTGGTTCATTTTAAAATTGATAAAACGAACAATCCTTGTTCTACAATCGACTGAAGCATAACATGAATGTAACCAGTCCATGCCTAGAATGACATCTAACTCTACCATTTCTAACTTTATAAGATCTGCTGAGGTGACTTTCAGAGAGACTGTGACAGGGAATTTTTTGTATACCCGTCTAGCTTTAACTGGGTCACCAATTGGAGTAGAGACTATGAAAAGTTCTGAGATAGTTTCTAGACTAACATAAAAATTGACTTCTAATGAGATTTACAAAGGTAAATGTAACCCCTGGATCATTCCATTGAGTGTACCATAAGTGAGTCACATCCTTAAGCTGGTAGGATGCCAACTTAACCCTACCATTACCATTTACTTGCATCAGTCCAAAGATTTTCTTAACCTCATCAATAAAGTTCAGTGGGTCCTCACCAACTTGTGACACTAAAAACCCTGATTTTCCCATCATTCATATTAAAAGGAACTTAAACCTATTGACTGTATTGGTTGGTCATTCTCTAAGCTAAAAGCTGAATTGGAATTCGAAAAATCAGCACTTGCAACCTTCTGATATGGGACTAGCGGAAATACATTAACATTGTGTGCATTAGTATTCCATGTGTAAATTATATGAGAAGGCATGATCTTAAGAGCCTAAATGAATTAGAAAGAATATCATACCAATGCAGGATAAGAATATCAAGAAAGTGAATTTTTCCCAAGGCACATCATAGCCTCCTTCTCATTAGATGCGTTGCACTTCACATCAATGAAAAAGACTATTTAGTGTGGATATTCAGAAATTCTAGGACACTTAAACCTAGTTCTCTGATACAAAGATCGTCACACCCCGGGCTACCCATGAGACAGACACGAAACCTAGAACCACAAATGAGCCCAATCTAAGTTTGCTTGCATGATCATGAGAAAAATAAAGATGATAAACTGATTCTGAAGCTACATAATATTTAATGTGAAAAGATAAGGAATACCCAAATACTATAACTGAGGTATTTGAAAAATGAAGAGTTTAATACAAAGAGAATATTAACTCAATACTAAATTAAAACTAACTATGTATGAAAATATGCTGTAACTGACTAAAAATGTTGGGACATACCCAAGCCCAGTCTAGCAAAATTGAAACAAAAAGAGTAAAATACCCAAAATAAACACACGACTGCTGTCCTCGGAGAATGAGGACTCAACACTAATTATGCTAAATGAACGATCGGGAAATAATCTAAGAGTGATATGGATGCTGAGAACTTGAACCTACATCACGAGAAGATGTAGTGAGCATATGTGTCAGTACTTGAAAGGTTATGAGCATTGCAGGATAGACTAAATCTTAACTAAAACATAATTGAACAAGCACAAAAACAAGTATATTATTTTGAACATGATATACTGAATTATGAACTAACTTCATGAAATGACCAAATTTATAACATGTTAAGACTAAATACTAACTGAATTATAAATATGGTCAATGCAATAGAGTCTGGCTAAACTTTGGGAGTGACTAATAACCTACAATAAAACCATATCAGCTAAATGTGGAGTTTGATGTATACGCTTCATAGAGAGGACCTAATATATCCTGCTACAGGTATAAAGACATGATGGTGTTTTTACTAAACTGATGCCCACAGAGGGGACTCAAAACCTACTTGGCTAGTAGTTCTATAACTATTTGGGTATGGTGCACCCTATTCGAAGTCGGTATTGTTATACTCCTAATGAATTAGATGATTAAAATATTTCGTTTCGAGCATGGGTCTGTGGACCAAGATCCACGAAATTTGTCCACTGAGTGTGGTCCTAACTATGGTCCGTCCTGTTCCTTTGTTGTTTGATTCATAAAACTGGTCTGTGGGATAAGATTGATGGATATGGTCTATGGACCATGGTCCTAAAATTGGTGCGTCTTGTTTCTTTATTGTTTGATTAAAAGAATGGGTCTTTGGACCAAGATCGACGGATGATGGTCCTAACTACGGTCTCTCCTGTTCCTCCATAGTTTGATTCAAAGAATGGGTTTGTGGACCAAAATCGACGGACCTGATCCATAGATCGTGGTCCTATCTACAAATCGTAGGTCTTGGCCTCTGTCTGTGGACCAAGATTGACAGACCTGGTCCATGAACCGTGGTCCTACGTACTATCCATAGGTGGCCTCCGTTGATGTCATCTGCACTTCTAGAAAATCTGAGTTTTGGTTTATCTAGGGTACGGGTTGTTACATTACATATCTTTATACTACGACTCATCTAGTTTATGTGGAATTATATGCATGAACTTCTCAAGGCAAGGACTTTCATAGGTAATGTGTAGTAGCCTCATTTTAAGGAATAATCCCAAAATGATTTGGATATCAATATTCAAGACTTAGAACTCGAAGATACTACTCCTCTCAAAGATACTCAACTCATCGATTTAATGTGGAATAATGGTTACGAATGACTCGACTCAAGGGTATAAATAGAAATATGGAAATTATGTATAAGACTCTTCTCATTTTCCATAATTTGGTATGAACCCCATGAGTTAAGAATTAATAAGATGAGTAGAATCATTGAGTCCTTGAGTTCTGGAACTATCAAGTTTCGAGTGTTAAGTTCTATATAAGGTTATTAAAAACCCTTGACTTGAGTATTTCACGCCTATATTTATGCATGAACTCTATTATGAGATGTCTCTTACAATTAATTACAATATGTTAAAAGACTTGACTAAATGAGTATGGGGATGAGGGGAATCAAGTTTCATTTTTTGAAAATGACAATATGGGAGTTAAGTATTCCCAAGAGTATTTTTTTTACATTTAAAATGAGGGGAAAATTGATTTCGAGATGAGCTCATATGGAGTTTGAGTACTATCTTTCTAATAATAATCTCAAATTTTGAGAATGAGGAATTGTTTTAAAATATATAAGTGAATTTATATTTTGGGAGTAGTATTGAGCATCGATATAGGAACGATTTCAGATAACTCAAAGTACACATAAATCATGTAGACAACGTGGATATAAAGGGTCATACTTTTTAGATGATTCCATATATCTTTTTAAGCATACCTTAGTTGATCCACTAAGTTGAGGAGTTTTATACCCTGACTAGGAATAGGAAAGTGCTGAAACCATGGAAAAGATGATATATCATCACAAACTTCATAGTGATGTTTGTGCATTTTGAGAATCTGACAAACAAACTTCTACTTTTCATAAAGTTTAGTCATTATTATATTTTTGCATACAATATATTTCTTATCTTTAAAAAGCTTTTTAGACATTGCATCTTTTATTGCTGCTTTAATTTTGAGTTGAGTAACTTAATTTTAACTGAGTATCTTTATTTTTAATTATGTATCTTGAGTTTGAGCTATGTATCTTGGTTATGAGATGAGTATCTTGAGTTTGACTTAATTATATTGAATTAGAGTTATCTTACCTTTTAGTTAAGTATCTGATTGTTGAGTTGGATATCCTATCCTTGAGGGGAGTTTGAGTTGTCAAGATGTACATTTCTATTGTATTAGTTGAGACTAATGCTTATGCTTTTGAATTTTCCTTAGATATTCATACATTTCATGTGTTGACGCCATTTTGCCAACATCTTTTATGATACAGATACATGTATTTAGAATCATCAATAGACATTCCATTGAGGTCATATGATATTCCAGCTTTGGTGAGCCTTCTCATATGTTGAAGGATTTTACCTTTACCTTAAAGTTAGTAGTTTTCAGATATCATGGGTCTTGTCCTGACATCGTTCTGAATTAGTAAGTTGAGGAGTTTTCTACATTTAATTTTATTTGAGTATTATACAGACTTTAAAAAGGTTGAGTATTTGAATTCAATGAGTTTTAATTTAGTCTTAAGCTTTTGTATGCTTGAGTTTGTCTTCTTCTTGAAGGCAACTAGGATGAGTGTTCGCTTGGGCAACAATAATGGTTATCGAGATCCGACCACATCCAAGGCATATGCTCGGATCGTGACAAACTTGGTGTTAGATCCTAGAGTTTAAGTGGCTTAGGGTGTCTATTAAGTCGTGTCAATAGAATCATATTTATTGTGAGAGGACCCAACTTCTATAAATGAGGGACTACATAAATTTACGAAAAATGTCCCTTCTTTCATACTCTTAATGGTGCAATAGAGTTATGTAACAGACACTTATTCCAACTCTTAAATTTTCATATCCATTCGACTACCCCTCATACTAGAGGTGGTTGAGAAGCCAAATATTGTTCTTTATTGATGAGTTTATCTTAGAAAAATATTGAGGAAGTCAAGCATCTACAGAGGAATGGAAAGAAGCCCGTGAGTGATTTAAGTGTTGAGTTTTAAATGAATGTGCTCATGTTCATATGAGTCGTGTGCTCAAACTAAAACCCACTGTACTATCTTCTCTAAAAACCATGTTCATTCTAAGATCCTTATGAGGAAGTATGTTGTAGAACTTGGGTAATATTTCACCCGAAAAGGTAGAATGAGTTAAGAGATTATTAGAATCATTAGTGAAATTTCTCAGAGTTAGAGGAAAGCACAAGAAGTATAGTAATCTAAGAGAGGAAGATAGATAAGGGGAACAATATGTTATTGCATTCATTTATCCAGTTTTTATTAAGTGACGAGTTTCCATATGAGTAGAATAAGGAATAATAATGTTGTAGAGAGTTCTTGATTGAAGGAAGAGGAAAGGTTACTATGAGGTTAAATTTAATATCTCATACTTTTCTCTATTCTTGCGTAATATATGTGGCATAGTATGGCATGGTTATATGAGGTGATTTTGTATTGTACATTGGAGATTATAATTGAAAATGGGTGGAAATATGAAGGAAAAAAACTAAAGTTTTAGGTCAAAGGATCCCTCAATGAAAGTTCATGATTAAGGAAATGGTTCGGGTAGAACTTCGCCCGTTTGAAATGTTTAAATTATCCATAGCTTGTGGATAAGACTATGAGTGTACAACATTGTAAGAGTAGTGTGTGATGAGGTATTATAATACCATAAGGGTTGTATGTTATGTTTAGAAGTCAAGAAAATGACTTAAAATATGGCCTACAAAAGTTATCGAAGTTTCTCTAGTAATATTCTCTTAACTTTGGTCAAATGTATTGGATGTTTTCTCACAATTTATGAAGAGTTAGAAGGATTATCACCCAATAAATCTAAGTCCAACTACTCTACTTTGCAACACACAAAACTTCATACTAAACCGACAATAGAGGAAAGATTTATGAGGGTTTTACTACGCATTACTGTGCCAAAACAAATCGCGATCCGGGTCTGGTAAAAGATATGATATGTCGGCTTAGTACACGTTTTAAGCTATGAGAAATTTCTTTTCACTTACTATCAAGAAAATAAAGCTTAAGAGAGAATTCCTATAGTGTTCATTCATGATGAAGATTAGTGTTTGACGATTTCTACCATTAAAGGTTGCCCCCATGCCAAGAAATTTGATCTCTACACGTGGCCATCATTTTGCCCATCTAGTTACTGTGTTTGGATCTAGTTTTTGAAGATATAAATTTATATTTTATTGGTGTTTATTCAACGTTTACACTTGGTTAATTAAGGTAATCATCTCGGAAATCTTTTCTTGTTGTTTTATGAAGTTCTATGCACATTTTTTTCTTTGAAGAATTTTTCAAATCTACCAATTTATGATAAATTAGTAATTTTTTATAGGTGCGCACCAGCTACGTAGATATATTCTTTGAAAAGATATGACGTAGGTAAAAACATTCATCAAGAAACTACAGCTATTCGAGTGTTCATTGGAAAGGTATGTTAAGGCTAAGCTACATCCATCTCTTTAGAACCACTCCTGGGAAATTTCTAAAACGCCGAATGTGATATTTTGCTATTCTCTTGATAGAAAGACCTACAATGATGGAATTGGGATCTTAGCTGAATTGTTTTCATGATTCGATTATTTTGATATTCCACTGGTTCGGTTAATAGATTATTTGACATCTATATGTCATATATTGGTTTCCTTGATTATATGTTCGCATGTATGTATTCTTGTTTCTATTTGATTGATGTGACTTAAAATATCACATGAGACCCTTATTACTTGTAACCATTCATCTTCCCCTACTAAAGTTATTAGAAATTATCTTTGAATTAACACAAACACTCTAAAATAACTTAAAGGTTTAAACTATTAGAACACTTGTTTTTTTAAATACTTGTTGTATAAATTAACTAGGAATTAAGTAAATCACCTTAATATTGATATGAGCATCTTCAAGGTTTCTTTATCTTTCTAAAATTTGAATTAACTTCTCAAGATTATTTGGAAGAACATATGAGATTCCATGATATGGTTACGTGTTATAAGAACGTGATTTATGATGTTATGAGAAGAAGACTACAAATAGGTAAATATTGGCAACGTGTCGACATTAACGTATATGTGCTGTAAGACCATGACATGACACGCTATGTATTCTACTCCTTAGCTATACTTTGGAGGTATGGATCCTATTGCCGGTATTTATATTTATGAGACAAGATGGACACACACACACACACACACACACACATATATATACACACACATATATAAAAATACACACACACACACACACCATACACGAGCCAACCATGCATACGTAGTAGGCGGCCAAATGTCAGCCTTGGAGATTACTTGAGTTTCTATTTCAAGTAGTATCCCTATTACCCTTATACAACAAATTCTTATGATTCAATTTTCTACTTTATATACCGATATATTTTATTCGTATGAACATCCCTTAGTATGGGGATGCTTATTTTTGTTATGTGTGAGTAGGTACATGCAGGAATTCTAATCAACCCACTCGTTATAATTCAGGTTTAGCTGTGAGTTGGTAAGATCCATCTTATCCTTCGCTTTGAGAGGATGTTTACGTTTGCTTTATTGTTGGGGTATAGTCATGGCCTTTTCTTGACAATGCTTATATCACTCATAGAGGCTATTCTGGACACAATATTCTGTGTTTTCTTTATGTCTGTCTCAACCTCTAGCCAATATAATTTACATATATATATATATATATGTGTGTGTGTGTGTGTGTGTGTGTGTGTGTGTGTGTGTGTAAGTAGGCATGTGTTCGATTATTGCCTCGTCGGCGAGATAGTACATCTTTATTTTTTTAGCCTGTCTATCATTGGATTTATGGTTTATTCTCATTCAAGTAATGTCATTCAGGGTCCAAGATTCATTTTTAAGAGGTTACGTTGCTTAATTTTTTTCTCAAAGTTGGTTAGCTAGTATGTTTTAGTGGGTAACTCGTTGTAAAAGTGTATCTAGTGTCAGTTACTCTTTCTATTTTAGGGTTTGACAAATTTGGTATCAGAGCAGGTTGTATCATTGGGGTCCAAATGTTTTCCTTAGTAGAGTCTTATTTACGGGTTTGTTGTGCACCACACATATAATTAAGATGCTAGAGAGAAATAAGGAATGATTACATTTCATTAAACTGACAGATCTTGTATAGTGCAAATGTATAAGAATATTTGAAATTCAAATCGTGCTTTCTGTTTCCTATTTAACAAGACACTCGCTCAGAATATGGCAGAAAGAGATATAGGTATGGATTATAGGGAAGGTAGTTGTTGTTCCCCACACCCCTAGTACCAACATCCATGTCACTTGTTGAAGCCCAATAAGATGCAATATTACTAGCCTTACCATTTCAATTGGTACCTGACGAAATAAGGGACAAAGAGAAATAACTGAAGGAATAAGTAAAAGAAAACCACTTAGCCAAAATGGAAACTCAAGTCTTAATTGTTTACAATTGAAATAAAACATTAAAGACATATTACTATATGTCTATGAAATCTTTAAACAATGAGGGGTGTTTGGAAAAGATCCATCGTCTTGAATGAATGGAGGCTCACCAATTGACTTGAAGCTGCTCACTAGATCAATAGTATGCAGTATGCTGACCGTAGTTACTTTCTTCTGCTTCATAAGATGTTGCAAGACAACTGGCATCAATACGTGGAATGTAAGAGTATGTCAGTTGCAATGTTACAAACAATTTAATCTTGAAAAGAGTAAGAAGGAACATATACCCTTGCTATGGTCAACTTATGAATAAGTTAACTCAACATAAAGTAATATGACACATCCAACATATATAAAGATTGTAAAATAGTGTAAACAACATAGTTCGTGAAAGAAATGAAATAATAAACTCAACTTTACTAAGTAACATAGTTTTTGTGGGAGATTATCTAATTGACAACCACCACTACAGCCTAAGTGGTGATACAACGTTTTGCCTATGGAGCCATAACTGTATATTACTTTATTGTCGCATAGAACCAGTTTACTTAGCCGATACACTAGCTTAGCTTATATAATATTCAAAAATTTATGACCCATTATTACCCATGATGGCTACATGTTTTATCGAGACTTGAGTTATTATGAGCTCGCATCCCCATATTGGTGGTCAATACTAATTTCAAAAGATACTTAGCTCATGTGTTTTAAAACAACTGATTTCTTTGGGTTGAGATATTTGCTCAACACTCAGTTTAAAGTCTCTCTTGAATTTAATGTTCTATTTTCTTGCTCACAACTATTTTGGGAAATCTTAGTTTTCTTTTATCTTATATGTGAAAACATTTATAAGCTCTTTGGAATACTTACTTCCCCTATAACTTTAGATAAATGCACTCAACTCTTTAGTTTTTACTTAACTTGAAACTTGAGTCTTAAAAATCAAAGTTAAAACATTTTTATAGACTCTTGAAACATTTAAGAACTTTGGTTTGACTTGCTTCTTAACTTCTGGACTTGACTCTTTACTTCATTGACTTTTATCTTTAATTTCCTTAAATTGGATTATAGATTAAAGGTTCATGATCTCATATTGATGGATGACTTCATGATGTTTATATTTACCTTAGAGATTTGGAATTAACTAATAAATAGAGGCACATCACTTAGAAACTAGTATGAAAAGGTGGGGAAGAATGGGGATAACTAGTGTCCCTGGCGCGTTGAGAGGTGTGGTTTGCCAAACCTCATTTTACATTGATCAGGTTGGGGTTCTTTTGATTGTGCGGCGCCCCAAGGCAGTATAAACTGAGATTGTCCTTTGGTTCTATGAGAGGCGCGACGCCCCAACCTATATCCCAGATCTTTTCGAGTTTCTCCTTCATTTTTAATCTCTAAACACTTTAATATTCCATGATTGTTTCCCTAAACACTTAGGATCATTAGAACTATGAATATACAATATATTCAACCCAAAAGTACACCCGAAAACATGAATCAAAGCTTCAACAACAGAACAATCAAGAATTCAATGAAAACATCAAGAATGTTCTTCTAGAACTCACTTTCTTAACCCAACACTATGTGTTCTCACATACATTTTTAGGGATCACCTTACAAATTCCACACGCAAAGCTTGAGCATTCTTGGTGATTCTTGATTTCTCCCCTCTTTTCTCTTCTTTTCTCCTTTGTCCAAGCCCTAGTGGGAATTCTATTCTTCTAAACTGAAGAAAGGTCAGGTTTTACCCCAATTAATTCCCATAAATGAATTAATTTAATTAGGTAAAGAAAATACAATTTCGCCCTTCTGAAATCAAGATTGGACTTCTCTTAATCCATCAACCCAAATTTTAAAAGGCATAACTCACTCTTACGATACTGAAACTGCCAAAATTTTGCTGCGCTAGAAATATTATTCAAAGAGATTTCCAATCATATCTGGCACTACCCCTAAAATATCATGATCTAGGAGTTATGATCGTTTGAAGTATATCTAAAAATCATTTTTTTAACTTAAATAAATATTCTTGATTTTCTTATTCTCCCCAAAAAAAAGTAATTTTAGTTTCTCAACTCTTTTCTAGTCGTTTATAGTTGCGAGATTTTACAATATCTCCCTATTTGGAACATTCATCCACGAATACGATTATTCTTACTAGAATTAGGGTAGAAACCTCAGGTTCAAACACACACAAGCAAATGCAACCAAACAACATGCTTACTCAAAAGATAGTACGAAGAAGAAAATTAGTACCTTAGTATGCATTTTCTCCGGATTCAAAGAGATGTGGATATATCTTATTCTGGTCCTCTTTATTTTTCCAAATAGTTTCTTCAACAAATTGGTTACCCTAATGGACCTTGAGTGATGCAACCTCTTTTGTTCTCAACTTGCAAACTTGGCGATCTAGGATTTGCATCCGATTCTCATCATAAGACAAGTTACCTTTGATCTCAATATTCTCTATTGGAACGATTAAGGAAGGATCACCCACGCACTTCTTAAAATTGGAGATGTGAAACACCATTATGAACTGCTGCTAACTCTTATGGTATATCCAACTCATAAGCTACATTCTCAATTCTCTTGGCTTGCGACAAGTTCCAACATATCAGGGAATGAGTTTCCCCTTCTTACCAAGCCTTATAAAACCCTTAATGGGTGAAACTTTAAGGTATACCCAGTCATCTACTTCGAACTCTAATGGCATTTTTGTAATATCAATGTACGATTTTTGACGACTCTACACCGTTCTCAAATTCTCTTCAATCACCTTTACCCTCTTCATAGCTGTGTGAAATGAATCTTGTCCTAGAAAACCTACTTCACCAAGCTCAAACCGTCCAATAGGAGATCTGCATCTTCTCTCATAAAGAGCTTCATATGAAGCAATGACGATGCTAGAGTGGTAATTGTTGTTGTAAGAAACCTCAATAATAGGTAGTTGATCATCCCAATTTCCATTGAGATCAATCACATATGCCTTAATCATATCTTTTAAGGTTTGTATAGTACACTACTAGCCAATTAGTTTAAGGATGAAAGGCAGTACTCAAGTTCACCTTTGAAGACAAGCCTTTCTGTATAGATTTATAGAATTGTCCAGTAAATTGTGCAACTCTGTTTGAAAAAATGGAGACAGGAACTCCATGAAGCCTTACCACTTCTTGAATGTACAACTTAGAATAATCCTCTGCCCAATGTGTATTCTTTACTGGATAAAAGTGAGCTGATTTTGTCATTTTATCAACAATCACCCAAATAGAATCATGTTTCATGCAAGACCTTGGTAACACTATAATGAAGTCCATACTAATCATAAACCACTTAGATTAAAGAAGTTCTAGCTAAACCTCCAATCCTTTGGTGCGCTACTTTAGCTTGTTGACAATTCGAGCACTTGACAACAAACTCGGCAACACCTTTATTCATACCTTCCCACCAATATAATTCTCACAAATCATAGGACATCTTTGTGGCATTGAGATGAAAGGAATATCTGGAGCCATGAGCTAACTTTGTGAGCCTCTCTTGGATTACATCCACCATAATTACACACAATCTACCTTTGATATCTCAATACACGATATCCCCCTTGTTCACAAGCTATTACTCTTTGCTTATGAACATTTGTCTTAAAATTCAAGAAAAATGGGATCTTGGTCTTGCTATTATTTCACTTCTAACACATGACGATTAATCCTCATTATTCACCACTAAACTTTCTTTGGTTCAAACCATTACTAGAACTCCTAAGCATGCAAGTCTATGCAAATATTTTTTTTCTCTTTCTCAAAATGGCGGTACTACCCACAGAAAGCCTACTTAAGGCATCACAACAACATTAGCCCTACATGTGTGATAAATAATACTCATATAATAATCCTTGAGCAATTGTAACAACCTTTGTATAAGACTAAGCTCTCTCTAAGTGAACACATATTGTAGCCTCTTGATACCCTAATAAAACACGTCCCTAGAGAAGCATAAGAGATCATTATCAAGTAAAGAACCCAACAAGTAGGTTGGGTTCGATCCCACGAGGAATATGGCTTTGGCATAATTTTAACACATGATTATGTCTTTTTAGTCAATATACTTGTGAAACATGTAAGATAAAAAAAACCTGCAACACTAAGATTATCATGTGAACAAAATAAAGATTTGGTTGATATTAAAATGGGAAAATAACTAGGGTATATGCGTTTACCACAAGTTTATAACGCGATTTTCAGAGTACTAGCAAACCTTTCCTACTGTATTACATGCAATGTGATAAGTTAGATATATTTAGATCTTTGGTTAGGCATCTAGATAATTTCACCCCACAACTTGGTCTGGTACCTATGTATAATTAACTAACCCTTCCAATTACCTCATATTAGACATCATAATTGATGTATGGATTAGTTATTACTTCACACTTATCGACACTAGCATATTAGTAGTATCACACTAAATCTATATTGATAACTCTTTTCTTTTAACTACCACCTTAGTCCGAAAAAAAGCAAAAAGGTAAGTTCTAATGCGTGCACTCATTGTAATACTTCTAAACAAAAGGATTATCAATGCATGCAAAAATACTATTCAAGAATTGCTTAATAACTAGTTATACATTGTTGATTCCTCATGGTTCCAACAACCCTATTTGTTGATTTAGTTACACATGTTAGAAAGATTACAATTCATGTTTTTTGATGATGAAATTATTAACATACTTAAAAAGAAGAATAAACCTAGAAATTTCACTTAACTTCAAAGTAAAAGCGCCAAAACAAAGTCTGCGAATTAATTAATTTCTCATGTTTGCAAAAATTAATCTCTAATACATAAACTAGAACAAGTGTAATAGTAGCTAACCCCTTAAAACAAGGTTGCAATCCCCTATTTATTGAAAACAAAGTCTTAATGAAAAAAGGAATTCAAATAAGGAAAGTTTTGTTCAGGCACTCAATATCAATCGACGAGACAACTGACGGGTCATCGATCGATCGACAGTCCATGGATTGCTTATTTCAGCCAAATTTTAGAAAATATTTTGCCCTCTCAATGGCACTCTCTCTGAATCAAATGAAGGACTAACAACTCGGTCTATCACTCCATCAACGACTCCTCGATGCTCCTTCATTTTTCAACACTTGCATTATTCAAACGGATAAGGGCCTAAAATACCCTTAAAATATTAAAAATGGTACAAAATTATCCTTCATCCAGCTATTGGCTCCAAAATGCCATTTTCATCCACCTATTGGCTCCAAAATACCCTTGTCATCACCTTTGGGTTCAAAATTGAAATTTTTTTAATTTTTTTAATATTAAACTCTTTAAATATTTTTTTAAAATACTGGGCATTCAACTGTGAATTATAAGTTTAATTTATTAATATAATTTATAAACCAATCCACTATCCACTCATTATTAACTAAACCTCACTCAATTAATAATTCAATTATAATATCAAAATCATCATAAACACTACTAAAACACGATGAAATTATAGATTACTCAAAATGACATTCAAAATTATTCTAGTCCAAATTGAAGCCCAATTAAATTTATGTTGAGCCACTTATTTAGGATGACACTTTCTTTAAAAATTGAATTAGAAATTTATGATTAAAGGTAAAGAAATAATACATCTCAAATTATTTCATGCACTTTTTTTTAAATATAATTTTATAAATATTTATGATTTATTTTAAAATCTTTAATATAATATTTTGAAAAAAAAGTTACCTATGTAGTAACATCACATAATTGAGACTTAAGAATAATTAAGATGAAAATAGTCAGACTTTTAAGTTTCCAGTGATTTTTATGTAGATACTGGAATGTATGATAATTTACTTCTATATATTTTTAAAACACTCAATTGGCAATAGCTTGCATTAATAATGTGACGGGTTCATTAATTTAGAAGGATTTAATTAGTAATGGGTGGGTAGTGGATTGATTTATAATGGGTGGGTAGCAGGTACTTGAACCCTCGCAGTCACAAAGTATAATTCACCAGTATGTTCCGTCGATGACAATCGTGGTTCCTCACTTGGTCAGACACCCCTGATTTCCCCCAATGTCTGGGCTGCTCATCTACGACCTTCACCTACGGAGCATCGATTAAACGACAATCCATCAATTGCCTCCGTATGTCTATTTTTGTACTTTTTCAGTTGTCTTCTCCGTCTTTTGCCTGAATATCTTTTATGCAAAACAAGACACAAAACATTATATATCCCATATAAAAAGGCTCTAGATACACACAACTCTTAAGTTATATACATTAAAAATAATGTGAAATCACGAACACCCTAGCCATAAATTCATTGTTTGTCCTCAAGCAACACACAATGACCCTAAACAACACTTGCATAAAAGGAGAAACTTTAGCGCAGACTTACACCTCAGTCTCGATAAACTATCTCATGCAGATCACATCATGACAAGAATTCACCATGCAATAGACACATCCAGTGTTTTTCCTCTCACCGAGGTACCAACTCTCTCATAATGTAACTAGTGTCCTCACTTTTAAAAAATCCTCAGTTTTCACACAGTGATTATGTATTTTAGGTTCAAGGATCTATTTTAACACTCGC
This sequence comes from Solanum lycopersicum, assembly GCF_036512215.1. Classification (NCBI taxonomy): domain Eukaryota; kingdom Viridiplantae; phylum Streptophyta; class Magnoliopsida; order Solanales; family Solanaceae; genus Solanum; species Solanum lycopersicum. Next base: position 20,276,280 of record NC_090800.1, read on the forward strand.
ACTGAGTGTTCCACGCCATAGGCTTGCCCTTATCTTTGCTGCTTAGGATAACCATACTAGACTCTACTATTAGGTGCTATTGCAGCTACACCTCCCGATTTGTCAGGTATACTACGAAGAATGGCATGGATAGGTAGGAAATACTATTCTGGCACAATATGAGGCGGGGTGGACATTGGAATAACAGGTATATAATTGTCAGCATGCCCCAAAACATTAGGAGCATAAAAATCCAAATGGAAAAAAAGATAGCAACAGCTACCGAAACTACTAGATCCTTTACATAAAAATAAAGGTAAGAAGCAATTTTATCCATATCTAAAAATATACACCCAATGCATTATTTGATCCATATTGATGCAATGCGGCCAGATGAAGAAGACTGGCGCCTACTAAAATAAAGGGGAGTAAATGATGAAGACTTAAAAAATGATTTTGTATGACTTTCTTGGTTTGTAACATAGGCTCAAGTTCAGGTGTGGTACATTTCGTTAGTTGTAACAAACCTTAAAATAAATAAGTTAAGAAATGCTTAATGTGTAAAGAATGCTTCCGATTAGATCAAGTTTCACACGGATTGATACACATAGAACTTGACCTCAGAACCCTTACTACATCCAAGACCCTAAATATATAATTTATTAATTATTTAATAAGATAGAGGGGCAATTTGGGGGGAGAGAGAGAGAGCCGAAATTGAGATCTTGAAGTGAAGTCTTGCTCCACCCGGGTTCGAACCTAGGTAGAAGCGATGATTTAAATTGTTTTAATTTAAATTGATAAATTATTATTTATTATCTGATTTAATAAAAAGGAAAATCATATTCTTATTATTAATTATTCAATTATTAAGGAGAGTCCTAAATTGACTAAGTCATTATCTAAGCCTAAACAACTTCACACGTTTCACTCTCTCAAGATTTCTCTCTCACGTTTTACCATCACTTTCACGTTCCTCTCTGCCTCAACCACCACAAGAACAGAAAATATTTTAAGAGTTCTTCACATTTGAAGAACTCACATGAAATATTAAGAAAAACAAAGTAACAAAAATGTTAAGGAAAAGAGAAGTTGTCCATCAAGTTGTGTGGACGTTAAGGAAGCTTTGACTGATTGTGGAGAGGTTTTTCGGCAGCAAGTTCAACATTTCAACATGAATTAAGGTATGGGTTTCTTCTCTCTTGGTCCCTTTCCTAAGATACCCCTTAAGATTTAAGATATTTATTCCGAAAACTAGGGTTGATCCCCGTTGCATGTCCATGTCACTAGCTCCTATTGAATCATATGTTGAGTATGTTTGCTAGAACAACATCGGAATGAAATGTGTTTCTGTGATGTTTATGTTTAAGTATGCATGTTCAAAATTTTGTGAATATTGAATATGTTGTTCCAAATCATGTGAAAAAGTTATGTGTGTGCACAACGTGTGGCAGTGAAGTTTGTCAATGTTGGAGATGTATAATGGCATGTTAATCCCTGTATAATGTGCTAATGTTTTACACAACGTGATGGTCATATGGGGTGTGAGGTTACTGAATTTGAGTGAAATAGATTGACTAATTTTACTGCTAAACTAAATGTAAAAATACACTAAATGTTTGTGAAATGCCCCAAGGAAACTAACATGAAAAGGTTGATGAAAGGAAGCTAAGGATGGGATTAAATTTCCAACTTGGTGTACTTTAGTTTCGGTCAAAAATAAGGCTATGAATCTGGGATTTTAAAATGAAAATAAAATAGGTGAGGTCACAAGGGATTGAACCCAACACCTCACATGTGAAGGATTCTAAAAACGTAAAGGTGGAAAATGGGGTTAAGGGGAATCGAACTTATGTGGCTACTGTTATTCTCAAAAAAAAGAAATGAAATGGGGATGATTGAATCGAAGTCGGCTACTGGTTGGGTAAGGAGACAAGAGATAATTTAAGTAAATAAATGGGAAGCGTGGGAATCAAACCCACGACCTCCAGGCAACGAGTGAAAGAAGTGAAAATAAAGAAAGGAAAATGTGAGGCGTGGGAATAGAACCCACGACCTCAATGATGGAAAGGAGAAGGTGAATTAAATAAGAAAAATGAGGTGAGGCTGTGGGGGTCGATCCCACAACCTCACTGCCAAATGCCTAACCTAGGGAGTTTTAATTAAACAATTTAAATAAGGAGGCTGTGGGGGTTCGAACCCAGAACCTACCAATGCCCCAGGTGAAAAAAAATTAAAATGAAAGAGTCTATGAGGGTTTGATCCCACAAGATCTTGGTTTGGGCGAAAGGGTGCAGTGAGATGTTAATGAAAAATAAAAAGGGGTTTGGGTTCGAACCCACAACCATTCGGCAAAATTAAGAGGAAAACCAAGTAAAAAATTTAAGATTCAATGTTAATGTTGAGGTTCAATCTATAATCCCAATGTCATGGAGATTAAAAATTTATATATATGAAAAATGTAAATTCTATCCAAGTGATTCAAACTTGGGTCTCCTTGCCCAAACTTCCGTATTGATTCACAAGTCGAACGTAAACAAAATATCCACGAATAATGCAACCTACTTAGATCGAAATCAAGTTCTTGGCATATATACAAGATACATAAGTCTTGTACTACATAATCTTAGTAATATATGAATCACTTAACGAACTATGAATGAAGCCTCATGACTTGTGTGTATAGACTCGTAAGTCTAGCATACATTTAATAGGAGTGAACCTAAGATGTATGTAATGAAATAATGTAACCCTAGATGGGTTAAGTACGAGTGTAAAACACACTGAATGGAAAAGTCAATTGGCATACGATGGAATGATTATTGTAATGAAATGATGAAACCCTAGAAGGGTCAAGTAAGAGTATGAAACACACAAATAGCCAAGTGCATTGGCATTTGATGAAATGAACATTCATGTAAAAAAAGAGTGAGTAATTATGAAGAGAAAATTTGCTAATGTTAATGAATGTGGTGACAACATAATTTGAGGCTAATGTAAAAGATGAGAACAATCTCAAATGAGCCTAAGTAAATGTTATCAAAACGTACTCACCTATGATACTGTAAGTTAATGAAGAGACCAGTCTATATGAACACTCTAATAAAGGTATTGAGCTTAACACACTTAATACAAATGATGAGATGAAAAATCATCTAATGAGCTATGATGTCCTCATACAACAAGCCATCTTCCGTGATGTATGAGATGAATGAAATAGAACTTTATACTGAGCATCGATAGACTAGATATGAGAGGTGATGCCTTCTTTCGGGAAGGGCGGATGTTCACGTAACTCTCATGAGATGAGACTGTCCGGCATGCCGGGTATGGGTCTCCTTATACCTCCTACTGTTCGAACCTATACTGCCAATATATGGATCTAGCGGGGTTCGATTCTCATGTACGCTAGAATGTTGTTAGGTCACTTTGGCCGGTTATTCCACTTTTTTCGATGGGGGTTAGACACTTGATTTCATGATGCTCACATAATCTATGTCGGTTAAATTTAAAGTTTCCAATGAATGAATGAGTCCAGCCTCAAATGATGCACATAATGCAATGAATGATACCAAAGGTGTTAGCATAAGATAATCAAAAGGTAAGTTAGATTAATGTACTGACATTAGGTCATTCTTCGTCATTGCACAACGAACCTAATGAAAGTCTTAAACTACATCCTAGGTATCGCTTGTATTTACACTAGCCTATGAATGAAATGAAATGGAGTACGTAGGAATAAATGAAGTAGACTCTGTGATTGCTAATGAAGACTTCCAGGTTGAGGTCCCATCAATTGAGCCCTCATTTTTGTGATGTATTAATATTAAGTCCATGGTTCCAAGGTCTCATGTAATATGAATGAATGATATTACATAAGTTATGTGCTACATGCAAATGCGTTGTATGGTATATGATATGTGCTATGTGTAAATGTTATGTGTTGTGTGCAAATATGAAACGTATGATGATGTATGTTATTCTCATGGCATAAATTTCCTATTTTAAATTTGGAAATCTCATTGACATTCCTGATCTAAATTTGGGAACTTTCCTAAGCTCAATTTAGCAAGTCCACTGACTTGACTTCTTAAAATAATGTTGGTTGGAAAGAGCTATTCTTTCTCATGCATGTCCTTGGTGTTTGCTTTCATATACCCATACTTAGTACAAGTGTGTACTAACCCTATACAAACTCTATTATTTTAGGTGCAGGCATAGGTGGACGATAAAGCTACATGATCATTTCTGTAGTCATCCGGACGTCCAGCATTCATGCGGAGTTGGTAGGTCCTCATGCTTTCAAGGAAGTAGTTTCATATTCTGTCTTAGTTTAGAGTTCAGATAGTGGAGCATGTTCCACTAGCGTTTCTTTCCTGTTTTTATTTAGACAATGTATTGGTGCCATTTTTGCAAATATACACTTAATAAGAATTAAACTATTTCTTTCAGTTGCTTATCTATTAATGATAGATGGTTGATGATGAACAATTGTGTATTAATGAAAATATTTCTATAAGTATGTTAAGAAACAAAAAGTTTCAAATTTTTCGCTTAAATTAACCTATGTAAAGTAAGAATGACGTAAGTAGGCTTGTCTGCGACCTCTGAGAGGTAAACGACGCCGGTCTCGTCTGGGGTCTAGATTCCAGTCGTGACATAAGTATTTACCCTCTTTCACATTACCGCTAAGATTTCCACCTCTTTTTATTGTGATTGACACCTTATATCTTTTCTATTCTTTCTTTTTCCTTATTTCCCTTTTAGATGTGACTTTCTCTATTTGTATCTTTTTCTCAGAAAACTCTTTCTTTTCTTGTTTTTTTTCTCTTTCAATTTCACCAAGTCACATCCTTCTCTTACTTATGTTTTTCTTTTCAAAATACAATTCTTATCATACACACTTTTGGGTCTTGTTTTATAATACACACCCTCAACTCATAGATTTTCCACGAGCCGAGGTGCAGAATACCCGATGTTAGGTATGGGCCAAGACGAGGTAATTTTTTGCATTAGGCACCCTCAACTTAGGAATTTAGCCTAATTACAGGTGGACATGTCCAAGGAGAGATGGGGACAAAAAATTATACCCCAGGAAGATCAGTTCGTGAAAAAATGGTCTATTATAGGCTCAACATATTTGGATCAAAAGAGAACATTTATTTCATTTGGTCAACCTATTTTAGGCTTAATGTTCTTCTTGAGTAGATTCTCTTAGCAGGACTAACCGACAAGTTCTAGGTAGGCAAAACCTATTGAAGACTCAAATATCCTCCTCACACTCACTTGGCACATCATTTCACTATCTGATTACCAGAATTCCAGGTTCATGTTTTTGTTGAAGGTCATCCAGTTGATTCCTTTTGATATCATGTTTAGCGCCAACACATTAAAATTATCTGAACCTTTACATGCAAACACTGCAATTTGATGGGGTATCATTTTCTAATTAATTATCATGCTTCTGTTTTTAATGGTTTTACACGTCCATTCACTAGTACATATCGATTCAATAGAAATTTAAGTAGTCATTTGGGGAAAATTACATAGGCAAGAAAACCCCAAAAAAGGACTGTGAGTTGGGTTTCTTAGACTTCACCCTATAACTTACATTCCATTTACCCCACCGACAAAAGAAGTGCTATTGTCCCTAATGCACACTAAATCATAAACATCAGGACTCTAGGTGAAAAACACATGTGGCGCATAGCTCCAAAAGCCAATCAACAAACGGGTGGGTCCGTCTTCTCATATTCCTCAGGATCAATAATTGGGTCACTATCAAAACTGCCCACATCTCTAAGAATACACATTAGTAGTACCATCGACCTCTTTCTTTGCACCATTAGTAGTTCTCCTTGTTCCGCTCACAATTAAGAAACTTGATGCCCCAGCACTTATGTCTTGCAGCCTCCTCTCGCACATCTCTTAATTCAGTAACGAGGACCTCTTAGAATGTTCCAGCTCTATTTGCTCCTTTGTTTCTTTCACAGGCATCATCATAGACTCAGCGGTGCGGCAAGAATTGTGACTCTTTCCACTTACACGGGTATCAAGTTGTATCCAGTATGAACAATGAAAAGGGCCTCTAGAACAATACTTCAGCTTGCACATTGTGGAATGCTCCGGCTGAGTCCCTCGCATATCTATGATAGCGCCGACATTGGCTCGCAACTTGTCCAGCTCAGTCTAAATGGCAAAGAGATTAGTTGTAGGGGATGGTCATGCTAGAATACGCAGCTCAAATTGATTAAGGCATTTGTGAACTGCCAAAATTTGTTGCTCCATTTGTTTGGACACCCACTTCATTATGCGCTCCTCTGTCTCATCTATGGATTTCTGTATCCATGATTGAATATGATGGACCAGGGTAGCCATCTGTACCTCTAGCTTTTGGACTTTAGCAAGAGGGTTCACTACTTCAAGTGGTAGTGTAAATCTGGATAAGCTAGATGGCTTGCTGGCTACATGCGAGAAAGAGGCAGGAGTAGGATCGGCATGCTCTTGTACGGAGGGGTAAAACCCTTGGGCTAGCTTTACAATGCATACAAGATTTTCTTCAAAAGGAGGAAACTCGACCTAGGGTCCTTTGCAAGGTGCTTCCATATTAGCCTCATCCTAGATAGGACCTATATCAAATATCCCGCTTGGTTATAGAAGTATATCACCATGCTAGATTGGTACTCCATCATCCCTACACATCTGAAAGATGAAACACGGAAAGAGGTAAGTGAGAGGTCTCAAATGCCCTCTCGTGTCTCGGCCAACTTCATTCGAGCGAAGTTAATCCCTAGCCCTGCCACCAGCGCTGCCACCATGGTTGCTGTATCCCATGTGATTATGTTGTCAGCCTGTGTGCGTTACACTCTATTCGGGGTGGTATGACCCAGTTAGTCCATGTACCATCTTCCACTATATATTGGGCCAGCCAAATTTTCACCGCCTCTTTCTTCTCGACACTCCTCTAAAAGTACCACCCTAATAAATGTCCAACTTGTAATCAAACTTTGAAGTATTACGACTCCAATTTTTACCAGTTGTGTCGCGACATAGGAATTTGCAAACGATGAATTGCAAGATATCGCCCCGACAACCTTGGTCTAGTGTAGAAGGGAGAGCATCCTATTTTTTGGGTTTTTCCCGCTTGTCGATGGACCATCTAAGAGTGGAAGCATAGGAGGCATTGATGTCTCGCACAATCTCGTCGCGATATGTGCCCAAGTCTTGAGCCATCCAAGCGCACATTAGAGATCAAAGTGTTGGTGCACCTTTAGAATTGTAAGAAACTTCATGTACGGATCGACGTTCCTCAGCGATCTGTCAGGTCTTCAGCCTATTTTCATTTATCATCTTCGTATCCCTATAAATTTGACATTGTTTGTCAGCATACAACCTATTTAGTTCCCTGCTAATAGGGTGGGTCATTTGTACGGTGTGCAAGTGCTGCTCCCAAGCTAGTGGACTACTTAGACGAGGCATGTTGTTCTTGTTCCTTAATCTGGTGGCTTCTTAAGAGGCGTATCAAGAAGAAGTGTACCACTTGGACCATAAAAACTGGGCCGGCCGTGATCCTAAAGTCATGGCAGACTCAGAGCCTTATGTTGTGCCCCTTTATGTAGTAGAAGCCTGATGTGTGTGCTCTTCATCAGACTGGGATGAAGATACTACGTCGGGTTTCACATTCCGGGGGGTGCCCTAGTGGCTCGGAATTAATCCATTGGTGTTTTGGTGCCAGGAAGAATAAAGGGTTGTTCCATATCTATGTCGTGTCTTGATTAATCAATCGGTACAACAAAGAGAATGACATGGATTTTCTCTTTTTGGTTTATACCCCCTGCTTCTCGGGGGGCCATTTTACATGTGGAGAACGTGTTAGTACCAACATAACTTACGACACACTTGAAAAAAAATAATAAAAAATTACAGGTAGTAGTTCAGGTTGACGAGCTTCATTGATAGTCCGTAGATCGATCTATGGTGCGCTGACCCTTCCATTGATCTCATGGGTTGAAAAACGTACTCTCTAATAGAAATGACAAATGTGAAGGATGACCCTTTGATTAATGGATAACTATAGTGCACATCCGTTGTTTGACACCTTGGCATAATGTTGCTTGTTGAGAACTATGAACCCCATCGACGGTTCGTCAATTGTTATGGAGTCGTTTAGTTCAACTTTCGATTTTCTTTAGTAACTAATTATAACAATAATAAAGTCTATAAATGCATTTCAACATATAATATGCTAGTTCATCATTCCTAGGGTTTTGATTACGTATAACTTTCTAACCATAATTTTTATAAAGCATGAAACCCTATGTCGGAACTTACATGAGACATAGACACACGAATTTATTGTAGTTAATATGCTACACAATCACTGTCTATCATCCCAAGGGTAATTACTAAGAAAATAGTGACACGCAATGTCAATCGATAAAGTCCCAAGTTCAAGACCCACTCCTGACTTCCTATTTTCAGCTATAAATGAGAATTCAGAGTGAGCGGAAGACAAATTACCTTTTAGGCGATGAAGAGTGTTGTGATTGTGCACCTATAATGATGTGTAGCCCAAATTCAAAGTCAACTCACGGAAAACCCAATCACCGGACTTTTGAGGACGATAACATAGAGAATTTGTGAGAACGATAATTGGGATTTGGGGAAAGTTATAAGAATGAGGGTTTGTAGAGATTTTGTGATGATTTTGGGAGTGATTTATGGTGGAAATTATTGGGGATAAACGGTTATTGATAGAAGTTGGAAAGGAAATGAAAAGGGGTTAAGAAATTGAATGGTGGGTTTTAAATATATGTGGACGGGTCATGTCGGTTCACTAGTAGACTTGATCGACGAGATCCCGTTGACGGTCCATGAACCGATCGAGAAGGTTTGTAGATGGGGACCGTTTATTAATTTTAGACTTAAAAAAACTTGAAAGATTACTTGGGATTTATAAAAACCATTGAAGGTATGTCAATTAAACGATGGGCCATCGATGGGGTCTGTAGACCTCTACACCATAGTTTTTTTTACTAATTTTCAATTTTTCCTCCTGCACATGCAACAACACTTAGGCCATTCTTTTTGTATTTTTTGGACACTTCTTACATGGACCCTTTTCTAATATCTAGTCAACACTATCACAAAAAGAACAAAGAACATGATACACTTAGAGCAACTAAACAAAAGAACAACTCTTTCTACGTACATAACAAAACCTATCATTGGCTAGAGTATACACCTTGGGTTTCCTCCCACGTACACTTGATTTAATGTTGCGATACAACACATGCCCCTTGATTAATCAAACTTCATCAATATGATAGGCCTGAACAACCGCGTGAACACTTTCAGCATGCCCTAGATAGATCTTGATCCTTTGTCCATTGACTATGAACCTTGTGTCGTCCTTCTTTTCCAACTCAACTGCTCCATGAGGAAACACTTTGGTGATGAGGAATTCCCTATCCATTTGTACTTAAGTTTGCCCGGATACACACACGACCTTGAGTTGAATAGAAGCACAAGATCATTTACCGCAAATTCTTACTTTTCAATTTTTGGGTCATGATTTCTTCATCTTCACTTTCTAGATTGCTAAACTTTCATTGGCTTTAAGCCAAAACTTATCAAGCACATTAGACTCGTTTATCCTCAGTTCTGACGATCCTGTCCAATCCCAGTTCAATATCTTCATTGCCCATAATGGCTTCCTACCATTTTTACACATAGTCAACCACCACAACAATATGCTACATCCCACGAAAACTCACAAACGGGCCCATGAAGTCAATGAACCATACATCAAATAACTTAATCACCATAATGGGATTAATGGGAAGCTTTTGCCTCTTTGAAATCTCTCCGTCTCGTTGGCAACGATCACATGCTTTGGAAAAATCATGAGCATTCTGGTGTGTGGTGGGCCAATAGTACCCACACATGTGCATTTTGAATACAACTATGGTCCCCATCAATAGGTGATGAAGTTCAACCGCAAGTACACAACGACGAACAATCCCATCGGTGTAGTTCAAATATAAGTAAGGCTCATCCCAAAATAACATCTTCACATCATGCATGAACCTATTCTTTTGGTGGAAAGTCAAATACGACGAGACCATATCACTTTCCAGATAATTTGCTAAGTCTGCAAACCATGGGATCAGATTCTGAGAAGAAGCCGATGCATGCTCATCCGAGAACCATCATCAATTTGAGCCTTTTCCCCCTAATTCATACATTAGCTTCATCCTTCAATCTAGACAACTGTTTGGCCACTTGATTCTTAGTCCCATTTCTATCCTTCACCTCAAAATCAAACTCTTGGAGCAAAAATACTCATCTAATCACCCTTGGATTTGTGTCCTTTTTTGCCATCAAATATCTCAAAGTAAAATGGTCGGTATGCACTATGACCCTTGTGCCAAGGAAATAGGAGTGAAATTTCTCAAATGCAAACACCACAACGAGAAGTTCCTATTCAGTTACAATGTAGTTCTGTTGGGATTCATTCACAATTTTACTTGCGTGATATATACGACTAAGGATTATATCTCTTCTCTATTCAGATAATACACCAAGTGCACTTCCGCTCGCATCTCACATCACCTCAAAGGGCTCACCAGAATTTGGTGAAATAATAATGGGGGAATACGCCAACTTCCCTTTAACTCATCAAATACTTTAAGACAGGATTCATCAAAATAGAACTTACAGTTCTTCTCTATCAACTTGTTTAATGGATGACATTTTTTCAAAAATTTCTTCATAAGCCGCCGATAAAAGTCAGCATGCCTAAGAAAACTTCTCACACCCTTCACAGAGATGGGTGGTGGAATCTTCTCTATCACCTCAACTTTGCCTTGATCAACATATATCCCCTTTTCTAAGATTTTATTCCCTAAAACTATCTTTTCTTTCACCTTAAAGTGTCACTTTTCCAAATTTAGTACTAAACTGAAATCTTCACAGCTCTTAAGCACCTCAGCAAGATTATTTAAAAACCGATCAAAGGAGTCGCCAACAACAAAAAAATCATCTATGAACACCTCAATAGTGTCCTTAATCATATTAGAAAATATTGACATTAACACTGGAAGGTTGGTGACGCATTACAGAACTCAAATGTCATCTGTTTGATCCAAAAGTCCGTAAATGGCATGTAAAGATGGTCTTTTCTTGGTCTTTCGAAGCGATACAGATATGGTTGTCGCCAGAATAGCTATAAAGAAGATAATACCAACCATGGCCTGCAAGTCTGTCTAACATTTGGTCCGTGAAGGTCATTGGAAAATAGTACTTTTCAATCCATGCACTCAACTTCAAGTAGTCGAAGTAAAATCTCCATCCGATAACGGGACGTATCGAAACAAGCTCATTCCCATTAGGTACCACATTCATCCCACCCTTTTTAGGAACGCACTAAACAGGGCAAACCTAAATTTTATATACAATAGAGTAAATGACCCCAACATCTAACCACTTGATGATCTTTTTTTTGACAACTTCTTGCATAGGCGCATTCAACCTTTTTTGGTGCTCCATACTGGGTTTGTGATCCGACATCTGTTGGATTTTTTTTAGGAACAAATACCCGGTAGAATACCAATAATATTTTCAATAGTCTATCCAATGGCTTATCTGAACCTCTTCAATAGCGTCACTAAGCACTGTACTTGTTGGCGATTCAACTCTGCTGCATTAACCATCGACAAAGTGTCATTTGTGCCAAGGAAAAGATACCTTAAGAATGGTGGTAGATCCTTCATCTCTAATTTCAGTGCTTCCAAAATAGATGATCTCACGGTAGGGACTCGAAATTCTTCCTGTCAAACTAAGACTTCTTCGGGTTTTACCGATATTCATTTCTTCCAAGTGCGGCCACCAAAGAATCATACTCTTTAATACCATCACTGTTGAAACTCATGATGACCACCGCTAGTGCCTTAACACATGGCCTCTCTTCAATTTGCACTTCCAATAGACTCTCAATTGTGTAGTTTATAGCAGATAACATTTGGAACTCCCTACTCTTCTTCATGGACCTACAAATATTGAAAGTTTCTTCTTCATTTCTTAACCTAAATTTCAACTGCCCCTTTTTCCATATTCACTAACGCATACCTAGTGTTAAGGAATGGTCTACATCGAATAACGGGGACCTTAAAATCAACCTCACAGTGAAGAATCAAAAATTTGGCCGGAAAGATGAACGACTCTTCTTTAATAAGAACATCATGGAGTACACCTATGGGCCTCTTCACAGTTCGATCAATAATCAATAACTGCATCATGGTAATCTTAGGGTCCCCTTAGCCCTAATTTCTTATAAATGGACAGTGGCATGAGATTTATGCTCATACCAAGATCATACAACGCCTTCACAAAGTGTGTCAACCCTATAGTACATTGAACAGTGAAGGCACCCGAATCCTTTTTCTTGTGCACAAATGACCTTGTGGCAATAAGACTGCAATGTTGCATTTTGTCATTATCTTCAAAACTCACCAACCTCTTCTTTTGCACCATACCCTTCATAACTTAACATATCTAGGAATTTGCTCTAAAGCTTTTATCATCGGAACATTGATGGAAAGTTGCGTCAAGATAGTGATAAATCGGTGATAGTTCCCACCTTCCATTTTCTTTACTAATATATGTGGAAATAGTCGTGGAGTCCTAGAAATGGGGACCACTTTCTGAGATAACTCTATTTTTTTTGTTGTTGAATCACCCAACTCTCCTATTGATTGTGATACATCATTTTTCCTTCTCATATCACCTTCTACTAATGACGACATAGGTGGGTCAATGGTAGGATTACCTAGTCGAGTAGTAAGTGCCATGTAATGCCCATCATTCATTGGTTTCTGGATAGTGTTGCTTGGAAAAGTGCAAGGTTGGCGTGGGTTCACTGTAGTGTACAACGAAGTCATCTTTTGGTCAAGGTGCTTTATTGAGACCGCATTTGCATCCAACTTTTTCCGATGCTAGATAGGTCACTTCTCATCTCCTTGACATTCTCATCAGTTGATTCAAACATCCTTATGATCTTCTGCATCTTATCCTCAATCCATTCCATACTACCTCTAGTTTCCCAATTTTATGGAGGAACACATGGCCTAACCCAATAATTTTTGTTACTATATTTGTTGTGGTTGAAGTTGTTGTCATGATTTTACTTCCCATCTTGAAAATATTGACCATCTCAATTGTAGTTTTATTAGTTTCGACCTTTATTTACTTGACCTTGGTGCCAATTATCATGATTGGGACATTCACCTTTGCTCAAAAAACCCCCGTTTGATCAATAACTGCATGTGCATCCTCTTCATAGTAATACTTTTCTGCCGGTGGTGGGGGTTTAGTAAAATAGTTTACCGCATTCACTGTGCTTCAGTCTCAACTCAGTGCTTGAAGAACAACCCTAACTCGGTTCTTATCAGCCCCATATCTTTTCAAATCTCACCAGCAGCTAGATTGTTTGTACCATGAAAAGGAAGGTGTTATGCCGAGTAATCGACTTTTTAGTGCTCCCAAATTTTTTGTTTCAGGATTGTCACACACGGAATCTAGACCCCAGATAAGACCGGCGTTGTTAACCTTTAAGAGGTCGCAGACAAGCCTCTACTTATCTTTCATCACAATCATATAGTTAAATTTGTGGAAAATTTAGAACTTCTTAAAACATAAAAAAAGTATACTTTCACTTCATATAATTACTGGATAAGAGTGATACGCTACGGCTCAAACTGAAAAACCATCTATAATAGATTAAACAATTGAAATAAAGAATTCATAATATAATAATAGTTTGCCAAACGGCCTTATTACAAAGCTTTGAACAATTGTTTGAAAGGAAACGCTAGGGACAATATCCACTAGATATGTATAATGTACTTAAGCTAAAAAGAAAATGTAGCATCCTCGAACTCAAGAGGACCTACCAAAGGTCTTGAGATACTAGCTCGAACCACTTCAATGAATATTCAATCCTCTTCAAGAACATGCACCTAAAAAATAGTAATAGAATATGGGTTAGAACACATTTGTACTAAATATCGGTGTATGCACATAAACACATAAGGACTATGCATGATCAAGGAAAGCTATTCCTATAGCAGCATGACGTTTTTGGAATGTGAAGTCACTATACTTTTGTAATTTATAATTTGTGATTCATGCTATGAATATGCCATATTTTAATGCATTTAAATCTAACAACTCGTTTTTGATATGAACACAAGACCTTGATCATGAACATAATCTTAGAATAACTCGAGCAAAAGTTAATATTTTTGCTCCCTTATGACGAGAGCTTCTATCCCATGCCCTAGTTTATTTTTCATTCTTTTTCTTCTTGTTGTTGTGTAGTTCAATAATCTCCTTTGATCCTATGATATACACACAAGTGCAATGATTCATTGTATTCCCATACCTACAATAAATCGAGTAAGTAATACGAAGGACTAAGGAAATTATTTTGCTACCCTACTTACAAGTTATATTTCTCATTCTTGTTAAATTGGGCATAAATGTATTTCTAAGCCAATCTTTATAGGCTATTCCCATTCTTTGGTTATTTTAATATTATATAGATCTTGGGGCATATAGTTAAAACTTATGATCTTGCTTACTTTGGGAATGAAGTCTTTTATAAGCCAATATTTATTGGCTATCCACATTATTTGACAATTTTGGATAATATATATATTATTGTTATGACCATTATTTGATCACTGCATATATAAAGATGATGGGGCATATATGTATACTCTAATTGATGAGTTATTAATTTTTTGGTCTTATATGACAATCTTAATTGTGTATGCCCATTAATCTTTCACTTGCATAATATAAGAAGTCATTATTAGCCAATCTTTATCATTGTTGGCATAAATCAATAACTGTTAATACTTCTTTCTTATCGAACACTGAAGAATTGATGTACTTATGCTTTTGTTTACTTAGTTCACTTTGAAGTTACATCTCTTCTTCTTTCTTACTTACTTTCTAAATGAAAACTACAGCATTAAGATCATGTGAGGTAACATATAATTCAGTGTCTTCCCCACAAAGAAAAGAGGTGGTTCACTGGCTAAAGTTAATCTAGATCATGTGAGTTAACATGAAATCAGTGTCTGCTCCATACTAAAAATAGGTGATTCACTGGCAAAAGTTAAACTGAGTCCTGTGTCTTCCCCAAACAAAAAAGTGGTGGTTCACCTGCTATAGGAAAAACAAGTCCAGTGTCTTCCCCAAACCTAAAAGAGGTGGTTCACAGATAAAGTAAAACCAAATACTTTTAATGCATTTAACCGACATAGATCATATAAGATAAACAAGAAATCCAGTGTCTACCCCACACTGAAAAGGGGTGGCTCAAAGACCAAAGTAAAATCAAATGCTACCTAGATCTCTTAGGTGGAACAGACTAGCTAGTTCCTATGCTGGCAGCTTATTTCAAAGATTAGGAGATTTCGGAGACTCTTATCCCCCTTGGTGGTAGCCTTATATCATGAGGCTTACATGTGCTTGCACAACATCATTGCTAGTCTATAAGTGATGTGCTCAATTTCTTATACTTTATAACTTCTAGAGTTGACTCATACATTATGGAAGCTTGCTTCTAATACGAGGTATGCTTAAATAAATGGATGACTTGTAATCCCTTTCTTTATTTTAAGAATGTGAACTTAAACATTGCATTATAATCATGGTTCTAATGAGACTTGTGTCACAATTTTTAACACTGTCTTTTGTGAGTATCTTTTAAATTTATCGTTTATGTGCAAATGAGACTTGTCTCACTTCCTTTAACACCCCACACTTGTCAATTTTATAAATTATAAGCTTTTTATTATGTCATTACTCACCTTATCTTGCTCTATGTCATTTGTTAGCCTTATACCATTGTTTATGAAAGTTATAAACTTATTCAATTTACTACTATATTCGTCGTTCATTTTGATAGGGTATGTTGAGACTTGTCCCAGTGATTTGAATACCTTTTGTTATGATTTCATTGACTTACATTGGTCATGCTTAATTTTTTATGGCTTAGTCATAGACAATTTTATATCATATTTTGATAAATAACATTGTAACCCAATTTATTGGCATAAAACAAACTTTCACTAAACACTGTCATGAGAAAATCATTAGCCAATTCACTTAACTTCATGTATATACTATGGTAATCTTATTATTTCAAGCAAGTAAACTTTTAACATTAAAATAAACTTCATAAACAACATATAACAATTTCATCTTCTCGAACACTATTAGGCATTACAACATTATTTATCTTTTTTAAATAATACTTTAGTCATACAGATCTAACCTATAGGTCTTATTTGACATTATGAAATTATGAAACCTACACATAATGATCAGTTAGCACAGCATACCAACAACATGATCATGATTCGTATTATAGATACCATTAAAATCGTAAATAGGGAGAACTAGGGAGATGAACATTTGTTTCATTAGGAACAACCCTAATTTCGTTTTCTTGAATTCTAAACTTTTGAGTATCCTCTTGGAGAAAGGAATCCAAAAGAAAACCCATACCTTAATTTAGAATTTAATCTACTAATATCACCTTGAACATTACATGAAAACCTTGAAGAATTTCCTTGAAATTGCCTAAGGAAACTCGAGAGTATTTTCTCTTTTTCTTGCATTTTTCTTACTATTTTAAGTCATGAGTTTCTAGTGGTTGAATGTTAGTCTAAGTCTTAGGAACTGATATTAACTAATTCAACTTAGGCTAATTAAGTTAATTAAATCAATCAATTATCTAATTACCAAAGTGCCCCTCTTATATTTACTAAAAATAAGAAAGCATTTGGCTTAGAAAAATCTTAAAATTAGCTAAGGTTCTCGGCATTGACTTTGATTTTAAATTATTTAATTAAGTTGATAATTTAATTAATTAGGTGATTTAGGTAATTTATAAAATATCTCTAAGGAAATCGGACCATAATCAACCCCTTTGGTCCATCGTACGTTATGTACTAGTATGTTTCGTGAGTTAGTTAATAGGCTAGTGTCACCCGATTAGGTCTTAGATTGTCAGGTGCACTAGTTAGTTTATTTATGTTTTTCTTAGCTTTGTTAGATAATTAGGTAAGTTAGTTAGATACTAGGACTGCTTAGGAAGCTAGGCCTCATGTGGCTGTACCCGCATGCGTGCCTGCCTCCTTAATCATTCTAACCAAATTTGGGTGAGGGTTGGTCGCTTGGTCTCTTGAGCATGTGTTGCTGCTCATATCTTGTTGTCCGAAGGATCCTCACTATATCCTTGGGAGATGCATACTTTACATGGCCATTTTAAATGATCATGTACTATGGTACCTAGGCTTGACACCTGGATTCCTTGTACCTAATTTGTGTGTTAAGGAATTTAGGATTTTTGTTTAGGGTCTTCATTGCGGTTACAATTCCTAAACACGCTTGAGTTGGGGCTTTTGAACCAAATTGTATATTAAGTTCTTTATTAATACATAGAAATTAGCTAACAGCCTTAACCCAATATTCTCTAACATGCCCAATATTACTCAATATTGGGCATTGGATGCCTATGTACCCCAATACATATTCTTAAACACTAATACGCTCTTAACTATACAAGTACATTTTCTGGAATGTTACATTATCACCCTTTACGATAATACATCCCCAAATGACACCACACATCATTTTGAAAAAAAAGAGGGTATTTTCGAATAACACATCACATAATTGAAACTTTACTCTTTGTGAATATATGATTAACAACTTACTCTGGATGATGCACATCACTCAAAGCTTATCTGAAGCTTCATATTAGAGATTGAGCAACTTCCTTTTCAATCCTTCTTTATCTCAATGCACACAAAAACTCATGCAACACAAAAAATCATGTGAATGCTATACAAAACAACAACATGAATGCAAGCATGAACTCATATTAACTTATATAGTGCAAGTATAAAACACACTATTATGGACTTAAAACACCAAAACCTGCTAATGCACTAAAACATAGAGTTTCATAAACAAAATCAGACTTAGGAAGAGTATATTTGACCTTAAGAACTGAAAAAGTGCGGGTAACGGGATAGCATATTGGCCTCGGCCTCCCATTTTGCTCCCTCTACAAGGTGGTTCGTCCATAACACTTTTACGGTGGAAAACTCCTCGTTCCTCAGCCGCTTAGCTTGGCGATCTAAAATATTAATAGGAACCTCTTTGTAAGAAAGGTTCTCATAGACTCCTAACCTGTCAACTGGCAGAATGGATGCTGGATCGCCTAGACACTTTTTAACAATCGAAACATGGAACACAGGATGAACAGAGGCCAAGTCATTTGGTAACTTCAGTTCATAAGAAATATTCCCTAGTCGCTGTAAGATCTCATAATGACCTATATACCTCGGCCTCAACTTCCCTTTCTTACCAAACCTCATAACCCCTTTCATGGGTGATATCTTCAGGTAAACTTGATCACGTACCTCAAATTCAAGAGCTCTCATCCTTTTATCAACATAGGATTTTTGACGACTTTAAGTAGTAGCCAATCCATCCCTGATCATTCTCACCTTTTCCATAGACTCATGAATGATCTTAGGGCCAAGGATGGAAGACTCTCCTACCTTAAACCACCCATCTAGAGACCTACATCTCCTTCCATATAATGCTTTAAAAGGTGTCATCCCAATACTTGAATGGTTGATATTATTATAAAAAAAAACATAGTCAATGACAAGTGATCATCTCAACTGCCCTTGAAGTCGATAACACATGCCCTCAGCATTTCGTCAAGCGTCTGAATGGTACACTCTACTTATACGTCCATCTGGGATAAAAGAAATACTGGGCTTCACCTGTGTAACCGAGATCTTTTATAAATATATCCCAAAGTAAGAAGTGAATTGGGCTCCTCTATCGTAAGAGATAGATAAAGAAATCACATGTCACGTCACTATCTCATCAATATACAACTTAGCATAATCTACAACCCTGTAAGTAGATTTGACATGTATAAAATTAGCACACTTACTCATCCTGTCAACAATGACTCAAATAGAATCATGCAGTCTCTGGTCCTAGGCAAACCAGCCACAAAATCCATATTAATAGCCTCAAGTTTCCATATTGGAATCTCAATTGACTGGGTAAAACCTCCAGGCTTAAGGTGTTCGGCCTTAACCTATTGGCAATTGGGGAACTCCTCCACAAACATAGAAATATCTCGCTTCATGCCTTTCCACAAGTAAATCTCCATGAGATCATGATACATCTTGGTAAAACCTTAATGAATGGAATACCTGGAGCCATGAGCCTCTACAATAATATTAGACCTCAGATCATCAATATTGGGCGCACATAATTTGCTCTGGTATCTAAGAACACTATCCTCCTAGGGAGAATGATTCATTCAACTTACTCAACACTGAGTCTTTCAACTCCATAAGTACTGGGTCGAGATGCTAGTTAGCTTTGACATCTACAACAAATGAGGATTCAAAACTAGAATGAACTTAAACGCCGCCACTTGATGTATCTACCAGCCGTACACCTCACCAAGACAATTAGTGTACCTCTTTAACCATCTCCTTATTCTCATCATCAATATGAGACACACTGCCCATGCTCACTTGGCTAAAAGCATAAACAACTATATTTGTCTTACATGGGTAATAGTGGACACTCATGTCATAATCCTTGAAAAGCTCTAGCCATCTACTCTGAAGAAGATTCAATTCTCTCTGTGTAAAAACATACTGAATACTTTTATGGACAATAAATACATCAACATGTACACCATATATGTAATGTCTCAAAAGTTTTAACGCAAATACCATAACAACTAACTCAAGATCATGGGTAGGGTAATGCTTCTCATGGATTTTCAACTGTCTTGATGCATAGGCAATCACCTTTCCACCCTACATAAGAACACATTCTAAACCTACTCGGGAAGCATCATAGTATACCACATTCCTTTCGCCACTCCTGGGCAATGTGAGAACTGGGATGGAGTGAGTCAGTATTTAAGATATTGAAAGTTCTTTTCACAAGTTTCAGACCACTCAAACTTTGCCTTCTTCTTTGTTAAAAAGTAGAGCAGCAATAGTGGAAAACCCCTCAACACACCTGCAATAGTTATTAGCCAAACCCAAGAAACCCCGGATGTCTTTAGGATTAATGGATCTTAGTCAGTTCTTTACTGCCTCAAACATTTTCAGGTCAACCTCTACACCCTGGTCAGTAAGAATATGACCAAGGAAGGTCACTACTATCATCCAAAACTCAAATTTGCTGAATTTTGCATACAACTTATGTTCCTCAGTACTTGCAATGTCATTCTTAAATTCTGTTCATTCTGTAATCTCTTCTTAGAGTATATATGATGATTTCATATATGAATACTATGATAAAAAAAAGGAAGGTATTCGTGGAATAACCTATTCATAAGGTCCATAAACGCGGCTAATGCGTTAATGAGACCAAATGATATGAGAAGAAACTCATAATGAACATGTCTAGAATGGAAGGTAGTCTTAGGAATGTTCTATTGTCTAACTCTAAGTATGTGATACCCTGACCGGAGATCTATTTTAGAAAAGAAACTTGAACCTTTGAGCTGATCAAATATATCATCCATTCGGGGATGAGGGTATTTGTTCTTCATAGTGACTTTGTTGAGTTTCTTATAATCAATGCACATTCTAAGAGTTCCATCTTTTTTCTTAACGAACAACACTAGAGCGCCCCATAGGGATACTCTCGGCTAGATGAAGCCTTTATAAAGTAGATTTTTTAACTGCAACTTCAACTCTTTGATTTCAGTTGGAGCCATTCTATAGGGAAGAATGCAAATTGGTTTGGTGTTGAGATCTAAGTCAACACCAAAGTCAATTTCGCATTCAGGAGGGATTCTGGTAAATCCTTCGAAAAGACATCTTGAAACTCATTCACTGTGGACAATGAGTCTACGGAAGGAACCTCATTCTCTAAGTCATTGACTCTGACTAAGTGGTATAAATACACTTAGATAAAATCTTATTGGCTTTAAGATTGGAAACTATTTGGCTTGTTGGATTTGAACCACACCCTTCCCATTCCAGCTCTAACTCATTTGGAAACCAAAACCTTACTACCCTGTTTCGATATTCTATGGTAGTACAACACTTTTGGAGACAATCCATATCAAAAATTATATAAAAACCAAGCATGGTTAATTCTATTAGGTCAGCATAGGTAACTATATCAAGAATATTTTTTGGACAACATCTATATACTCTTTCGGCTCTAATGTTGTCTCCTTTGGGAGTACTAACTAAAAAAGGCTCATGCAAGATCATAAGAAACAAGTAAAATTTGCTAGCTACTAAAGGAGTAACAAAAGACAAGGTAGATTCTAGATCTAACAATGCATACATAGGAAAAGAAAAAAACAAGTGGTTACCAATGACCACATCATCTGACTTCTCCTGCTCGACTACAATAGTAGTATTAGGCCGAGGCTGAGTATCTGCCTCGGCCTAATTCTTTACATATGGGCAATCCCTATACATATGCCCACTCCTGCCGCACCCATAGCAGGCATTCGAACCTACCATACACTAACCTCCGTGCAAACGGACACACTTAACATACTCTCCAGTAGCTGGGGCTTGAGGAGGAGCTTAGTTTCCCTTAGCAGTTGCTTCTCCAACTCTCCTACCTGCGGTCCTTCTTGTGTTCACGCACACAGAAGAGGGAATTTAGATTCTATACTGACATAGAATGTCAAAACTTTACATGGCATGATAAAGAGTAGAAGAAGGGGAGATTCTTAACATCACCTAGTCTCTAAATCATGATTGTGGTGCAATTCACAACCATTAGTTAGAAACTACGGAACGTGATTTTTTGAGCCTTGGTTCGTAGGTAATTTAACTTCATGCTCTGATACCAAGTTTGTTACACATGGAATCTAGACCCCATATGAGATCGGCGTTGTTATCCTCTCAGAAGTCGCATACAAGACTTTTCTTATCTTTCATCAGAATCATTTGTGTGAAATTTAAAAATTCTTAAAACATAATGAAGTATTCTTAGACTTCATAAAATTACTGCATAAGAGTTACATACTACGGCTCAAACTGAACAACCATCTATAATAGATTAAATAATTGAAATAAAGAATTCATAATACAATAATAGCTTACCAAACGACCTTAATACAAAGATTTGAACAACTGTTTGAAAGGAAATGCTAGGGACAACATACACTAGGTATGTCTAATGTACCAAAGCTATAAAGCAAATGTAGCATCCTCGAACTCAAGCGGACCTACAAAAGGTATGGAGATACTAGTCCAAACCGCTTCAATGAATCTTCAATCATCTTCAAGAACCTGCACCTATAAAAACAGTAATAGTATAGGGGTTAGTACACACTTGAACTAAGTATGGGTGCATTCACATAAACACACAAGGACTATGTATGATCAAGGAAATCCCTCCCTATAACAACATGTCATTTCTTGAATGTGAAGTCATTGTACTTTCCTAATTCGTTATTTGTGATTCATACTATGGATATGACATGTTTTCAGGCATTTAAATCACACAAGTTGTTTTATATATCAACATAAGACCTTCGAATCATGAACATAATTTTATGACAACTTGAGAAAAAGTTAATATTTTTGCTCCCTTGGGATGAGAGCTTCTCTCCCATGCTTAAGTTTATTTTTCAGTCTTTTTCTTCTTGTTGTTGTGTAGTTCACTGATCTCCTTTTCTCCTATGTTTTACATATAATTGCAAGATACATTGTAGTCCCAAACCTACAATGAATCGAGTAAGTAATCCAAAGGACTAAGTAAGTGATTTGGCTACCCTACTCAAAAATATATTTCTCATTCTTGTTAAATGGGGCATGGATGTATTTATAAGCAAATCTTTGTTGTCTATGCCAATTCTTTGATTATTTACATAATTTATAGATCCTGGGGCATATTGTTAAAACTTATGATCTTGCTTACTTTGGGCATGAAGTCTTTATAACCCAATCTTTATTGGCTATGCACATTATTTGATCATTTTGGATAATATAAAGATTATTGGCTATGCCCATTATTTGATCATTTTGGATAATATAAATAGTATTGGCTATGCCCATTATTTTATCACTGCATAACATAAAGATACTGGGGCATATTTTTGTACTCCAATCGATTAGTTATTAAGTTTTTGCCCTTATAAGCCAATTTTTATCGGGTATGCCCATTAATCATTCGATTGCATGATATAAGAACTCATTATAACTCAATATTTATCTTTGTTGGCGTAAGCCAAACACTAATTAATTGATATACTAAAGCTTTTGTTTACTTAGTTCCCTTTGAACATACATGTCTTCTTCTTTCTTTCTTACTTTATTAAAAAAATCTTTAGAATTAAGATCATGTGAGATAACATGAAATTCAGTGTCTTCTCCACACTGAAAAAAGAGGTGGTTCACCGGTTAAAGTGAATCTTGATTATGAGAGATAACATGAAATCAAGTGTTTGCCCTACAGTGAAAAGGGGTGGTTCACTGGAAAAGTGAAACCGAGTGCAGTGTCTTTCCCACACTGAAAAGAGGCGGTGTTCCGGCTAAAGTTAAACCAAGTCCTGTTTCTTCCCCACAATGAAAAGAGGTGGTTCACGTCTCAAGTGAAACAAGATACTTTCCTGAGCATTTAACCGACATAGATCATGTGTGCTAAACATAAAACCCACTGTCTGCCCCACACTGAAAAGGGGTGGTACACTGGCCGAAGTGAAACAAAATACTACCTAGATCTCTTAGGTGAAATCATTTATCTAGTTCCTATGTTGGCAACATAGTTCAACGACTAGGAGATTTCAGAGACTTTGATCCATCTTTGTGGTAGCCTCATCTCATGAGGCTTATATGTGCTTGAACAAGCTCATTGCTAATCTATCGGTGCTTTGCTCAATTTCTTATACATTATAACTTTTAGAGTTGAGTTATACATTATGAGTGCTTGCTTTTAATATGAGGTATGCTTAACTCAATGGATGACTTGTCATACCTTTATTTATTTAATGAATTTGAACTTAAAACTTACATTATCATGATGGTGTTAATGAGACATTTTTTACGATTTCTAACACACTCTTATGTGAGTATCATTAAAACTATTGTTTAGGTGCAAATGAGACTTCTCTCACTTCCTTTAACATCTCATTCTTGTCAATTTCATAATTAATAAGCTTTTAATTTTGTCATTACTCACCTTATCTTGCTCAATTTCATCTGGTAGCCTTATACCATTCTTTATGAAAGTTATAAACCTATTGAATGTACTACTATATTCATAGTTCATTTTGATAGGGTATGTTGGGACTTGTCCCATGATTGGTATACCCTTGGTTATGAATTCATTGAGTTACATTGGTCATGCTTAATTTGGTATAACTTAGTCAGTAGCCAATTTTATATGTTATTTTGAAAATAACAATGTATCCAATTTATTGGAATAAACTAAACTTTTACTAAACACTGGTCATGAGAATATCATTAGCCAATTCACTTAAATTCATATATATACTATAGTAATCTCATTACATTAAGCAAGTAAACTTTTAAAAGTAAAATAAACTTCATAAACAATTCTTAACAATTTAATCTTCTCGTACACAATTAGGCATTACAATATTTTTATCTAATGTAAATAATACTCTAATCATACGGATCTAACCTATAGGTCTCATTCGACATTATCAATTTAAGAAACCTACACATAATGATCAGTTAGGACCACATTCCAACAACAGGATCGAAATTTGGATTTTACATACCATTTAATAAGAAATAGGTAGAACTAGGGAAATGAACATTCGTTTCATTAGGAACAACCATAGTTTCTTTTTGTTGGATTCAAAACTTATGAAAAGCATCTTGGAGAAAGGAATCCAAGGGAAAAAACCTTACAGTAGAATTGATCTACAAATATCACCTTGAACTTTGCACGAAAACCTTAAAGAATCACTTTGAAATAGCCTAAGGGAACGAGAGTATTTCGAATTTTTCTTTCATTTTTCTTACCGTTTCAAGTCATGAGTCTCTAGTGTTTGAACGCGAGTATACGTCTTAGGAACAGATATTGACTAAGTCAACATAGGATAATTATGTTAATTAGAAAAATCAATCACCTAATTACCAAAATGCCCCTTCTAAATTGACTAAAAATAGGAAAGCATTTGACTTAGCCAAATCTGAAAATTAGCTAACGGTCATGTCCTTGACTTTGACAATAAATTGATTAATTAAGTGGTTAGTTTAATTAATTAATTGACCTAAGGTAATTACTAAAATACTGCTAAATCACTAGGACCTTAACCAATCCCTTTGGACCATCTTAGGTAATGTATTAGGATGTTTCTAGAGTTAGTTACTAGGCTATTGTAACCCGGTTAGGTCTTCTGTTGTTGGGTGCACTAGTTGGTTTATTTTTGTTTATCCTAGGTGAATTATCTAATTAGGCAAGTTAGTTAGAGCCTATGATTGTTTAGGAAGCTACGCCCCCATATGTCTTTACCCACACACGTGTTTGCCCCCTTAACCACCCTAACCGAATTATGTTGGGTCTTGGATGGTTGATCGCTTGTCTGTTGCACATGTGTTGCTGCTTATTTCTTGTTGTCCCAAGGATTCTCACTATATCCTTGGTCACTAGTTGCTCTATTTGATAATTTTAAATGATCGTGTGCTATGGTACCTAAGCTTGACACTTGGATGCCTCGTACCTAATTTATGAGTTAACGAATTAAGCATTTTAGTTTAGGTTCTTCATTGCAGGTACAATTCCTATACAAGGTTGAATTGAGGGAATTTGAACCAAATTGTATTTTAAGTTACTTGTTAATACATAGAATTTGGCTAACACCCTTAAGTCAATATTCTTTAACATGCCCAATATTAGTCAATATTGGGTATTTGGATGCCTATGTACCCCAAATACATATTCTTAAAAACTAATAGGCTCTTCATTAGACAAGTACGTTTTCTGGAATGTTACAGAGATATCTTCTCCAACTTCTCTTCAATCTCAGTATATGTGCATTCCTTGTAGGAGCCACTAACAATAGTATCATGCACCGCTTTGTTGTTGTTGTATTGACCTCAATATATATACTCATTGGATGACTTATTATTGATGCAATCAGGTTGGACACCCCTCACAAATGCATTTAATCTATCCCAATAAATTCTCACCGACTCTATAAGCAGTGCATCAAAGTTTTTCACCTTATCCTTGTGATTGTGCTTCTTGAACACTAGATAATACATTGATAAGAACATATCTCACAATTGATCCCAAGTATAGATTGAATTGTAGTGCAGCCCCGTGAACCATATAGCAGCCTTTCATGTCATTGATGGAGAGAACACTCGTAACCCAAAGACATCCATGTCTAAATACAGTCTACCCACACAACTTTTGCAAATTTCCCTTAGCTTGGCTATGTGAGCATGGTCATCTTCCAAAGGGGGACCCGAAAATAAAACCCTCGTGGTGAGAATCTGCATCAGTCTTCTCGTCACCACGACTGTATGCTCAGGAAGCAGGGGTTAGGACAAGAGGCCTATCAAAGTCTGCAATGTTCACATTGCCTCTATAATAATTATAAGGTCGTGGGCTACTTGAGGTTGCACTCCTAAGGAATTTCCTAACATATTATCAATGGGCGTCTGGTGTTTTGTACTAAAAAGTATTGGAGGTTGTAAGTTTATTACATCACCTACATTTTTTCTATTTAGGTTACTTGGGACCCTATATTCTCAATCATTTTCAAGGTTTGATTCTATTCGGGATCAAAAGGAGTGAGTGGTTCCCCTCGGCTTCATGTACTGGCATACACTAAAGCTAGACTTATGAGACAAAAACACAAAAAAGTAAAATTATGAAATAGTTGACTTAAGTTAAGTGATGTACTTAAAATTCATCTATAAGCCAAATTCCCCGATAGTGTTGCCAAAATTTTATTCGCTCAAATTATACCTCCCAAAAGAAGCATAAGCGATCACTATCAAGTAAAGAATCCAACTAGTAGGTTGGGTTCGATCCCATGAGGAATATGGTTTAGACTTAAACTTTAACCCACACTTATATATTTGTAGTCATGGTATTTCTGAATCAAGTAAGTAAGGGGTGGGGGGTTGAGAATCAAATTCCTTTGATTGTGAGATTATCAAGTGAACAAAAGAAAATTTTGGTTGATATCAAGATAGGAAAATAACTAGTGTACGTGTGTTCCCGACAAGTTCATAACACGGTATTCCTAGTAATAGGAATTCTTTCCTAATGTATTATATTGAAAGTGATAAATTAGCTATCTTTAAATCCTTGATATGATATCTAGATAATTTCACCCCGCACTTTGGTTTGGCTACATGTTTATAATTTACTAACCCTTACCATTTCCTCATATTATACATCATAATTGAAGTATGGCTTACTTATTACTTTGTACCAATCGACACTAGCCTATTAGATACTATCACACAAAATCTATGCTTATACTCCTTTTTTTATTAACCAACTCCTTGGTCCGCTAAGTCCGCTAAGTAGCAACAAGGCGCGTTCTAACATGTATACTCGTTTAAAAGACTTCTAAACAAAAGGATTATTAATGCATGCAAAAGCAGTATTCAAGTATTGTTTAATTAATAGTTATACGTTGTTAATCCCACATGATTCCGACAAACCTAGTTGTGGATTTAGTTACTTAAGTTATCAAGATCAAAATTCTTCTTTTAAGATGAAGAAATCACGAACTTACTTACAAAGAAGGATAAAACCAAAAATTTCACTAAAATTTTAATCCAAAATTTCCAATACCAAATTCGGAAATTAATTAATCGTGCAAGTTTGCAAAAATTAATCTCCAATAAACAAACTAGAACAAGAATTATAGTAGCGAGCCCCCAAAACATGGTTTTTATCCTTTGTTTGTAGAAAACATAGTCTTAATGAAAAAGGATTTCATATAAATAATGTTTTGTTCATGCACGCAACTTCAATCAACAAGACAACTGATGGGTCATCAATCGATCGACGATCCGTGGATTGCTTCTATCAGCAAAGACATGGAAAATATCTTTCTCTCCGGATGGTACCCTCTCTAAGTCAAACGATAGACCAACAATACTGCCTATCATTCCATCTATGGTCCATTGATGCTACTCTGTTACACTACACTTCGATTATTCAAATATCAGGTACTGGAACCTTGGAATCACAAAGTATGGTTCACCAGTATGGTCCACCGATCGACCAACGGACAGTCGATGCCAACCGTGGTTCTACACTTAGTAAGACTTTCCTGATTTCCTCCGATGACTAGGTTACTTATCTATTGTCACATCCGAGAAGTACCCCCTAGATGAAAGCGTTGTCATAGTCCTTGAAGAGGCATAATACTAGCCTCTAAGCATTCGTCATTACATTCATAAGCTAAAAAGTGTAGAAAATTTAAAACTTACATCTACAACTACTTCATGATGTTTACATAGACCTCGATGGAAGAAACATTTAACTAGATTTAATAGAGATTTATAATATGATTTTTGTAATGGCATTATGGTCATTTAACATATAATTAAAAAATCAGATTTTAACATTTGAACAAACCTTATTTTGACTAAGTCTCAACTAGAATCCTAATTCTAAGGAACCTGTCTCTTTTTCACGTTACATCCACTCTCACGATCTGCCTCTCTCTCACTCTTTATTTCACGTTCTCTCTGTCTAACCAAAACACAAGAACAGAAAATCTAAAAAAGTTCTTCACACTTGAAGAACTTACACGAAAAATATTAACAAATAAGCTAACAAAAACGTAAAACAATGTTCCGTCGGGTTTGTGTTGGACTTTCGAGACCTGGACGTGAGTTTGGACAAGGTTTTTTGAAAGCAATTCATGGGTTGAAGGACATTGAAATCAGGTATTGTTTTATCTCCTAGAATCCTTACTGAAAGAGAATTTTATTTCCCATGCAGTCAACGAATCTTGAAACTAGGGTTGGTCTCGTTCATGTCGGCCTCCTTTTCCCTAGTATCCCTTTGATCTCAATGTGAAATAGGTTAGAGATCATGTTGTTGGCATGTTTCCTAGTTGTTTAAGTAAGAAATGTTATTTTCGTGATAATGTTTTCATGATTATGTGTTTGGAATTGTAAGCATATTAAGTTATGCCAACCGAAAGTATGTGAAAAATGATTTGTTTTTATGGTTGAATTTTATGTCCAAATGTTTGTGTAAATCATGAGTAGTGGTGTAATGTTGCTAGATGTCATGGTAATTCTTGTCTGAATATAAATTTTTTATAAAAAATATTACACTTAAAGATGCACGAAATGATCCATGAAATATCCTAAAAATTAACGTATCAATGATGATAAAAAGAAGCTGAAAATAGTGAAAAATTTCCAACATTTGGTAGATTGGGTTCGTCCAAACAATGTGGTGCAAAATGCATTGAAAAAATGAATGTAAAATAAGTTAAATCACTAAGGATTGAACCCAAGACATCATTACATGAATGCAAAAAAAAATCAACAAAAGATTAAGACGAAAATTTATTGGGGATTGAACCCATGACCTCACTAAATGAAAATTTCATAAAATTTTTGTGACAAAAATGCAAGGAAAAAAGAGATATGGTGAGTGGGGATTGAACACACAACCTCTTGAATGGATGAGAGAGCTAGGGGAAAAGTAAAGGAGAAAATAAATCTGGAGAGTGGGGATTGAACCCAAAACCTCTTTGATAGTTGACAAAGTTAAGAGATAAATTAAAAGAAAAATAATGAGCTTGTGGGGGGGTATTGAACCCACAACCTCCTTTATATAAACTAAAAATGAGAGTAGAATAAGAAAGGGAATATTATTGGGTTGTATGGGGATCGAACTAGGGTCCCCCAAATCTGAAAAATTCAATAAAAAGGTTTAAAATGAGATTTAGTGTTGTCCAAAGGATTTGAAATCGGGTTCCCTTGCCCAATTCCGCATAGACACATAAGTAATATGTAAGTAAATGTTAATGAATGCTGCCTATAAAGATCGAAATCAACTTCTTTGCATATCTACAAGATTCATAAGTGTTGTACCACATAATCTTGTGTAATCTTGTGTAAATATGAATCACTTAGACAAACTATGTATGAAGCCTCATGGCTTGTATGTGTGGCCTCATAAGTCTAGCATAAATTTAAAAGTAAGTAAGCCTAAGATGTATGTGATAAAATGATATAACCCTAGAAGGGTTAAGTAAGAGTGTGAAATACACTAAATGGCCAAGTGCATTGGCATATGATAAAATGAACATTCACGTGAAGGGGTGAGTAATTATGAAAAGAAAATGTGTTGAAGTTAATAGATGATGTGACAATATGATAAGAGGACAATGTTAAACATTAGATCAATCTCAAATGAGCCAAAGTAAATGTTACAAAAACGTACTCATCTATGAGAGTGAAAAGCTAATGAAGAGACAAGTCTATATGAGCACTCTAATGAAAGTATTGAAATCAATGCATACTTAATACTAATTATTAGATTGGAAATCATCTAATGAGATACGATATCCTCCTGCTAAAAGCCAACTTCCATGATATGTAGTTGAATGTAATGGAACTTTATACTAAGCACCGATTGGTAAGCTATGAGCGGTAATTGCTTCCTTCAGGAAGGGCATAGATTCACGTAACTTTCATGAGATGATACTTTCTAGAATGTTGGGTATGGGTCTCCTCATATCTCCTAGTCTATGAGCCTATACAGCCAATATATGGATCTAGCATGGTTCAATTCCCTAAATATGCTAGCATATTTTGTTCATTTTGGCCAGTGATTCCACCTCTTTTCGTGGTGATTAAACACTGGATTTAATGATTCTCACATGATCTATTTAGGTTAAGGTTTAAGTTCCCAAAGAAAGAATGAGGCTAGCCTAAAATAATTGACATAATGAAATGAACGATACCAAAGTTATTATGATAGGATAATAAAGAGGTGAGCAAGACTCAAGTAATGACACTAAGTTATTCTTGGTTATTGCACAACAAACCCGATGAGAGTCTTATACGACATTCTAGGTATGACTAGTGATTGAACTAGTATATGAATGAATGAAAATGATGTAGGTATGAATTAATGAAGAAGACTCTGTGTTTTCTAAAGTAGCATCCCTAGTTAGGGCCCCATATGCTGAGCTCTCATTTTGGGAAGTCCTAATGTCAAATCCATGATTCCAAGGTCTCATGGCATATGAAAGAAACATGTGAACTATGGGATATGATATGTGAAATATTCTATTTTCTACTTGCAAAATGACAAGTATGATGATGCATGTTACTCTCATGGCATGACTTTCCTAATTCAAATTTGGCAAGTCCAGTGACTTTCCTAATCCAAATTTCGCAAGGCCATTGACTTGAATTTCCATAAATCATGTTGTTGGGAAAGATCTATTCTTACTCATGCATGTCCTTTATGTCTGCTTGTATATACCAATACTTAGTACAAGTGTGTACTAATCCCATAAAATATATACTTTTAGGTACATGCACAGGTGGACGTTAGAGCTTATAGTAGGACCGTACATCTATTCAGACGATGAGCAGTCATCCGGATGTTCTTTGCCCTCATGCTTTTGATGACGCTTGTCTATTATATTCTATTTTAGATATAGGTTTGAGTTACTGCAGTATGTTCCACTAGTGTTTCATTCTCATCTTATTTAAGACATTGTATTGGTGCCATTTTGGCAAGTATACATTTACTGTAGTATGAAACTATTTCTTTCATTCAATGATCTTAATATTAGATGGTTGATTGTGAACGTTTATGAGTTTAATTAAATGTCTTAAATAAATGTTAAGTAACACAAATTTCAAATTTTGCGCTAAAACTAACCTAGATGAAGTAACGATGACATTGGTAGGCATGTCTTTGACCTTTGAGAGGTCAACGACGCCGGTCTCGTCTGGGGTCTAGACTCCGATCGTGAATAAGTTTGTATCAGAGCCTGAGGTTAAATTTTGAGTATAATAAGTTCACATCAACCACATTGAGTAGTGTCCATGTCATCGTAGTGAAGTGCACCATTATCCTGTATTAGAGATTGCATAATGCATAGGAAAAAATCCCTTCTTCTGATCTTACTGTGTCTTCTCTAATATCTTATTTCTTTGTGTTATGAGTGTGTCTAAACATAAATCCTTATTGTTTTCTGAAAATGAATAATAGGAGGAACGTTGGTCAGAGAAGAGGAGAAGCAGTTGCTAGGAGTAACCAAGTTCAATCCCATGCTTCAACTTAAAGAGTGTCCATGCCAGTTAACCCAGCTTGGTTGACTGATGTGGAGGTGCAGACAACACTGGCTTAGATGGCTCAGGTCATCACCATGCAGGCCCAGGCTATGACGACCCAGGCCAACAGACAGAATATTCAGAGGGAGGAACCATTGGGAATCCTCCGATTTTCATAGGGTCCAAGACTTTAGAGGATCCCCATGAGTTTGTGGATGGGGTGAATAAGATTTCGGTGACCATGGGGCCCACATATATGAAGAAGGTGGAGATGAATTCCTAGCAGCTCAAGATAGCCTTCCTAGAGAGATTATTCCTCAGGGAGATGAGGGAGGCCATGGTTGAGGAATTTATCGGCCTTAAGTAGGAATCTATGATAGTCAGGGAGTATTCCCTGAAGTTTGTTAAAATGTCAAGGTATTCCACTTCCCTTGTGTCTAACAACAGGGATAAGATCAGCAGGTTCCTCGCAGGAATAACCGGAGATCTAGAGGAGGAATGTTGGGCTGTGATGCTCCACGATAACATGGACCGCTCCAAGTTGATGGTGCATGTACAACAGGTAGAGTACAACTGGAAGAAGAGGGGCGTCCGTGATGCTAGGAAGCCTAAGCCTTCTAATCAGGCAGCTCCTAGCAATAGTTGCAATAGGAAAAACATCGGCGTCCTTGAGCAGCCCAAATTCAAAAAGGGCCATAAGAGTTCAAGGAACTCTAACATTCAAAGGACTGCAACACCTAGAGAAGGTAGACCTGAGCACGAGAAGGTCAATGGAGGTGATGTGCAGCATCCCTGAAAGAAGTGTGCCATGTGTGGCCGTGATCATAGTGGAGAGTGCAGACAGGGCACTAATGCCTGCTTCGGTTACAGAAAGAACGAGCACATGGTCAAGGACTAGCCATAGTGGAGGGGTCAGGCTTGAGGTAATACTCAGCCTAGGCCTAATCCATAGGGTGCAGCAGAAGACGATCCTTCTAAGAGGAATATGTTCTACGCCCTGAAGGGCAGGGAGGAGTAGGAGAAGTTTGTTGATGTGGTCGCTGGTATGCTGCAACTATTCTCAACTTCTGTTTATGCCTTACTTGATCCAGGGTCTACACTTTCCTTTGTAACTCCTTTTCTTGCTCGCACCCTTGAGATATTTCCTGAAGCTTTGCATGATCCTATAGTGGTTGGTAAATTTTTAGGAGAAATTGTAAGAACTAAAAGAGTATACAAGGATTGCACAATAGTTTTATGTGATAAGATTGCATCGCAAACTTGGATGATTTACCAATGCATGATTTTTATATTATGTTATGACTGGCATTGTGGTAGATAGTTATTACTGTCATTCGGGGACGAATGTTCTAAAGGGGAGTGGGGGATAATGTAACAACCATAAAAAATGATATGTTAAGTAATGTTTAATGTGTCTAGAATGCCTACGATTAGACTAGGTTAACACAGATTGATGTGCGTAGAACCAAATCTTCGAACCCTTGCGACAACCAAGCCAACTAAATTAAAGACTTAGTTGATCTAGGAAAGATTGGTTCCAGCTATGTAGGGCTCCCGAATATGAAGATTTACCTGGATGACTCTTTACCGTACTTAAAAAGGGAAAATCTTGAGTTTGGAGGGTCTAGGAGTAAAATTGTCTTTTTCCAGGCTAAGGGTAATATCTTAATTATCCTAAATATGAAATTAACTATTTAATTAATATGGTGGAGGTGCATTGTGGGTAGAAATGGCCGAAATTGCCTATTGAGCAGAATCCACTCGAGTTCAAACCTAGGTGGGAGCCACGATTTAACTTGATTATTTATATTGGAGAATTAATTTAATTAATTAATAATTAAAATCTAATTTAACAAAAAGGAAAATCAGATTATTATTATTTAATTATTAATTAATGGGGCCGGGGGGGACGAGTTTTCGTGATAGGGACTTCGCGGGTTGGAACCTCGACGGAAGCAACATTTAAGTGGATTTAATAGAGATTTATAATCTGATTTTTGTAATGGCATTATGTTCATTTAAGATATAATTCAAAAGAATAAGATTTTAACAGTTGAACAAACCTTTTTTGGACTAAGTCTCAACAAGAATCCTAATCTTAAGGAACCTCTCTCTTTTTCGCGTTTCATCCACTCTTACAATCTGCCTATCTCTCACTCTTTATTTCACGTTCTCTCTGCCTTACAAAAACACAAGAACAGGCAATCTAAAAAAGTTCTTCACACTTGAAGAACTTACACGAAAAATGTAAACAAACAAGCTAACCAAAAACGTAAAGCAAAGTTCTGTCGGGTTTGTGTTGGACTTTCGGGGTCTGGATGTGAGTTTGGAGAAGGTTTTTGGGAAGAAAGTCATGAGTTAAACGACATTGAAATAAGGTATTGGTTTCTCTCCTTGATTCCTTACTCAAAGAGAATTTTCTTTCCCATGAAGTCAACGAATCTTGAAACTAGGGTTGTTCCCGTTCATGTCGGCCTCCTTGTCCCTAGTATCCCTTTGATCTCAATGTGTAATAGGTTAGAGATCATGTTGTTGGCATGTTTTCTGGTAGTTTAAGTATGAAATTTGATTTTCGTGTTAATGTGTTTGAAATTGTAAGCATGTTAAGTTATACCAACCGAAAGTATGTGAAAATCGATTTGTTTTTATGGTTGAAATTTATATGCAAATGTTTGTGTAAATCATGAGATGTAACAGTGGTGTAATGTTGCTGGATGTAATCATAATTCTTGTCTGAATATAATAATAAAAAAAATATTACACTTAAAGATGCACGAAATGATCCACGAAATGTCCTAAAATTAACGTATCAATGATGATAAAAAGAGGCTAAAAATAGTGAACAAATTTCCAACATTTGGTAGGTTGGTTTCGGCCAAATAAAATTGTAAAAAATGCAATAAAAAATAAAGGTAAAGTAAGTGAAATCACTATATTGAACCCAGTACATCATTACATAAAAGCTACAAAAAAATCAACAAAAGACTAAGACAAAAATGGAATGGAAGAGACTAATTTTCGAGCCTGCTGGAAATTGTAGTCTCGGCCAACTTTTAATAAAATGAGCTTCATTTAAAAAAAATAAAATGTAATGTCATAGGGGATTGAACTTTGACTTCACTAAATGAAAATTTTAAAAAAAAGTCTTAAGAAAAATTCAAGGAACAAAATAGATATGGTGAGTGGGGATTGAACCCACAACATCTTAAATAGATGAGAGAGTTAGGAGAAAAGTAAAGGAGAAAATAAATGTGGAGAGTGGGGATTGAACCCAAAACCTCTTGGATAGGTGAGAAAGTTAAGAGATAAATTAAAAGAAAAATGATGAGCTTGTGGGGGGGATTGAACCCACGATCTCCTACACTTAAACTAAAAAGGAGAGTAGAAAAAGAAAGGAAATATTATTGGGTTGATGGGGATCGAACTAGGGTCCCCCAAATTTGAAAAAATAAAATAAAAAAAGTTTTAAATGAGATTAAGTGTTGTCCAAAGGATTCGAAATTGGTTCACTTTCCTAATTCCCAATTGACACATAAGTCTTACGTAAATAAATGTTTAATGAATGCTGCCTATAAAGATCGAAATCAACAACTTTGCATATCTACAAGATGCATAAGTCTTGTACCACATAATCTTGGGTAAACATGAATCACTTAGAAAAACTATGAATGAAGCCGCATGGCTTGTATGTGTGGCCTCAGAAGCTTAGCAAACATTTAAAGTAACTAAGCCTATGATGTATGTGATAAAATGATATAACTCTAGAAGGGTTAAGTAAGAGTATGAAACACACTAAATGGACAAGTGCATTGGTATATGATAAAATGAACATTCACGTGAAGGGGTGAGTAATTATGAAAAGCAACTCTGTTGAAGTTAATAAATAATGTGACAATATGATATAGGCTAATGCGAAAGATGAGATCAATCTCAAATGAGCCAAAGTAAATGTTACAAAAACATTCTTATCTATGAGAGTGAAAAGCTAATGAAGAGACAAGTCTCTATGAACACTCTAATGAAAGTATTGAAGTTAATGCATACTCAATACTAATGATTAGATGGGAAATCATCTAATGAGCTATGTTATCCTCATGCTAAAAGCTAATTTCCATGATGTGTGAGTTGAATGTAATGGAACATAATATTGAGCACCGATTGGCAAGCTATGAGCGGTTATGCCTTCTTTCGGGAAGGGAATAAATTCACATAACTCTCATGAGATGAGATTGTCCAGAATGCTGGGTATGGGTCTCCTTATATCTCCTAGTCTATGAGCCTATATTACCAATATATGGATCTAGAAGGGCTCAATTCCCTTTATACGCTAGCATGTTTTGTTCACTTTGGTCAGTGATTCCACCTGTTTTAGTGGTGATTACATACTAGATTCAATAATGCTCACACGATCTATGTCGGTTAAGATTAAAGTTCCCAAATAAAGATGAGCTGGCCTAAAATAATGCACATAATGAAATAAATGATACAAAAGTTATTATGACAGGATAATAAAGAGGTGAGCTAGACTCAACTAATGACACTAAGTTATTCTTTGTCATTTCACAACAAACCCGATGAGTGTCTTATACGATATCCTAGGTATGACTAGTGATTGAACTAGTATATGAATGAATGAATATGATGTACGTATGAAACAATGAACCAGACTCTATGTTTGCTAAAGTAGGATCCCTAGTTGAGGCCCCATATATTGAGCCCTCATTTGGGAAGTCCTAATGTCAAGTCCATGATTCCATGGTCTCATGGCATATGAAAGAATGATGTGAACTATGTGATATGACATGGTCAATATCTTATGTGTTGCTTGAAAATGGTAAGTATGATGATTCATGTTACTCTCATGGCATGACTTTCCTAATCCAAATTTGGAAATTCCACTAACTTTCCTAATCAAAATTTGGCAAGTCCACTTACTTTATAAATAAACATTTGGCTAGTCCACTGACTTGACTTTCTATATATCATGTTATTAGGAAAGATCTATTCTTACTTTTGGATGTCCCTGGTATGTGTTTGCATATACCCATACTTAGTATAAGTGTGCATGAATCCCATACAATATCTACTTTTAGGTGAAGGGACAAGTGGACGTTAGAGCTTAAAGTATGACGTTGCATCTATCAGGACGTGGAGGATTCATCCGGATTTGGTATGCCCTCATGCTTTCGAGGATGCTTGCCCATTATATACTATCTTAGATATATGTTTGAGTTAGTGGAGTATGTTCCACTAGCATTTCTTTCTCATCTTATTCCAGACATTGTATTGGTGTTATTTTGGCAAGTATACATTTAATGCAGTATTGAACTATTTCTTTCATTTGATGATCTTAATATTAGATGGTTGATTGTGAACGTTTATGTGTTCAAGTGGAATGTCTTAAATGAATGTTAAGTAACTAAAAGCTGAAATTTTTTGCTGAAATCAACCTAGATGAAGTAACGATGACGTATGTAGGCTTGTCTGCGACCTCCGAGAGGTCAACGACGCCTGTCTCTTCTGGATCTGTACTGCGGTCGTGACACAATTGTCTTCCATTAATAATCATCACTTAGTTTATTTCATAGGGTCTACCCCTTATATAGTCATCATCATAACTCAATAGGAATTGCATGAGTATGTTCCTTTCAATTCAATTCACACATGTGTAGCTAGCACATATATATAATCGCATTATGATAAGGCACATAGGTAAGTCATCACCATGCTATATCATTCCATCTTAGTCAACAACTCACAAGTCATAATTAATGATATTCCCATTCAACATTATACCAACCCCAATCGATCATATCATAAGATATGCTTCAATATAACCTAATCACTAAGAAAAAGTAATCATAACTGAAGTAAAGGATTGAGATTACAAGACGTACCCTATCTCCTTCACAAGTTATGATTAAAGGTTTTACCGTCAACCATCATAATGAACCCAAAATTGGATCAAATATCATCACAAAATATTAATTAATACAATATTGAAGTCAATTGAATCACTACACATCAATTCATCACTAGTTCAGAGATTAGTTTTCGATACTTAGGTCAAATTCATAATCTACTTCACAAACTAGGTTAATTCATCAAGAACTAGAATAATTGTGTCATAATACATCGTTATATAATCATAATCATATAAAGAAACCATAAACAAAGCAATTTTGAAGATTAAATTCGTAATAGATGAAAACCCACTTGAAACTCATCTTTTTTAGATTAATTTGGAGGAACCATTTGGGGAAGGTATCCCACTGGAAGAAATCCCATGCCTTGTTAATTGATGAAGATTTAAGGAGGAAACTTGACTTCTTGCTTCCCTAGAATCAACCGTGACCTTGGTTTTCTATGGAGTTTCTTTGGGAGAGAGAAAGTAGAGAGAAGGAAGAGCAATTGGGTTTCGGGAATTATGTGGGTTGGGTTACCTTAATTAGGTTTGAGGATTTATATAGGTAATTAAATAACCTTATTAGACCTCCCTTAACGCCTAATTAATAAACTAAACACCTTAATTAATTGGTATACTTAAATTTGGCAGCAAACAGGGACCCTGACCTACGAGACCCCGACCTACGGGTCGTAAGTCAGTCGATGGGCCTTTGGACCAACTGTCCTACAGGTCCATCGTTTTGGTCAAAGACTTGCCAAATGACCTCCTCACTAAATTTTCCAAGTTTCCATCGATGGTGGCCATCGACTCGATTGGACCACGCTTCGTAGCATTCCCCTCGTCGATGGCTACTATGTTAGACAACTTTTAGCTAAAATGGAAGGGTCTTCCTCAAGGACCCTTGGTTGGTCCTTCGGAAGTCGTACCCGGATGTTTCGACCCTAAAACAACTCTAATACATATTTAACACCTTCCCACAAAATTTCATTAAATTCCAACTCCTAAAACCTTGTCAAATAGGCTAAGGCACACTTGCACCTTTTGCACTAGTCTTTGGACATTCCTTGACGTTTTGACTCTAATACTTCTTAATTGACTTTTATACACTATTAATTACCATAAAACAGTGTTACCACTCTTAGAAACTCTTGTTATGCTCTAGATTACATTTTAGACTTTTGGAGTGTTACATTATCCCCCTTTAGGAACATTCGTCCCCGAATGACACTAAAAATCATTTGAAAGGAGAGGATAGACTTAAGACTAGCAGCCCAACCAACTACACGAAAAAATCAATATGAGTTACAACTCAAATCATGTCAACATGGTATTTACACCAAGGAACTCAAAATGTCAGGTAC
Organism: Solanum lycopersicum; assembly: GCF_036512215.1. Taxonomy (NCBI): domain Eukaryota; kingdom Viridiplantae; phylum Streptophyta; class Magnoliopsida; order Solanales; family Solanaceae; genus Solanum; species Solanum lycopersicum. The sequence goes on from NC_090800.1 coordinate 20,315,900, forward strand.
AACATATAAGAGTTTGACATCACAACATGAGGAATTTCCTTTTTCCAACAACATGAGCTCAACCTATCATCAAAAAGTCAATTGCGCCAAAACTGAACCTACCAACATTTTCATTATCATTTCATAAAGGGAATAAAATACTAAGTACTCAAATAAGTGAAAATCAATCAAAAGAGCATTTTTTTAGAACTTCCTTATAGCAAAACAAAACTATATCATAAACATGCACATCTTTGCAAAACAAGACAAATTCAGTTTATTCATTATTTTCATTATTAGTTGGAACAACTAACCCTAATCAACAAAGAAATGAGGGTAATGGAACTTCATGTCTTCCTCAGCCTCCCATATGTATCCCTTATCTAGGTGGGTCTTCCATAACACCTTCACGGAAGCTACCTCCTTGTTCCTCAACTTCTTTATATGTCTATGAAGGATATCAACCGAAACCTCCTCATAGGAGAGGTTTTCTTCCACACCTACACCTTCTATAGGAAGAATGGACTCAGGATCACTGACACACTTCTTAAGCATGGAGACATGGATCATCAGATTAACCAAAGACAATTCACTAGGTAATCAAAACTCGTATGATACCTTGCTAACCCATTGCAAAATTTCATAAGAGACCACATAACGAGGACTCAATTTCCCCTTTTTTCAAAATTTCACCACTCCCTTCATGGGTAAAATTTTTAGATACACTTTATCCCCCTCTTGAAATTCTAAATCCATTATTGTATGGTCGGCATATGACTTTTGCCGACTATAGGCTTTTTTCAACCATTTCCTTATTATATGAACTTTCTCCAAAGTCTTATAAGTCAATTCGGGATCAAAGAGTGAAGACTCTTCCACTTCAAACAATCCAATTGGAGATCTAAATCTCCTACCATACAAGGCCTAAAAAATGTCTATAGATATAGATTAATAGCAACTATTGTTGTAGGAAAACTCAACCAAAGGCAAATGTCGATCCCAACTTCCCTTGAAGTCAACTGCTTGAATAGTATGCTCTTCTTGACCATCTGTTTGGGATGAAAAGTGATTCTTAATTTCACCTAGGGTCCCAAACCTTTTTGGAATGACCTCCAAAATGTAGATGTGAATTGTGCACCCCCTATCTATATGATGGATAACGGAATTCCATGGCAACACAAAACCTTATATATGTATATCTTTTCATAGTCCTTCGGCGAGTATGTGGACTTGATGAGAATAAAATTAAGGGATTTGGTCAACCTATACACAACCACCCTTATGGAGTCATGTTTCTTTTGTGTCCGAGGTAAACCTACCACGAAGTCCATATTAATATCTTCCTACTTTCAAGTGGGAACTTAAATTTATTGGAGTAAACCACCCGACTTTTGGTGTTCGGCTTTCACTTGTTGGAAATTTTGAAATTTTGCAACAAATTCCGCTATGTCTCCCTTTAAGACTTCCAATTAAAATACTTCTCTAAGGTGATGACACATCTTTGTAAAACCCGGATGAATAGAATAACGGGAACCATGAGCTTCCTCAAGAATCCGGTTTCTCAAGTCATCAATATTTGGCTCACACAACCTTCCTTGATACCTAAAGACACCATCCTCTCCAAGTAGAAAGACTCAGGAAGCTTACTAAGAACCGATTTCTCCAAATCCATCAATTATTGATCAAGGTGTTGCTTACACTTCCCCTTAACCACAAAATATGATTCAGAGTTATGATGGACCATAAAATCACCATTCGAAGAATCTTCCAATCTAACACCCAATTTAGCCAACCTATGAACATCTTTCACTAGGTCTTTCATGGATTTTACTACATTAGACACACTACCCATGGTCATACGACTTATAGCATGTGCAACCATATTGGCCTTTTCGGGTGGTAGAGAACACTCATGTCCTAATCTTTCAACAATTCCAACCTTCTTTTTTGTACAGATTTAACTCCTTTTGAGTAAACACATATTAAAGACTCTTGTGGTCAGTATACACATTCACATGTACACCATATTATTCCTCCATATTTCAAAGCAAATACCACGGACCCTCTAACTTAAGATATGAGTTGGATAATTCTTCCTATGCACCATAAGTTTTCTAGAAACATAGGCTACTACTTTGTCATGTTGCATAAGCACACACTCGAAGGCAACTTGGGATGCATCACAATATAAAACAAATCCCTAGGTATCCTCCGGTATAATCAACACCGGAGCGGAGGTAATCCTCTCTTTCAAGATTTTGAAGCATCTTTCATATGCCTTCGACCACTCAAATTTCACACTCTTTTGGGTCAAGGTAGTGAAGAGAGATGCACTGGACGCAAAACCATCGTCAAACATCTTATAATATCCGTCTAGACCCAAAAAGCTTCTGATGTCGGTTGGAGTCAATGGTCCAAGACAATTCTTGACCACTTTGATTTTCCTTGGATAAACCTAAACCCCATCACTAGAGATAATATGACCAAGAAATGCCACTGATCTCAACAAAAACTCACATTTTCTATACATGGCAATTAATTTATTATCCTTAAACACTTGTAACACCACTCTTAAATGGTCCATGTGTTCAACCTAATTTTTCAAATATACCAAGTATCGTCAATGAAGAAAATGACAAATGAATCTAGGTAACTTTAAAATACCCTATTCATGAGATCCATAAATGTCGTCGGGGCATTCGTGAGACCAAAGTACATTACTAGAAACTCATAGTGACCATATCTAGTCCAAAATGCAATTTTTGGTATATCCTCACCTCTCACACTAAATTGGTGATAGCCCGATCTCATGTCAATCGTAGAAAAGTAATTTGCCCCTTGGAGTTGATCAAACAAGTCGGCAATCAGAGGGAAATGATACTTGGTCTTAATAGTGACTTTATCAAATTGGCAATTATCAATGCACATCCTAAGGAACCCATCCTTCTTCTTCACAAACAATATTGTTTTTGGGGAAATACTAGGTCTAATGAAGCCTTTGTCTAGTAAATCTTTGGGTTGAGATTTCAACTCTTTCAATTCGGCCGGAACCATCCGATAAGGAGGAATTAAAATAGGGTTGGTATCCCGTAGCAAGTCAATACCAAATCGATTTCCCACTAGGGAGGGATTCCGGGAGGAAACACCTCCAAATATTCCTTCACTATAGGATTAACTCATTCGGAGGATTGTTGGATTCTAAATCTTTGACTCTTACAAGATGATACAAACACCTTTTTGAGATAATTCTACAAGATTTAAGACAAGAGTTAATAGGACCTCTATGAATAGAATTTCCCCCCTTCCACTGTAAGACGGGTTTATTTAGAAAATTGAAATTGACAATTATTGTTCTACAATAAATAGAAGCACAACAATCCTGCAACCAATCCATCCCCATAATGACATCAAAATGAACCACATCAAGTTCTGATAATTCAGCATAGGTAACTCTATTGGGAAACTTTATAGGACAATTTCTATATACCCTCTTCACAACCACCGACTAACCTACCGAGGTAGTTACCATAAAAGGTTCATTTAGGATTTTGGGAAAAACATCAAACTTCCTATATATTAAGGGAGTAACAAAATATAGTGTAGCACCTGGATCATGTAAAGCATAAACATCAATAGAGAAGACTTGTAACATAATGGTCACAACATCGGGAGAAATCTCTTGTTCACCCTAGAGGGAAGTCCATAAAAAGATTCTTCTTTTGAGCATACACATTAGAACCACTAGTTTGATCTTTCCCTCTTCCTTTGTATTGACCCTTTATATATCCCTTACCTTGTGGCCGCTCTTGCCTAACCAAAAGCAATTGTCCCTCCCAACAAGCCGATCACCATAATGTTTTTTGCCACACTATCTACAAGTTGGATTCTTGTTAGGTGATGTAGTACCTTCTCCCTTTTGAGGATTAGGGTTAGACACTCTATCATCATGATCCTTGGAAACTTTGAAGGAACTTGATTAGGAAACCTCTTCTTCAACCTAGCCTTAAATTGAATTTCAAAACTCCTTTTTGAAGCACCACCATCATAAGACTTCACCCTCTTGGCCTCTCTATTCTTTCTCCATAACCTAGTTTATTCCACCTGTTGAGCATGAATCATGAGATGACAAATATTCATATTATCATGAAGCATAGCCAAACAACATTCTTCCAAGTCATAAGACACCCCCGTAAGAAAATGACGCATCTCATCCCTGGGGTTTGAAACCAAGGATTGAGCATACATGGACATTTTAGTAAATTTCAAAGAGTAGTCAAGTACACTCATACCTCATCGAAGAAATATTAAGGGTCCTTATCCAACCTCCACCTAAATAACATAGGTGGAAAGTCTCTCAAACACGAGGCCGTAGTATTAAAATGTTGAGGCACTCGAGGTCTAACCTCCCATTCACTTGGGTCGTCATGTCTTGAACTTTTGAAGTGAAGGCATTAGCTTGAGAGGTCATGTCCTGGGCCAAAGTGAGAAAATCCGCCCTTATCTCTCCATCGGTCATCCGTGGAGGAACTTCCGGGACTTGATCACCCATATCAACTTCTTCAAGTAAAGGCCATTCTATTAGTTGCTATTCGAGTATTCATACATAAAACGATGATACAAGGTTTAGGTGAAAGCACATAATAAGACTCTAGAGGCACGACATAGGAGTATAGGAAGATGAGAGTTTTTAAGCATCACATAGTCTCCCATTCATAAGTAAGGCGCGCTTGACAATTATGAATAATAACCTACATAGATGTGGTTGAATGATAAATCATTTCTAGAGATTCAACCTCATACTTTGATACCAAGTTTGTCACATCCGAGAAGTATCCCTTAAATGCAACCGCCGGCGTCGTCCTCAGAGAGGACTAACAGTAGCCTCTTAGCATGGCCATTAAATTCATAGGCTAAAAAGTTTTGAAAATTTAAGACTTTTCATCTACAACTACATCATCAGGCTTACTTAGACATCCTGCTTAAACATAATATATTCATAGAGAGTATACATAGACTCCTCGTATAAGAATATTACATAGTTTTATACTTTTATGCCACGTATAGAAAGCGTGCATAATATAGTCTTGAAAGGAATGTGTTATATTAACCATCTAAGCGGGGTCAAATAAACATGCACATAAGACCTTACACAAATTTAGAAAATGACACATAGGGCTTACAATAATTTCTTGAAACAACATGAATCAAATGATCGTCTTTAGACTATAACAAAGAATCATAGCTAGAGTAATAACAACACATCATCCTCGGATAGAGCGCATACCCATACTTGGAGAAATGGTCCAACCATTTCTTCAAAGTGGTCATGAACCTTCAAAGACCGGGACCTAAAATGTTAGAGAAAAAGGGAGAAATGGGATCAGCACATCAATTATAGAAAGTATAGAATCATATTCACATACGACATAGAAATCATGCTAAAAGGGGACATTCATTCAAAAGCACGCGAAGTGACTTTCGAAATAACTTATAGACATTAAATTATTAATAAAATCCAATAAGCACATATTACATAAGTCAAGACCATGCACATCACAAGACCAACAATACAAAGTCTAGTCAAGTCAACATGAATATCAACATAATAGAGCACAAAATCAAGACAACTCTACCATCAAGTTATAATGTCTACTAGCATGCATAAGATTTTATAACATCATAACTTAAGCAAGACAGTCACTCATACAACCTCGTTAAGTTCACTAGTGCAATGACTAAGTAATGCCCCATAACCTCACTCAATCAAGTAAACCTAACATGAACTATAAGCAATGTCCACTTCATATATTATATCATTAAGAGAAAACATCACCATACTTTAGCAATAGAGACCAACCTCTTGTTCATAAGTGAAACCAATATCACATAGTGTCATTGACATGCAATATCAACCTATACATATCATTTACATTTACAAAATATAAGCACATAACGACATCCTTCTAAGACTTCCCTCAAGGCTAACTAGTACAATATATAAGAAGAGTCCCATACTCCGATCTAGAATAAGTCAAACCCCGCAAGTCATCCTAATAAGAGTTCACTTTATTGATTCATTTTACTTTCGAGAACATCTTGCCTTAACCGACATATACCACATGAGCCAATGTGGAATCCGATGTCATGGAACCTCACAAAAAATAAGGTTCACTACTGGCCAATTTAGTACCAAAACACGAACATATAATCTATGTGGATCCACTAGCTAGATTTCCTACGGGGGGAAACATACTTCAAGAACCAGAAGTTGTAGTTGGGACCCTCTTTATGATACATATATTATAGTCTCCAATCTCATAAGTACATTAGTGATCCTACCGTCACTAGGTGCTAAAGTAGAGTCCCTTTTGAAATGTCTTTCATTAATAATCATAAATTCATTTAGGCCATAGGGTCTACCCCTTAAATAGTCATCATCATAGCTCAATAGGAAATGCATGAGTATGTCCTTTCAATACAATTCACACATGTGAGGTTAGAAAATTTACATAATAACATTATAATAAGGCACATAGGCAAGTCATTACCATCCTTATATCATTATATATTAGCCAAAAACTAACAAGTCATAATTGAATACATTCCTATTAAAGATTATGCAAAACCTAATCAATCTTATAATAATGTATACCTCAATATAACATCATCAGTAAGCACAACTAATCATAATTAAAGTAAAGGATTGAAATTACAAGACATACCCCATCTCCTTCACAATCCATCATCAAAGGTTTTACTATCAACCATCAAATTTAACCCAACAATGGATGTAATATCATCACATAATAGTAACTAATACAATATCGAAGTCAATTGAATCACTACACATCAGTTCATCACTACTTCATAGCTTAGGGTTAGGGACTTAGGTCAAATTCGTAGTCTACTTCACAAACTAGGCTAATTCATTAAGAACTAGCATAATTGAGTCATAATACAACATAATCTAATCATAATAACCTAAATAAACTATAATTAATGAAATTTGGAAGATTAAATTAGTAATAGAGGAAAACCCACTTGAAACTTATATTTTAGAAATCAATTTGGAGAACCCTTTGGGGAAAGAAATCTCATACTTTGTTAATTCATGAACATTTATGGAGGAAACTTCAATTATTGCTTCCCTATAAACCACGTTGACCTTGGTCTTCTATGGAGTTACTTTGGGAGAGAGAAAGTAGGGAGAAGGAAGAGTAATTGGGTATGTGAAATTATGTGAGTTAAGTTAGTATAATTATGTTTGGAAATTTATATATGTCATTAAATAACTTAATTATACCTCCCTTAACCTCTAACTAGTTCGCTAACTACCCAATTAATTAATTGGTGCAACTTAAACTTGGCAGCAAACAAGGACCCTGACCTACGAGACTCCGACCTACGGGTCGTAGGTCAGTCGACAGACCTTGGGACAAATAATCATACAGATCTATCGTTTTGTTAGAGACTTGACAAATGACCTCTTCCCAAAATTTTCTACGTTGCCATCGACTGTGGACATCAACCGCCTCTCGATAGGACCACACCTCGTAGCCATCTTTTCTTCGATGGCGATTGTCTAAGACACCTTTTCGCCAAAATGCAAAGGTCCTCCTAAGGACCTTTTGTTCATTCTTGGGCAGTTGTACACGAACGTTTGAACCCTATAATAACTCTAATACATGTTTAACACTTACCACAAATTAGGATAACGCACACTAGCACCTTTTGCACTAGTCCTCGAACGTCATGGATGGTCCTTGACGTTTTGACTCTAATACTTCCTAATTTACTTTTATCAACTATTAATGACCTTAAAATAGTGTTGCCACTCTTAGAAAATCATGTTAAGCTATAGATTATTTTTTAGACTTTTAGAGTGTTATATTTACCACCTTCACCTACTGAGTGTCGATTGATTGGCGTCCGTCTATTGCCTCCATAGTTCAATTTCTGCACTTTTTATATTGTCTTCTCTATTTTTTGAACATCCATCCTACAAAACAAGACACAAAAATTTCAAAAACCCATACAAAAATGTTCTTGACACAACTCTTAAGTGAAATGAATTAGAAATACTATGAAATCATGATGCATAAGCTCCTGTGTTCAGTAAATACATCAACATGAATATCATAAAATAGTGACGCCATATATTCAAGATGAATACTACAACAGCCAACTCTAAGTCATGGCTTGAATAATTTTTCTCATGAACCTTCAACTGTCATGAGGGATAAGATACAACGTTGCAATTATGCATTAATACACAACTAAAACCAACTATAGATGCATAAAAAAACCACAAAACCTTGAGTAGCTTCTTGCAAAGTCAAAATCGGGGCAGTAGTCAACCTCTTTTACAATTCTTGAAAGCTTATCTCACAAGCTTCACACAGTTGAAACTCATTCTCTTTTGAGTTAACTTTGTCTAAGTATCTCAAATAGATGAAAACCCCTCAACAAATCTTCTATAGTAGTCAACCAAACCCAAAAAACTCCTAATATAGTTGGAGACTTGGGTCTAGGATAACTCTGCATTGCTTCTCATTTTTAGGTATCATCTTTAATTCCATCACCGAAAACTCTGTGGCATTAGAATGCCACTGACTTGACCCGAAACTCCCATATTGAGAAATTTGAATATAACTCCTTATCTTTAAAGTCTGAAGAACTATTCTAAAGTGACTAGAATGATCTTCTTAATTCCTTGAATAGGTTTATTGTGTCATCAATGAAGACGATAACAAACATAATTATATAACTTTTCAATATTTTGTTCATAAGATACATAAATATTGTAAGAGGATTGGTCATACCAAAGGAAAAGATCAAAAACACATGATGCCCATATCTGGTTATGAATGTTGTCATTGGAATATCACATTACCTTACTCTTAACTGGTGGTAGCCTGATCTGAGATCAATCTTGGCAAACAAGAAGCACCCTCAAGCTGATCGAAAAAGATCACTAATCTTTTTAAGAGGATATTTATTCTTGATGGTAACATTTTTTCAATTGGCATTAATCTATACACATCTTAAGGAAACCATATTTCTTTGTCACAAAAATGATCGGAGCACCCCAAGGTAAGAAACTTTGTCGAATGAAGCACTTATCTAACAGATGTTTTAACAGTTCATTAAACTCTTTCAACTCTACCGGTGCCATTTTATATGGAAGAATATATATAGGATGAATAACTAGCATGATGTCTATCCCGAACTCTATTTCGCTCTCAGGAGGGACTCCGGGTAGATCATCAGGAAAGAGTTCTAGAAGCTCTTTTACTATACGAACTGACTGATTGGGAGGTAGCTCAGCACTTGAGTTATTTACTCGGACTAAGTGATAGATACAACCCTTATAATTAAATTTATTTCCTTAAGGTATGAAATAAATTGACCCTTAGGCAAATACTACTCCAATCAATGACTGGCTCATTGGGAATCTAAAACTTGTGCACTCAAGTTATATAATCTATTAATGCATACAAGGAATAAAGTTAGTCCATACCGAGAATAACATCAAAATCTACCATGTCTAACTAAACTAATTCAGCCATGTTGTTCTTGTGATTAATTGATATGGTACAATCATGATAGACTCTTTCTGCTAGAATAGACTCCACAGTATGTGAAGAAACACAAAAGGGTTCACAATATTTTTCACGGAAGAGATAAAACATATATGAAACATAAGGGGTTTAAAATGATAAACTTTCTCCTGGGTCTTGAAAATCATAAACATCAAAAGTATAGACTTTTACCATGCCCGTGACAACATATGGAGAGTTCTCTTTCACTTGGCAACTAGTGATCGCATAGAGAAGGTTTTCTCCTCTACCAGTAGTGGAAATACTTCTACGTGAAGCCTTTTATGCTGGATAAACTTGTGAAGATTGGGCTTTATTGCCTGAATTTTCACTACCTTTCTTGTCCGTGAGGCTCTCTTTCATAAAGTGACCCTCTTGGCAACACTTAAAACAACCTATCTGGACATCATGAGACTTATCTAGGTAACTTCTACCACAATTAGCACATGAAGGAGACCCTCTACCTCTTTATTGCACACTACCTTGAGACTGTTTTGGTCTAGCAGAAAGTGCTGCAAATTCTAGTCATGATGTTTACCTTTCTTTTTGGGTTCATGTTCACTAGTAGATGATGGTGAAAACCACTTCTATTTCTAAAACGACCAACGACTCACACCACTTTTCTAGTGCCAGACTCACTCAAACTCTTCTCTGTCCGTCAACTTCTATTTCCTTTATCTATTCGATATAAACAATAAGGCTTTATATGTCCATGTCACCGATCACCATTTCTACCCTGCCCTCTTTACATGAAGAACGACCTAATCCAACAACAAATAGACTCATTCTATCATATTCCTTAACCAATTCCGTAGCATAACGAGATAGTTGGTTTAACTTCAACCCATTCTCATGCACACTAAGAGAATCCTGCTTAAGAGTAAGAAATTCCCTTAACTTAGTCTCTTATAATTCTCAAAGAAAGAAACTCCCCATAAAGGCTTCTTTAAAACATGCCCAACTGGGATGTGGTGTATCTTTATATCTACCCTCCTTCCACTGATCAAACCAAGTCCTAACAACATTTTTAAGTTTGTAATCAACTAGTTCAACTCTATAAGCATTACCAAAATGCATCACATTGAACACCTTTTTAATTTCCTCATAGAAGTTATCTAGATCCTCAGTAGTTCTTGAACCATTGAAACAAGGAGGGTCCATCCTCAAAAACTCACGCATCCTTGAATTGGAAGCATATTCTTGTAGTGCTCCACATTATTTCCCAACTTTGTTAGTAACAACTTGGCTTAATATCAAGATTGCCTCATGGAATATAGCATTGGTGACATCTCATTCTTCACTTTAAGTACAATGGGTACCCCTTGCTCAGGTGGTTCAACATTTCTCATCGCAGGATGACCTCTGACTGCTCGTCGTGGGGGAATGCTTATCTTAAACACACACAAGAATAAGTTAGACGGCAACATTTAGAGTTAAACACTAAAACGTGAAAAGAATGTCAAAGAAGTAAGATAGTTCCAAAATGTTACTGCCTTCTAGTTATAGATGTAATGTGCTTCACATTGATGCCTAGGACAAACAGAGACGACTTAATATACTCTCTAAAACTCTTGAACTCTGTTCTCTGATACCAAGTTTTTCACACATCGAGCCTACACATTTGGAGCGACGCGGATACTTAGTCTAGCTTACTAACTCATCCGAAGACTTAAAAAACACAAGATAAATAGCTCAAGGAATAACTTCAATAAAACCACTAAACCATAAATGGAACCTCAAGTCTTAATCATTTAAAGGTGAAATAAAAAGACTAAAGTGTTAATACTATCTATATATGAAGCGTTTAAACAATGAGGGATGTTGGGAAAAGACGCCTAATCATCAAAACAAATCAAAACTAAAACAATGGGTGAATGATATACATATATATATATATATATATATATATATAAATGATGCGGAAAGAATGCAGGCTCACCAACTGACTCTCAGCTGCTCACTGGATCAACGGTACACCGGATGCTGATCATAGTTACCGGCATCTGCATCATATGATGATATAGGGAAAATGGAATTAGTACATAAAATATACGAGTATGCGAGTTGGAATGCTAAAAATAACATAAGCTTTAAAAGAGTAAGAAGGAGCACTTACATTGGAACTGCTCACCTCATGAATAAGTTATTTCAACATAAAGTAATCTGACACATGCAACATATATAAAGTTTTTGAAACAATGTACAACTTAGTTCGTTAAAGAAATGCAATAACAAACTCAAATTTACATTTAAGATAAAGTAAAATAGTTTATGTGGGAGATTGTTTATGGACACTTGAGATATTATGAACTCGCATTCCCATATTGGTGATCAATACTACTCTCAAATATATACTTAGCTTTTGTGTTTTTAAAACACTGTTTTCTTTGGGTTGAGATAATGGCTCAACACTTAGCTTTAAAAGATCTCTTGGAACTCAATGTTCCATTTTATTAATGAAAAATCTTTTGGAAAATCCTAGTTTCCTCTTATCTTAAATATGAAAACATGCATAAAATGTTACGGAATACTTAGTTCCCTTATAACTTTTGAGAAATGAACTCAACTGTTTACTTAACTTCTAGACTTCACTCATAACTTATTTTACTTTGATCTTAACTTTTGTTGAATTCGATTATGGATTCAAGGTTCACGACCTCATGTTTATGAATTATTTCATGATGTATAAATGTACCTTGAGTGTTCGAATGAACTTAGAAACATAGGCATATCAGTAAGGAACTGAGAGGCAAGGGGCGCCAGCCCTCATCTTATAGAGAGAATGCTGACATGCTCTGGCTGGCGTGACGCCCGAAGGCCCAACGGACAGAGATTTTCTTTTGGGCTCTGAGAGGGGCGGCACCCCAACCCCTATCCCGAGGTGTCCTCGACTTTTCTCTCATCCTTAAACCCTTTGAACTTCTATGCTTCTTTCCCCAAATACTTAGAATCATTAGTACTATCAATATACAATATATTCAACCTAAAATTACACCCGGGAACATGAATCAAAACTTCAACAACACAACCATGAAGAGTTTAACGAAAACTTTAACAATATTCTTCTAGAACTTATTTTCTTAACATTCAAATACTTAGATTTGCTAATTTAAACAAGCTTGGATGTGTGTTAACTATCCCAACACTATATAATATCACATACCTTTTTAGGGATTACCCCCGACATATTCAACGCACAAAGCTTGAGCATTCTTGGCGATTCTTGATTTCTCTCCTCTTTTCTCTTCTTTCTTGTCTTCTCCTAGCCCTAGTTTGAATTCTATTTTGCTTTTCTGAAGAAAGGTCTGGTTTAATCCCAATTAATTCCCAAAAATGAATCAATTTAATTGGGTAAGGAAAAGATAAATTTGCCCTTCCTAAATCCGGATTTGGACTTCTCTTAATCCAACAGCACAACTTCCGAAAGGCACAACTCACTCATACGCTAACAAAATCACATAAACTCAGTGGCGTAGGAATTATTATTCCAATGATTTAAAACAATATCTGAAACTACCCTTAACTCATCTTGATCTAGTAGTTAAGGTCGTTTAAAGTTTACCAAAAAATCACTTTATAACTTAGACAATTTTTTCAGATGTTCTTATTCTTTCAAAAAAAATATTTTATATTTCAAACTACTTTCTAGTCATTTATAGTTGCAAGATGCGACAATACACATTCGATTACACTACTTTGATAGCCAGCATATATATTTTATTGTTTATATTTTGATCAATAGGGTTAAAACTTTATTGCTTTTGAGACTTTTAATATAATGTTTGAAAGGAGGTAATTATTTCTTTAATATTTCATTAATGTAGATTCATCCTACTTTGAGGGTTATTTATTAAGTCCAACCTAACATTTGAATCTCAAACATTTGATTAAGGTTGAGTACAATACTTCCCATCCGACTACATTATTTTTTTAATGTAACTAATCGATTGAATACCTTGATAAGATAGAAAGTTAAATATATAAAATTTCAAGGTAGAGTCGAACTACCCTAACATTGAACACTTAAAGTCCTTTGTTTTACATCTCATGGATCTTTTAGCCACTGAAAACTCTAGAAAGATTAAAGTCATTTGTTTTACAAGTGTAAGAATTCTAATCTACATGACACCATTAGTCTAATGATTACATCAAAAAATTTATTAACATATATTTACTTCAACATATTATCAAAAGCATAAACATAAACAACAAAATTTAAAACATGTACAAAAGTAAAAAAAAAACATAAATTAGTGACTGTAAACAAAATATCAGAATGTGTAATAAGAAAATGAACATAAAGGAAAAATCGAGTCAGCTTAATGCATATTGTTCCTTTAAGGAAATTAGTCAATTCTACTACCTGAAGTTTAAAGGAATAGATCCTCTCATGATAGATTGATTCTATTCACAAGTGTGTTAATACAAAAAGCAATGTACACGAATATAAATTTATGCAGAAGAAGAACTTTATAATTTTTGTTGTTTTAAAATAAGAAAAAATCCCTCTATTTATAGGCAACAATGTCACAATTTTTCATAAATATCTCATTTTTTCATAAAAGTTGCAACTCTTCATAAAAATCGCATCACTTCATTAAAGTTGGAAATCTTCAGAAAAGTCGCAACTCATCGTAAATGTCTAACTTTTCATAAAAACTCACAACTTTTTTGTAATAGTCAAACTTTTCACAAATAGTCACAACTTTTTTGTAAAAGTCAAACTTTCAACAAAAACTCAAAACTTTTTGTATCATAAATTTTCATAAAATTTACAACTTTTCATAAAAGGAAACACTAATTTTGGAAATAAATAAGTTAAAAGATTCCTGGTTTGTGGTTGCGCCACATACGCGGGTCTAAGGTTCTCATTTATATAAATTTATGTTCAACCTTGTGATGTTGGATAATAAGAGCTCTAAAGATGTATTATTGTAATATATTTTATCATAGGATATTATAAGGATATGAAGTGGGACAAATTAATCCAACAATGATTAATATTTTTGATTCTATCAATTTTCCAATCGTTACATGGACAACAAACGTTCAACAATAGATAATAGAAAATTATTTTCTACAGTGTAAAATTCGTTAGGGGAATGCAATATGATAGAATTTGAATGAACCCACTTGTGAACACGTCATTCATGAACTTAAGTTTCACGCCCCGAGCTACCCCCGAGACGCAGACACGAAACCTAGGACCACAAGTGATCCCGAGATGACCTTGCTGGCATGATCATGAGCATACTAAAGATAATAAATTGGTGCGGAAGCTAAATCATAATTAAATATGATGAGATGGGAAATACTCATATTCTATAACTGCGATATTTCAAAACAATGAGTTTAATACAAAGGAAATATTAACTCAATACTACGCTGAATCTATGTCTGAAATAAGCCTCTACACCGGATAAGAAATACTGGGACAAGCCCATCTAAATATAACAAAAACTGAAACTAAATGACTAAAAGAAAACTAAAATGAACTCAGTACTATTTTCCTTGGAGAATGAGGACTCACTACTAAATCTGCTGAACAAGAGATCAGAAAATCGATCTTTGTGTGATCTCGATGCTGAGAACCTGAACCTACATTACTAGAAGACGTAGCGCACGTATGCGTCAGTACGTGAAAGTTACTAACATGTAGGATAGAGTAAAGCTTAAACAAAAGATAACTGAACAAGCATAAAAGTAAGTATAATAATATGAACATGATGTACTAAATTTCTAAGATAACAGAATGTATTGAACAATTTATAACATGCTGAAACTGAATACAGAATATACTGATAAATGTTTAATGCAGAGAGTCTGATGATCTATGGGAGCTACTAATAACTGATAATAAAATCACATGAGCTAAATGTGGAGTCCTATGTATATGCCCCATCGAGAGGACCCAATATACTCCTACCAACGATATAAAGGCATACTGGCGTCATCACTAAACTGATTGCCCAAGAAGTGGACTTACAACCTTCTTGGCTACTAGTTCTGGGACTATTGGGTATGCTAAACTCTAGTCCAACTCGGTATTATGTTACTCCAATGAATTATGTAAATTTACTGATTATGTCTGAATTTATGTAAATACTGGATAGCTCGAAACTTACATTAAAACTGAGAATGCAATAATTATCTTGTAATTATGCATTTATAACTGAGGCATGTATATATAAAGTGTCTGAAATATCTGACCTAGCATATGTAATTCAAGAACAAAAGAATTACAAAGCAAGAGTTCTGAAATTTATATGAGAATCTAAATAATAACATGATAATCAGATTTGGAACATTTATTTAATAGGTTCATGAAGTTCAATCAAAGTTCTAGAGACCTTAGGCTTAAATCATGATAATAAGATTTAGAATTTGACAAAAAACTAGGGACCCAATGGGAGAAAGGAAACCAATAGTGAAATCCAACATGCGTGGTGATGAAATCCACGGAAAAATACTTAAGTTTCGGGGCTGGAACTGCCGGAACTTGTTGCATTCTTGAACTAGATTTTTCGAGCTTTTTCTCCTCTCTTGCTTCTAAGTTCTAAGTTTTGATTTAATGATTTGACTTAGATATGTTTTAGTTATGTTTGTTGTCTTAAACTGACTAAAATTTGATGATTTAGGGTTAAAATGACGTATCTTAAGGTTTAAACGATGTGGGAAAGGTGGAAAAGACCCCTAGGAAAGTTGTTGTCGGACCAAACGACAGCCAGGACTGATGATCCACTGTCTGACCGACGCCCCGTCGTTGGGTCTGTCAACTGGGCCTGTTCGACAGGGCTTTGCTAAAATGGGAATGACTTTTTACTAGAACGACTGATTTTAGCAAGGTTGGTAGCTATGAAAAGATAATTCAATTATGTATCTGTGGGTAAGTCATGTGAGACCTATTCATTTTGTGCTAAGAGTTATGACCATTTGAAGTTGACCCAAATACATTTCCCCTTAATTGTCTGCAAATTGTTCACCTACGGACCGTGTTGGTCATCCGTAGCTCTTGTCAGAGTGTGGGTGAATGGGTGTCTTGATCGAAGGTCATAGACTACGAACCGTCGTCTGACCTACATACCGTAGGGCCGTCCGTCAATTAATACTTAGCCAATTCGGCTGAGTTTTTTGGAGTCTGATCTCATAGATGGTTTTGCACGATATACTGCGGGTTAGAATACGGTCCGTCGATGGTCTCGTCTGTTGCACCTGCAGATATTCAGAAAAACTGATTTTTTTGTTTGTTTTTAGCTAGGAGGTGTTACATTAAGGTCATGATTAAAGATCTGGGTTATCACAATAAAATTATGACAATAACCTATTGGAATATCCGGGTGAAAGTGATACATATTCAGAGGTCCAGATTTTAAAAAATTTTGTAGATATCATCGAAAAAAACAATGTTGATCATGAAGTTGAAGATGATACTATACCTGCGTAAGCAAGAACTTATCACATCCAGATATGTTTACAATTTTATGATGCACTTTGAAAAGACAAAACGGGAGCTCTTTGGTACAATAAGAAAAGTTAGAGATGAACTCCAACTACATTAAAATTTCAAGAAAAAACAGAACGCAATAAAATAATAATATACTAAATTTTCTTAGATATGTTTGATGTTTTAAAGAATTATTAATTTATGATATTAATGAGACCATATATTTATATAGGGTTCTTCTGAAAATATATTAACTTATCGAAATCGAATTTTTTAATTGGCTCAAGTCGAGATCGGAGAAATATATTACTTTAGAGACATTATTAATTTACCAAGTATTAATTTATAAAGATTTTACTGTAGATGGTACTTTTTTTATAAAATTTTCAGACTTTTGTTGATAAAATTAATATATATATATATATATATATATATATATATATATATATATATATTTATATATAAAACTCATTTGGGCCTAACATCTAAATCTATTCAAACATAACAAAAAAATCTAACATACACAGCCCAGTTCACAGCCCACTTTAGATCCAACCCTAAATCTAATCACTATAAATACTCACTTAAGTCTAGGGTTTTCAAATCAACCTGTTTCCTTATCCGCCATCCCTAACCACTTCAAAGATCGATGTTTTCTCTTTGGTATAAAAAGAAGTTTCGTCTGCTTATTATATGGATCAATCTTGATTTCTTCTCCTCGCTTCATTGTTTGTCCTCTAAATAAGAGTAAGTCCTTTATTTTCCTTACTTCCTTGCTCATACTCCTATTTTAACTAACCAAAGTGTCTTTGTAGTTGTGGTCTCTAATTTAGTAGAATGTGCTCATTACTTCTGGATCTTGTTTCAAGGAACGAAGCTTAATTATTAGGTTGGTGATTTCTACTTCTCTTTTTCCATTCTTTCCCTCATCTTTGAGTTCTACTTTTATGCTACCTTATAGGTGGTGCTTGAATGGAGGGAATGGGTATCTTCTTTCCGCCTCCTCATACTAGTAATTAAAATATCTTCTAGTTTAAAGTGTCTCCTTCTGCCCCAAATTCTGCTATTTATCCAAGTCTTTTTTTTAACGAATATAGCCTAGGCTAGATAACATTTCACATTTCTTATTTGTCATGTGTGTTTTGTAAATGATTTATATGTTAAAAAAATCTATTTTGTGGCTTCTCCTTCCCAATATCTCCTTAACGGTGATACTTTTACAAATGGACTTTTAAAATTTTATTGATCATAATCTGTGGCAAAGCCAATAAATTTATCAAGGGTGTTCATACTTTTATGAGAGGGGTGGCTTAAATTTTTAACTAGGTTTTTTTAAAATAATAAGATTTTTTAATTTTAAAAGATAAAATTCAAACACTAAATGATGTCCTTGTCTTGTTTTGATTAATAAAAAAGAACTTTTTGTTTTTAATTTTAACAATAAAAGAGAGTTTTCTTTTTTTTTCTTTAACAACAAAAGAGGACCTTTGTTAAATTGAAAACAACTAACTGTAGTTGCAGGAGCCTAGGTTTATTCAGTCCCTTGAGGAAAATTCGCATCGGTTTAACCACTGAGCTATATTTCTCTTATGTGTTAAGGGTATTCAACAATTAGTATATACTCTACAATATCTATATTTAACTTGTATATTCATTAACAAATTCGTCGAAGGGTGTTCATCTGCCAATCCTTGAATGTGTGTAGCTCTGCTCAGGTTTATAATTCTTTTCCTTTTCGCATCCATGCTTTGAAAATCCGTGAATATGCAATTTCCTTTTTTTATAGTCATGTTTCCCAAGTAGTATGTAACCTGATTCTCTTCCTCATTATATGTTGAAATATGTGTTGTTTGCCTTGTAAGCAACCCTTAATTTCTTCATTTATTTTCTTTTATTATCCATGAACTTACTAAATAGTACTCATATTATTAAAATGATAAAAGGTAGAAATTGTATATGACAAAATAATTGATAAATGTAACTTCCATACCAAGAATAAATTTGCATCTAATGTAATTTTTTTCTATTTTTTTTGTCCTCGTTTATTTTAATGATGCTGCTCTTCAACAGAATTTAAAAGAAAATTTAAGTTCTTTAATATTTTTAATCTCATGGTGACTAGAAGCTACGTAGGTGAGACTTTTGGTGGAGAGCTCCTTGAACATCTTTACAAAATTAAATTTCAGTCATATTTTTTGCTAAAAAACTATATAATTTACTTCTATAAAAAAGGCTAAGGAATATTATTATTTTATTCTCTTTAAATCATTATATTTGAAACAAAACAAGTGAACTATTTCTCACTAATATTTGTGAAGTGGTGTTTTAAGGAAAATTTCTCATTACTTTCTTTATTGAGGTACTTTATTTTAAATTCTAAGGACCTAGAAGTAATAATACATGTTTGCGTATAACTGGAGTATCCACCACTTTACAATTGTATCAGCATAATGAAAACAGAAATGACTAGTGATCAAGGTGCCTCTTAACATATATTTTTTCATCATAGAATTATTTTCTTAACAAAGTATAAAGATACAATCTAGTAAAGACATAAATATACCTAGAAGTATAATAAAAAGCATATTTTATTCACTAACAATAATCTTTCTTTTTCAACTTGATATAAAGAATTGAGATGGAGGAGGCATCACTAGAGAGACTTTTAAGTTTTGTACCACTTCAACATACAAATAGATATATTGGCTAAAAAATAGTACGAATGTTTTTCTGCTACTTAAACTTTTCGGCAATTGATTGCAAGTGTTTCCAATAATATTATTTTGATGCTTTAAGCATGAAAATCTTACGTGTCACTATGATTTAGAGAACATAATAGTCCTTATCCATTATTATAACATGAACGATCTTATAATTAATTGGTTCAAGTGTTGCCAAAGAAGATTAAGTATTATTTAATTATGACTTCCAACAATTTGGTTTTCAATATTTATTTAAATAAGAGGTAACATTAACTCTCTCGAACTTCAGCTTCACAAAGTTATGTTGCTTCCTATTTAAAAGTGTATCAGAATCTTTGGGATCCTATAATTCAGTAGAACCCGACATTCTTTTTAATGCTTAGTTCATCCATGTTGTACCAGACAAGAACAATTTTATTCCCTAGTTCTAAAGAACACATTAGGTTGGTACGTTTAAGACATGAATATTTTTGTTATTGGAAACACTAGTAGTTAACTACATATAAGTGCAATTCATAGTAGCAGAAAAAATCATTTCGCTAATTCCAACAAAAATATCTAATATTCAGAAGTGATATAAAATATAAAAATCACTTTAATTGTGCTTGTTCCATCCCAATCCTTCTCTACAAGTAGGAAAAAGATATATTATAGTTACAGCCAAAAGATGAAATTTTTTTACACTTCTATGAATATGTATCTTTGTAATTGTGTATCGCCATATAGAATAAAAACATGCGTATGTTTCGCTATTTGTTTTTTTTACTATGTTATATATATATATATATATATTTATCTTTGTTTGGACATGTGATGTTTATATTAGTGATAAAGTTTTTTTTTTCAAATCTTCATAGTTCACGCAACAAATTCATTAAGGGTATGGGTTGAATGAAGAAACTCGAAAAGTTGATGTTGAAGATTATATCTAAGAGCCATATCTTGCAGTGAGAGATCTATTAATATTAATAGAATAGATCTCTAATATATATGTTTAGTGATTCAAGATTAAATTATATTCATATAGTGATACTCATACATCTCACATGGGATATGAATTAATAATCATGGATATGAATACCACCAAGTAGATCTGGAGTATTTTGAATACATTAGAAGATTAATGAATGAAGCGTGATGACGCCATATCCTCAATCCAATTAATTCTAATGTGGAAATG
The DNA here is from genome assembly GCF_036512215.1 of Solanum lycopersicum. NCBI lineage: Eukaryota > Viridiplantae > Streptophyta > Magnoliopsida > Solanales > Solanaceae > Solanum > Solanum lycopersicum. Next base: position 20,336,804 of record NC_090800.1, read on the forward strand.
TAAGTAAGAGTATTATTGTAACTAATTTGGGTTAGTATATCTACTATTATAAATAGTAGTACTAGTATATATTTTAGGGGTTAGTTTTTGAAGGAACATATGAAGTTTAGGCTGCTTTGTGAGTTTGGGGAAACCCTCGTACTTGTTCTATTGAATCTTCTTAATTTCATGGGTAAATTTTTCCTTGTATTAAGTTCGATATTTATTCATCCTAAGAATTTGTTCTAGTAAATATTGAATATCAATTAGTTGCTAGATCATTCTTTTTTTGTTCTAAATCTCTCTATCTTTGTTTCTATTTTTAAGTCATATATCTCGCTTGCTTGATCGTAGTACACTTTATTATTTTTGCATTTTGAATCACATCAATTAGTATCTCGCAGTTTTTCTTTATATTTCTAAATAATATTACTTTCTTTCTTTATTGTGGTTCACTTGATCATTCTTAAATCGAAAATCACATCATCTCACCAACACAGGTACTAGGTTACAATATCGTTCAAGGCATAAACAAGATAAATCATCTAGGTGTATGGCAGAAATTGTACTTGCTACTTCATGGTTCTCAACTCATTTATCAACGACCACGTAACAATTTTTGTTTTATGCTAAAAAAAAATTGTATTTTTGATGCAAAAGGAACCTTCCTTTAGTGAACACAATATTTGAATTGACTTTTCATTATGTTCCATGAAAAATATTATTCTTGGTAGGTATTAAGTGAATTAAGGTGACCTCCAATCTTTGAATTTCTTTATATCTTTCAAATCAATTATTAAGTTAATATAGTAGTGAAAAATTGGAAGTATAACTTATACATATTACCTATACATCCATTCTTCCTCACCATGATCCAAAATACAAAGAGAATTAACCTTAACTAGCTTGAAATTGACATGTAATGGTTGTTTATATGAATAATTTTTTTACATATTCTTTTATCATCACTTTCATATAATGCCTGATAATGTTAGTAAATAATGTTAATATTTTATACTAGTATGATCAATATATTGCTTGCTTCAACATTTCACTTAATCTTTAATTAGTTTGATTTTGGATTAATTAGTATTGTGTGTTGCAATATGATTTGGAGTGTGAAGGAGCAATTATTGTTCACATGCATAATGTAAAGTGTCACTTGGCTTGCACCACAATGATCCATCGCTTATTTAAATATACAGGACATAATTTTTTTATCTTCAATAATCTTTTTTTTCATATTAGAGTATTTAGGCGACCTATCAGCTATTGAGACACCGAATACTAAAATTTCTTGATTTTAAAGCAGTATGATTTGCGTACATTGACAATAAAGATATAATTATTATATATTCACACAAATTTATAGGGAGGTGATGTAGATTCTCCCATGTTTAAAAAAAGAAAAATTAAAAAATGGTCTTAGAGCAAAAAATATTATCACTGCCTTCATTAATATCCTCTTTAGATGTTGAAGTGGATTTGATTGTTCAAATGAGACAGAACAGAAAATTGATTAAACTTATAAAAATAACAAATTTATTAGGCCAAACTCTTCAAATGATAAATATTTATAAAATTGATGGTGAATCTACTGGTTCAAAACGAAATTTCATTAACTCTTTTGGAACTATTTGAATTCATTATAACATAGTCTAGATGTTATAGACAATTGTGAATTAAAAATTATATAGACATTTGTGAATTTATTATTCATAGCAGAGAAATAAATTTATTTTTCTATTATAATTTATCTAATGAAATAGATTGAAGTATTTTCTTTTTTACTTGTCTAGCATTAGTCAATCATGTTTTCGTAAGTTTTCAACTTCAAATTCATTAATCTTGAGGAAAAGTCTTACTTTGTATGATAATGAATTATTATTTTAAATAATTCAATGATAGGTCTTGCTTTTAGATTTTCACCATATATAAAAGTTAAAACAGAAAGAGAATTTCAATAACAACAAGAAATCTGAAAAACATGCAAATCTAGAAAGGAACAACAGATTTATCAACTTAACAAACAAAAAGCAACAAACTATTCATGGTGTATAATTAATAAATTCTACAATTAAATCTTTACTTTTTCATTTAAACAAGTAAAATGGGATTGACATAATACAAGTCAATGTAAGATTTAGAATTAATAAATTATGTACCCTGAATAATTGCAAATAACAACAGTAAACACACACAAAAAAAGGTGAACTTTTCTATGCATAAAAAGAAGAAAATATTTTTATCAAAATTAATAATATTATTATATTTTCAAAATGCGTCAATAGTTTTTGCAAAGCATATCCAAACTATATCACAGTTTTATTCTATTGCGATAGTATGTTGCATCACCTCGTCTATTCCTTCTATGCGATTTTGCTGAAAACTTAAATGATTGAAGAGTTTTCGCCATATACACTTATATATTATTGTATAATAATGTATGTCAACTATAATTTAGATAAGCATGACATACAAAAATATATATTTATAAACACAAAATATATCAAACATATATATCACATAACATTAAAAAATATGCATACTTGTATATTTTTGTGTGTGTGTGTATATATATATATATATCCAATATGTTTTGTGTATGTAAATATATATTTTCATCTCTGATGCGGATGTAAAGTAGAATTGACATATAATAATATATAAGTGTACATGGAGGAAATTCTTTCGTCATCTAAGTTGTCAACAAAATTGTAGCAATAGACGAGGTAATGTGACGTACTACCATAATACAATAAAGATGTGTTATAGTTTGAATATGTTTTGCAAAAATTATAAGATACCTTTTAAAATATAATAATCTTATTAATTATAATTAATACAATTTTATTTGTGTTTTATCATAAAAAAGTTCACTTTTCTTGTTGTTGTTGTTATTACTGAGGCATTCAACATTGTTTTTAGGTGTCTAACAAGGCCACCACCTTATATATGTAAAAATGAAAAATAGCGTCAACTAAAGAACTATGTGTGTGTCATAAAGTATTCGTTTGTATTTATTATTTTTCAGATGATGCATTCAATACTGGTATTGAAAATCAACTAATTCTAAATTTAGTATTTAAGGAAAGCACTCAATAAATTAGTCGTTTATATTTATCACGTGTATTTAATATTCATATTAGAGTCCAACTAATTTATATTTTTTTACAAATCAACACATTCGAGGGAAGGAAGTATATTGATTGTTTGTCTGATTTTTTTAATATTTATATTGAAGTTCAATTGATTTAGATTTTTCTACCGAACATCACAATCCAAGGAAACACTCTATGAACCCAACTCAATATTCATATACCTTTTATCTTTGGCTTCGCAATGTCTGCAGGAGCGGCTCAAGCGTATTAGTGACCTAAAGTAAAAATTAAACAGGGCCTTCAATTTAATTTTAATATCTTTTATATAAATTATTTATTCTTCTATTCATCTGATAATATAACTATTCTTATTTTAAATTATTTTTCATTAGATATAGTACTCCAAATATGTCAAATTTCTTCTAATAATTCTTTCATCATGAAATCTTTACTTTTTCTACAAATAGTATCCAATATTTGTCAAAAAATAATAACTTATAACCTATTATTATAAAAAAATAAGGCCTCATGAATTTGGGTCCCTAAGGCACATGTCACGCCCCAAGCTACCCCCGTGACGCGGACACGAAACCTAGGACCACAAGTGATCCCAAGCTAACTCTGTTTGCATGATCATGAGCATACTAAAGATAATAAACTGATGCGGAAGCTAAATCATACTTAAATCTAAAAAGATGGGGAATACCGATATTCTATAACGGAAACATTTCAAGACAATGAGTTTAGCAAAAAGAAAATATTAACTCAATACTATGTTGAATCTAACTATGTCAAAATAAGCCTCTAAATCGGGCTAGAAATACTGGGACAAGCCCCACCTAAATTTAGCGAAAATTGAAATTAAATGACTAAAAGAAAACTGAAATGAACTCATGACTATTATCCTCAGAGAATGAGGACTCACCATTGAAGATGTAGCGCACCTATGCGTCAGTACTTGAAAGGTACTGAGCATGTAGAAGATAGTAACACTAAAATAAAACAAAACCGAAAAAGCATAAAAGGAAGTATAATAATTTGACATGATAAACTGAATTCTGAGCTAACAGGATGCAATGACCAATTTATAACATGCTGAAACTGAATACTGAATATACTGATAAATGCAGAGAGTCTAAATGATCTGTTGGAGTGACTAATAAATGATAATAAAACCACATGACCTATATATGAAGTCCGATATATACACCCCGTCGAGAGGACCCAATATAACCTGCCAAAGGTATAAAGGCATGCTGGCGTGTAACGACCCGTTTAGTCGTTTTGAGCAACAGACTTCAATTCTGGAAAAACTGGCAGAAGCGACGGACCCCACGATGGAACGTCATGGGCACGACGGACCGTCGAGGGTGTCTCGTCCCAAAACACTTAGAAAATCTGAAATTGGGTAATGAAAATCAACTCTCTGAACTTTGTAAACGGAATGGCAGGACGGACCGTCACAGGTGTGACGGACCGTCACAGACACTTGGTGGAAATTTGGGTCTCTGAACACTGCGACGACCTGCAGAACGGACCGTCGCAGGAAGGACGGCCCGTCACAGGTTGCGCAAATCCCAGGAAGAGTCGGATTTCTGGTGAAGTTTTAAGGGACGTTTTTGGACTATTCTTTCCTTAATTATAGATTTCGTGGGTTTATATTAACAACTCAAATTCTTGGGGGTTAAAAGAGGTAACCCTAAGTTAATTTGTGGGGTATCATTGCCATCTTTTATTCTTAATTACATATTAATTAGGGTAAAAGAAAAAGGGTTTGAATAAGAAAAAGAAAAGAACAGAAAGAGAGGGAGAAACGAACGAGAAAGAGGAGAAACGAGAAGAAGACCAAAGCTTTGGGAACTTGCTTGCTTGATTTCTAATCTTCGGTGGAGGATGGTTATGGTTATTTCATGCTATTCGTAGTAAACTCTTAATAGCGAATGATATGTGTTAGTAATATTGTGAACCTTCTATATGCTTAATTGTATGCTTGCATGAATGATGTGATTATGTAATTATGAATAAATAAGCATGATGAAGCTATTGAATCCCAAATCTTGAAAAGAAACCCTAATCTAATTTGTTAATGATGATGCCTTGGTGTAAAAGAAGGCTTGATGAATGAAAGTAGTGAGATTAGGGGATCGGGTGCCACGTTCCGGTACCAGGATAGAATGAGGATCGGAGTGTCACGTTCCGACACCAGGATAGAATATGGATCGGGTGCCACGTTCCAGTACCAGGATAGAATATATGGATCGGGTGCCACGTTCCGGTACCAGGATAGAATATATGGATCGGGTGCCACGTTCCGGTACCAGGATAGAATATGGATCGGGTGTCACGTTCCGACACCAGGATAGAATATGGATCGGGTGCCACGTTCTGGTACCAGGATAGTATATGAGGATCGGAGTGTCACGTTCCGACACCAGGATAGTAAATTGAGGAGCGGAGTGTCACGTACCGACACGAGGGGAATAAAGATAATGAATTTTGAAAGATGTTAATATATTCAATCTAATGAACCTAATTCCCAAATGAGTATGATGAGGAGGCATGAGTCCTCATTTATGTGCTTGGTGTTGTAACCAAGGGTTATGGTAACTCTAAATGCTGCATGCTAAGGATATTAGTTGATTTTATGAGATTGCTTAATACATACTATTTTCTATTTTGAGTTGGCCGATGATATCTACTCAGTACCCGTGTTTTGTACTGACCCCTACTTTTATTGTTTTCTTTTAGTTTATTGTGGAGTGTAGCAAACGTGCCGTCGTCTTTGACTCAACAGCAATTCAAGCCAGTCTTACTACATCAAAAATTCAGGGTGAGCTAATGCTTCTAGCTTGGACTGGATCTTCTTCTTCAGGTCTCGATGCCTTGAACTTCCGGCATGGACTAGCTTCTTATGTATTTTTAGCTTCTTAGAATACTCTTAGTTTGGTAATTTGATTATAGATGTTCTTGTGATGATGACTTCCAGGTTTTGGGAATTATAGATGTTTAATATTGATAGTTAATGAATTGGTTTTTATTAATGAGTTTAAGTCTTCAGCATTATTTGATGATGATATTACATTGAAATGTTAAGGTTTAGATTGGTTGGTTCGCTCACATAGGAGGGTAAATGTGGGTGCCAGTCGCGGCCCGGTTTTGGGTCGTGACAAACTTGGTATCAGAGCATTAGGTTCGTTGGTCTCATCACACAAGAACAGGTCTAGTAGAGTCTTAAAGAATGGTAGGGGGATGCCTTTACTTTTCCTTGAGAGGCTATAAGACTTTAGGAAATTTTCACTCTTCCATTCTTTCTTTCGTGCTACTACTTGAGTCCAATTGGTATCTAGGCGATACAAATTGGTATCTGACCATCTTCACTCTCTTTCGTAGATGGTTAGAACTAGAGCAGCGACTACGCCAACACGAACACCGGCCAGACAAGAAACAACTGAGCCAGCCACTGGGGCTGTGGCTCGAGGAAGAACAACGGCAAGAGGCCGTGGTAGAGGTCGTAGGAGGACGTCCTTTAGGGGAAGAGGACGAGCACCTAGCCCATCTGATACTAGGGCAGTGACTTTTCCACCGACTGAGGAAGTAATGAGAGAAGGGGAGGATGGGGAAACTGAACAAGTGCAAAACGAGGAAATGTCACCCCAACCTACCCCAGAGATGATCAATCAGGTTCTTGCTTATCTCAGCGGGTTGTCTGATCAGGGCCAGACACCCCCAGTGTTTTCTGCACCAGCACCCCAGGCTCTGGAGGTACAACATGCGGCTACTATGGCTCCCCGCATGGATGTTCCATTGGAGATAGACATGTTTCCACATCTGACCACTGGGCCTATAATGACAAATGATCAGCATGAACTTTTCAGTAAGTTCTTGAAATTGAAACCTCCAGTCTTCAAGGGTGCAGAATCTGAGGATGCTTACGATTTTCTGGTTGACTGTCATGAGCTACTACACAAGATGGGTATAGTAGAACGGTTTGGTGTTGAGTTCGTGAGTTATCAGTTTCAAGGGAACTCCAAAATGTGGTGGCGGTCACATATTGAGTGTCAACGAGCAGAGGCACCACCTATGACTTGGGCCTCATTTTCTAGCTTGTTTATGGAGAAGTATATCCCCCGAACTTTGAGGGATAGGAAAAGGGATGAGTTCTTGAGCCTAGAGCAAGGTAGGATGTTGGTAAATGCTTACGAGGCTAGGTTTCGCTCACTATCCAGATATGCCACTCAATTATGTTTCAGTCCCCAAGATCGAATTCGCAGGTTTGTGAAGGGGTTGAGGTCAGAATTGCGGATTTCGGCCTTACAGGTAGCGACACAGCCAAATCCTTCCAAGAAGTGGTAGACTTTGTGATAGAAGTGGAAGGAGTGAAGCCAGACGACTTCACTACGTCATCGACATCAAAAAGGTTTCGAAGGGGAGGTGAGTTTAATGGTACTTACACTAGAGGACAGGGTTCGGGAAGTTACTCAGTCCGACCAATTCAGTCTTCACTACAGACTGTAGTTGGGGGTCCACCTCCGACCGGTCAACACTTCTCTGTGAGACCTATGCATGAACCCAGAGAGTGCTATGGATGTGGGGAGATTGGGCATATTAAGAGATATTGTCCAAAACAGAGTTACAGACCTCCAAATGTTAGAGGTAGAGGTGGTCATGGTAGAGGTCGTTATTCTAGAGAACGTGGTGGTCGAGGTAATGGTGGTCACCAAAACGGCAGAGGTAATGGGAAAACTGGGGCCACTACATCACAACATGGTAGGGGCAATGGACAGACAAACGATAGGGCCCATTGTTACGCTTTCCATGGGCGGTCTGAAGCGGAGGCATCTGATGCTGTCATCACAGGTAATCTTCTCGTTTGTGATTGCATGGCTTCCGTATTATTTGATCCTAGATCCACGTTTTCTTATGTATCTTCCTCATTTGCTAATGGTCTAAATTTACATTGTGAATTTCTTGATATGCCTATTCGTGTTTCTACTCCGGTGGGTGAGTCTGTGGTAGTTGAAAAGGTGTATAGGTCTTGTCTGGTGATCTTTGTGGGGAGCAACACCTATGCAGATTTGGTTATCTTAGAAATGGACGATTTTGATGTGATTCTGGGTATGACTTGGCTTTCTCCGCAATTTGCAATCTTGGATTGTAATGCTAAAACGGTGACGTTAGCCAAGCCTGGGACAGACCCGTTAGTGTGGGAGGGTGACTACACTTCCAATCCGGTCCGCATCGTCTCCTTTCTTCGTGCTAAGAGAATGATTAGTAAAGGGTGTTTAGCTTTCTTGGCACATCTCAAGGATGACACTACCCAAGTACCTTCGATTGAGTCGGTTTTGGTAGTTCGTGAGTTTCTAGATGTGTTCCCTGCAGATCTTCCTGGTATGCCACCAGATAGGGATATTGATTTCTGTATTGACCTTGAACCGGGTACTCGCCCCATTTCGATACCCCCTTATAGAATGGCTCCCGTGGAGTTAAGAGAGTTAAAAGCCCAACTTCAAGAGTTGTTAAACAAAGGCTTTATTAGACCAAGTGCATCTCCTTGGGGTGCTCCGGTTTTGTTTGTGAAGAAGAAGGATGGGAGTTTTCGGATGTGCATAGACTATCGGCAGTTGAACAAGGTAACCATAAAGAACAAGTATCCTCTTCCCCGCATTGATGACTTGTTCGATCAGTTACAAGGTGCTTGTGTCTTCTCTAAGATTGATTTGAGATCCGGTTATCATCAATTGAAAATACGGGCAACGGATGTGCCAAAGACTGCTTTTCGAACGAGGTATGGGCATTACGAATTTGTAGTGATGTCTTTTGGTCTAACGAATGCCCCTGCTGCGTTCATGAGCTTGATGAACGGGATTTTTAAGCCATATTTAGACCTATTCGTGATCGTATTTATTGATGATATATTAGTATACTCAAAGAGCAAGAAGGAACATGAAGAACATTTGAGAATGGTATTGGAAATGTTGAGGGAGAAAAAGCTTTATGCCAAGTTCTCTAAGTGTGAGTTTTGGCTAGATGCAGTGTCCTTCTTGGGACACGTGGTTTCTAAGGATGGGGTGATGGTGGATCCTTCTAAGATTGAGACAGTGAAGAATTGGGTAAGACCTACTAATGTGTCAGAAATAAGGAGCTTTGTTGGGTTAGCTAGCTACTACCGCCGATTTGTCAAGGGATTCTCTTCTATTGCTTCCCTATTGACGAACTTGACTAAGCAGAATGTTTCATTTGTATGGTCGGACGAATGTGAGGAAAGCTTTCAGAAGCTCAAGACCTTGTTGACTACCGCACATATCCTTACCTTGCCAGTAGAGGGTAAGAACTTCATTGTTTATTGTGATGCATCCTATTCGGGTTTGGGTGTAGTACTAATGCAAGAGAAGAGTGTGATTGCTTATGCTTTGAGGCAATTAAAAGTGCATGAACGTAACTATCCAACCCACGACTTAGAATTGGCTGCGGTAGTGTTTGCATTAAAGCAATGGAGACACTATTTATATGGGGTTAAGTGTGAGGTCTACACGGATCATCGTAGCCTTCAGTATGTCTTTACTCAGAAAGATTTGAACTTGAGACAGAGAAGATGGATGGAACTACTGAAGGACTACGACATCACCATTTTGTATCATCCGGGGAAGGCGAATGTTGTAGCGGATGCGTTAAGTAGAAAGGCGGGAAGTATGGGAAGTCTAGCTCACTTGCAAGCCTCTAGACGCCCATTAGCTAGAGAGTTTCAGACTCTAGCTAACGACTTGATGAGATTAGAAGTAAATGAGAAGGGAGGATTGTTGGCTTGTGTGGAGTCAAGATCTTCTTTTCTTGACAAAATTAAGGGAAAAGAGTTTGATGATGAGAAACTAAGAAGAATTCAAGATAAAGTATTGCGAGGGGAGGCTAAGGAAGCACAAATCAATGAGGAAGGTGTTTTAAGAATCAAGGGAAGGGTATGTGTACCCCGCGTCGATGATTTGATCAACACTATTCTGACAGAGGCTCATAGTTCAAGGTATTCTATACATCCGGGTGCAACCAAGATGTATCGTGACCTAAAGCAACACTTTTGGTGGAGTAGAATGAAGCGTGATATTGTTGACTTTATTGCCAAGTGTCCAAACTGTCAACAAGTAAAGTATGAACACCAAAGGCCCGGAGGAACACTTCAGAGAATGCCCATTCCGGAATAGAAGTGGGAAAGAATTGCAATGGATTTTGTGGTTGGTCTTCCGAAGACAATGGGTAAGTATGACTCCATTTGGGTGATTGTTGATAGGTTAACTAAATCTGCTCATTTCATTCCGGTCAAGGTGACTTACAATGCAGAAAAGTTAGCCAAACTTTACATCTCGGATGTGGTGCGATTGCATGGGGTTCCACTATCCATCATATCAGATAGAGGTACGCAGTTTACTTCTAAGATTTGGAAAACCTTGCATGCGGAATTGGGTACTAGGTTGGACCTTAGTACAGCGTTCCATCCTCAGACCGATGGTCAGTATGAAAGGACGATTCAAGTGTTGGAGGATATGCTTCGTGCGTGTGTGATAGAGTTTGGTGGTCATTGGGATAGCTTCCTACCCTTAGCGGAGTTTTCATACAATAATAGCTATCACTCAAGTATTGATATGGCCCTATTTGAAGCATTGTATGGTAGGAGATGTAGGTCTCCCATTGGTTGGTTTGATGCATTTGAGGTTAGGCCTTGGGGTACTGACCTTTTGAGGGATTCGATAGAGAAAGTGAAGTCTATTCAAGAAAAGATCCTAGCGGCGCAAAGTAGACAAAAAGAATATGCAGATCGAAAGGTTAGAGACTTACAGTTCATGGAGGGTGAACAAGTCTTGTTGAAAGTTTCACCAATGAAAGGGGTGATGCGGTTTGGAAAAAGGGGTAATCTAAGCCCAAGGTACATTGGACCATTTGAAGTACTCAAGCGAGTAGGGGAGGTGGCTTATGAGTTAGCCTTGCCCCCAGGGCTGTCCGGAGTACATCCGGTATTCCATGTGTCGATGTTGAAAAGATATCATGGGGATAGAAAATACATTATCCGTTGGGATTAAGTTTTGCTTGATGAGAACTTGTCTTATGAGGAGGAGCCTGTTGCTATTTTAGATAGAGAAGTTCGCAAGTTGAGGTCAAGAGAGATTGCATCCATCAAGGTGCAATGGAAGAATCGACCGGTTGAAGAAGCCACTTGGGAGAAGGAGGCGGATATGCGAGAAAAATACCCACATCTGTTTACAGATTCAGGTACTCCTTTTCGCCCTTGTTTTCCTTCGTTTGATCATTCGGAGATGAACGATGGGTAAATTGGTATCTAATGTAACGACCCATTTAGTCGTTTTGAGCAACAGACTTCAATTCTGGAAAAACTGGCAGAAACGACGGACCCCACGACGGAACGTCATGGGCACGACGGACCGTCGAGGGTGTCTCGTCCCAAAACACTTAGAAAATCTGAAATTGGGTACCGAAAATCAACTCTCTGAACTTTGTGACAGAATGGCAGGACGGACCGTCACAGACCCTTGGTGGAAATTTGGGTCTCTGAACTCTGCGACGGCCTGCAGGACGGACCGTCGCAGGCACGACGGCCCGTCACAGGTTGCGCAAATCCCAGGCAGAGTCGGATTTCTGGTGAAGTTTTAAGGGACGTTTTTGGACTATTCTTTCCTTAATTATAGATTTCGTGGGTTTATATTAACAACTCAAATTCTTGGGGGTTAAAAGAGGTAACCCTAAGTTAATTTGTAGGGTATTATTGCCATTTTTTATTCTTAATTACATATTAATTAGGGTAAAAGAAAAAGGGTTTGAATAAGAAAAAGAAAAGAACAGAAAGAGAGGGAGAAACGAACGAGAAAGAGGAGAAACGAGAAGAAGAACAAAGCTTTGGGAACTTGCTTGCTTGATTTCTAATCTTTGGTGGAGGTAGGTTATGGTTATTTCATGCTATTCGTAGTAAACTCTTAATAGCGAATGATATGTGTTAGTAATATTGTGAACCTTCTATATGCTTAATTGTATGATTGCATGAATGATGTGATTATGTAATTATGAATAAATAAGCATGATGAAGCTATTGAATCCCAAATCTTGAAAAGAAACCCTAATCTACTTTGTTAATGATGATGCCTTGGTGTAAAAGAAGGCTTGATGAATGAAAGTAATGAGATTAGGGGATCGGGTGCCACGTTCCGGTACAAGGATAGAATGAGGATCGGAGTGTCACATTCCGACACAAGGATAGAATATGGATCGGGTGCCACGTTCCGGTACCAGGATAGAATATATGGATCGGGTGCCACGTTCTGGTACCAGGATAGAATATATGGATCGGGTGCCACGTTCCGGTACCAGGATAGAATATGGATCGGGTGTCACGTTCCGACACCAGGATAGAATATGGATCGGGTGCCACGTTCCGGTACCAGGATAGTATATGAGGATCGGAGTGTCACGTTCCGACACCAAGATAGTATATTGAGGAGCGGAGTGTCACGTACCGACACGAGGGGAATAAAGATAATGAATTTTGAAAGATGTTAATATATTCAATCTAATGAACCTAATTCCCAAATGAGTATGATGAGGAGGCGTGAGTCCTCATTTATGTGCTTGGTGTTGTAACCAAGGGTTATGGTAACTGTAAATGCTGCATGCTAAGGATATTAGTTGATTTTATGAGATTGCTTAATACATACTGTTTTCTATTTTGAGTTGGCCGATGATATCTACTCATTACCCGTGTTTTGTACTGACCGCTACTTTTATTGTTTTCTTTTTGTTTATTGTGGAGTGCAGCAAACGTGCCGTCGTCTTCGACTCAACAGTAATTTAAGCCAGTCTTACTACATCGGAAATTCAGGGTGAGCTAATGCTTCTAGCTTGGACTGGATCTTCTTCTTCAAGTCTCGATGCCTTGAACTTCCGGCATGGACTAGCTTCTTATGTATTTTTAGCTTCTTAGAATACTCTTAGTTTAGTAATTTGATTATAGATGTTCTTGTGATGATGACTTCTAGGTTTTGGGAATAATAGATGTTTAATATTGATAGTTAATGAATTGGTTTTAATTAATGAGTTTAAGTCTTCCGCATTATTTTATGATGATATTACATTGAAATGTTAAGGTTTAGATTGGTTGGTTCGCTCACATAGGAGGGTAAATGTGGGTGCCAGTCGCGGCCCGGTTTTGGGTCGTGACATGGCGTAATCACTAAACCGATTGCCCATAAGGGGACTTACAACGTACTTGCCTAGTATTTTTGGGACTAACTGGGTACGCTGAACCCTAGTCCAACTCGATATTATACTACTCCCAATGAATGCTGTAAATTTACTAATTATGTCTGAGTTTCTGGAAATGCTGGATAGCTCAAAGATGAACATGCAAACTAAAATACAACAATTAATCTAGTAATTATGAATTTATAACTGGCATGTATATCTGAAGTGTCTGAAATATCTGACCTAGCATGTGTAATTCAAGAAATAAGGAAGTACAAAGTTAATGTTCTGAAATTCATGCGATAATCCGAGTAATAACATGATTATATGACTTGGAACATCTATAAAACTAATTCACGAAGTTTTAACAAAGATCTAGAAATCCTAGGTTTAATCATGATAAGAGAATCAAGAACTAACTGAAAATTAGGGACCCAATTGGTGAAAGGAACCCACTAGTGAAGTTCCATATACCTGGTGATGAAATCCACGGAAAAATACTTAAGTTTTGGAGCTAGAAGAGTCGTAGCTTGTGGAATTCTTGAACTAGGGTTCTTGAGCTTTTTCTCCTCTCCTGCTTCTAATTTTTCAAAGTTTTGATTTAATGATTTGACTTAGATATGTTTTAATTATGTTTCTAGGATTAAACTGACTAAATTCTTATGATTTAGGGTCAAAACGATGTATATTAGGATTTAAATAGAGTGGGAAAGGTCCAAAAGACCCATGAGAAAGTTGTTGTCAAACAATCGACGGCCGGGACAGACGGTCCATCGATTGATCCACGCCCCATCGGTTAGTATGTCGGTTGGGCCTATTTGATAGGTCATTACTAAAATGGGAAAAAAATTATACTCAGAGGTCTGACTTAGCAAGGTCGGTGGCTATGGAAAGCTAATTCAATTATCTGTGGGTAGGTCATGGGACACCTAATTCATTTTGTGCTAAGAGTTATGACCATTTGAAATTGACCCAACTACATTTCCCTCTTAACTGCCTGCTAGTTTCCAACCTACGGACCTTGGGACCACCTACAGACCGTGGGACCACCTACGGACCGTGCTAGTCCTTCGTGGCTCTTGTCAGGGAGTGGATGGAGGGGCATCGATGGTAATGGACTACGTACCATAGTCTGACCTGCGGATTGTAAGTTCGTCTGTTGACCAACACTTAATCAGTTTTCCTGGGCAGAGATTTTTTGGAGTTTCTGATCCCATCGACGGTTGTGCAGGACGGACCGTGGGCCAGGCTATGATCCGTCGATGGTTACGTTAGTTGGACCTGCAAGTTTTTCTTAAAAACTAATTTTTGGTTTGGTTTGTATATAGAGTGTTACAACACATTTCTTTTTTAACACTATCGAGCCACCTGGAATATCCGAAAAAGTTGCGCTGTTCTCTATAATGCTTCAGATGGAAAAGGTAAAATTTTGATTATAAAGTTTAAATTTTTATGGGTTTTATTTAAGATTTTATGTTGTGAATTGGAAGTTTGGGGTGGTGATTCTTCATTGAAATAGGTGATCGTGATGCACCAAAATAGAAGAAATTGAGTACGGAAGAACTTGGAATAAGTACATCAATGATTGCGAAACCTATAAGATTTGGTTTTGAATGTGTTAAAGAAAAATGGTAAGTGTTCACGATGATTATTTGATTGTTGACTTGTTTTATTTTGTGTTTTTATTGTGTTGTTGTTGATGTATAAAGTTATTCATTCTTACAAGGTAGAAAAAATGAGATTTTTTTTGAAGTTTTACTTTTTATGAATATGAAATGAACCACGAATTCGGAAATTAGCATAGATATGTAGGAATTTGTTGTAAATTGCACTTTAGGTGTGTTTGGTGTGACGGAAAATTTGAACTATTTATTGGAAAATCTTTCTTCGTATATAAGTTATATACTCCCTTTTTTTTATGTTTGGTGAGTAAGTAGAAAATATTGTCCCATAAGCATTTCTATATAACTTATTCAATGTTTTAAACACTATGGGGATGGGAGTGGAGGTGGGGGGCAATATACCTTGTTTTCCATATTTTCATAAAGGGAATCATTTTCCTCATTTTTAAGAAACTTGTTTACCTGGAGAATAACTAAGGCTGAATTCATAGGTCATCCGCAATAAAAGAAGTTTCAAGTATCTTAGAAGAAGTTTCAAGTATCTTGGATCTATAATCCAATGAAATGGGGAAATTGACGATGATGTCACACATCATTTTGGTGCGGAATGTATGAAATTCAGGCTTGCATACAAAGTCTTGTGTGATAAATTAAAAAGGTGCCTCCAAAGCTTGAACGTAAGTTCTACGGAATGATGACTAGACCAACTGTGTTTTAAGGGGCATACTTTTGACCAGACTCATGTTTAGAAGATGAAGGTTGTGGAAATGAGGATGCTGAGATGGATGTCTGGGCCTAGCAAGAAAGATATGATTAGGAATAAATATATCAGTGGGAGTGACTCCCATTGTGGACAACATGAGGAAGGTAAGACTAAAATAGTTCAGAAAAGTGATGGAAAGACTTAGAAATGACATAGTGAGCAGGTGTGAGACATTGTCAATGGTGGGTTGAAGGAGAGGCAGAGGTAGACTGAAACGTATTGTAGAGGAGTAATTAGACATGACAATGGCGCATCTTTAACTTGCTTAACAGATGATATTAGATAGGGGAATTTGAAGGTGACGAATTAGGGTAGATGTCTAGAGGGTAGTTGAACAGTACCGTCTCACTTTCCAGTGGCGTAGGCTGGTTGGTAGTTTAGAGCACCATATTTACTTTATCTTTCATACCAATAGTATTAACATTATTCTCATAGTTCTTGTTATTCAATTTTTTTACTATTTGTTGTTCGGAGTACTTCGGTACCGAACCATTTAGTTGTAGTTACTGACTTCTGATTGTTATGTAATGCCTGCCATACTATCTTCCATGGCTTCTTCACTTCAATATTTTCTTTTTCCCTTACTGCCTTGAATTATTTTTCTTGAGAGAATTAATTAGAAATAACATCTCTATCTCCACTAGGTAGGGCTATGTTTTTTGTACACTCTATCCTCTCCATACTCCACTCGTGGAACTACATTGGGTTTGTTATTATTGTTGTTGTTTACTTAATGAAAATGTTTTCCTTTGTACTAAACACACCCTTGGTCTTGCTATTTGGAACATGATGATTCCTATTTCTCCTCATTATGGTCTCACCTTTCCTTGTTTTTGTTTTGTTTTTGACAAGGTTCGAGGTCTACCTTGTCGGGGGTTGTGTTAGCGATCTTATGCTGGACAGAACTCCAAAAGAATCTTATATATAAACATCAGCAAAACTTAAAGAGGTTAGCTGCACTGCACTTTTTTATCTTTAAATGTAAGTTATGTAACTAGCAACAAGAAAGTGCTGCGAGTAACACTTTTTTTTGGTATTATGAAGATTGTTTTAACTTTTAAATTAAATAGTAATAAATATGTTCTTACTACGTGATATTTGCAAATCAATGTTAAGTTGTGGGCAGACCTTTGTACACCAAGTAAACTACATAAATAAATCCTGGAAAAATCAAAGTATGTGAGTCTATGCCTTGTGAAGAGGAATTGATGTGTTGTTAGAAATATCTAGAATTGGTATCACGGAATGAATGGGGTCAAGAATAAGGACACGAGATCATGAGTAGAACTAGAACTATGAATGTATGTTACATCCGAAAATTGAGGTAATGAAGTTTAGGAATTATGATGAACTAAGGTAGAGTGTGGTTAATTATGACTTATGTGATAGGGATTGAGGAGTGATTCATAGGTGATGGTTATTGTTTTATGTGTGTGGTGGATACATATTTTTGCTTCACTGTGATACTTGTATATGCATTAATGTTGCAATATTGATCATACTTGTTGTAAATGAAATAGATAAAATGTCATTCCCATTAAATCATGACTTAAATGTATGATCTTGATGATGTTCTTGTGTTTGTGATTATGGTATGAATGGGATCAGATTGTCGCGTTTCGACATAACTAACTTTAATCGGATTGCCATGTTTAGGCATAACTAACTTTGATCAAATTGACACGTTCCGACATAATATTGGATCGAATTACCGCGTTCCAGCTTAGTAATAGTTTGGGTTTGGGTTTCGTGAGAGGACCCATGTGAGTTAATCATTGTTGTATATGTTTCGACAATATGGAATGTGCTTGATATACGCATGTAAAATATATTGTTGTATTAGTTGTATAAGTTGCACTTAGCGGAGAATTGAATTGGCTGGTAGTTGTACTAGATACTTTTTACGTGATTTAGAACGGTTAAGCTATGATTAAGAATGTGGGAAGAGGGTTACTGATTAGGGTGATAAATGTATATTGAAGGTGATTCCAAGAGAGTGAATATGGAGAAGCAAGTGGTTTATTTCATGATCTCATTGGTTAATTTCTTATCTTAGGTGGTGGGGGTCTGATTGACCGATGATGCCTACCTACTGATACTACCCTTGCTATATCATTTGACATCTGGATGCAGGATTGATGAGGTTCCATAGGCGCAAACGAAAATATTCCAACTTCCATTCTTCTTTTCGCATTTTGTAAGTTGTGTCTTTTATTTATTTTTTCCAGAGTACTCTTAGATCTTGTAACTTTTTTGACTAGGTACATGAGAATCATATAAAATACTCTACAAGTTTTAATTAATAATATGTTGAAGGCCTATTTATAAAAATCGTAGAGTTATAATTCTTCTTGTTTGTCAAAAATTTCCACATGTTTTACTTTATGAGTATGAGGGTTCTCATACTTAGATGTGGATGCCCGCACAATCTGGTAGGTTGGATCGTGATACTTGACGCAAGTCATGTCAACAAAATTGACCTTTAGATGGGATAAACACCACTGAAATTACTCTATCTATTCTTCTAAGAAGGATGTTAGTTTCAAACCTTAGTAGTTGTCTACGCTACTGTGCCTTGGATAATACATATTTCAAGATTAGGTTTAGAGTCAGGATTAGATGTGGATGAGCATATTGATCTAAACATGTGACTCAGAGACATTCATTTATTGATTCAGCCTAGTTGACCATTAAGCCTATCTCGACCCAATCCATCTCAAAACAAGTAAGCTTTGGGTGAGTTAATGATTCAACCAATTATTAACTCAACCATCTTGAACATTTCAGTTCAAGCTCAACCACCATTTGACACTCATAGACTTATAATGAAGCTTTGAAACTATAGTTGATCTGCTAAGAAGTTCAACTTAGAGCTACCCAAGTTAGCCAAATTTTATTTTTGTCACAATGAATGGGTTACAAGTGCGTTAACATATTGACTCTTTTGAGTGATTTTCACAGATAAAATTTTTGTATGGTACTATTTAAATTTTGATGCCATTAGGAAAAATAGTACAAAAATAATCATTATGTTATAAACAGGAGCAAAATTCTTGTGGGGTGTCTAGATTTTTAATTTAACGTTGAGAAAGACTTCATTAGTATCAAGTTATAGTGATGTAAAATAACTTGCTCATAAATTATGCTAAATTGCCTTTCAAATATTTATATTGATCGTCAGAACTGCGGTTACAAATCTGAATAAATCACAATTATCATTAAAACTTTGACGACTATATAATATTGATTAATTTATCTTTTGATATTTTTGGAATTCTTTCGGAGGAATTAGAATTGCTACACTCCCTACTTGTATTGTATATTTCGATTTATACTTTGTAGCTTTAGGAAAATCAAATGAGTTTCTTGATATCAAACTGAAATTATGTTCTGGACAACTCAATGATTAATGAGTCTTTAGAATTTCCCCAATCATTCATTAAAATTACTTTCCTTTACTAATCGTGAATAACTTGTCTCTAAGGGTTTAATCTCTCTTTTTAAAAGGGTTAAACATTGTGAAATTTGACATTTTTGCTAAGTAACTTTGTGTTAAATTAATAAATTATGGGATAACGAGTGATAAACCTGTGAAAATAGTATTTATGGGAAAAAGAGTCGTGAAGAACTCTATTTTAGCAATTTGGAATACTACTTTATTCATTAATATTTTCGTAAATTTATTGTTAAGGTTGGTTAAAATATTTCTTTTTTAAACTTTTTAGCAAGATTGTAACTCAATTAACTTTTAATTATTATCCCTATATTCCATTTTGCTAATCTATAAGTTCTTGCTCTTTTTTTCTACCATTCTTTTTCCTCAATTGATTTAAAGTTTTTGTTTCTCGATATATGCTATATATTGTCCGCATATTTATGAGGGATCATCATACCTTATTTATTTGAACTTCTCAATATTCTAGTGTTAAAAAGTTAATGTGAAATCACATTGGTCATACAAATTAGTAAATTCTTTTTAATTTACTCCATCTCCACTAAATACTCACTCCTCTTTCTTCGCAATATACTTTCTTACTTAAATAATTTTGCCTATAGAAAGTAAGATACGTCAATATTGAAGATGAAAGTGTAGTTAAGGTAAAAATTATCTATATTCCCTTTACCTAACGATGAAAGAGTATATGGACTACTTTTTTGCAGATAATAATATTGTGCCCCCCCCCCATGATTTCATACGCGTAATTTCTTTTTGTAGCTACAAAAAAAGTTCGGAGGCATAATTGATAAGTAGGAGACCTCACATTTATCTATCATCCTCATGATACATTTAAGACTATGATATAAGTACTTGAACATCAGAAGGATTTCAATGATTATCAGAATCCTCTATTATTGATGTTTATTGGTTAGGGAGACGCCAATTTTTAAGATAAGATTTTGATATCTAAAAAGTAAATCATCCTTACTCATTCTGCGTTAGAGTTCATTTAGAGAATTACAAATTTGATTTCAAATTGTTCTCAAATTTTTTGAGGAGAAAAATCTTAAGGGTTACTTCATTTTTGGGATCAATAAAAATCCCATACAATCACTAACTTCAATAAATGAAATTATGATTGACTATATTCCTACACAGTTCGAATGTAAGTAGTTATGAAAGGGGGATGAAGGTAATGTCTATATGAGGACTAACAGAAATCTTGACAATTTTATATTTTAACTCTTTTGAAAATATTGCCTTATTGACATTTCTTTACTATATTTTGATACTTTCTATATTGACCTGAAGAAATTTTTAAAAAAAGAAATTTTTTTGGGCCATATAAGCCATTTTATTAATTAACCAAAAAATAAATAAAGTTGGCCCAAGCACATAATAAAATAATCAAAACAACCTATTCTAATTTGATTAGGGGAAAATCCACATTCATTAAACCTATCTATAAATGTTAACTTTAGCTTTATCTTGACTTTCCTCTTTTCTCACTTGTTGCCTCCTTTCTCTCGAGTGAATGTTACTCCACTCCTTCTCTTGTGGGTTGTACCATCTTTCGATTTCAACGTTCGACGTTCTCATCTACATTTCTCACACAAGATGTGTCACTCCATCAAGGTAATGTAATTCATATCTTCTTTATTTTCTTTATCACTGTTCTATATCTCTATTATTTCTCAACATGAAATAGTATTTTCGTTGGAAACATTTATGCTAGAAGTTTTATATTTTTCTTTTGAGTTTAAAAATGGGGCTAAAAAGGAAAAGTTATTTATGTGGAGAATCAAAGAAAACTATTCAATTTCTTAGCTAATGTTAATTACTCTATTCCAAATCAAACATGTAGTCATTACACATTATTAATAGATCTTCAAAACACACACACACACACACACGCATACGCACACGCACACGCACACGCACAGGCACACGCACACACACACAGATTCAAATTTAAAATTATATGCATGTAGTGGTATCCCATATATTTCATATCAGATATGAATTAATGATCATGGATATGAAGACCACCAAGAAGATTTGAGTAGTTAGAATAGCTTAGAAGATTAATGAAGAACCAAGAAGGGTCTACAATATACTAAAGTAGAAATGTAAGCAAGAGATGACTATATTTTAAATAATTAATAGGCTAGACTTTCCTTGTTTTTAGCTCAAGTGTATTATTATAACTAGTTTACGTTAGTTTACCTACAATATTAAATAATTGAAACTAGGATTTATTTGAGGAATTACTTTGTGAATGAACATGTCGTGTTTAGGCTCCTTTGTGAGTTTTGGCAAATCCTCATACTTGTTCAATTGAAACCTCTTGATTACTTGGGTCATCACTTGTATAAGTTCAATTTTCTTTTCACCCTTAGATTTTATTCAAGTAATTGAATTTTGAATGTGTTTTAGTTGCTAGATCGTCAATTTTTTCTTCTAAATCTCTCCGTCTTTTTTTTAAAATTTTTTTTTAATTGTATATCTTACCTTCATTACTGTGTTCCACTTTATTGATCTTGCATCTAGAATCAGATCAATTATTATCTCTCCCATTTTCTTTATATTTCTAAACCATATGTCTTCCTTACTTGATTGTGATTAACTTCATCATTTTTGCATCTAAAATCACATCCTCTCACCGATACATGTACTAGTTAACACTATCCTTCAAGGTATAAACAGAAGAAATCATCTCGAATTTTTGCCTACGCCAGAAATTATACTTGACACTTCATGGTTCTCAACTCACTTTGTTGACGACTAGGTAATGATTTCAGTTGTATGCTAAAAAAAAGTTTTTGATGCAAAAGGAACCTTCTAGTGAACAATACATTTGAATTTCCTTTTCATTATGTTTATTGAACTCTACTCTTGGTCGGCATTAAGTGAATTTTGGTGCATCTCAAATCTCTAAATTTATTTATGTCTTCCAAATACAATTATTAGGTTAAGATAGTGGTTAAAATTGAATTTATAACTAATACATGTTACCTATACAACCATTCTTTCTCACCCTGATCCAAAAAACAAAGAGAATTAAGCCTAACTAGCTTGAAATTGGCTCATAATTATAATTTATATCAATAATTTTTTGGCAGGTGCTTTTATCATAACTTTTACATAATGCCTAATAATGTTAATTAATATTTTATACTAGTATGATCAATACTAGCTTCGACATTTCACTTAATTTTGCTTAATTTATTGTATTGCTTAGTATT
The DNA here is from genome assembly GCF_036512215.1 of Solanum lycopersicum. Classification (NCBI taxonomy): domain Eukaryota; kingdom Viridiplantae; phylum Streptophyta; class Magnoliopsida; order Solanales; family Solanaceae; genus Solanum; species Solanum lycopersicum. The sequence continues at coordinate 20,359,189 of NC_090800.1, forward strand.
GTTTGTTGCAACATCATTTGGAGTGTGAAGGAGTTATAAATGTCCTGATACCTAGTGTAAAGTGTCACTTGACTTGGATCTCAGTGATCCATCACTTATGTAAAAATACAGGGCATAAAAAATTGTTTACTTTTGATAATCTTTTCTTCTATATAAAATTATTTGGGGAACCTATTAAATGTTGAGACATTAATACTAGAATTTCATGATTTTAAATGAGTTTGATGTAACGTTATAATTAGCACACACTTCTTATATATTTACACAAATTCATAAAGAGGTGATATAGAGTCTCCCACATCTAAAAAAATAATAATAATTTGATCGTAGAGCAAAATATATTATGACTGCCTTATAACATCTTTAATGTTGGAGTGGACCTAATTGTCCAAATGAAATACGAGAGAAATTTGATCAACTTTATAAAAAAATTAAATTTATTAGGTCAAAGTCTTCAAACAATCAATATTTATTAAATTGATTGTGAATCTGATGGTTCAAATGCAAATTTTAGTAACTCTTTTGAAATTATTTGAATTCATTTTTACATAATCTAGAAGTTATCAACAACTGTGAATTAGAAACTATATACATTTGTTAATTTATAATTCATAGCAGAGAAATAAATTTATTTTCCTATTTTAATTTACCTAATAAAAATAAATTAAAGCATTTTTTTGTTGGTTTTGCAAATATTGGTCAATTTGGTTAATTTTTTAAAAAATTTGATCTCCAAATTCATTAGTCTAGAGGAAAAGTCTTACTTTGTATGAACATGAATTATTAATTTAAATAATTGTTTGATAGATCTTATTTTTAATTTTTCACCGTATTAGGTAATCGAAATACAAAAATTGAAACAGAAAGAAAACGCCTATAAAAACAAAGAATTTGACAATGAAAGACAAATTTGGAAAGGATCAAAGGAGCTATTTTAAAAAGATACTATGCAAACAAACAAAAGCAACAAGCTATGCGTGGTCATAATTTATTTATTTTGTATCCTTACTATAGAAGTAGTATTATTACAGTTGATGATCCACATTACATTATTAACGGATAATGTGAGAATATATGTTAAAAGTTTTGTACCACAAATTCTTAGAAATGTGTAATGACCCGTTTGGTCGTTTTGAGCAGTAGAGTTTATTCTGGTAATAACTGTCTGGGTCGACAGATCCCACGACGGACCATCATGGACACGACGGACCGTCGAGGGGGTCTCGTTCCAAAACACTTAGATTCTGGAAATTTGGGTACTGAGAACAACTCTCTGAACTTCGCGACAACATGGCAGGACGGACCATCGTGGGCACGACGAACCGTCAAAGACTCTTTAATGAATAGAGTCTCTGAAATTTGTGATGGAAGCAGCAGGACGGACCGTGGCAGGCACGACGTGCCGTCACAGGCTGCGTAACCTTGACGGGGTCGGATTTCTGTTAAATATTTTAATGGGCGTTTTGGACTATTCCTGCTTATAATTATAATGTTAGTGGTTGAATGTTAATAATTCAATTACTTGGGGGTTAAAAGAGATAACCTTGAATTAATTAGTGGGTTACTTTTAGCATCTTTTATACTTAATTATATGGTAATTAGGGTAAAAGAAAAAGAGTTTGAATAAGGAAAAATCAGAAAAAGAGAAAGAGAGGGACGAACAAGCGAGAGAGAGAGGAACGAAGAGGGAAGCAAAGCTTTGGAGAAGTAGGTTGCTTGATTGCGAATTCTTCGGTGGAGGTAGGTTATGGTTATTATGATATTCCATAGTAATCTCTTAATAGTGAATGATATGTGTTGGGTAGTATTGTAAAGTCTTCAATATGCTTAATTGTGTGCTTGCATGATGTGATTTCATAATTGTGATAAATTAAGCATGATGAGGCTATTGAATCTTAAATCTTGAAACCTCTCTTTTAATGATGATGCCGTGGTATAAAAGAAGGCTTGATGATCTAAAAGAATGAGGTTAGGGGATCGGGTGTCAGGAACCGACACATAGTATTAGGGGATCGGGTGTCACGAACCGACATGTAGTATTAATGGATCGGGTGTCACGAACCGACATGTAGTATTAGGGGATCGATTCTCACGAACCGACACATAGTATTAGTGGATCGGGTGTCACGAACCGACACATAGTATTAGGGTATCGGGTGTCACGAACCAACACGTAGTATTAGGGGATCGGGTGTCACGAACCGACACGTAGTATTAGGGGATCGGAGTGTCACATTCTGACACAAGAGGAATAAAGAGAATGAATCTTGAACTATCTTAATATACTCAAAATTTAATGAACCTATTTCCCAAATGAGTATGGTATGGAGGCTTGAGTCCTCATGGGTGTACTTGGCGTTATTATCAATGATCCTTATACTTGTTGTTGCTACCCGTTGAGTATTGTAGTTGATTTATGATATTATCTGATATATATTGCTTTCTATTTTGAGTTGACCGATGATATCTACTCAGTACTCGTGTTTTGTACTGACCCCTACTTGTATGTTTTCTTTTTGTTAATTGTGGAGTGTAGCAAACGTACCGCCGTCTTCAACTCAACTGCAACTCTAGCAAGTCTTCATCACGTCAGATTTCAGGGTTAGCTATTGTTTCTAGCTTGGACTGGATCTTCTTCTTCACGTCTTGATGCCTTGAAGTTCTGGTATGGACTATCTGTTTAGTTATTTTAGCTTCTTAGATACTCTTAGACTTAGTAATTTGAGGATAGATGTTTTTGTGATGATGACTTCCAGATTTTTGGGATAATGATAAGTTTTGAGTATTAGAAGTTGGTTATTGATTTCGTTAATGAGTTTTATGTCTTCCGTATTATTTTTCTGTTAATTATGTTTGAAATGTTGGGGTTTAGATTTGTTGGTTCGCTCACATAGTAGGATAAGTGTGGGTGCCACTCGCGGCTCATTTTGGGTTGTAACAAACTTGGTATTAGAGCATTAGGTTCGTTGGTGTCATCACACAAGAACGAGTCTAGTAGAGTCTTGAGGTACGGTAGGGGGACGCCTTTACTTTTCTTGGAGAGGCTATAAGACATTAAGAAAATTCCATTCTTTTCTTCTTTCGTGCTATTACTTGGATCCAATTGGTATCTAGGTGATACAAATTGGTATCTGACCATCTTCACTCTATTTCGCAGATGGTTAGAACTAGAGCAACAACCGCACCAACGCCAACACCGGCAAGACAAGATGCGTCTGAGCCAGCCACTGGGGCTGTAGCTCGAAGAGGGGCAGTGGCAAGAGGCCGTGGTAGAGGTCGCGGGAGGACGTCCTCTAGAGAAAGAGGACAAACACCTGGCCCATCTAGTACTAGGGTGGTGAGTCCTCCACCGACTGAGGAAGTAGTAAGAGAGGGGGAAGAAGGGGAGAATGAGCAAGTGCAGAATGTGGAATTACCACCCGAACCCTACCCTAGAGATGATTAATCAGGTTCTTGCTTATCTTAGCGGGTTATCTGATCAGGGCCAGACACATCCAGTGTTTTCTACACCAGCACCTCAGGTTCCGGGAGTACAACATGCAACTACTGGGGCTCCCGGCATGGATGCCTCATTGGAAATAGGCACGTTTCCTCGATTGACTACAGGGCCTATAATGACAAGTCATCAACATGAACTTTTCAATAAGTTCTTGAAGTTGAAACCTCCAGTTTTCAAGGGTGCTGAATCTGAGGATGCCTATGACTTTATGGTTGATTGTCATGAGCTACTACACAAGATGGGCATAGTAGAACGATTTGGCATCGAGTTTGTGACCTATCAATTTCAGGGGAACGCCAAAATGTGGTGGCAGTCATATGTTGAGTGTCAACCAGCAGAGTCACCACCTATGACTTGGACATCATTCTCTAGCATGTTTATGGAGAAGTATATACCCCGAACTTTGAGGGATAGGAAGAGAGATGAGTTTCTAAGCCTAGAGCAAGGCAGGATGTCGGTTACTCCGTATGAGGCTAAGTTTCGTGCATTATCTACGTATGCCACCCAGCTTTGCTTCACTCCACAAGAACGGATTTGCCGTTTTGTGAAGGGATTAAGGTCAGATTTGCAGATACCAGCCTTACAGGTATCTACTACAGCAAAATCTTTTCAGGAAGTGGTAGACTTTGTAATAGAGGTGGAGGGAGTGAAGCAGATGACTTCACCATGGCATCAGCAACTAAGAAGTTTCGTAAGGGAGGTGAATTTGGTGGGTCTTACTCTAGAGAGCAGAGTTCAGGAGGTTATCCAGCCCGACCTATTCAGTTTTCACTACAGACTGTAGTTGGGGGTCCACCGCAGACCGGTCAACATTTCTCTGAGTTTGGAGGTTATCCCCAGACCCCGTCGTTCTCACAGAGACCTATGCATGAATTTAGAGAATGTTATGGATGTGGAGAGACTGTACATATTAGGAGAAATTGTCCAAAACAGGGTTACAGACCCCCAAAAATTAGAGGTAGAGGTGGTCATCGAAGAGGCCGTTATTCGAGAGGACGTGGTGGACGAGGTAATGGTGGTCATCAAAACGGCCGAGGTGACGGGCAAACTGGAACTACTGCAGCGCAACATGGTAGGGGAAACGGACAGACCGGTGATAGGGCCCATTGTTATGCTTTCCCTGGGAGATCTGAAGCGGAGACATCTGATGCTGTCATCACAGGGAATCTTTTGGTTTGTGATTGCATGACTTTTGTATTATTTGACCCTGGATCCACATTTTCATATGTATATTTCTCATTTGCTACTAGTCTTAATTAACATTGTGAGTTGCTTGACATGCTTATTCGTGTTTCTACTCCAATGGGTGAGTCTGTGATAGTTGAAAAAGTGTATAGGTCTTGTCCTGTGACTTTTATGGAAAGCAATACTCATGTAGACTTGGTTATCTTAGAATTGTCTGACTTTGATGTAATTCTGGGTATGACTTGGCTTTCTCCAAATTTTGCAATCTTAGATTGTAATGCTAAAACTGTAACGTTGGCCAAGCCTGGGACAGATCCGTTAGTGTGGGAGGGTGACTACACTTCCACTTCAGTTCGTATCATCTCCTTCCTTCGCGCTAAGAGAATGGCTAGCAAGGTTTGTTTAGCTTTCTTGGCACACCTCAGGGATGATACTACCTAAGTACCTTCAATTGAGTCGGTTTCAATAGTCCGTGAGTTTCTGGATGTGTTTCCTGCAGACCTTCCTGGTATGCCATCGGATAGGGATATGGACTTTTGTATTGATCTGGAGCCGGGTACTCACCCCATTTCCATACCCCCTTATAGGATGGCTCCCGCTGAGTTAAGAGAGTTAAAGGCCCAACTTCAAGAGTTTTTAAGCAAAGTCTTCATTAGACCAAGTGCATCCCCTTGTGGTGCTCCGGTTTTGTTTGTGAAGAAGAAGGATGGAAGTTTTCGGATGTGCATTGACTACAAACAACTGAATAAGGTAACTGTTAAGAACAAGTACCCTCTTCCTCGCATCGATGATTTGTTTGATCAGTTACAAGGTGCTTGTACCTTCTCCAAAATTGATTTGAGATCTGGTTATCATCAATTGAAAATATGGGTCACGGATGTGCCCAAGACCACTTTTCGGACTAGGTATGGACATTATGAGTTCTTAGTAATGTCTTTTGGGCTTATGAATACCCCTGCTGCGTTCATGAGCTTGATGAACGGGATTTTAAGACATATTTGGATCTCTTTGTCATCGTATTCATTGACGATATACTGGTATACTCAAAGAGCAAGAAGGAACATGAGAAACACTTAAGAATGGTATTGGAAATGTTGAGGGAGAAAAAGCTTTATGCCAAATTCTCTAAGTGTGAGTTTTGGCTAGATTCAGTGTCCTTCTTGGGACATGTGGTTTCTAATGATGAAGTGATGGTGGATCCTTCTAAGATTGAAGTAGTGAATAGTTGGGCAAGACCTACTAATGTTACAGAGGTAAGGAGCTTCGTTGGTTTAGCTAGCTACTACCGTCGATTTCTCAAGGGATTTTCTTCTGTTGCTTCCCAATTGACAAACTTGACTAAGCAGAGTGTTCCATTTGTATGGTCGGACGAGTGTGAAGAAAGCTTTTGGAAGATCAAGACTTTGTTGACTACTGCACCAATTCTTACCTTGCCAGTGGAAGGTAAGAATTTCATTATTTATTGTGATGCATCCTATTCTGATTTGGGTGCAATGTTAATGCAAGAGAAGAATGTAATTGCTTATGCTTCGAGGCAATTAAAGGTGCATGAACGTAATTATCCGACCCACGATTTGGAGTTGGCTGCAGTACTGTTTGCATTAAAGCAATGGAGACATTCTCTATATGGGGTTAAATGTGAAGTCTATACGGATCATCGTAGTTTACTGTATGTCTTTACTCAGAAAGATTTGAATTTGAGACAGAGGAGGTGGATGGAACTACTAAAGGACTATGATATCACTATCTTGTATCATCCGGGAAAAGCTAATGTGGTGGCAGATTCTTTAAGTAGAGAGGCAGGGAGCATGGGGAGTCTAGCTCACTTGCAGGTTTCTAGACGCCCATTGGCTAAAGAGGTTCAGACTTTGGCTAATGACTTTATGAGGCTAGAAGTAAATGAGAAGGGAGTATTTTTGGCCTGTGTGGAGGAAAGATCTTCCTTTCTTGACAAGATTAAGGGAAAATAGTTTACTGATGAGAAACTGATCCGGATTCGAGATAAGGTATTGCAAGGAGAGGCTAAAGAAGCAAAAATTGATGAGGAAGGTGTTTTGGGTATTAAGGTAAGGGTATGTGTACCGCGTGTCGATGATTTGATTCACACCATTCTTACAGAGGCTCATAGTTCAAGGTATTCTATACTTCCCGGTGCAACAAAGATTTATCGCAACCTAAAGCAATATTTTTGGTGGAGTAGGATGAAACGGGACATTGTTGCTTTCGTGTCTCAATGCCCGAATTGTCAGCAGGTAAAGTATGAACACAAGAGGCCTGGAGGGACACTTCAGAGAATGCCCATTCCTGAATGGAAGTGGGAGAGAATTGCAATGGACCTCGTTGTTGGTCTTCCAAAGACAATCGGTAAGTATGACTCTATTTGGGTAATTGTTGACAGATTAACTAAGTCTGCTCATTTCATTCCGATCAAGGTGACTTATAATGCAGAGAAGTTAGCCAAAATTTACATCTCAGAAATTGTTCGATTGCATGGAGTTCCACTTTCCATCATATTAGATAGAGGTACGCAGTTTACTTCTAAGTTTTGGAAAACATTGCATGCTGAATTAGGTACTAGATTTGATCTTAGTCCTGCATTTCACCCTCAGATCGATGGTCAGTCTAAGCGAACGATTCAGGTTTTGGAGGGTATGCTTCGAGCATGTATGATAGAGTTTGGTGGCCATTGGGATAACATCTTACCCTTAGAAGAGTTCTCATGAAACAATAGCTATCACTCAAGTATTAATATGGCCCCATTTGAGGCACTGTATGGGAGAAGATGTAGGTCTCCCATTGGGTGCTTTGATGCATTTGAGGTTAGACCTTAGGGTACTGACCTTCTGAGGGAATCGTTAGATAAAGTGAAAAGCATTCAGGAAAAGCTTCTAGTGGCTAAAAGTAGGCAAAAAGAATATGCAGATCAAAAGGTTAGAGACTTGGAGTTTATGGAGGGCGAGCAACTTTTGCTGAAGGTTTCACCCATGAAAGGGGTGATGCGGTTTAGTAAGCGAGGTAAGCTTAGTCCGAGGTATATTGGTCCATTTAATGTTTTGAAGCGCGTGGGGGAGGTAGCTTATGAATTAGCCTTAACCCCAGGACTGTTAGGAGTGCATCCGGTATTTCATGTGTCTATGTTGAAAAGATACCATGGGGATGGAAACTACATCATTCGTTGGGATTCAGTTCTTCTTGATGAGAATTTGTCTTATGAGGAGGATCTTGTTGCTATTTTAGATAGAGAAGTCCACAAGTTGAGGTCAAGGGGTATTGCATCCATCAAGGTTCAGTGGAAGAATCGGCCAGTCGAAGAGTCCACTTGGGAGAAGGAGGCTGATATGCAAGAAGGATACCCACACCTGTTTTCAGATCCAAATACTCCTTTGCGCACTTGTTTTTCTTCTTGTGATCGTTCGGGGACGAACGATGAGTAAATTGGCATCTATTGTAACGACCCGTTTGGTCGTTTTGAGCAGTAGAGTTTATTCTGGTAATAACTATCTGGGTCGACGGATCCCACGATGGACTGTCATGGGCACGACGGACCGTTGAGGGGGTCTCGTTCCAAAACACGGCTACTGAGAACAACTCTCTGAACTTCGCGATGACATAGCAGGACGGACCGTCGTGGGCACGACGGACCGTCTCAGACTCTTTAATGAATTGAGTCTCTGAACTTCTTGACGGAAGCAGCAGGACAGACCGTCGTAGGCACGACTGGCTGTCACAGGCTGCATAACCCTGACGGGGTTGGATTTCTGTTAAATATTTTAATGGGCGTTTTGGACTATTCCTACTTATAATTATAAAGTTAGTGGTTGAATGTTAATAATTCAATTACTTGGGGGTTAAAAGAGATAACCTTGAATTAATTAGTGGGTTACTTTTAGCATCTTTTATACTTAATTATATGGTAATTAGGGTAAAAGAAAAAGAGTTTGAATAAGGAAAAATCAGAAAAGCGAAAGAGAGGGACGAACGAGCGAGAGAGAGAGGAACGGAGAGGGAAGCAATGCTTTCGAGAAGTAGGTTGCTTGATTGCGAATTCTTTTGCGGAGGTAGGTTATGGTTTTTATGCTATTCCATAGTAAACTCTTAATAGCGAATGATATGTGTTGGGTAGTATTGTAAAGTCTTCCATATGCTTAATTGTCTGCTTGCATGATGTGATTTTATAATTGTGATAAATTAAGCATGATGAGGCTGTTGAATCTTAAATCTTAAAACTTCTCTGTTAATGATGATGCCTTGGTATAAAGGAAGGCTTGATTATCTAAAGGAATGAGGTAAGGAGATCGGGTGTCATGAACCGACACATAGTATTAGTGGATCGGGTGTCACGAACCGACACATAGTATTAGGGGATCGGGTGTCACGAACCGACACGTAGTATTAGGGGATCGAGTGTCATGAACCGACACATAGTATTAGGGGACCGGAGTGTCACGTTCCGACACAAGAGGAATAAAGAGAATGAATCTTGAACTATCTTAATATACTCAAAATTTAATGAACCTACTTCCCAAATGAGTATGGTATGGAGGCTTGAGTCCTCATGGGTGTACTTGGCGTTATTATCAATGATCCTTGTACTTGTTGTTGCTACCCATTGAGTATTGTAGTTGATTTATGATATTATATGATATATATTGCTTTCTATTTTGAGTTAGCCTATGATATCTACTCAGTACTCGCGTTTTGTACTGACCCCTACTTGTATGTTTTCTTTTTGTTAATTGCGGAGTGCAGCAAACGTACCGCCGTCTTCAACTCAACCGCAACTCTAGCCAGTCTTCATCACGTCAGATTTCAGGGTGAGCTATTGTTTCTAGCTTGGACTAGATCTTCTTCTTCACGTCTTGATGCCTTGAAGTTGTGGCATGGACTATCTGCTTAGTTATTTTAGCTTCTTAGATACTCTTAGACTTAGTAATTTGAGGATTGATGTTCTTGTGATGATGACTTCCAGATTTTGGGGATAATGATAAGTTTTGAGTATTAGAAGTTGTTATTGATTTCGTTAATGAGTTTTAAGTCTTCCGGATTATTTTTCTATTTATTATGTTTGAAATGTTGGGGTTTAGATTGGTTGGTTCGCTCACATAATAGGATAAGTGTGGGTGCCACTCGCGGCTCGTTTTGGGTCGTGACAAAATGTTTGTATTGATTCATTTTATATGAATTTTTTTTTACTATTTTAGCCTATATCCTCAATGTACTTTTGTTGATCAATAAATTGTATTATATTCTAAGCTTTGAACAAGTGTTAAATTTTTTTCCCATTCAATGTGTTCGATATCTACATTGGAGTTGAAGGTGCAAAGTTCCTCATTAAAGAATAAAAACTTATAACAAAGTTAACTTCAGAGGAATATAAAGCGCTTCACTATTCCTCGTTATGGCGCATCGCATTATTCCTCGAATTTGAAGTCACTTGTTTTATTGTTTAACGTTTAATGTGAAACTTTACACCTCAAACTTTAATGTAGATATCAAACACACTAGATGGAAAACAAAAAATATATAACACTTATTCATAGCTTATAATATAATACAATTTATTGGTCAACAATAATACATGCATTGAGGATATAGACTAAAATAGTTAAAAAAAATTGTTCATATCAATTTAATCAGTACTCCCAACAATTTGTGGTAGATTTATCTTAACATATATTCTAACTTTATTCGTTAATAATGTAATGTGGATCATCGACTTCAATAATACTACTTATGTAGTAAGGATACAAAACTAATTATTTTGTTTATGAGAGATATATATAATTGACTTATATCAATTAATTCTTTACTCGTACTTTTTAACAAGTGAAATGAGGTTAGCATGATATAAGTCAATCTAAGATATAAAATATATAATTTATGTACCATTAATAGCTTTTTGTTTTTCTTTGTTAGGCAGTTTCTTTTTGGAAAAGAACTATTGCCCTTTTTCAGATATGTGTTCACCGAGTTCTTTGGATTTTTTGTTCTTATTAACATTATTTGTCTTTCTACTTTTGTAATTCGATCATATCGAACAAATATTGTAAAATATAAATAGCTTAGATCTTGCTTTTACTTTTTCACTATACATGTTCTATGTTATCGAAGTAGAAACGTTGAAACAGATTGTGAATGCTAATAACAACAAGAAATATGAAACACAGTGAAGGCAAATTTGAATCAAGGGGACTATTTTGAGAACATACTATGTAACAAACAAAAGTAACACTATCACTGGTGCACAATTTATTAATTCTACATCATACAATCAACTTATATCAATTATTAATTCTTTACTTGTTCATTTTTAACAAGTAGAATGTGATTAGTATGATATAAGTCATTGTAAGATGTCGAATTAATATGTTATGTACTATTAAAAGATGGTTGTTTTTTTGGTTAGGTACTTTCTTCTTGAAAAAACACTCTTGGCCCTTTTCATATTTGTGTTCATCGGGTTCTTCAGATATGTTGATTTTAGTGACATCCTTTTGCTCTTTCAACTTTTTTAATTCGATAATACTAAACATATATTATGAAATACAAATAGCAAGACGTATGAATTAAATTTCATGTTCGTACAAAGTAAGCCTTTTCTTGCATATTGATGACCTCTTAGTTGAAAAACTAGAAAATTATATTGACCAATTTTAGAAATCCAATTAAATACTGAAATTTTTTTCTCAAGAAAATATTGTAATAGGACAATAATATACTTTTTGTATGAATTATAAATAAAAAAAGGGAGAAATCTTTTATTCAATCATCATTATTCTTTGTTTAAATCAAATTCAAAAAGTTTGAGTATATATTCATGCAAAAGTATGAAATACAGACACTAACCATTGAGATATGTAGATTACAAATGAAAATATAAAAATAAACGTTAAGAAATATATGAATTAATTTCACCACAAATAGGAGACAAAAAAGTGAGAATATGTGTCAATTTATAGTTCAGCTAATTTAGATTTTGGCACCAAGCAACACATTAGAGGGAAGCATTCTATGAAGTATTTGTTTGTATTTTAATTATATACTATGTTCAATGTTTAAACTGGACTCTAACTAATTTAGATTTTCTCCATCGAGAAACACTTCAGAGGGAAGCACTCTATGAAGTATATTATTTAATTTTTTACCTGATCTTTTCAATATTTATATTATAGTTCAAATTATTTAATTAGATTTTTACAACAAACAACATTGTCGAGGGAAGCGCACTATGAAGTATTTGTTTGTATTTTATATATTTTTCATCTAGTGTATGTTCGAATTTATATTGAAGTCTAAATTTAAACACGTCGGGAAGTACTCTATGAAATATTTATTTTGGTATATACCAATGCACTCAATATTTTAGCACTTTTATATTCTACTTTTGCAATGACCCAAAGAATATTTTTGTTGTTGCAATAGCTGTGTAACCAGTAAAAGTATTAAAGAATCGATCTTATAATACTGCCTTGCTAAGCCTCTGAAGGATCGTCGCGTCCGTGAGGGGTCAGGTTGCCTGGTCTAACCATCAAATTCGTGAAGCTCACGAAAGTGACAGGTCCACTTTTTATCGGAAGTGATAAGACTAGTGCTATTGTGCCGATAGAAATGGTATAGGCAAGTGACATTAGGCAAAGCATGGGAAATGGTTTCCAACGAATGATATTGTACTAATAAGAAATTATTCCAGCGAGTGGTATTATGCTGATAGGATATTGATTGTGGTGATTTGATGAACAAGATACTTTTGATAGAGATACTTGATGCTTGTGATAAACATACTTATAATCGTGATTTAATAACTTGATACTTGTTGATTGTTGAATTGTGATTGTTGGACTATGATTGTCAAGACATGTGGGTTGTGCATCATATATTGTTGGATTGTGCTGATTTTTATGCATGTTGTAGTTGAGGTGATTCGGTTGGAATGAAAGTAGTACTCATATTCTAGCTTATTTTGGTGGTTTGCTTGCTGAGCACCATATTGTTTGATATTTACTCCTATCTTTTACAATTGTGTAGGTTTCAAGTCCGAACTTGTGTGATAATTCTTCTTGATTTTCTTCGATGCTTTCAAAGAAAACAATGAGACATAATTTCTTGTCATCCCTACAGGCCATCTTCTTAATTCATTATTTTATACTTTGACCTATTTGATAATATGTAACATTTTGTGACGCCAAGATTTGCTACAAGAAATTTGACATTTTTACGGCGTCAAAAGTTATTACAAAAGGCCAAAAAATCGCCACTGGAAAAAATTAGTAGGGACTTTAGCGTCATGCCAAGTACTTTCATAACTAAATGTTATAAGTAATGATTATCAAATGTCGGCACAAAATATACATATATAGTGGCGACATGGTTACCATAGATACCTTTTTTTCCTTTTGAAAAACAATATGCAACATCAATATTTCTAATAATATTGCGCAAATGTTAGTCAATAGGATACTTAAATTGTAGAGTAAATATATTCATTATTAAAATGGTGGTGCATATATATCTTTGATGTAATAAAGTATTCATATTTGTAATTTTTGTCAATACATCTAATAATTATTTAATTAAGAAACAATTGACCTTTTAATTTAAAAAATATCATACATCTTTTAAAAACAATTACTCCACCCGTCAAACCCGATCTCAAAGACCAAATAAAAGTACTCAATTCTTATTCCACTTAATCATAAAATAGACTTTTTAGGGTATGAATAAAAATGAGATTGAGTATTCTTTTTAGTTTTTGAATAACACTTTTAAGTTTATTTCATTTTCAAACTCAAGTTTGTTAACTGAAAAGATAAAGTTTACACTATTCATTTAAACACAAAGATATTATGCATAACTTTTTAACAGAGATATTTACTTTTAATCGCAAAGTAAAAAATATCCTAAATTTAATTATTTTTGTAGTGTAAAAGAAAATCAATAAATAATTACTTATTTAATACAAGTATTGCATTTGTGATATATAATAACTCTAAATTATTATTTAAATACCTTTATAATCATTAAAAATTTCCAATACATGATTACTTGTTTTTAAAAAGTTCTTAAGACTATAAATTTAAATTACTTATTTACCAACAATAAAAAAATAAAATATCATTAAAAATATATTAATTTAACTTTTTATACCAAATAGTACAAACAAATATAGAATTATTCTTTTAACGACGACTTATTCGCAACAAACTACTTTTTAACGACAATTCTTTATAAGTCGCTATAAACAAATTCTTTTATCACAATTTTGAAAAACATGTTAGTGGCATTCCACGAGAAGTCGTCACTCCAATTTCTTTTCAATAGTGATAATATGCCTTGCCACCAAACTATCAATATTTGTGCAACGATATTGTGTCGCCACATAAACCTTACATTTTGTGACAACTATGTATGCCGCTACAAATAGTCGTCACAATAAATCATATTTCTTGTAGCATGACCATCTAATTTTTGGGTATTTATGAAATTTGTTAAGTTTCCGCAGGTATATTATTGTTGATTTATGTTCCATATATTTTTTATACTGTGTATTTTAGACTAACTTATATTAATGAATTTAAACGAGTGTCATCACATCTTTTTTTTTAATCTCAGCACATTTCAACCCCTAGTAACCTCATTCAGCCCAAACATCCGATGAACATCCCTTGGTAATATTATTTATAAAAGTTATATTTACTTTAGTTATTAAGAGCTTAGTCATTTGCTTAACATAAAGTACCCTGAATTGTGTTGTAAAAACTTTATTTGTTAATATAAATATTTAAATTGTTTAATTTAACGTTCTAAAATATTTTTAATAAAAAGTACATTGTTTATCTTTTTTTTAAAAAAATTAAATTGTGTAATTTTAAAATAACAATCAATATTGTTTGAAGCCTACAACAAATCTTTAGTAGTCTTATTCTTTGAGTCACTCCTAACTAAAATATAGGAACTTAATCAAAATCTTTCAAAACATAATTGGTGAATCAGATTAAAGGGATCACAATTAGTTTATCAAATCTCAAAGACCATCATGTTTGGTAAATTTAATTGTAATCTTCTTCGAATATCATTAAAGATAATTTATTATTTATATCTATTTTATTCTTTTTGTTAAATACTTTTCATTTTTTATTATTTAGATAACTTATAATTAATTGAAATGATATAATAAAATAATCTTATCATTTATTATTTTTAAAAGGTCTATTAAATGAAACAACTATAAGTAAAAATATATTGAGGGGATAGTGATTTGTAACATATGTATCTGACCAAACACATGTAGAGCTGTCAATATGAGTTAGGTCTGTAGGGTCTGTATGGCCTAACCCATGATTTGATAGTGTTGGACTACGATTTTCGTAGCCCATTTAAGAAAATGATTTTTAGTCCGGCCCGAATAATTTTTAGTCCGGCCCGAATAAGTCTGCCTCTATGAGGCTTGAGAAATAGGGATAGGACTGGTCTGCGGGCTAAACAAAAATTAATTAAAATTAAAACAAAATAGATTATTAAAAATAACAAGAGTCTAAACTCAAAATCTGTTAAAAGTTTAAAATATTAAAATTGAAATATAAATTATGTTTATATAATATGTACTACATAAAATAATTTTTTTCTAAAATTTCTATTGAATCACTACATAGGTCGTAACATGTAAAATGTTATTATAGTTTTTGTGTTTTATTGTGATCATTGAAAAACAACCAGATTAATTTTTCTATTTAGCTATTTATGCTTTTACTTGAAATCAAACTTAATAAACAATATAAAGATAATTTTATTTTGGAATTTGATTAACAAGTGGTAACATTGGCACCATATAATATTGTCTTGTTGATATTTATGATAATATTTTAAATTATAATTTAATTAAAAAAACTATACTTTAAAAAAAAAGGATTGGTCTGAAAAAATCCTTAGCCCACATACTTATGGGTTGACTCGATTAATTTGTGGACCACACCAAAAATAAGTTAACCCGATTTGATCCGTAAAATTTCAAAATCTGCAAAGATTAATCCAAATAGGATGAACCATCCCATATTGATAGCTCTAAACATGTGGGCACACGAATCATAATCAAGCCACAAACAAAAAATAGCATTCGGTTCCAATATCAATACTTATTTACAATCTAATTCTCATTAATTAAAGACAAAACAAAGCAGACACCTTACATTGCTATTGTCACCTCCTATTCACTTACAATTAAAAAAAAAAAAAGATAACTCAACAAAGTTTTCTAATAGATATTACAAAGTTTTCTTGAAAATTCGGTGTCCAAAGATCAACTGGCATGTGAAGGTGTGAAACATGTTGAAAAAAGAGGTAATTTTTCTTATGTTGTTTTAGAATTTTGAAAGTAAAAAATAATATAAATGTTCATTTATTTTTCATGTTTATATTTTGATGAGAAAACTCTTTTTTATGACATTTGTAATTTTAATGATTAGACATTGCTTTTTGCGAAGTTTTCTTCTGTGTCAATGAAGTATATCAAAATGAGGTGTTAAATAAAAGAAATTTAAGGACTCTAAAAATAACAATTATGAATTTTTACACGAAAAATTTAAGGCATAATACATAAATATGCCCTTTAACTTGGCTTCGAATCACATTTATGCTCTTTAATTTTGAGCATACACATGTAGATACTTAAACTTGTATAAAGTTGGACAAATAAATACCCATGTCCTACATGTCATCCAACATGTCATTTTTTATCGTACGCCGTGTCCTACGTGTATTGTGTCATGTAGAACTCGTGTGTTTATTTATTTAAAAGGTGGATAGTTAAGAGTTTGTTTGTTTGTGCATTATGAAAATTGAAGGTCAAAATTTTTAAATTTAAAGCCTAGATTAGAGTCCACTATATATATATTATACCAAATTTTAAATAAGTCCAATTTTCCCATTTGACATCCATAGACTCTTTATAGTATTTTGTAACTGTAGTTGAACCAACCTAGATGTGTGAGCTATATATGTTAGCTAAATTGTACTATGTTAGCTAAATATACTTTGTGACAATGAATATCTTTCATTTTCAATGGTCAACGTATATAAATGTACAAGTGACTCTTTGAGAGAGAGAAAAATATTGCAGAAATTCTTGATGTTGATTATCACGATTTAAATCGTCGTGATTGACATCCACTAATTTTTCGGTGGAAGAATCATTACTACAAACTCAAACCAAACAACTTAAACAAAAACTACACAATTAAATCATTACTAAGACATTTAAAGTTACAAGAGCAGGTTTATATGTCAATAAAAATATAAAGTTCTCATAAAATCGAAAGGTTTAAATAAATAACAAACAAAACTAATGCGGAAGAATAATCCCCAAAACCTTAAATTTTTTATGGAAAAACTCTACTAATGAGTACATCCCTGAAACTAAACAACACTTTAAAAAATAGTTTGAGTCTGAAAAGAGTGGACTTAAACAAGAAAAATCTATGTAGCCTGAAAAATTTGGCTCACTCTCAAATTTGGCCAAACTCAATTGTCACCTAGCCGAGGTCTATCAATAAACACTTAAAGATGTCATGTACTTAACAAAGAACAAGCAAGTGCAGTATCAGTTTTCAGCCACAGTGTACTGGTAGGATCACACGAGTATCTCAAAAGGTGAAACATATATGAGTCATTACAATAATAATATTTATGTATATACAAAACATATATAATATTAGTCATCACTTACGCACCATGTGTAACTTCAAAATCCTTAATATATACAGTTATGTAAAGTCAACGGTCTTCTCATGGAACTCAATTCAATGGTCCTCTCATGGAACCCACACCCATATCTATAGCCTCAAGAATAGTCAAAAAACATCAAGAACACACCTACGGTTGTCCCTTAGCTGTGAATATCAAAAACTATAGAATAAAATACTTTTGGGATATAATTTCTGACTTAAGTCGCGTATGTTCCGTTGTGGCAGCTCCAACCCACCACAACGGCCCGGCCCTAGCGGGAATAATCCTTCCACACTGTCTTACATGGAAACATTGAGAAAATGTAATAATTCCAAACGCCAATTTCACAAACACACCATCACCCGATGACACTCAAAAAATATCTGTTCATGCTAAGATTTGTTTTGGGAGTTCTACTCACCCGAATTTGGATAGTCTAGAAAATCCCAAGTTACTAAGGAAAAGTTTTTTGGACCTGAGTGATCAACTAGTAAAAATTAGCTAAAGTAAGGGTAGAATAATATCTGAAACATCGAATTATTGGGGATACTTGTCTAGCATGTCCTTAGCTTCCGGTCATCGTGATCAAGAATTTTAACCAGTTCTCTCTCATACCAAAGGTCTTTTTTAACAATACTGACCCTCCCTTTATGATATAATCCTCGTGTGTAGTCAACCAATTGAATACTTATACTTCCTCACCTACAATGCGTAAATGAAATCAGCAAAATACCTAGATGATATTATATTGTTGTATGTATACTTAACTAACCACAAATCTATCCTTAATAACATCCAAAGTTGATCATGCATATGTCTGCAACATGTTATCAAGGACTTTAACACAAACATTAGGACATATCCTTTCTCCAATAACCATGGATAAATCCTAAAATCAAAACTCGCCACAATTAGAGGTTAACTTGTACCAATCAATACACTCTAATCATAGATTACCTGTTAAGAATAGTAGAATTGGATCCAATGACCTCCACATTCTCAACCACATAAATCGATAAATGACCTTGACAACAACATGAAATATTAGGCTATCGGACAACCATAAATACGAATGGTAGCTCCTATACAAATTCTCATAAGCAAGATGGTACTTGTAGAACCACTAAAGTACTTTAACAACTCCAAGACAACACCAATTATATCATTTGAAATAACTAAATCTTCCCAATATTCCCACTCAACCCTAAGAGCATATCACAAATTTTGATAGCCCTGACCCACCACTACGGATCCACCCAAAAAGGTGAAAACACACGAGAGAATAGCTAGTGAATTATACTCACGATACAAACAACAATCACACGGGCTCCGACCAATTACATTATTACAAACCAACACTTTTTAAAATAAACCTATCTTAGGTACTTAACAATCAATAGTAATAAACTTTACGACTCAACCCAGGTGTAGGTCCTTTCAAAGGTTCAATACTTGATACAACTGATCATTTATTACCTTGCCAATTCATAACTTAATGTAGAATTATAATGAAAAATCTGATTTATAAATTCAGCTGTATAAAAAATTTCCCTTATCTATCATCATTAGCTTTTACTATGAAGATTCTTATGAATTCATGTGTCTCTGCTTATCATTTATTGCATCTCCATCGATCTTACAATGTCCTTTGCTAAGTTCCATCGTACTCATTAATAAACTCAAAAATAAAACCAAAGTATGTATCATTACACTCGAACTGATGTTGGTGCACTCCTTTCTTAAGTTCTTTCTAATAGTTTTTAAGCGATATGATGGACTTGTAACACTATTACCAAACAACAATATGAATGAAATCACGTGTTTCTCAACCTAATTATCTACCCAGTGAGGATATCTATTTAGTCTTTCCTATCAAATAAAATATTCTTGCTCTCGTCTCTCTTTAAATGTTGTACTACATCCCACTATTTTTTTTCATTATGACTCCATCTCTTAAAACATTTCAGATAACCACGTTACTCACAACATATTAGAAAACCACAACCTTATATATTCGCTAGTGTAATTACTATACAGAAATTCACTTAACCAACAATTTTATTATATAGTTACATCCTATTGCCATCTATCACGAACTCTTATTACCATTACGACAGAAATTCACTTAACCAACAATTTTATTATATAGTTACATCTTGTTGCCATCCATCACGAACTCTTATTACCATTACGCTCAGTCCATCTTGACTATCAATTTGAAGTAAACCTTTTCATGAACAGGACACCGCAAACTCAGGTAAACTCATCAAATTAAAAGGACTAACCCAATTTTTATACACACTTTCTTACTAAAATATTTCAATGTCCTTCACTCAAGTATACTCATTGGGACATTCTTTATCCCTAAGTTTGTCATTTCAATATCAATCCACTCCTTTGTGGCTTATGATAAAATCACTGGCGTACTACACTCTTTCTTCTTAACAAACAAGACAGCAGAACCCCACGGGGAAGCAATAGGAGGGATGAAACCTCAATCAAGAAGCTCTTGGATTTGAGCTTTAAGATGTCTCAATTATGACACCACATAATTAGACTTAATAGAGGGGGATTCAACCTCAACATCCCGAATATGAGCTAACTATGCCAAATAATCCTGCCTCACCATCTTCCTACCCCCCACAGAAAGATAGGACCTTATCTGACTTAGGCTTGTACCTCCTTCCAACTATAACGTTTTCCTATCTGGGATCTCTAGAGTTATCGAGTTAGCATTAACATAAAGCTCATCATTATTGGGGGGACAACCAATTCATACCTAAGACTATATCAAGTTAATCATATCCAACATAACTAAATCAACCCAAATTTGAAAATGCGTAAACAAAACAGGACAACAAGATATACATCGACTATGACAGACTCTTCAACTCGGGTAGAAACACTGATGGGGGCATCAATTATATTAGAAATCATATTAAGTTATTAGGAATATCGCACAAGCACATAAGAATAAGTAGAATCCGGATTAAACAACACATTAGTCACCCGATCATAACAATAATTACATTGTGATCACTACATCAGATCCTCAGCCCCGGTCTTGCTTGTAAAGGCATAAAATTGAACCATGTCATCTTGATATACCATCAATCCATAAAACAATAGTATAATTTATGACCTCAATTGACATAAATTAATTCCATCATTCGCTAAACAACTTATACATGATATGACAACAATAGTAAATGCATTTTTAGTGTAATGGTGTTCATTATCTAATTGTGCCTTACCAAAACCTTGTTGAATTTTGTCATCTAATCTGCAATTCTGACCTTAATCCCATCATAACATGTTATAGTAGCTTGAGATCCCTATAGAACTTTAAATTTCATTCAAAAGTAAGGTCGAACCCAATTTTTGACAGCTTCATTCTTTTGCGGATCTACCATTACCCCTTCCATTGAAACTACATGACCTAAAAAGTCGACCAGAGTCAATTGAAATTCATATGTAGCAAATTTCTCTTACCTCTTTTTATTATTTTGTATGCACATGGGTAGTACTTCTGTTTTTTTTTGACAACATTTGGTTTATTACAAGGTTTTATAGTCCATCTTCGATAGCTGAACATTGATATGATTGCAAGGTTTAGTTTGTATTTGATTTGGGTTCTATAAGGCGATTTGGGAAAAACATAGGAGACAAGGTTGATGTTCTATCTCGCTCTGTCCTGCTTTAGAAGCCTCGCTCCTGCTTTAGTGGCCTCGCGCTAGTGGAAAAATCCCTCCCTAGCGGCTCAGGTGAAAATAGTATCCATGCAATAAGTTTTCAGCGATTTTTATCTTTTGTAAATCTCCCAACGGTTTTCAACTTTACTGAGAAATTTAGGATAATCATTATCTTCCCCAAGTAAATTCATTGATACACAGTCCAATCATTCTCATTAATTCAACACCATAACCCACACATCCCTAAGATACACCAGACACTCACACTATTATTACTCAAGCGCAAGACAAGTTCAGATCTTTCTTACGAATAACATCTAAGAAAATACAACTCCCACATTCATAGTAATTAAGGCAACAAGGAAAAAACATTCACATTTTTCAAGATATAATTCATGGACAAGCTCGATTTCTAAATTAGTCTACTCCATAGATGACCATTACTATTCTCTCAGTACAAGAGAAAAGTGTAAGTTGATGCACCCTACAACTAGTCAAAATATCATTTAGAAGAGGCAATGGATACATGTTCCGAATGGTGACCCTATTCAACTGTCGATAGTTTATAAACATCATTTATTGTTAGTGATGGTGCTAACACTTTTGTTCCTCTAGTTCGGGCCATAGAGTGAAGGAGGAAAGATACCAATTTGTTTCACCCAGATACCAATTAAATTTAAGTCATAGAAGAAGAAGGAGTAGAAAGAAGTCAGTTTTTTCTAAAATCCTATAGCCTCTCAAAGAAAAGTATAGACGTCTTCGTACCGTTTCACAAAACTCTACTAGGTCCACTTTGGTACAATGAGATCAACGAACCTAGGGATCTGATACCAACTTTGTCACGACCCAGAATGTTGTGATTGACACCCACACTAACCCTCCGGTGGAAGAACCATTACAACAACCTAAACCAAACAACTTAATCAAAAACTACATAACTAGATCAATACTAAGGGATTAAAAGTTACAAGAGTAGGTTTATACAAATAACTAATGAAACTAATGTAGAAGAACAACCCCTAGAACCTGAAAGACATTTTACCAAAACTCTTCTAAGACCAAGTCTAAGAGCAAGTGGGTACAACCCCGAAACTAAACAACACTTTATACAAATAGTCGAAGTCCGAAAACAGTGAACTTAAACAAGAAAGATCCATGGCAGTCTGAAAGAACTACTCACCCTTAAATCTGACCATGCTCAATAGTCACCTAACTAAGGTCTATCAATAACTGCCACAAGATGCCCTGTATTCAACAAAGAACAAGCATGTGCAGTAGTAGTACACAACCAAAATGTATTGGTACGATCACACAACTATCCCAAAAGGTGCAACTTATATAATTCATTACAATTATAATAAACATTCATATACCAAATGAAATAATATTAGTCATCACTTATGAACCACACACAACTTCACAATTCTCAAGATATATAGTTATGTCAAGTCAATGGTCCAAACTCAATGGTCCTCTCATCGAACCAACACCCACACTGTTAGCATGTCGAAATATGGTACCGGATCCAATATTTATGCCAAACGTTTCAATCGACCCCATGCAATGTTTATGCGAAATCTGGAAATCGATCCCATATTAATGTCGAAACTTTGCAACCGATCCAAGTTAGTGTGTCGAAACACAACACAACGCCCGATTCATTCAACAACCACAATTAAAATCACAATATACATTCTAATAATCATACAATCAGTTCATAATTTCATGGCATACAATTATTCAATCATCCTTATTTTACTAACAAAACATTCACATACGTACAAGCCTAATAATGTAGTAATTACAAATATACAACACACCAAGCGACCTGAAATTCAAGCTTTAATGCCCTAAGGCATTTGAATCTTCACTTTCAAGATTCTTTCCGCTTGTTCTAGGTCTACAAACAATAATTTATACGCAAGTATCAACAATCAAAGGTCTAATTATCTTAATTATAACAAATTTAATATTCCTAGACCAAAACCATGATTCCATACCTAGATTAGAGATTTTCGCACAATAATTCCCATATCAAAACCCCTCACTCATTGAATATTACCCAAGAAACTAGGTTCTATGGATCAAAATATGGATTTCAGGAGTAAACACCTTACCTTTAGCCTCAAGAATGGTGAGAAACCGTCAAGAACACCTGGGATCGTTCCTTAGCCCTCAAAGTTAAAGAGTTCAAAATAAAACGCTTTTGGAGGTTTTATTTCTGACTTAAGTCGCTTTTTCCCCCGCTATGGTGGCCCCAACCAGCCAAAGCCCCCCTCCCTCCCCGGGAATAATCCCATCACATCGCTTGCACGGAAATAATGACCAAATTTAAGAATTTGAAACCCCCATTTAACAACATACTAGCATCCCAATACACTCAAAAAATACATGTTCACACTAAGATTAGTTTCGGGAGTTTTACTCACCAGAATTCAATTCCTCCAAGTCTTACGAGTTCTTAACAACTTCTCTATCCATTCATGTAATAAACTTCATTAATAGATATCTCATTTGTTATCAAATTTTTCTAGACCTCATTGACTCTAATTTCGTCAAAATCTAAACTAGGATAGAAAATCCTAAGTTACTATGAAAAGTTTTTTGGCCCCAATTCTTTTTCCATTAGCTTTCTCTAACGAAGAAAATTAGGTTGTTAGAGTGATATAAAATTATCCAGTTTTGTCAAAGTTTCTTTATCTAGCCAATGAATTTTTAGTTATATCAAAGTTTCAAATTTGATAGTAACAAAATGAGATGGATGTTATTATTTCATTTTTTAATTATTTTTATAAACAAATTTGGTTTCAATGACATCTTTTCATGATATTTATTCTAATTTTTCAATAGCAGAATCTAATGGTGGCCAGTTTATGTTATTGCAATAAGAATTTTTTCATTTCTACAAAGTTTTCATGTCCCAAACAATCAATATCTACAATAAATGAAATTCTGATTGATTATGTTCCTACACAATTCAAATGTAGGTAGTGGTGAAAAAGGGTGAAAGTATTTCTATATGAGGAACTCACAAAAATCATGGAAATTTCATACTTTAACTGTTTAAAAAATATTGCAATATTGACATTTTTTTACCAAATTTTGATACTTCCTATATTACCCCCAATTTTTTTTTGATAGTATAGGCCATTTTATTAATTAACCAACAATAAAAATAAAGTTCTGACTCATGTCCAAAATAAGACAATCAAAACAACTTATTTCTAATTATATTAGGAAAAAGACCACTTCAATTAAACTTATCTATCTCACAATGTTGCCTCCTTTCTCTTGACGGGATATTACTCTTTACTCCTTCTCTTGTCAGTTGTACTGC
The DNA here is from genome assembly GCF_036512215.1 of Solanum lycopersicum. NCBI lineage: Eukaryota > Viridiplantae > Streptophyta > Magnoliopsida > Solanales > Solanaceae > Solanum > Solanum lycopersicum. The sequence goes on from NC_090800.1 coordinate 20,383,619, forward strand.
CTCCCGATCTCAACATTCCCATCTCCCTTCTTCTCCCACAAGATGTGTCACACAACCAAGGTAATGTAATTTAGATTTTCTTCCTTCTTTTTCTTCATCGTTATTCTAATTTACTCTATTGTTTCTTTAAGTGAAAGAGTTTTTTTGTTGAAACAATTTATTCTAGAATTTTAAATTTTCTTTTGAGTTTAAAAATGGGCTAAAAAGGAAAAGTCTATAGTGTGGAAAATCAAAGGAAACTCTTTAGTTTCTTACCTAGATGACGTTTATTACTCTATTTCAAAACATACATGTAATCATTACTTATAAATAGATCTCTGATATAAATGTTTAGTGATTCAAGATGAAATTATATTTATGTAGTGGTACCCATAGATCTCACATGAGGTATGGATTAATAATCATAGATATGAAGACCATCAAGTAGATTTGGAGTATTTTAAATACCTTAGAAGATTAATGAATGAAGCATGAAGGGTTTACAATATGCTAAAGTTGAAATGTAAGCAAGAGTATTATTGTAACTATTTTGAGTTAGTTTATCTACTATTATAAATAGTAGTACCAGGATATACTTTAGGGGTTAGGTTTTGAATGAACATTAGAAGTTTAGGATCCTTTGTAAGTTTGCGGGAACCTTCATACTTGTTCAATTGAATCTTCTTGATTTTCGGATAAGTCTTCACTTGTGTGAGATCGATTTCTTTTCACCCTTAGATTTTGTTCTAGCAAATATTGAATGTCTTTTATTTGCTAGATCATTCATTTTTTCTTCTAAATCTTAACATCTTTCTTTCTATTTCTTAGTCATATATCTCGCTTGCTTGATCGTAGTCCATTTTATTGTTCTTGCATCTAAAATCTCATCAATTAGTATTTCGCACTTTTCCTTTATATTTCTAAATCATATATATTTCTTGCTTGGTTGTGGTTCACTTTTTCTTTCTTACATTGACAATCACATCATCTTACCAACATATGTACTAGGTAACTCTATCCTTCAAGGTATAAATAAGAGAAAATATCTAGGTCTATGCTAGAAATTGTGCTTGATACTCATGGTTCTCAACTCCTTTATTAACAGCCAGATAACAATATTTGTTATGCTAAAAAATTACATTTTTGATGCAAAAGGAACCTCCCTTTAGTGAACACATTATTAGAATTGCCTTTTTATTATGTTCCATGAACCCTATTATTTTTTATATCTTTCAAATCCAATTATTAGGGTAAGATAGTGGTGAAAAATTAAAAGTATAACTTATACATGTTACCTGCACAACCATTCTTTCTCACCCTAATCAAAAATACAAAGAGATTTTACCCTAACTAGCTTGAACTTTGACACGTAATTATTGTTTATATCAATATTTATTTCACATATGCTTTTATCATAACTTTCACATAATACCTAATAATGTTAATATTTATACTAGTATGATCAATATATTGCTTGCTTCCACATTTCACTTAAGTTTTTCTTAGTTTGATATTAAGTTACTTGGTTTTGTATGTTGCAATATGATTAGTAGTGTGAAGGAGTTATTATTCACATACTTAATGTTAAGTGGTTTGGACCACAATGATCCATCGCTTATGTAAAAATACAAAATCATAATTTTTTTTTTCTTCAATAATCTTTTTTTTTTAATTTTAAAGTATTTAGGCAACCTATCAAATGTTGAGACATCGAACACTAGAATTTCATAATTTTAAATAAGTATGCTTTGCGTACATTGACACTAATGATATAATTATTATACAGTTATTATATATTTACAAAAATTGATAGGGAGGTGATATAGAGTCTCCCATGTCTAAATATGAAAAATTAAAAATGTTCTAAGAGCAAAAATAATAATAATTATTATTGTCTTAATTAACATCCTCTTTAAATGTTGGAGTGGATTTGATTGTTCAAATGAGACAGAAGAGAAATTTGATTAAATTTATATATAAAAAAAATTATTAGGTCAAACTCTTGAAACGATCAATATTTTTTTAAATTGATGGTGAATCTAATGGTTCAAATGAAAATTTTATTAAATCCTTGGAAACTATTTGAATTCATTTTGACATAGTATAGAACTTATAGACAACTGTGAATAAAAAACTATATAGATATTTGTGAATTTATCATTTATACTAGAGAAATCAATTTATTTTCCTATTATAATTTATCTAATGAAATAAATTGAAGTATTTTTTTAACTTTTCTAGCATTGATCAATCATGTTTTTGGAATTTTTCAACTTCAATTCATTAATCTTGAGGAAAAGTCTTACTTTGTCTGATCATGAATTGATAATTTAAATAATTAGTTGATAGGTCTTTCTATTATCTTTATTCGTATATGCTCCATATAATCGAAGTATAAAAGTTGAAACTGAAAAAGAATGTCAATAAGAACAATAAATGTGAAGAACGTGCAAATCTAGAAAGGAACAAGAGAGTTATCAACTCAATAAACAAAAAGAAACAATCTATTCATGGTTCGTAATTACTAAATTTACAATTAACTCTTTACTTGTTTCATTTTAACAAGTAAAATGGGATTGGCATAATATAAGTCAATGCAAGATGTAGAATTAATGAATTGTCACGACCCAATAATAGGTGTGATGGCACTTGTCTTATCCCACCAAGACAAGTCAGCCTAAAACCCAATATCTAACAAAGTGCGGAAGTAAATGACAATCCAACAACAATTTCTAGTATGAAACCAAGTCATATTAATTCAATCCCCAAAACCAGGTTGTCACGTGCACAAGCCTCTAATGTAAACATTTGAATTGAAACAAAATAGAAGTCTAACATGAAGTTGTTTTTCAAGTAAAAACAAAGTCATAAACTGGAGTAGGAAAGTTCGCTGAGATGACAAGCAGCTACCTCACAATCCTCCACAAGATGCCTCGGAAACGAAAAGAATGACAGGTATCACGAAGATCCAGGCTCGTATCCTACAAAATTTGTAGAAGCAAGGGGTGAGTACCAAACCACGCGGTACCCAACAAGCAAACTTCTAAACATAAGTTAAGTGAACAAAATACGGGCACTTCTTACACCATATCTAAACCTCCACGCTACAGTCTAATAGTTTACAGTCTACCAAACACACAACTCAATAACCACACTCTATCAATTTACACATTTTCAATAACAACTCAATATTCAACATTTACAAGCTTCACAGAGAAACACTCACAAGATCAACAAGACACGTGTTCAAGTTCATCAATAATAAAATGTGTAATGCCATGAGATGCAATGTCAAGTATAGTGATGCATGTCTTCCCTAACGATACACACCCACTGTCTCTCAGTCCGAGACCCATGGGGGACATACCTCTCCATGCATCTGTCGCGGCGCACGACACGACCCTCGATAATAGTAACCTTCGCGGCGCGCGAGACGTCCCTCGAAATGTAATATCTATCGCGGCGCGCGATACGACCCTCGAAATGGTACATCCTCTTACCACAAACATGTCTCAAATACAATGCAAATGACATGCTCAAATGAAAATGAGAAGATAACCATTTTGATAACAAAGCACAATTCACAACAACGAATACAACACCAACAAATAAGCAACAAGTCTCCAAATCATTCTCAACACCACGCAAGGAAATACACGAATTTCATACGCTTAACAAGGGTTTAGAAATCCACTTGCCTCAAATAGTCGAACAATTCACTTCGGAACTTGAATCTTCCCCTTTCTTTGAAGTTCCAATTCAAAGCAATCTATTCAAATAAATGTCCATAATAAGATTTCAAGACGAAAAATATCCACATAACTTTGTGTCTAGTCTAGACTCTAAACTCACTCAAATATATAACCAAGTTCTAATCTCGATATCAATTAATATGTCAACTCCTTTAATTTTCTCCAAATTTCAAGCCTAGGGTTTAGTCTTAAATCCTCCAAATAACATAAGCTTTATTGTATTCGTATAATACATACACCTCATCATTAACTACATATCTCAATATATCAAAACTTAACTATAAGAAAATCAAGAAACTCAACTAAACCCATAACTCATATTATTACTTACGTACTTACGGACCACTGACCACACCCTCAATTTAATTTACATAATTATTTTAGCAATTATTTTATCAAATTATTTGAAAACAATAAACAAGATCCTTATTTTCTTTATCACTTAATTAGCAGATATGCACTTTGTACTTTCAATATCACCCTGCCACCACTATTACTTAATCATTAATGGCCAATCATGATATCAATTACTTCCTCCCCCAAATCATCAAAATAACGCTCCAACAACATTAAATGTACTTTAATTTTCATTACTAAATTTAACTAAATTCTATTACTCTACATTCAATATTTATATGTATAATACCAAGATTAAACGTGAGATCAACCTTATCTGAAGCCAAATCGTGCTCGTGTGTCTATATGATATCGCCTCTTTTTTTTCCCCTTTCGTCAGTTTTTGATAAAAAAAATTATATAAAAAAATCAACTGTTTATTAGAACCCACAAAAATCCACTAACTTATATTTAATACATGTACCTAACGGTATAGGGTCTTAAATAATTGATCACTTTAGCCCACTAACTATCGATTAATTAATTTAAGTTACACTAATATTCAAATTTTCAAAAAAAATGACTTCTAGGTCATCATCACATTATCCACTTCTAAAAAGCATGTTCGTCCTCGAACATTGGGTGAGGAAAATACCTGAAGCTTCAAAAAGCTGGGGGTATCTCGCATGCATGTCAGACTCTGTCTCCCAAGTTGCCTCCCCCACAGATCGGTGCTTCCATTGCACTTTCACTGAAGCAATCTCCTTGGTCCTAAGCTTTCGAACCTGCCTTTCAAAAATAGCTATAGGCTCCTCTTCAAATGTCAAGTCTGGACCCAACTCCACGGAGTCAAGTGAAAGAACATGAGATTCATCCGGAATATACTTCCAAAGCATAGAGACATGGAAAACAGGATGAACTCCCGACAAACTAGGTGGCAAGGCCAATTTATAAGCTACCTCTCCCACTCGGCTCAAAATCTCAAAAGGTCCAATGAACCTAGGGCTAAGCTTGCCCTTCTTTCCAAACCTCATCACACCCTTCATGGGTGATACTCGGAGCCAAACGTGATCACCCTCCATAAACACCAAGGCTCTAACTCTCCGGTCTGCATAACTCTTCTGTCAACTCTGAGCTGTCAATAATCTATACTGAATCATACGGAATTGCTCCATAGCATCTCTAAGCAAGTCTATATCAAAAGAGTCCATCTCCGCCGAATCAAACCAACCAATCGGAGATCTACACCGTCTACCATACAATGCCTCAAATGGGGCCATTTGGATACTAGAGTGATAACTGTTATTATAGGCGAACTCCGCTAAGGGTAAATGTCGATCCCATCTTGCACCAAAATCGATCACACATACTCAAAGCATATCTTCCAATACCTGAATGGTCCACTCAGATTGACCATCTGTCTGAGGGTGAAATGCCGTACTCATATCTAACTGAGTACCCAGACCATGTTGTAATGCCTTCCAGAAGTGAGAAGTAAATAGTGAACCTCGATCTGATATGATAGAAACAGGGACTCCATGTAGTCGCACAATCTCACTGATATATAGTTCGGCTAACTTTTCTGCTGTATACTTTACCCGAACCGGGATGAAGTGGGCTGACTTGGTCAGCCTATCAACAACAACCCAAATAGAGTCATAACCACCCACTGTGGTAGGCAAACCCACAACAAAGTCCATTGTAATCCTCTCCCACTTCCAAGTAGGAATGGGCATCCTCTGAGATACACCCCCGGGCCGCTGGTGCTCACACTTGACCTGCTGGCAAGTCAAACACCTCGAAACAAAGTCTGAAATATCTCTCTTCATCCCACACTACCAGTAATGCTGAATCAGATCATGATACATCTTCCCCGCTCCCGGATGGATGGAATACCAAGAACAATGGGCCTCCTCAAGAATCAATTTAATCAAATCGCCTGTTCTGGGCACACTAATTCTGCCTTCGATCCGCAAGACACCATCAGAATCAAGGACAACCTCCTTAGCTTCCCCTCTCAATACTTTGTCTCGTATGAGACATAATTTTTCATCATCAAACTGGTGTGCATGAATTTTCTCAACTAAAGAAGATCGAGCCTCAATAAAAGCAATCATCCCATCACTCTCCTCTGAGATCTGTAATCAGACAAGACTGTTAGCTAACAATCGAACATCTCTAGCCAATGGTCTCTCCTCAACACTAAGAGATGCAAGACTCCCCATGCTATGAGTCTTCCTACTCAAAGCATCGGCCACAACATTGGCCTTCCCCGGATGATACAGAATGGTCACATCATAGTCCTTCAGCAACTCAAGCCATCTCCGCTGCCTCAAGTTCAAATCTCTCTGACTAAAGATATACTGGAGACTCCGATGATCAGTGAAGATCTCACAATGCACTCCATACAAATAATGACGCCATAACTTAAGTACAAATACCACAGTCGCCAATTCTAAATCATGAGTAGGGTAGTTCTTCTCATGGGATTTCAATTGCCTAGAAGCATAAGCAATCACTTTCCCCTTCTGCATCAACACACCACCCAAACCAACTCCTGAAGCATCACAATACACAGTAAAGTCTACACCCTCCTCAGGTAGAGTCAACACAGGAGCAGAAGTCAACAAGGTTTTGAGCTTTTGAAAGCTCTCCTCACACTCATCAGACCACTGAAAACTCACATCCTGTCTAGTAAATCTAGTTAATGGAGCTGCAATAGTAGAGAAACTCTGAACAAATCGTCGATAATAGCCTCCCATTCCCACAAAACACCTAATCTCAGTAGGTGAAGTAGGTCGCGTCCAGCCTCTAACTGCCTTAATCTTGGCCGGATCTACTCTAATACCCTCCATGGACACCACGTGTCCCAAGAATGTCACAGAAGTAAGCCAGAACTCACACTTTGAGAACTTGGCATACAACTTCTCTTCTCTCAACCTCTGAAGTACAATCCTCAAGTGTCGGACATGGTCCTCCTCAGTCTTAGAGTAAACCAAGATGTCATCGATTAAAACAAACACAAAATAATCAAGGTATGGTCGAAACACCCCATTCATCAACTCCATGAATGCTGCAGGGGAATTAGTCAATCCGAAGGACATCACTAGGAACTCATAATGCCCATACCGAGTCCGAAAAGCTGTCTTAGGGATATCTGATGCCCTAATCTTCAACTGATGATACCCAGACCTCTAATCAATCTTAGAGAACAATGATGCTCCCTGTAACTGATCAAATAAGTCATCAATACGCGGAAGAGGATACTTATTCTTAACTGTTACCTTGTTCGACTGTCTGTAATCAATACACATTCTCATAGTCCCATCCTTCTTCTTCACAAACAATACAGGGGCACCCCAAGGTGATACACTAGGGTGAATAAAACCCTTACTCAATAAATCCTGCAACTGATCCTTCAATTCTTTCAACTCTGCCGAGGCCATACGATATGGAGGTATAGAAATAGGATTAGTGCCCGACTCCCTATCAATAGCAAAATCGATATCCCTATCGGGAGAACACCTGGAAGATCAGAAGGAAATACATTGGGAAACTCCTGAACCACGGGAACAGAGTCCATGGAAGGTGGTTCAACACTAGTATCTCGAATAAACGCTAAGTAAGATAACCATTTTGATAACAAAGCACAATTCACAACAAGGAATACAACACCAACAAATAAGCAACAAGTATCCAAATCATTCTCAACACCACGCAAGGAAATACAGGAATTTCATACGCTTAACAAGGGTTTAGAAATCCACTTGCCTCAAATAGTCGAACAATTCACTTCGAAACTTGACTCTTCCCCTTTCTTTGAAGTTCCAATTCAAAGCAATATATTCAAATAAATGTCCATAATAAGATTTCAAGACGAAAAATATCCACATAACTTTGTGTCTAGTCTAGACTCTAAACTCACTCAAATATATAACCAAGTTCTAATCTCGATGTCAATTAATATGTCAACTCCTTTAATTTTCTCCAAATTTCAAGCCTAGGGTTTAGTCTTAAATCCTCCAAATAACATAAGTTTTATTGTATTCGTATAATACATACACCTCATCATTAACTACATATCTCAATATATCAAAACTTAACTATAAGAAAATCAAGAAACTCAACTAAACCCATAAATCATATTATTACTTACGTACTTACGGACCACTGACCACACCCTCAATTTAATTTACATAATTATTTTAGCAATTATTTTATCAAATTATTTGAAACCAATAAACAAGATCCTTATTTTCTTTATCACTTAATTAGCAGGTATGCACTTTGTACTTTCAATATCATCCTGCCACCACTATTACTTAATCATTAATGGCCAGTCCTGATATCAATTACTTCCTCCCCCAAATCATCAAATGAACGCTCCAACAACATTAAATGCACTTTAATTTTCATTATTAAATTTAACTAAATTCTATTACTCTACATTCAATATTTATATGTATAATACCAAGATGAAACGTGAGATCAACCTTACCTGAAGCCAAATCGTGCTCGTGTTGCTATATGATATCGCCTCTTTTTTTTCCCCTTTCAACAGTTTTTGATAAAAAAAAATTTATATAAAAAAATCAACTGTTTATTAGAACCCACAAAAATCCACTAACTTATATTTAATACATGTACCTAATGGTATAGGGTCTTAAATAATTGATCACTTTAGCCCACTAACTATCGATTAATTAATTTAAGTTACACTAATATTCAAATTTTCAAAAAAAAAACTGACTTCTAGGTCATCACATGAATTATGTACCCTGTATAGTTTCTTATGTTTGTTAGGTAGTATCTTCGTGGAAAAATCCTCTTATATCAAATTTTTTGGTACCGTGTTCTTCAGATTATTTTTTTTTTTTTAAATTCCTTTTCTCTTTCAAATTTTGTATTCGATCATATAGAACATATATTATGAAAACATAAAAGAGGCAAAATACATGAACGAAATATTTGAATTAATATTCCATGCTCGTACAAAGTAAATCTTTTCTTCCGTACTAATGAGTTCATAGTTGAAAAGGTAAGCAAATTATATTGACCCGCTCTACAAATCTGACAAAAGGTACTTTAATATTTTTTTCTTGAGATAAATTATAATAGGTTAATAATCTATTTTTTTTTGAATTACGAATCAAAAAAGGATTCATCATTAGGCTTTGCTTAAAACAAATATAAATAGCTTGAGTATATATTCACACAAAACTATGAAATGAATATACTAAACATTGAACATTGTTATATGTGTATAATAAGTCAGAATCTTAAAATAAGCACTAGGAAAGAATTGGTTTATAAGGAGACAAAAAAGAGAACAAATTTTTTTGTGACAAAACGAAACAAATATATGTTTCTATACCCTTGGTCTATTTAAATAAATACAACTGAGTGACAAATAAAGAAATAATAGAAAAATAAAAAAAATAGGACAAATGTGTTGACAATCTTATTACTAGTCATTCAAAATTTATTAAAATAAAAAAAAAGAATTTCAAGTCTGACTTAACATATTTAACAAAATTAGTGACGATATACTAATTGATCAATAAATGTATAGATGAACACATGATAAAGAAGGAATAAATTTATTACCTGTCAAAATGAAATTAAGCTAGAATCAGATCACCATCATATAATTCAAGTCAGACATTGTGGAGAACAACAAATGATTTAATATAATAAAAAAACCAATATTCACTTAATTGCAAATAACAACAGTAACAACAACAAAAAAGTGAACTTTTTTATAAATAAAGAGAAATAAAATTGTATTTATCATAATTAAAAATATTATTATATTTTTAAAATGTGTCAATATTTTTTGCAAAGCATATTCAAACTATATCACATCTTTATTCTATTGTAGTAGTACGCCGCATTACCTCGTTTATTCATTTTACGCAATTTTGCTGAAAACATAGATGACTGAAGAATTTTCGTTATATACACTTATATATTATGGAGGAAACACTTATAAGTGTACATGGAGGAAACTCTTTCATAATCTATGTTTTCAGCAAATGACGTAGCAATAGAGGAGATAATGCGACGTACTACCATAATAGAATAAAGATGTGTTATAGTTGAATATGTTTTGCAAAAACTATTAGACACATTTTAAAAATATAATAATATTATTAATTATGATTAATACAATTCTATTTCTATTTAATCATAGAAAAGTTACTTTTATTTATTTATTACTAAGACATTCGACAGTTGTTTTAGGTGTCTAACAAGGCAAGAACCTCAGATATAATAAAATAAAAAATAGTTCGAACTAATGAACTATGTGTATTTCATAAAATATTTGTTTGTATATATTTCATTTTTATATGATTTATTCGATAATCGTATTGAAAATGAACTAATTCAAGATTTTGTATTTGTAACGACCTGTTTAGCCATTTTGAGCAGCAGATTTTATTTCTTGAAAAACAGGCTGAGGCGACGGACCCAACGACGGACCATCATGGGCACGACGGACCGTCGCAGGGTCTTGTTTCAAAACACTTAGAAAAACTGAAAATTGGGTACTGAAAATCGACTCTCTGAACTTCGTAACGAAATGGCAGGACGGACCGTCACAGGTGTGACGGACCGTCACAGGTGTGACGGACCGTCACAGATCCTTGGTGGAAATTTGGGTCTCTTAACTTTGCGACAACCTGCAAGACGGACCGTCGCAGGCACGATGGCCCGTCACAGGTTGCGCAATCCCAGTCCAAGTCGAATTTCTTTATACGTTTAAAGGGACGTTTTTAACTATTACTGCTTTAATTATAAGGTTAGTGGGTTAATTTTAATAAATCTAATTACTTGGGGGTTAAAAGAGGTAACCTTCAGTTAATTAGTGGGTTATTATTTCCATCTTTTACACTTGATTATATGTTAATTAGGGTAAAAGAAAGAGGGTTTGAATAAGAAAAATAGAAAGAACAAAGAGAAAATAGAAAAAGAAAGAGAACGAGTAGAGAGAGAGAGAAACGAAGAGGATAGCAAGGATTTTTAGAAGATAGCTTGTTGATCGCAATTCTTCGGTGGAGGTAGGTTATGGTTTTCATGATTTCATAGTAAACTCTTAATAGAGAATGATATATTTTGGTAGTATTGTAAACCCTGCTATGTGCTTAATTGTATGCATGCATGAACGTGATTATATAATTGTGATTATATTAAGCATGATGAAGTTATTGAATCCCAAATCTCGATAAAAACCTAATCTCTTTTTAATGATGATGCCTTGGTAAGGGAGAAGGCTTGATGAACTAATGTAATGAGATTGATGATACCTTGGCAAGAAAAAAGGCTTGATGAATTGATGGAAGGAGATTAGGGGATCGGGTGTCACGAACCGACACGCATATTTAGGGGATCGGGTGTCACGAACCGACACATAGATTTAGGGGATCGGGTGTCACGAACCGACACGTAGTATTAGGGGATCGGGTGTCACGAACCGACACGTAGTATTAGGGGATCGGGTGTCACAAACCGACACGTAGTATTAGGGGATCGGGTGTCACGAACCCACACGTAGTATTAGGGGATCGGGTGTCACGAACCGACACGTAGATTTAGGGGATCGGGTGTCACGAACCGACACATAGATTTAGGGGATCGGAGTGTCACGTACCGACACAAGAGGATTAATGAATATTGAGGGAGCGGAGTGTCACGTACCAACACAAGACAAATAAAGATAATGAATCTTGAAAGATGTTAATATATTCAATCTAATGAACATGATTCCCAAATGAGTATGGTATCGAGGCTTGAGTACTCATGTGTGAACTTGACGGTAATTGTTAATGATATATTATTTGTTGTTGCTACATGTTGAGTATCATAGTTGATTTTATGATATTACTCGGTATATATTGATTTCTATTTTAAGTTGGCCGATGATATCTACTCAGTACCCGTGTTTTGTACTGACCCCTACTTTTATGTTCTCTTCTTTTTTATTTGTGGAGTGCAGCAAACGTGCCATCGTCTTCAACTCAACAATAATTCAAGCCAGTCTTACTACATCGGAAATTCAGGGTGAGCTAATGCTTCTAGCTTGGACTTGATCTTCTTCTCCAAGTCTTGATGCCTTGAACTTCCGGCATGGACTAGCTTCTTATGTATTTTTAGCTTTTAGAATACTTAGTTTAGTCATTTGATCGTAGATGTTCTTGTGATGATGACCTCCAGATTTTGGGGAATAATAGATGTTGAATTTTAGAAGTTAATGAATTGGTCTTTATTTAATGAGTTTAAGTCCTCCGCATTACTTTCTATTTATATTATATTGAAATGTTGAGGTTAGATTGGTTGGTTCGCTCACATAGGAGGGTAAGTGTGGGTGCTAGTCGCAACCCGGTTTGGGTCGTGACAAACTTGGTATCAGAGCATTAGGTTCGTTGGTCTCATCACACAAGAACGAGTCTAGTAGAGTCTTAAGGAACGGTAGGGGGACGCCTTTACTTTTCCTTGAGAGGCTATAAGACTTTAGGAAAATTCCATTCTTTCTTTCTTCTTTCGTGCTATTACTTGGGTCCAATTGGTATCTAGGTGATACAAATTGGTATCTGACCATCTTCACTCTATTTCGCAGATGGTTAGAACTAGAGCAATGAATACGCCAACACCAACACCATCACCAGCGGAACAGGGTGCGTCTGAGCCAGCCACTAGGGCTATGGCTCGAGGAAGAGCAACGGCAAAAGGTCGTGGTAGGGGTCGTGGGAGGACGTCCTCTAGAGGGAGAGGACGAGCACCTAGCCGATTTGATGCTAGGGCGGTGACTCCTCCACCGACTGAGGAAGTAATAAGAGAAGGGGAGGACGGGGAAAATGAACGAGTGCAAAATGAGGAATTGTCACCCCAACCTACCCCAGAGATGATCAATCAGGTTCTCGCTTATCTTAGTGGGTTGTCTGATCAGGGTCAGGCACCTCCAGTGTTTTCTGCACCAACACCTCGGGTTTCAGAGGTACAACATGCAGCCACTATGGCTCCTCGTATGGATGCCTCATTAGATATAGGCATGTTTCCACGTCTGACTACTGGGCCTATAATGACAAATGATCAGCATGAACTTTTCAGTAAGTTCTTGAAATTGAAACCTCCAATCTTCAAGGGTACTGAATCTGAGGATGCTTACGATTTTCTGGTTGACTGTCATGAGCTACTACACAAGATGGGTATTGTAGAACGGTTTGGTGTTGAGTTCGTTAGATATTAGTTTCAAGGGAACGCCAAAATGTGGTGGCGGTCACATGCTAAGTGTCAACCAACAGAGGCACCACCTATGACTTGGGCGTCATTCTCTAGCTTGTTTATGGAGAAGTATATCCCTCGGACATTGAGGGATAGGAAAAGGGATGAGTTCTTGAGCCTAGAGCAAGGCAGGATGTCGGTCAATGCATATGAGGCTATGTTTCGTGCACTATCCAGATATGCCACCCAACTATTTTTCAGTACACAAGAGCGGATTCGCCTTTTGTGAAGGGGTTGAGATCAGAGTTGCGGATTTCAGCCTTACAGGTAGCGGCTACGGCAAAATCCTTCCAAGAGGTGGTATACTTCGTGATAGAGGTGGAAAAGTGAAGCCAGATGACTTCACCACGACATCAACATCAAAAAGGTTTCGAAAGGGAGGTGAGTTTAATGGTTCTTACTCTAGAGGACAAGGTTCCGGAGGTTACTCAGTTCGACCCATTCAGTCTTCACTACAGACTGTTGTTGGGGGTCCACCTCAGACCAGTCAAGACTTCTCTGAGAGGCCTATGCTTGACTCCAGAGAGTGTTATGGGTGTGGGGAGACTGGGCATATTAGGAGAAATTGTCCAAAACAGAGTTATAGACCCCCAATGGCTAGAGGTAGAGGTGGTCATGGTAGAGGCCGTTATTCTGGAAGAAGTGGTGGTCGAGGTAATGGTGGTCACCAAAACGGCCGAGGTGATGGGCAAACTGGAGCCACTACATCACAACATAGTAGGGGCAACGGACAGGCGAACAATAGGGCCCATTGTTACGCTTTCCCTGGGTGGTCTGAAGCGGAGGCATCTGATGCTGTCATCACAGGTAATCTTCTTGTTTGTGATTGCATGGCTTCTGTATTGTTTGATACTGGATCCACATTTTCTTATGTATCTTTCTCATTTGCTAATGGTCTAAATTTACATTGTGAATTAGTTGATATGCCTATTCATGTTTCTACTCTGGTGGGTGAGTCTGTGGTAGTTGAAAAGGTGTATAGGTCTTGTTTGGTGAACTTTGTGGGGAGCAACACTTATGTAGATTTGGTTATCTTAGAAATGGATGATTTTGATGTAATTCTAGGTATGACTTGGCTTTCCCCGCAATTTGCGATTTTGGATTGTAATGCTAAAACGGTGACGTTAGCCAAGCCTGGGACAGATCCGTTAGTTTGGGAGGGTGACTACACTTCCAATCCGGTGCGTATCATCTCCCTTCTTTGTTCTAAGAAAATGGTTAGTAAAGGGTGTTTAGCTTTCTTGGCACATCTCAAGGATGACACTACCCAAGTACCTTCGATTAAGTCGGTTTCGGTGGTCCGTGAGTTTCTGGATGTGTTCCCTGCAGATCTTCCTGGTATGCCACCAGATAGGGATATTGACTTCTGTATTGATCTTGAACCGGGTACTCGCCCCATTTCTATACCCCCTTATAGAATGGCTCCCGCGGAGTTAAGAGAGTTAAAAGCCCAACTTCAAGAGTTGTTGAGCAAAGGCTTCATTAGACCAAGTGCATCTCCTTGGGGTGCTCCTGTTTTGTTTGTAAAGAAGAAGGACGGGAGTTTTCGAATGTGTATAGACTACAGACAACTAAACAAGGTAACCATGAAGAACAAGTATCCTCTTCCTCGCATTGATTACTTGTTCGATTAGTTACAAGGTGCTTGTGTCTTCTCTAAAATTAACTTGAGATCCGGTTATCATCAATTGAAAATACGGGCAACGGATGTGCCAAAGACTGCTTTTCGAACGAGTTATGGGCATTACGAATTTGTAGTGATGTCTTTTGGTCTTATGAATGCCCCTACTGCGTTCATGAGCTTGATGAACGGGATTTTTAAGCCATATTTGAACCTCTTCGTGATCGTATTTATTGATGATATACTGATATACTCAAAGAGCAAGAAGGAACATGAGGAGCATTTGAGAATGGTGTTAGAGTTATTGAGGAAGAAGAAGCTTTATGCCAAATTCTCCAAGTGTGAGTTTTGGCTAGATTCAGTGTCCTTCTTGGGACACGTGGTCTCTAAGGAGGGAGTGATGGTGGATCCATCTAAGATTGAGACAGTAAAGAATTGGGTAAGACCTACTAATGTGTCAGAAATACGGAGCTTTGTGGGGTTGGCTAGCTACTACCGCCGATTTGTCAAGGGATTCTCTGCTATTGCTTCCAAACTGACGAACTTGACTAAGCAAAATGTTCCATTTGTATGGTCGGATGAGTGTAAAGAAAGCTTTCAGAAGCTCAAGAATTTGTTGACTACCACACCCATTCTCACCTTGCCAGTGGAAGGTAAGAATTTCATTGTCTATTGTGATGCATCCTATTCGGGTTTGGGTGCAGTGCTAATGCAAGAGAAGAATGTGATTGCTTATGCTTCAATACAATTAAAAGTGCATGAACGTAACTATCCAACTCATGATTTGGAATTGGCCGCGGTAGTGTTTGCATTAAAGCAATGGAGACACTATTTATATGGGGTTAAGTGTGAGATCTATACGGATCATCGTAGCCTACAGTATGTCATTACTCAGAAAGATTTGAACTTGAGACAGAGGAGATGGATGAAACTACTGAAGGACTACGACATCACTATTTTGTATCATCCGGGGAAGGTGAATCTTGTAGCGGATGCTTTAAGTAGAAAGGCGGGAAGCATGGGAAGTCTAGCTCACTTGCAAGCTTCTAGACGCCCATTGGCTAGAGAAGTTCAGATTCTGGCTAACGACCTTATGAGATTAGAAGTAAATGAGAAGGGAAGATTTTTAGCTTGTGTGGAGGCAAGATCTTCCTTCCTTGACAAGATTAAGGGAAAGTAGTTTAATGATGAAAAATTGATCCGGATCCGAGATAAAGTGTTGCGAGGAGAGGCTAAGGAAGCACAAATCGATGAGGAAGGTTTTTGAGGATTAAGGGAAGGGTATGTGTACCCCGCGTCGATGATTTGATCAACACCATTCTGATAGAGGCTTATAGTTCAAGGTATTCAATACATCCGGGTGCAACCAAGATGTACAATGACCTAAAGCAACACTTTTGGTGGAGTAGAATGAAGCGTGATATTATAGATTTTATTGCCAAATGTCCAAACTGTCAACAAGTTAAGTATGAACACCAAATACCCGGTGGGACACTTCAGAGGATGCCCATTTCGGAATGGAAATGGGAGAGAATCGCAATGGACTTCGTGGTTGGTCTTCCAAAGACGATGGGTAAGTACGACTCTATTTGGGTGATTGTTGATAGGTTAACTAAGTCTGCTCATTTTATTCCGGTTAAGGTGACTTACAATGCCGAGAAGTTAGCCAAGATCTATATCTCAGAAATCGTTCGGTTGCATGGGGTCCCACTATCCATCATATCAGATAGAGGTACGCAGTTTACTTCTTTGTTTTTGAAAACATTGCATGCGGAATTGGGTACTAGGTTGGACCTTAGTACTGCGTTCCATCCTCAGACCGATGGTCAGTCTGAGCGAACAATTCAAGTGTTGGAGGATATGCTTCGTGCGTGCGTGATAGAATTTGGTGGCCATTGGGATAGCTTCTTACCCTTAGCGGAATTTTCATACAATAATAGCTATCACTCGAGCATTGATATGGCTCCATTTGAAGCATTGTATGGTAGGAGATGTAGGTCCCCCATTGGTTTGTTTGATGCGTTCGACGTTAGACCTTGGGATACTAATCTTCTGAGAAATTCGATGGAGAAGGTGAAATCTATTCAAGAAAAGCTTCTAGCGGCTCAAAGTAGACAGAAGGAGTATGCAGATCGGAAGGTTAGAGACTTGGAGTTTATGGAGGGTGAGCAAGTCTTGCTGAAGGTTTCGCCCATGAAAGGGGTGATGCGGTTTGGTAAAAGGGGTAAGCTAAGTCCAAGGTACATTGGTCCCTTTGAAGTACTTAAGCGAGTAGGGGAGGTGGCTTATGAGTTAGCCTTGCCTCCAGGGCTGTCCGGAGTGCATCCGGTATTCCATGTGTCGATGTTGAAAAGATACCATGGGGATGGAAATTACATTATCCGTTGGGATTAAGTTTTGCTTGATGAGAACTTGTCTTATGAGGAGGAACCTGTTGCCATTCTAGATAGAGAAATTCGCAAGTTGAGATCAAGGGAGATTGCATCCATCAAAGTTCAATGGAAGAATCGACCCGTTGAAGATGCCACTTGGGAGAAGGAGGCGGATATGCGAGAAAAATACCCACATCTGTTTACAGATTCAGGTATTCCTTTTCGCCCTTGTTTTCCTTCTTGTGATCGTTCGGGGATGAACGATGGGTAAATTTGTATCTATTGTAACGACCTGTTTAGTTGTTTTCAGTAGCAGATTTTATTTCTGGAAAAACAGGCTGAGGCGACGGACCCAACGACGAACCATCATGGGCACGACGGACCGTCGCAGGGTCTCGTTTCAAAACACTTAGAAAAACTGAAAATTGGGTACTGAAAATCGACTCTTTGAACTTCGTAACGAAATGGCAGGATGGACCGTCAAAGGTGTGACGGACCGTCACAGACCCTTGGTGGAAATTTGGGTCTCTAAACTTTGCGACGACCTGCAGGACGGACCGTCGCAGGCACGACGGCCCGTCACAGGTTGCACAATCCCAGTCCGAGTCGGATTTCTTTATACGTTTTAAGGGACGTTTTTGACTATTCCTGCTTTAATTATAAGGTTAGTGGGTTAATGTTAATAAGTTTAATTACTTGGGGGTTAAAAGAGGTAACCTTAAGTTAATTAGTGGGTTATTATTGCAATCTTTTACACTTGATTATATGTTAATTAGGGTAAAAGAAAGAGGGTTTGAATAAGAAAAATAGAAAGAACAAAGAGAAAACAGAAAAAGAAAGAGAACGAGTAGAGAGAGAAACGAAGAGGATAGCAAGGATTTTGAGAAGATAGCTTGTTGATCGCAATTCTTCGGTGGAGGTAGGTTATGGTTTTCATGCTTTCATGGTAAACTCTTAATAGAGAATGATATGTATTGGTAGTATTGTAAACCCTGCTATGTGCTTAATTGTATGCATGCATGAACGTGATTATATAATTGTGATTATATTAAGCATGATGAAGTTATTGAATCCCAAATCTCGATAAAAACCTAATCTCTTTTCAATGATGATGTCTTGGTAAGGGAGAAGGCTTGATGAACTAAAGTAATGAGATTGATGATGCCTTGGTAAGAAAGAAGGCTTGATGAATTGATGGAAGGAGATTAGGGGATCGGGTGTCACGAACCGACACGTATATTTAGGAGATCGGGTGTCACGAACCGACACATAGATTTAGGGGATCGGGTGTCACGAACCGACACGTAGTATTAGGGGATCGGGTGTCACGAACCGACACGTAGTATTAGGGGATCGGGTGTCACGAACCGACACATAGTATTAGGGGATCGGGTGTCACGAACCCACACGTAGTATTAGGGGATCGGGTGTCACGAACCGACACGTAGATTTAGGGGATCGGGTGTCACGAACCGACACATAGATTTAGGGGATCGGGTGTCACGAACCGACACATAGATTTAGGTGATCGGAGTGTCACGTACCGACACAAGAGGATTAATGAATATTGAGGGAGAGGAGTGTCACGTACCGACACAAGAGAAATAAAGATAATGAATCTTGAAAGATGTTAATATATTCAATCTAATGAACATGATTCCCAAATGAGTATGGTATCGAGGCTTGAGTCCTCATGTGTGAACTTGACGGTAATTGTTAATGATATAGTATTTGTTGTTGCTACATGTTGAGTATCATAGTTGATTTTATGATATTACTCGATATATATTGATTTCTATTTTGAGTTGGCCGATGATATCTACTCAGTACCCGTGTTTTGTACTGACCCCTACTTTTATGTTCTCTTCTTGTTTATTTGTGGAGTGCAGCAAACGTGCCATCGTCTTCAACTCAATAGTAATTCAAGCCAGTCTTACTACATCGGAAATTCAGGGTGAGCTAATGCTTCTAGCTTGGACTGGATCTTCTTCTCCAAGTCTTGATGCCTTGAACTTCCGGCATGGACTAGCTTCTTATGTATTTTTAGCTTTTAGAATACTCTTAGTTTAGTCATTTGATCGTAGATGTTCTTGTGATGATGACTTCCAGATTATGGGGAATAATAGATGTTGAATTTTAGAAGTTAATGAATTGGTCTTTATTTAATGAGTTTAAGTCTTACACATTACTTTCTGTTGATATTATATTGAAATGTTGAGGTTAGATTGGTTGGTTCGCTCACATAGGAGGGTAAGTGTAGGTGCCAGTCGCAACCCGGTTTGGGTCGTGACAGTATTTGAGGGAAGGACTCAATGAGTTATTCGTTTGTATTTATCTGATGTATTTAACATTCATAATAGAGTCCTACTAATTCATATTTTTCACAAATCAGCACATTCGAGGGAAGCACTCTATGAAGTATATTGATTGTTTGTCTGATTTGTTCAACATTTAAATTGGAGTTCAATTGATTCAGATTTTGCTACCGAGCTTCACAATCAAAGGGAACACTGTATGACGTATTTTATTTAATTTTTTACCTGTTGTATTCAATTTTATATTAGGCTCCATATAATTTAAAATTTTCAACCGAATAAAGCATTCAAGGATTGTTTGTATTTTATTTGTTTTTCATATACTATGTTTGATATTTTTATTGAAGCCTAATTAATTTAGATTGTACCGGCTAGCAAAACATTGTAGGAAGGAATCTATGAGATACTCCATCTGTCCAATTTTATATGGTATCTTTTAGATTTTGAGATTTAAACAAATCTAATTGTGACTTTAAATTTTTCATATATCTTTTAAACATTTTGAATTATTGATTGTTGTGACTGATAATACATTCTACATAGTTTACAAATATATATATCTTATATCAAAAAAATTGAAGATTTCATACACAAATTTTTGATCAAACTTAAACAGTTTAACTCTAAAAAAACAAAAAGTGTTACATAAATTGAAACAAATCAATTATTTGTTTTGGTATATACCTTAACGAAATTAAAAACCATATACGTATATTGAAACACACGGAATATTTTATTTTCTATATACCTAAATGAAATTAAAAACCATATCCATATATATCCTTTCCCTGCCAAAGATATTAAAATAGCTTAAACCAGAACTCCAGAAGGGGATAACAACGACAATTCATCAAGTTCTTGTCATGGAACCCAAATCAATACTTGTAGCCTTTTATCTTCTGGCTTCGCAATGTTCGAATGAGCAACTCTGTAGCAGCAGTAGCTGTTGAACAAGTAAGAGTATTAAAGAATTGATCTTATAATGCTTCAGTGGAAAAGGTAAAATCTTGATGATAAAGTTTCAATATGTTTGGATTTCTTTGAACTATATTGTGAATTGGAAGTTCGAGGTGGTAATTTTTCATTCAAATATGTGATGTGGATGCACCAAAATGGAAGAAATTGAGATCTGAAGAACTGGGAATAAGTACCTCAATGATTGTGAAACCTACAAGATTGGTTTTGAAAGGGGTAAACAAAAAGGGTATGAGTTCAAGATGATAATTTGATTATTTAATGTTCTCTTTTGGGTTTTTATTGTGTTCTTGTTGGTGTACAACTTATTCAGTGTTACAAGGTAGAAAAAAAGAGGTTTTTTAATGTTCTACTTGCATGGAAGAGGGAATAGGGGTGGGGGGAAATAAAAAATTCACTTAGTCAGCTATCAGGGTCAGATAACCAAAGTGGTGCATAGATCAGTTCCCTTCGGTTTCAACATTTTCCTTAAGAGCATTGAAGTGATTTTCTTGTTACACCATTAACTGAACTTTTAACCTGTGTGATATGCAAATCAGATTTGTACCTTACACCTCCTCAACTTCGATACCTACACTCATATGGTTTTCTTTTCTCTTTTCTTTTCAATTGTATCACTCAAGTGTTTACAAAGCTTTATGAAAGACAAAAGAAACTTGTTTGCTAAGCTTAAGTGAAGTTGCGTGCTTCACGCTATACATCTGGATCGATATATATAGATGATGGCCTCTGCTTATTGTAAGGAAAACCCCAAGGGATTTTATCTCAATCAACGATTAATTTAGGGAGTTCTTGATTGATGTTATTTAGTTGATCTGTAGTAAATAGCTTCTTATGCTTTCCTTGTGCTAATTTGGTCTTGTCTTTGTGTAATCAACAGACTTCTTCTCTTGTGGCTTCATTTATGGCTCTTCTTTTTTCATTACTTCTTTTGCTTTCCTTGTGTTGATTTGATCTTGTCCTTGTGTGATCAACAGTCTTCTTATCTTTTGGCTATTCCTGTATCTTGATGATTTGATTTGATTGTGATTTCTGCCAAGAGTGTGAGACTCTTCCTTCTTTCCTTTTATGTGCTGATTAACCATATATTCTATAATATATTTCTCTGTCTTTTGTACCTTAGAGTTGAGGCTTTCCTTTTCAATGCTTCTCTGTATTTTAAGCAAATATTATTTTCCTTCTTGAAGTCGTTTTCGCTGATGATTTCCCTTTGTTGGTTTGTGACTTAAGAAAATTGAGATCAACTAGTTATGAGTCCAAATCATTCACGCAGGAGATCCTGACCCGATTTTTTCTGATCCTTCGAGAAAAAGATTCATTCTCTTCATAAAAAATAGGGGTGGTGGGAATGGGGTTTGTGTGTGCGAGTGGCGTGTGTTGGAGGGTAGGGAGGAGACAATTTGATGTGCAATATAACTTGTTTTCCATAATTTCATCAAGGAAATCATTTTCCTCATTTTTAAGGAATTTGTTTTCCTAACAAATTAGGCTGAGCTGGAACTAATGTCGAATTCATAGTCATCCCCAAGAAAAGAAGTTTCAAGCATCTTAAAAAGATGTTTCAAATAGCTTGGATCTATAATCTAATTAGATGGTGGATTTGATGATGATGTCACATACCATATTGGTGCGGTATGGATGAAATGAAGGCTCATATTCGAAGTCTTGTATGATAAGAAGGTAACCCCAAAACTTAAAAGGTAAGTTCTATAGAATGGTGGTTAGACCAACTATGTTGTAAGTAGGTATTGACCATCTAAGAATTCCTATGTTTAGCAGATGCAAGTTGTGGAAATAAGGATGTTGAGATGGTTCAAACGCGTGAAGAGAAAACTTACAGAGGACGTTCTGAGGTGTGAGATCTTGACAATGGTGGGTTTTACGAGAGGTAGAGGTTGGTTGAAGAAGTAATGTAAAGAGGTAATTAGATAGGACAATGGCACATCTTCAGCTTGCTAAGGACATGTGATTAGATAAGGGGATTTAGAGGTCAGAGACTAGGGTAGATGTGTAGTTGGTAATTCCACGGTATGTCACTTTCCGGTGAGATATTCATGCCTGTTTGTTTGGAGAATGTATGTGCTTTTTCTGTCATACCAGTTGTATTAACATTATTCACATAGTTTTTTGTTCAGTTTTTTTACTATCTTTTGTTCTTTGTAATTTGGTTACAAAACTATTTAGTTGTTGTTAATGTTCCTTTACTTCTGAACATTATGTATTGTCTGCCACACAGTCTTCCATGGCTTTTTCACTTTCATATTTTTTTTCCCTTACTGCTTTGAATTGATTTTCTTGAGAGGGTCAATCAGAAACAACTTCTCTACCTCTACTAGGAAGGAATAAGGTTTTTGTACACTATCCTCTCCTTACTCCACACATGGAACTTCATTAGGTTTGTTGTTATTGTTATTGTATACCTAATGAAAATGTTTCTCAAAACTTTGGACCAACCAAACATCGAAAAATTGAAAAATAAATTGTGGAAAATGTTCTCCTTTATATGATTTCAAAAATAAATGTATTCCTTTGTACTAAACAAATCCTTAGTCTTGATCTTTGGAACAGGATGATTCCTATTTCTCCTCCTTGTGGCCTCACCTTTCCTTTTTTTTAAATTTTGAACAGCTAACCTTGTCATGGGTTGTGTTATACATCTTATACTGAAAAGAACTCCAAGAGATTTTGATATATTAACATCAGCGGAACTTAAACAGGTTAGCTGCACTGCACTTTTTTATTGTTAAATGTAACTAGCAACAAGAAAGTGTGGTGAGGTAATTACAGAGAAAGTATTACTGCATGATGTACATGAATCATACTGTTTTTTTTTCTTTTGTCTTCTGAAGATTCTCTTACCTTTTATAGAAAGGATGGGAATGAGAAGGGGAAAAACTGTCAATTTGGGGTACCTCCTGCATGCAGTGAAGCCGATTTCATTCGCTGGAAAAATCACTACATGAGTAGTTTTTTTTTGTTCTTTTGGAATTGTATTTTAATTTCATCAACATTAAAATAGTTTTTATATGTTGTAACAAAACTATGTGCATTATAAAGTTTTGGCTGATAGATTAATCACCAAATTCTATTACTTACCTAATACATAAGGGTGTGGAGTCAAACCTTCCCCCCCCCCCCCCCCACACCAATCAATAGCAAAATATATATAACCTATGATGATCATTTTCTTGTCAAAATATCAACTAATTTTATTTGTTTAACTAAATATGGAAGAATTTCCAATATGATAAAATCGGAGCTTTGATTAAATAAATAAAATGTAACATCCAATAAATAAAATCCATGATAGCTTTAGAAAAACAAATCAAGTGGAAGATGCTCTAGCATAGGAAGACGCTAAGATGGATCAATTCAACCTAGAATGAAAAGTAGAACTTCCAATAAGGACGGGCCTCAAAAAACAATGGGGCTAAATGTTGCAAAAAAATATGTATGAGTATTGCAATATTGTTTGTAGTTGTTGTAAATGAGATAGATGAAATATCATTTCCATGAAATTATGACTTAAATGTATGATCTTTATGATGTTCTTGTGTTTGTGATTGTGGTATGTGAATGCGATCGGATTGCCATGTTTCGGCATAAGTAACTTGAAGCGGATTGTCACATTCTAACATAACTAACTTGGATCAGATTGTCACGTTCCAACATAATATTTGATCGGATTGTCATGTTCCGGCATACTAATAGTTTGTGTTTGAATTCTTCGAGAGGACCAATGTGATGATATGTTAGTTATTCATTGTTGTATACTTGTTGACAATATGGAATATGCTTGATATACATGTGTAAAATATATTTTTTTATTAGTGGTATAAGTTGCACTAAGCGGACAGTTGAATTGGCATTGGTTGTACTGGGTATTTTCTACGTGTTATAGAATGGTTAACTATGATTAAGTATGTGGGAAGAGGGTTAGTTATAGGGTGCTAATGTATATTGGAGGTGATTCCAAGAGAAAGGAATATGGAGAAGCGAGTGGTTTATTTGATGATCTCAGTAGTGGGTTTCTTATCTTACGCAGTGGTCGTCGGATGAACCGATGATGCCAATCAATATGTCTGTTTGTACTGATACTATTCTTGTTATATCTTTTGACATAGTCTTGATGCAGGATTGGTAATGTTCCATTAGGCGTAGACGAAGAAATTCTTCCAGCAGCTTCTATTCTTTTTTTCGCATTATGGGAGTTGTGTGTTTTATTTAAATTATCCAGTTTTACTATTCTTAGTAGCTCTTATACCTTTTAGACTAGATACATGGGAGTCGTTTAAAATATTTTACAGAATTTAAATTAATAATGTGTTCACGGTCTATTTATAAAAAAAATAGAGTTATAATTGTTTTTGTTTGTCAAATATTTTATGATGGTTCTCCTATTTAGATATGGGTGCCCGCACAGTCCGGTAGGTTAGATCATGATACTTGACCCAATTCATCTCAACAAAAATGAACTTTGGATGGGATAATGACCACCCAAATTACTCCATCTATTCTTCTAAGAAGGATGTTAGTTTAAAACCTTGATATACGCGCGAGGAGACCTCCACGCTAATGTGCGTTGGATGATACATATTTTAAGGTCAAATTTAGAGTGAGATAGATGTTGGTAAGAATATTGGACTAAACATGTAATTCAGATATTCATTTATTGATTCAACCTAGTTGACCATGATTAGCCCATGTCGACCCAATCCATCTCAAAACAAGTAAGCTTTGGGTGAGTTAATGATTCAACCAATTATTAACTCAATCATATTGAATAATTTATATCTCGATAGTTTTGGATACTTCTGAAGGAAGTAGAACTGATACACTCCCTTCTAGTATTGTATATGTTCATTTATACTTTGTAGTTTTAGGGAAATCAAATCAGTTCTTGCTATTAAATTGAAATCATGCTTTGGACAACTCAATGACTAATGAGTGTGTAGAATTTCCCCAATCCATTCAATGAAATTTTTTTTCCTTTATTAATTGTCAATAGCTTGGTTCTAGGGGTTGAAATCTCTCTTTTTGAAAGGGTTAAACATTGTGAAATTTGGCATTTCAGCTACGTAACTTTGTATTGAATCAATGAATTACGGGAAAACGAGTAATAAACAAGTAAAATTGATATTGATGGAAATAGCTGTCATGAAGAACTCTATTTTAGCAATTTGGACTGCTACTTTATCCATTAACATTTTAGTAAATTTATTGTTAAGGTTGGTTTAAATTTTTTTTCTTGATCTTTTTAGCAAGATTGTAACTTAAATAACTTTTAATTATTATCCTTATATTCCATTGTGCTAATCTAGAAATTCTTCCTTTTTTTCTCTACTATTCTTTTTCCTCAATTAATTGAAAGTTTTTGTTTCTCGAGTTATCCTATATGTTGTCCGCATATTTGTGAGGTATCATGTAACCTTATTTCTTTGAACTTACACATATTCTATTGTTAAAAAGTTATTGTGAAATCACACTGGTCATACAAAATAGTAAGTTCTTTGAATTTATTCCATCTCCATTGAATACTCACCCATCTTTCATTGCATATATATTTTCTTACTTAAATAATGTTACCTATAGAAAGTAAGATACGTCAATATTGAAGATGAACGTGTAGTTAAGGTAAGAATTATATATATACCCTTTAGTTAACGATGAAAGAAAATGTGGACCACTTTTCTACAGATGATAATATTGTGCCCCCCCCCCCATGATTTGATGCGCGTAATTTCTTTTCGTAGCTACAAAAAAAAGTTTGGAGGCATAATTGATAAGTAGGAGACCTCGCATTAATCTATTATCCTCATGATACGTTTAAGCCCATGACATAAGTACTTGAACATCGTAAGGATTTCAATTTCATCAGACTCCTCTACTATGGAAGTTTAATGGTTAGGGAGATCGTCAATTTTTAAGATTTTCTTGATTATTGTGTACAAAATTTAGATATCTAAAGAGTAAATCGTCATTAGTCATTGTGCATGAGAGTTCATTCTGAGAATAAAAAAATTTGATTTCAAATTGTTCTCAAATTTTTAGAGAAAAATCTTATGAGCTACTTCATCTTCGGTGATCACGAAATGTCCCATACAATCAATATCTAAAATAGATGAATTTTTTATTGACTATATTCCAATACATTTCAAACGTAAGTAGTTATGAAAGGGGGATGAAGGTAATTTCTATATGAGGAACTCACAAAAATCTTTGCAATTTTATTGTTTAACTGTTTTTTAAAATATTGTCTTATTGACATTTCTTTACCATTTTGAATACTTTCTAAATTACCCCGAAGAATAAAAAGAATTTTTTGGGCCATTTTTTTGGTAACCAAAAACAAAATAAAGTTGGCCCAAGCTCGAAACAAAACAATCAAACAACCTAACTTTAATTTGATTAGGGTAAATTCCACTTTCATTAAACCTAGCTAAAAATGTTAACTTCACCTTCCTCTTGAGTTCACTTTCCTCTCTTCTCGCATTATTGCCTCCTTTCTCTCGACTGGATGTTACTTTACTCCTTCTCTTGTGGGTTGTACCAACATATGATCTCAACATTCGACGTTCTCATCTTCCTTCTTCTCATAAAAAATGTGTCACTCAATCAAGGTAATGTAATTTATATCTTCTTCCTTCTTTTCTTCATCACTTTTCTAAATCTGTATTGTTTCTCCACATGAAAAAGTACTTTGGTTGGAAATATTTATGTTGATTTTTTCTTTGAGTTAAAAATGGGCTAAAAAGGAAAAAAAATTATATATGGGGTGAATTAAAGGAAATTCTTCAATTTCTTACCTAAAAAGTGTTAATTACTCTATTCCAAATCAAACATGTAGTCATTACACATTATTAATAGATCTTCAATATATATATATTTAGTTATTTGAGTTTTAAATTATATGTGTGTAGTGGTATCCCATATATCTAATATGGGATATGAATTAATGATCAGGGATATGAAGACCAACAAGTAGATTTGAGTATTTTGAATACCTTAGAAAATTAATGAAGAAGCATGACGGGGCCTACAATATACTAAAGTGGAAATGTAAGCAAGAGATGACTACATTTAAAATAATTAATAGGCTAGAATTTTCTTGTTTTTAGCTCAAGTGTATTATTGTAACCATTTTAGGTTAGTTTATCTACAATATTAAAAGTAGAAACTAGGAATTATTTTAGGGATTACTTTCTGAATGAAGAGTTGATGTTTAGGCTCCTTTGGGAGTTTGGAGAAATCCTCATAATTGTTCAATTGAACCTTCTTGATTACTTGGGTAAACTTCACCTGTATAAGTTCAATTTTCTTTTCACCCTTAGATTTCATTCATGTAATTGAATGTCTAGTTGCAATATTGTTCTTTTTTTCCTGCTAAATCTCTCCATCTCTCTTTCTATTTTGTAATCATATATATTGCTTTCTCGATTGTGGTCCACTTTATTGTTCTTGCATCTATAATAACATCATTTCACCAATACATGTACTAGGCAATATTATTCTTCAAGGCATAAACAGAAAAATTAATTTATATTTTTTGCGTACGCAAGAAATTGTACGTGACATTTCATGATGCTTAACTCACTTTATTGACGACATGGTAATGATTTCAGTTGCATGCTTACAAAATACGTTTTTGATACAAAAGGAACCTTTTAGTGAACAATATATTTGAATATTCTTTTCATTATGTTTCTTGAACTCAATTATTCTTTGTAGACATTAAGTGAATTTTGGTGCACGTTTAATCTCTAAACTTGTTTATGTTTTCCAAATACAATTATTGGGTTAATATAGAGGTGAAAATTGGAAGTGTAAGTTAAACATGTTACCTATACTTCTATTCTTTCTCACCCTAATCAAAAAAACAAAGAGAAATGACCCTAAATAACTTGAAATTTGGTCGTAATTGTTGTTTGTATCAACATTTTTTTGGCAGATGATTTTATCGTAAGTTTCATATAATACCTAATAATGTTAATTAATATTTTATGCTAGTATGATTAGCAGACTACTAGCTTCGATAATTCACTTAATTTTACTTAATTTATTGGTTTGCTTAGTATTGTGTGTTGCAACATGATTTGGAGTGTGAAGGAGTTATAATTTCCAGATACCAAACATAAAGTGTCACTTGACTTGGATTGCAGCAATCCATCACTTATGTAGAAATACAGGACATAAAAAATTGTTTTGCTTTGATAATATTTTTTTTCTATATTAAATTATTTGGGCAACTTATTAAAATTTGATACATTTAATAGTAGAATTTGATGATTTTAAATGAGTTTGATAGTAATGATATAATTACTATACATTTGTTATATATTTACACAAATTCATAAAGAGGTGATAATAGAGTCTCCCACATCTAAAAATTGAAATATATATATATATATATATATATATATATATATTGATTGTAGAGCAAAAAATATTATGACGGCCTTATAACATCTTTGATGTTGGAGTGGACCTGATTGTTCAAATGAAATATGATGAAAATTTGACTAACTTTATAAAAAAAGTTAAATTTATTAGGCCAAAGTCTCCAACGATCAATGTTTATTAAATTGATTGTGAATCTGATGGTTCAAATGCAAATTTTATTAATTCTTTGGACATTATTTGAATTCATTTTTACATGGTCTAGAAGTTATAGACAACTATGAATTTGAAACTATGTACATTTGTTAATTTATAATTCATAGCAGAGAAATAAATTTATTTTCCTATTATAATTTATCTAATAAAAATAAATTGAAGTATTTTTTGGTTGTTTTTTCTACTATTGGTCAATTTTATTTTAGTTTTAGTTTTTGAACTCCAAATTTATTAGCCTTGAGGAAATGTCTTACTTTGTATGACCATGAATTATTAATTTAAATAATTGTTTGATAGATCTTGTTTTTAATTTTTCACCCAAGTATGCAATCGAAATACAAAAGTTGAAACAGAAAGAGAAAGCCTATAAAAACAAAAAAATTGAACACAATGAAGACAAATTTAGAAAGGATCAAGAAAGCTATTTTATAAAGATACTATGTAACAAACAAAAGGAACAAGCTATTCGTGGTGCATAATTTATTTATTTTGTATATTTACTACAGATTTAGTATTAATATATGTTGAAAGTTTTCTACTACAAATTGTTAGAAATGATAGTATTCACTCAATTGATATGAATTATGTTTTTTACTATTTTAGTCTATATCCTCAATGTAATTTGTTGACCAATACGTTTTATTATATTATAAGTTTTGAACAAATGTGATAGTGATTTTTCGCATTCAGTGTGTTCGATTTCTATATTGAAGTTCGTGGTGCAAAGTTCCACATTAAAGAATAAAACTTATAACAAAGATAACTTCATATTCTAGGAATAAAGCGCTCCGCCATTCCTCGTTATGGGAGCATTTTATTCTTAGAATATGAAGTTACCTTTGTTATAAGTTTAATTGTTTAATGTGAAACTTTGCACCTCGAGCTCTAATGTAGATATCGAACACACTTGATGAGAAATAGAAAAAGAATAACACTTGTTCAAAGATTATAATATAATACGATTTGTCGGTCAACAATAGTACATGCATTGAGGATATAGACTAAAATAGTAAAAAATTGTTCGAATCAATTCAATCAATACTAACACCAATTTGTGGTAGATTTCTTTTAACAATTAATTATTTTTATGAGATATATACACAATAAACTTCTATCAATGAATTCTTTACTTGTACATTTTAACAAGTGAAATGAGCTTAGCATGATATAAGTCAATGTAAGATATCGAATAAATAATTTATGTACCATAAGTAGTATTTTGTTTTTATTTTTTTGGTAGTTTCTTCTTGGAAAAGAACTCTTGGCCTTTTTCAGATATGTGTTATATATATATATATATATATATATGTAAAATTATTTTTTCTCTATATAATTTAGATTATGTAATTTATTTTTCAGACTTAAGACTATTAGTAATACAATGGAACACTCAAAAGATTCTGAGTATAGGACGAACCAGTTTTCTATATAGTCGCTGATGGTATGAATGAGGATGAAATTATCGACGTTGAGGATTTTCAACAACACTCACTCGTATGCATTTCCAGAGATGGATAAATACAAAAATAAAGGAACATGCACGTGGCGGTACAAACACTAGTGGATTCAAAAGATGACTTTTAATGGTGTCAAAAGCCTTCAAACATTCTTTTGTCCATTTAGTTGGTGCATCTTTTGATAATAACATGAATATGGGCTGATATAATTCAAGTCTCCCATAGAAACTCATTATTTCCTTTTTTGTGTTTGGAGGAGGTAATCTTTAATTGACTTGATCATGGAATAGTTAAGCTCAATATGTCTTTTGCTAACTATAAATCCTAATTACTTCCCTACAGGTACTCCAAATGCACATTTGGTTCAGTTCAACTTCAAATCATACCTTTGTGACCTAAAAAAGATTTTTTCAATTGTGTCAGGTGATCCTAACTCTCGCGCGATATTATGATGACATTGTCCGCATACATTCAATTTCATTATGGGTCATATTATAAAAAATTGTGGTCATAGATCTCATGAAATTAGAACCAACATTTTTGAGTTCTAACGACATAACTTAATAATGCTAGACACACAAAGATGTTATGAACGTTGTTATTTGTGCGTCTTCTTCATCCACTAAAATCTTGTGGTATCTCGCAAAATAATCCACAAAAGATTGCAACTCATGCTTAGCATAATTATTGATGATTATATGGATATTTCACATGGGATAATTTTTTGTTGGACTTTCTTGGTTGATATCTCTATAATCCATGCATATCTTGATCTTTAAATCATTATTCCCCACATGGAAAATAATATCCAACCTGGTGGGATACTTCGTCACTTCAATAACTTTTGATTCAATTTTGTTTCCTTACTTCTTCTTATATCCCTAAATTTACATCTGGCTTGAACTTTCTGATTTTCTGCTTTATAGAGAAATATTCTAGATTGATAGGCAACTTATAGGGAATAATATCCGTGCTCAACCCCAACATATCATCATAAGATCTTGTCAGCACATTAATATATTTTTTGAATAGTTTGACCAATTCTTCTTTTTGTGTTGCTTCCTAGTGGACAATGACTCATGTTTCTGTTGACCAATTTGTCATATCACAAGTTTATTGTCTTTGTCTCATCCAACTTGGCCTTTTATCATCTTCAAGTTGACTCAAATCCTTAGCGGAGTGCTTAGGCATCACAGTTTCCTCATAATATCCTTCACATTCATCCTCGTTGACCTAACTTGGTTGCCATGTTAGTGACATGTCATGACATTGAAAGATTTAGATTCATTTTTATTTAAAAAAACTAAAAATCAACCATGTTAGATAGGAAGAGTTTGAATGAACATATTGGAGGGAAATTCATAGAGATAAGATAATCAATTTAAAATATAGGAGGCTTTCTTTGAAATTTTAAAAGCGCATACAAACTTTTATCATGACTAAGGTCAAAGTGACCCATTTCCTTTTTAAACATTGTGATAGAAAGTAATGTCACATAAATGGTTATTCAGGGCTTCGTCCAGACAACATTAGTATTCGAAAGTAAAAACATTAAACCTTGTCTTTGTTTACTGCTTCATTCGATGGATCATAAGTTGAGTGACCATCAAATTTTGTAGCATACCTTCAAGTCTAGAATCTCGGATGGTTGGTGTCTTGGGAAACTCCACCAATATCACAATTAAATATTCTCATCCCTTCAACTAGGCCATCAATCTCAAGCTCTAAAGCTTATGCAAAATATGAGTGGTACAATCCTGGAATATGCTTTGGTATATCACATTCATGCTTCTTCCTTGTATATTGTTCCAAGAATTCTTCCTTTTTTTGGGTATAACCGATGCTAGAGCGGAAATATTAAAATGGAATAGTAAGAGATTCAAGTACGTCATCCAAGTCCTTACCTAGCCCATGTCCAAGTTCAAACCTGCTACTTACTATAGTCATGTCAAGCATTTTATAGTCCGGTGGCATGGGCACTTGTGTTGCTGTATCATTAAAAGAAGCATTCATTATCTCTACCATGTGAAAGTCAAGATTATTATCAATCACCATTGTTCTAGCAATGTCTTTTAAAGCCCTATTTTTACTTTTAACTGCTCTATATTGTTGTTGAGTTATAGGATCAGAGAAATTGTGATCTATAACATGTGATGAACGGAATTTTAAGAATTTTGCATTTCCAAATTATGTTCCATGATCATATTTTATGGAAATCAACGATAATCCTAGAGTTTTCACTATCTTGTTGAAAAAAATAGTTAAAGTCTCAAAGGAAACTTCTTTAGAAGGTAGAAATAACATCCAAGTAAATGTAGAAAAATTATCTATGATAACAAAGACATACATCTTTCCTCCTCTACTTCTTACTCTAATAGGTCCACATATGTCCATATGAAGCAGTTCGACACATTTATTTGTACTTTTCTTAATCTTCAGTTTGAAAGATGATCTCACTTGCTTCCCCCATACACATGCACCATAACTTTGTCATTTTTAAATTTGGTTTTGGGTAAACGAATAACCATCTCCTTTTCTAATAGCTTGTTATTTTGTTTCAAGCTAGCATGTCCAAGTCTTTTGTTTGATAGTAAGGGATCATTAGCAAATGCCCTGAGGCACTTCATACTACTGTCTGGCATCCCCATGATGTCGGCTTTGTTCACATTTATGTGTTTTTTGGCTATTAAGATAACCTCCTTTGTATCTAGTTTTTCAACCCTACAACCTTCAAAAGTAAAAATTACCTTATAACCTTTATCACATATGTGCAAGATGCTGAGGAGATTATGCTTTATTCCGTCCACATGGTATACTTCTTCCACTACTTTAGATTCAATCTTTTCAATTAATGTATTTTTTTTACATTTCTAGCATTGGTCAATCGTGTTTTTGTAATTTTTCAATTTAAATTCACTAATCTCGAGGAAAAGCCGTGCATTGTATGATCATGAATTGTTAATTTAAATAATTCTTCGATATATCTTGCTATTAGCTTTTTACCGTATATTTTCTGTATAATCGAAGTATAAAAGTTATAATATGCAAATCTAGAAAGAAACAAGAGAGATATAAACTTAACAAACAAAAAGCAACAAGCTATTCATGATGCGTAATTACTAAATTTACAATTAACTCTTGTTCATTTTAACAAGTAAAATGGATTGAGATAATACAAGTTAGTGTAAGATGTAGAATTAATAAATTATGTACACTGGATAGTTTGTTTCTTTTGTTTGTTAGGTAATATCCTTTTGAAAAAATCCTCTTGTATCGAATTTGTTTATACCGTTTTTTTCAGATTTGTTTTTCTTTTTCACGTTCTTTTTTCTTTTTTCTTTTGTATTCGATCAAATAGAAATACATTATGAAAAAAATACAAAAGGCAAGACACATGAACGAAATATTTGATTTAATATTCCATGCTCGTAGAAAGTAAATCTTTTCTTCCATACTAATGAGATCATTGTTGAAAAATTTAAGGAAATTATATTGACCACCTCTACGAATCTGACAAAAGGTACTTTAATATTTTTTTTTGTTATAAATTATAATAGGATAATATTTTTGTTTTAAAGAATTACGAATCAAAAAAGGAGTCATCATTAAGCTTTGCATAAATCAAATATAAATAGCTTGAGTATATATTCACACAAAACTATAAAATGCATACATTAAACATTGTTATATGTATAAACAATCAGAATCATAAAAAAAACACAAGGAAATAATTGGTTTATAAGGAGACAAAAAAGTGAGAAGAAATGTTTTTTGTGCCAAAAGTAAAAAAAATTGTGTTTCTATACCCTTTGTCTATTTAAATAAAAACAACTGAGTGACAAATCAAGAAATAGTAGAAAAATAAAAAATACAACAAATGTGTTGTCAATCTTATTACTAGTCATTCAAAATTTATTAAAATCAGAAAACAAGAATTTCAAGTCTGACTTAACATCTTTCATAAATAGTGATGATATACTAATTGAGAAATCAATGTATAGATGAACACATGATAAAAGATGGAAATAAATTCATTACATCTCAAAATGAAATTTAGCTAGAATCAGATCACCATCGTATACTTCAAGTCATACACTGTAGAGAACAACAATTGATTCAATATAATAAACAAATCAATATTGACTTATTTACAAATAACAATAGGAAAAACAACAAAAAAGTGAACTTTCCTATGCATAAAGAGAAATAAAACTGTATTTATCATAATTAATAATATTATTATATTTTTATAATCTGTCAATAATTTTTGCAAAGCATATTCAAACTGTATCACATATTTATTCTATTGTTGCAGTTGCTGCATCACCTTGTTTATTCCTTTTACGCAATTTTGCTAAAAACATTGATGACCAAATAGTTTTCTCCATATACACTAATATATTATGGAGGAATCACTTATAAGTGTGCATGGAGGAAACTCGTTCGTCATCTAAGTTTTCGGCAAAATGGCGTAGAAGGAATAGACGAGATGATGTGATGTACTACCATAACAAAATAAAAATGTGTTTTAGTTTAATATGTATTGCAAAAACTATAAGACACATTTTAAAAGTATAATAATATTATTTATTATGATTAATACAATTTCATTTCTATTTAATCATAGAAAAGTTCACTTTTTTTTTCGTTATTACTGACGCATTCAACAGTGTTTTAGGTGTGTAACAAGGCCAACACCTTAGATATGTAAAAATGAAAAATAGTGCCAACTAATGAACTATGTGCATATCATAAAGTATTTGTTTGTAATAATTTATCTCAAACAAGCACTATCCATGTACCAGTGCTTGCTTCCTTTAAGTTTTATCTTCAAACATTTAAAGATTAGTTTTAGTTAAACAAGCTTGGGTCCTTTCTGATGATTGAAGGGTTGAATAAGATTTATTTGATCATTTTGACATCCATTGTTGTTGTTCACATTCGGATTGGGTTCAACATGTTTATTAGTTTCTATTTTAACATTTTTGTTTCTGTAATTTTTGGAGACACGCCATTTTGTTGTAGGATGCCCGAGTTTGCTATAGATATAGCACAAATCAGTTGTGACAATCTTATCATTATGAAAGTCAATACCTTCTTTGATCAGCAGCACTTCGAAAATCAATCTCTCAATTGTTTTGCTTTGGAATTTCGAGATTATTCTGAACGCCTCTTCTTCTATTTATGCTCATGTATTCTCAAGCCTTATACTCCATTGAATCCTCATTCGCTTAACCACTTGATTCCATTTAGAGTTCTTCTTGTAATGAAACACTTTCATAAAATAGAAGTCCTTCTTGAAACAGTTCTCTTCAGATGACTTTGCCAATTTATTCCATGTATTTTTTCATTTATCAAAACAATGCATATCCCAAAAATAACTAAAGAAGGTTTAGATAACTCTGTACACCTCACACTCAACAGTTTCATGTTTGGAAGAAGTCAGACCAGTGCAAATGCAAGTAGTATTTCGCAGGGAGTCATAATCTTGAGCTCGGAAATTTTCTTCCAACTCCTTCTAATTTTCTCAATAACATATGCAGGTTATTCTAAACTAGGCATCATCAATGATTTAAGATCTTTCCTCTAATAAAAAGATCTACATATCCCTTGCTTTTCTAGTTTTTCCCAAGCAGGCATAACAAGGAGTTTAAGATGTGGATATGAAAAGAAGAGATTTATATTATGAGGGAAATACCTCTTGGCAGTATTATTCAACTAATTGTTGTGAACATACAAATTGTAATGGAAGATCAATTTCAATGTTTCCACGACTAAAGCATATACAAATCTTTAGGATGCGGGTCAATTTTTCACGAGATGGAGTGTCGACATATGTATACGTAGGTATTGACACTCTAATGAAAATTTACTTCATTACAAACAAGTCCAGCATTTTCCAGAGACGTTGGTCAGACCTAGCCAATTGCCAAGCAGGACAAACTTGAGGAATTAAGAGATTAACTGGAAACGGTAGAAGGACTGGAATCTCATCACCAGGATATCAATATGAAGGTCCTCCCATCTCCTTACATGAGAATTTCCTTCTTCCATCACAACAACTTCAATCTTTTCTTGTTTTTGAAATGACATCGTTAAAGCTTCAATTTCCTATGTTCTTGTAGAACCAATAAAGGTTATTAATTCTCTAGATCAAAGAAGAATAAAAAGGTAAGTCTGGCAATATATAGAAACATTAAACATAGAAGAGAGTACAAATATGTCTGAGGAGTTCTGTGATGCCCAAAAGTGAAGAAACAAAGAAAATATAACCTGGAATTATGTTGGTTATAACAACAGAGTATTAAGTTCTCGATAGCATAGCTGACGGAAGTATCACATTTCTTAATGTTATAGACAACTATGATCACAAAGTCATAGTAGAAAATATTGATCAAGTAAGTTGTTATAAAAAAAAAACCTTGTTAGTATATTATTGGTCCCTTAACTTTTCCACCAGTGAAGATTATAACATAATTCATTTTATGAAAGTATGGCTAATTAGTGATTCTTAGTAAATAAAGGTAGATGTATTAATTTTCAAATATAAAAAAGAGAAATGTCTTAACTCAATTCAAATTTGATTAATCATTTCATTATACAGTAAAGCCTCCATAAATTAATGTTGGTGAGACCATGAAATTTTATTATTTTAAAAATATATTATTTAATTGATAAATTAATATTTATTAATTTATAGATGGTTTGACATTTAATGAAGGTTAATGTGATTATATCAAAATCATTGTATCTTTCTAATTTATGTATCATATTTATTGATTTCACATAAAAAATATATGTGGGATAATGCACAAGTACCCCCTCAACCTATGCCCGAAATCCTAGAGACACACTTATACTATACTAAGATCATATTACCCCCCTGAACTTATTTTATAAGTAATATTCTACCCCATTTTAGCCTACTTGGCACTAGTTTGAAAAAAAAGTCAACAATCGTTGGGCCCACAAAATAGTGCCACGTAGGTCGAACAGAAGTAAAAAATTATTAATAAAATAAGTTCAGGGGGTAATAGGACCTTAGTATAGTATAAGTGTGTCTCTGAGATTTTGTGCATAGGCTGATGGGTACTTGAGCATTATATGCATAATGTACAACAAATACATCAGAATCATTTTATCTTTTACAAGTTTCAGCCTTGTGATGTTGGATAATCAAAGCTTTCAAGATGTATTTTGCAAAAGATTATCATAGGATATAAGAAGACTATGAAGTGGGACAAACTGATCTAACAAAGATTAAATTTTTGGATGCTATCAATCTGCTTGAACAACAAATGTTCAATAATATACAATAGCAAATTATTTTCAACAGTGTAAAATTTCTTCGGGAATACAATCTGAGAGAATTTGAATGAAAATTTCATGGGGAATATAATCTTCAACATTAACTTTTGGAGTTTCTTCATTCCACGCAGACCATTAATGAATTTGTTGCATATACTATGAAGATTTGAAAAAAGAAACTTAGTCAGTAATACTAATATCACATGTCCAAACAAAGATACATATATAACATATTAGAAAAACAAATAGCGAAAGATATGTATGTTTTTATTTTATATGGCGATACACAATCACAAAGATTCATATTGTGTAAATAAATTCCATCTTTTGATTGTAACTATAATATATCTTTTTTCTTACTCCTAGAGAAGGATTGGGATAGAACAAGCACAATTAAAGTGATTTTTGTCTTTTATGCTACTTGAGAATATTAGATATTTTGGCATGGAATTAGCCAAATGATTTTTCTTCTACTACTTCGACAAAGGCCTATAGCACAAACTATAGCATGATTGGAGAGAATTGCTATAGACCCCCATGACATTTGCACTACAGCCAAAATTCCCCATGACGTTATTTGAAAGAATATGAGGATGTGTCATAATCTTTTCCATGTTTTGTTGTCCCTCATTGTTATTTTAAATCTTCTCCTGTGATAGCTTAAATGTGACAGGAGAGACCCGATACTTGCGAGTGTACCGTACCTTGTTGATGTTTGTCATGCTATAATGAAATTGAGCTTCCACCGAGTATAGTTTTTCCATTAGCCTCAAGGTGAGAGTTGGTTTAGCGACACCTTTGTTTACCGAATCTAAACGCCGGTAAAAGTATTGAAGGAGTACATTATCAGGAAAACCACAGGTTGGGCATTGTAGCACCATCTTGTTGAACCTTAGACAAGTTTCATGCAGAGGCTCTCTATTCAGGCGCTTAAAGCTTTGAATGTTAGCTCGAATAGTCATTATCTTCATGGGAGGCAAAAATCAAACACTAAATGCGGTAACTAGCTCTTCAAATGAAGTGATGAAATTTCGGGTTAATTCATCTAACCACTTAAGAGCTTCCCCTATCAGGGAAAATGGGAATAATCATAGTCTAACTGACTCTTAAGAGATGCTATTTGAAAGAGAATGGACCATAACCAATTAAAAAGTTTTGAAAATGCTCGTGGGGATCCTCATGAGCCAATCCAGTGAAGATTCATTTTAGTTGCTAGAGCTGAAACATATTGCTCGTTTTATGAAACATTGCATTCCCCTCGGCTGGATAAACTTATGGCTCCACTACCTCCCATAAGATGGGGGTCATTGATTTTTGGTGGCCAACTTGGCTACATTACTGCCATTTACACCTATAGTTCCTGCTTACAACACAAAAACATAAAACAAAAATGAAAAATAAGTATGTAGACTACCACTAATAAGAATAAAAACTCTAGTGAAATGCATTTTTACGTGACATCACTCCTAGGCGGTGGCGCAATTTTTTTTCTTATTATGGCATATGACACTACCATCCGGTATGAGTGTCTGTGATCGTCGATAGTTTAGTTACCCATCAAATGGTTGAGGTCGTGTCCTAAGGGAGCGGTTAAGAGAAAATTTAGTTAAAGTAGAACTTCATTCTAATTAGTCATCGCTAAAGATAATAATGAATAAAAATATAGTAAATAGGGGTGACAACAAAGTATCAAATAATGATGGCGGTTTTTGTCACAAGTCTGTAATAATTATAAAAATGAGAAAGGAAATCAAGCATGAGAAAAAGTTCTTGGGGTGTGACCGCAATACAAGTTAAGATAAGTAGTTGGGTACATGATTGATAGGAAATCTGCAAGATAATAGTGACTAGCCTAAACTTTAGATATAAATAAGTTACCTATCATAGAACTAACCAAGTTTCAAATGATTTCCTCTCGGACACCCATTTGCCGAATAAAGGCTAGCCTACGCCTTACCCCACTTACTCTCTTGATCTCAATGTTAGGATACACGACTAGGGTTCACTCTCTCTGGCTGCACCTCATGTTGACCCACTCCTTAGGGCATTAGTCTAGAAATTTTGGTTTCACGATCTATCTCTCGTGAAAGCCAAAAACACATGGGTGAGTTTATATTCGCAACTACAAACCAATTAAGTTAAACCACAACCACTAGTTCTAATCACCATTAAAATACATCTAACCTCTCACAAATCAAGATCCAATAATAATATCAACAAAAATTTGCTAAATCACACCCCAAGAATGGGGTTTTTAGCCACACATTAAGCAATAAAAAAAGTACACCTATAATGATAATGAAATCATATGGGAATAAGAAATCAAACCTTAATATGAGCAAAGAAAAATGAATAGAGAAGACCCACTTCTAACATGGAAAAAATGAAACCCTTCCTTCTTCAACTCTCCCATAAAACCCTCTTCAAACCTGAGAGAATATATGAAGAAAAATAGTCTAAAGCCTCTAACCTATAAAAATTTTGGTATCTCTAATAATAAAACCTACAGCTAGTATTTATAGATATTAGATTAAGTTCTTTCGGGAAAACACTCGACGAGGTTAGTAGTGACTGTGGAACTACTCGATGAATCACCCTTCTTCTAGTTCATCGCTATTTTGTGCTTGTCGTCAACATTTTCGTATTCGGGAACATTGGGTCGTATTACATTGTTTTGCGAACCGGTGTGGTGATACGATGACTACTCCTTTCATTTCCTTTTGATCTTCTTTCTTCTAGTCTTCACATGTTTGGAAAAAACGGTAACTCGCCAAGTGTTCTTGGCGATGCTCATGAGACTTCAGTTTCTATTAAAATAACTCCCTAAAAAGTCTAATTTGAGGACTCATCAACTTACATTCTTCAAATTGTAAAACTTCAAATTTTTCTCATGAAGAAATAATAATTAGAAAATTTTCTGAAAAATATTCTGAAACAATCTCTTATTGTGCTTAAAAAAATAATGAGCTATTGTTGAATATTATATATCAAGCACATTCAAATAATAAGGTCTCATTCCCGAAATGAATAAAATATATACCACTGTTTGTCTATTGAAGAGATTAAATAACAAAGCTTACACATTTTATTTTGTGTCTGAACGTTACTGC
The DNA here is from genome assembly GCF_036512215.1 of Solanum lycopersicum. Classification (NCBI taxonomy): domain Eukaryota; kingdom Viridiplantae; phylum Streptophyta; class Magnoliopsida; order Solanales; family Solanaceae; genus Solanum; species Solanum lycopersicum. The sequence goes on from NC_090800.1 coordinate 20,424,739, forward strand.
AATATGTATCTATCGTGAATAGAAATATCTAGAACAACTTTAGTAAAGTAACATTTTAAGTTGGGAGAAATGAATCTTGTTGGCTGCTTTCTATTGTATGTTCTATTTATTTCCATGAAAGAAATAACAATTCATAAGCTTTCCTAAAGGAAGTGAACAATAATGTCAAAATTACCGATTTGATAAAAAAATTTAAGTATTAATCATGACAGATAATGTATTTCTAAAAAGGTGCATATAATCTATTCAAAATATATTGAAGAACGAGGAAATTCTTCAAAATTCTTTTATATTGTTTGCTATCATGAAAAATATAAGAGGTCAATAAAAACATGTGATAACTTAAAGAGATTTATCTATATAATATAGTAATATGTGTGTTCACTATATACATGTAGTTTGACATTCATAGAGATTAATTGTCCAGTTAAGAAAATTCATTGGTGAAGGTTATGTTCCTCACCTTGTAATCTCCTGGTCGTTTACCCTCACAAGACCCCTATATTTTAAAAAAATTCTTTAAAATAGATATGGATAAAAGTGTCACATAAAATTAGATTAACAAATAGTGTCATCAAATATAACTTTGTTAGTTAAAAATTACAGAAATAATAAACAAAAAAAAACACCATAATTTGTCTATAGAAAATTCCAAGTTAACTTATCATGAAGATGCTTTTTTTTTTGCCAAAAGGTCCAGAATGTTACTTTGCTTATGTGATTAACATTACTTTTTCTATAGATGGACTAAAAATATGAACATTTCATTTTAAGAAAGAATAACTCTCATTATTAATGTATGGTAATTCTCCCCTTTTTAGTTATTAGTATTTTGTTGTTTCTCACAAAAAGAAAAAGTAGCACGACAACCTTGAGTGTGAAACACAAATTCCCAAGTAAATGTGGTGATGATGGAAATTCCGAAGGTTTTTTTTATTGATAACTCACCTCAAAAAAATTGAGATAGAATGTGAAGAAACTAATCACATTGATAGAATCAGTCAGTTACCTAACGCTATTATTGTTTAAATTCTTTCTCGATTGCCCCCAACAGATGCCTTCAGAATAACTATTCTCTCTAAACATTGTAAATACTTTTGGAATTCTATTGTCCGTTAAGGAAATGAATTTGTGTACACCCAAGCAATTTCAATAACAATACTCCTTGTTGTCATAAAAAATGTTGTCAATAGAAGTTCAGAAGTATTTCCAATGTTTAGAGGGAATAGTCGTTCTAAAGGCATCTAATATGGACAATCGAGAAAGGATTTGAACAATAAGAGCGTTAGACAGCAGCTGATTCTAACAATGAGGCTATTTTCTTCACATTTTTTCTCAATTTTCTCTTTTTTATGAGGCGAGTTTTTGATAAAAATAACATTCAATGTTTCCATCATTACCACTACTGCTATGTAATTGGTCTTTCTCACTGATGGATGTCATGCATCTTTTTTTTTCTGATAACTGATAGATGAAATTTATTATACATTAATACTGAGAATTAGTTTTTCTAAAAAGGAATTACTCATATTTTTAGTTCATCAATAGAAAGAATAATGTTAATCACACAAACAAAGTAACATTCTAGACCTGTTGGCAAGAACTTTACAAGTTTCCAAAAATTGAAGATACAAATTAAGAAATTGAATTTTTTAAAATTAATTATAGATAATTAATCGTGTCTCTTGTTTGTTCATTATTTCTTTAACTTTGAACTATCAAAGTTGTATCTTATGACACTATTTGTACATGCATATATACATACGTATATACATACAAATATTTCACTAATGTTTAGTTATACCTAGGCTACCTAGTTTGACATTGAATATCTTTGATAAATAGCTAAATCATTGCTTATGATAATAAAATTAAGCGTTGGTCTAGGATATGATATAGTGTATAGAATATCACTGTTATGCGTTTGACCAACAATATTGCATATTTGGTGTCATATCAATTAATTTAGGGTCGGATACAAAATATTTTCCACATAAAAGCTTGTCATGTGCGATATATGAATTTAATCGATAAACATGGGAATTGACTTTCTTTAGGGAAACGAAACTAAATCATTTGGACAAATGATTAGGGGTGAATAGACAAACTAGTGAGGAGGTGTTAGGGGTTGCTTCTAGAAGGTACGAGGATACTAATTCAAAAGATAAATCAAGTCAAATAATAGAAGCATTTGCTGAATCAAAATTTCTCTCATATTTCAGTTTGAAATGCTCCTTTTAAATATCCCAAAAGGACATAGTATACGATATATCAAGCATGGTAAACCAGTTGATTTCAATTGCAATAATCCTTACAACGGGGAAAAAGGAAATAATCATAATATGTAGGCAATATGCTCTCAAAAATACTATGACTTCTGAAACCTCATGCGAGCTTCGGGTACATAATTAGTGATACTAATTTAAAAGTTAATTCAAGTGAAATGCTCCTCAAATTTTCTGATAGTCTACGACATGCATAAAGCATTATAAAACAGTTGGTTTTGATTGATAGATCCTTAGAAACAGAAAAAAGAAAATTATCATAATAAGGAGACAATGTGTTCTAGAGTGTCATCTTAGGTTTCGCTTGTTTGTATTTAATGTTGGTATGAGTGTTCAAAACTAATGTTATTAACTGCATTTGTTTACGTTATATATAAGCACTTATTTGATATGAATAGGTCTTAGTTATTCAGATCTTATTAAAAGGTATTTTGTTTGTATACATTCACCCCCAGTCCATCCACAATCACAAAACACCACCACAACCATTACCCTCGCCAACAACCATTGCACTCGCCAACCACATCAATATAATTGTATCCACCTAACCCCTACCAGAACTAATATTGTTAATCCTTACGAACAATGACCTCTAACAACACAACTACGACCAACACATTATCAATCACTACATCCTCTTCAACCCCCACCAACAGCACCGGCAACTACTAACATCAACTAAATTCTACCAACACAACCATCTCTACCACCACAGTTACTAACAACTAACACCAAACATTACCCCCACCACTGATGAAAAACCATTTTCATAATCACCATAAAACATAGATATTTTAATTTTTTATCACATAATATTTTTTATTTTATTAATTTATATTTTTAATATTAAATACTTTTTTATTTGAATTTTGTATTTATTATTTATTCAATGTTCGGAGCTAAAAAAAATATATTGATCATTAGAATGTGCATTCATATTGAGATATCATAATCTTGATGAGAACAAACAATGCCTTATGAGTCATCTAGCTATGGACTTGTTATTAATTCAAAAGAAAGTATTTAAAAAATTTGTAATTGAAGAGTTAAACAACAAAATATAAATCATTGGCCTTGTGTATTTATGCTAGCTACTCAATTTAGCAATTGAAAAAATCAAATTTGTATAATTATCAACAAATGAATCAATGATGTAATGTTGTTTTTTCCTTTTATTTCTAATATGGAAAAGGCTTTCAAGAAAAAAATGGACTCATAGAATATTAAATACAAAAATACCTTAGTTTCCCCAATTTTGACATTCTCTTTTTGTCCGAATCCAACAAATAGTTTTGCTCCTTTATAAACACCACCTCCTCTACGGCATCCTCCTTTTACACGTCTTAATCCTCCTCCTTTGTTGCTTCCTCGTTACTATCCTTCGGCCAGAAGTAGTTTTAAAAGGATGTTATAGGCAAGAAAAAGACGACGAGGAAAGAAAGAGTATATCAAAGGTAAAGTTTGCTTCCAATAGAACTCTTAGTGGGAGTTTGGATTGACTTAAAAAAATGAAAGTCCCCTTTATGGTTTACTTTCGCGAAAAAATTAAAAAATATGAGGATTCTATGTTGGTATGCATGACACTACATATATAGTATATTTGAAAACATAAATATATAAAAAATAAAATGATAAAAATAAGAGGATTTTTTGTTAATTTCAAATTTCAAGTGAACACGTGAAATACAAAGCCTGATGGCTTGAAAAATAAATGCAAACTTATACCAACATGAATAAATAGAAAAGAGTTTAGACCACATATTTTGCTCAAAGATCACTACAATTTCCCTAAGATCCGCTTCTCTATCTTTCCCAAAGATAGGGAAGTGCTTCCTAATGTCCTCTATTCTATACCACCATATAAACAAAAGTTCAGCTTCAAAATGAAAGGCTTGATAAGAATGTAATATAGATAAAAGCTTCTCAAATATATTAAAATATGTTGACATCACATTTTGCTCTGAAAGACTAAAAGTTATTTTATTTAAAGATTATAAATAGTTATAATCCAATAACTTCACTAAGTAGAAGTAATAGAAATCCCACAATTCACTTGGAGAAGTGATTTTTTAAACAAATTAAATCTGAAAAAACAGGTTATTCCACATTTAACAGATAAATCACAAAAGAACCCTACATTCCAGATCCGAAATCTTTAACAAAAACACAAGAACAAGGTGAATTTTTTTAAAAAAACATTGCCCATTGTTGACAATCCTTTGACGAGTATAGAGTGGACTTTCAGTCCGCAAATCACCAGAATCTCTATCTCAGGCACTAGGTTCACCCCCCAGAGACTGAGCAGCCGTCTACTTTGTATCTCAATTTCTGACCTAACCGAACTTGTTTCTTCACAATCATAAGAAAAAAAAACATGTTACTAAGTTTTAAAAGAAAATTACAATATCAGAAATAGATTACAAGAGCTTAATAAGTGTAGAAAGGGCTTAGTCTTAAGGCCAGGGCCGTCTCGACCATAAGGCCACTAAAGCAATCGCTTGGGCCCCAATTTTTTTGGGCCCCCATAACTGTATTGTGTTCTTACATTTACTTTTGTTATTCTCTTGTAACTATTTTATTCGTTCATTATTAAATATTCTAAAATGTCATCTCAAACATTCAAACCTCCTACATTATGTAAATACTATTGTTGTGTATTTATAAAAAGATCAAATTTGTTTTTAGTATCTTATTCTAATTTCAAGTACCATCACTAATCAACACCATTTTAATATTATTATATCTACTTAGCAAATTCATCATAACTCTATTTTAATATAATAATATTTTTTAAAAATTTATTGGTTTTTTATTATTCAAACTTTTAAGATAGAATTTTATTGAAAATAATTTACATTGTTTACATTCTTAATTTATAATGCTAGTAACCTGCCTCTCTAGACCTCATTTGTATATCTAGACGGAGTATGATATAATTATTCAATTTGTATTGTCTACTAAAAATACGATCTCTTTATACGTTTAGCCTTAGGCCCCCAAACTTGTTGAGACGACCCTAATTGTTGGGTTTATACCTAAAGGATAAAATGTCTCATTTTACAGACACAGAGAGTCAAAATATTGTGTGTTTTGTCTGGTAAGTTTGTTTAAATATATTCTTTATACTTTTTTTTAATATTATTATATACTAAATTGGGGTACGATTATATGTTATCAAATAGATAACTCAAAGGAATAATATTAATTTTTACATTGCAGATTTATATTTTTTTTTAACTATTAAACTTGTTCGCGCTTTATGTGATTATAAAAATGATAAGCTATGAATAATTATATAAAGTATTGTATAGATGAACATGTGTTTACAATATAATCACTAGGCCTTAATTTTTAAAACAAAAAATAATGTATATATTCAATGCATAATTATTCTTTGGAGTTTTTAGTTACATCGACTTTCTTAAGTTTATCTTAGTTCAATAGTTTGAATCTAACTTTTTGAGTCAAACTAGAATATACAAATAATGAACAACTTCGTGTTCTGGAGCATTGGGCGGTGTAGCATTGCTTGGCAAACCTGTTCAGCGATGTGCCAACTAATCCTTTCATCACTTTTTGTTCCATTTCCTTCAGGGCTTTGCATGTTTGGAACAAAGGGTGGTGTACATCAACTCAACGACTATCCAAGTGTGCTTGGCGATGCTCTGGCTTCAGCTTCTACGTTCTTTTCAACCTTTTTGGTCCTTTTTACTATGTAAGTGTTCATGATTTTATTACAACTTCAAATACAAGAAATATAACAGTTTTCATCAGTTATTCAGACTAAATAAGCATTCTAAGACACTATTTATATTAAAATAAAACCTTAAATAAGTTCAATTTGAGGACTCGTCAACACCCTCAACTTAATATTTTTCTTGTCCTAAAGTAAAACGCAAGTTAAACAGTTAAAAAAGGATGTTTAAAATAGTGCTAAACAATACACAATCATAAATGTGCATAACAAGATTCAAATACTCATGGAAATATCTATTGTGTACTCAAAGATTCAAGTTGTGACACAGCATTACCAAAGATTCTCATGCTCACAATATTTACTACTAATGCAAGTTAAAGCTTAAAAACAATATTAGACTGCCCTAACACAAAGAATAATATCAGATCAATACACATAAGTAAATCATTCTAAGATCATGAATCTGATGCAACACTAACATTTACAAGGAGGAACACAATACATGTTCTCCCCCATAGGTTTCCCCTCATTTTGAAATAAATCTTCGATTCGGGTTACTCAAGATCAAAAAGGTGTCTAATGCTTGTAATGGGGCTGAGTTCAAAGGTATGATAATTTAAGCGTAGTGAATAAAACTCCTCATGAAATGCGAAGCCCACAAACACTTCCTGTTCTCTACCTTCGTCTACCAATTTTGTTTTTGTGATTCTAAGTCATCCTATTATTTGTTTAGATAAGTAGTTGGGTAAATGATTAGGAAATCTTTGAGATAATTGTGACTAGTCTAAAATTTAGATGGAAATAAGCTCCCTCTCGAAAAACTTGCCACGTTTCAAATGTGTTCCGCTCGGACACCCATTTGCCGAATAAAGGCTAGCCTACGCCTTACACCACTTACCCTCTCGAGCTCAGTGTTAGGATAGGGGACTAAGGTTCACCCTTTGTGTAAAAATAACTTCTTTGATAAAATAATATTTAAGTATGAATCACGAAAGATAATGAAATTCTAAAGATATGCATATTATCTATTCAAAATATATTAAAGAACTAGGAGATTCTTCAAAATTCGTTTATATTGCTTTTTCTCATGAAAAATATAAAAGGTCAATATAAACATGTGATATCCTAAAAAGATTCATCTATATAAAATAGTCGTATGTATGTTTACTATATACATGCAGTTTGACATTCCAAGATATGAATTGTCGAGTGAAGAGAATTCATTGGTGAGTGTTATGTTCCTCACCTTGTAATATCCTCTTTCATTTTCCCTCTCAAGACCCCTATATATAAAAGAAATTCTTAAATAAAATACATATATATAAAAGGGTCACATAAAATTACTATAAAAAATATTATCATAAAATATAACTTTGTTAGTTAAACATTAAATAAATAATAAACAAAAAAGATACACCATTAATTGTCTATAGAAAATTACTAGTAAACTTATCATGAAGATGGCTTTTTTTTTTTTGCCAAAGGTCCAGAATGTTACTTTGCTTATGTGATTTACATTATTTTTTCTATCGATGGACTAAAAATGTAAAAATTTCTTTTTAAGAAACAATAATTCTCATTATTTATGTATGGTAATTCTCCCCATTTTAGTTATTAGCGTTTTGTTGTTTCTCAGATAAAAAAAAAGTAGCATGACAACCATGAGAGTGAAACACAAATTCCCTAGTAGTTGTGGGGATGATTGAAATTCCAATATTTTTTTTATTGGCAACTCACCTCAAAACAATTGAGATAGAATGTGAAGAAACTAACCTCATTTATAGAATCAGTCAGTTGCCTAACACTATTATTGTTCAAACTCTTTCTCGATTGCCCACAACAGATGCCTTCAGAATATCTGTTCTCTGTAAACATTGTAAATACTTTTGGACTTCTATTGTCCGTTTAGGAAATGAATTTGTGTACCCCCAAGCCATTTGAATAACAATACTCCTTGTTGTTATAAAAAATGTTGTCAACAGAAGTTTCAAAGTATTTCCAATGTTAAGAGGGAATAGTAATTCTAAAGGCATATAATATGGACAATCGAGAAAGGATTTGAACAATAAGAGTGTTAGGCCGCTGTTTATTCTATCAATGAAGCTAGTTTCTTCACATTTTGTCTCAATCTTCTCTTTTTTATGAGGTGAGTTTTAAATAAAAATAACTCTCAGAGTTTCCATCATCACCACTACTGCGAAGGAATTTGTCTTTCTTACTGATGGTTATCATGCAACTTTTTTTCTTGAGAAACAACAAAGTGCTAAAAACTAAAAGGGGAAATTTATCATACATTAATATTGAGAATTATTGTTGCTAATAATAAATTATTCGTATTTTTAGTCCATTAACAAAACGAATAATTTTAATCACACGAGAAAAGCAACATTCTAGACCTTTTGGCAAAAAAAAAGGAATCTTCATTATAGGTTTACTTGTAATTAGATATAGATAATAATTAGTCTTTTTTTTGTACATTATTTCTTTAATTTTCAACTATCAATGTTATATCATATGACACTATTTTTAATCTAATATATATATATATATATATAATAGGGGTCTTGAGAGGAAAAATAAAAGAGGAGATTAAGGTGAGGAACATAACTCTCACCCGTGTAATAATTCATTATTTTCTCATAAAGATCTTTCATTTTAGTGATGTTGATTTATACTCAAGCTAGCTAGTTTGACATTGAATATCATTAAAAAAATAGCTAAATCGCTGCTTATGAAAAGAAAATTAAGTGCTTGTCTAGGATATAATATAGTGTATAAAATAATACTGTTATGCCTCTGACCAACTATTATGGCATATTTGGTGACACATCAACTGACTTAGGGTTGGGTACAAAATATTTCCACCTAAAAGCTTGTAACGTGCACTATATCAATTTATTTGATAAATATGGAGGTTACCTTTTTTTAGGGAAGCGAGACTAGATCATTTGGACACGTGAATAGGGGTTAATAGAGAAACTAGTGAGGAGGTATTCGGGGTTGCTTCTAGAGGGTACGAGGATACGCATTCAAAAGATAATTCAAGTCAAGTGAAAGCGTTTGCTCAATCAATATTAATCCAATATTTCAGTTTCACATGCTCCTTTTAATTATCCCGAAAAAACATTGTATACAACATGAATTAAGCATGGTAAACCAGTTGGTTCCAATTGCAATAATCCTTAAAATAGGGAAAAAAAGGAAATAAACATAATAAGTAGGCAATATGCTTTTGAAATGATTATGACTTCTCAAACGTCATGCGAGGTTTAGGTACGTCATTAGTATGATAGTTACTCAAAAGTTAATTCAAGTCAAATGCTCCAAAAATTTGCTAAGCAATGTTAACTCATATTTTAGTTGCAAATGATCTTATTAAATATTCCGAAAGGACAGTCTACCACATGCACAAAGCATGATAAAACAGTCGGTTTAGATTGATATAATCCTTAGAAATGGAAAAAAGAAAGTATGACTTCTGAAACCTCATACAACTTCAAGTACCTCATTAGTATGATAATTATTCAAAAGGTAATTCAAGTCAAATGCTCTACAAATTTGCTGACCCAAAGTTAACTCATATATCAATTGCAAATGATCTTATTAAATGTTCGAGAAGGACAGTCTATGACATTCACAAAGCATGATCAAACAGTTGGTTTTGATTGACATAATTCTTAGAAACAGAAAAAAAAAATGTTTATAATAAGGAGACAATGTGTTCTAAAGTTTCATTTTTAGTTCTCCTTTGTTTGTACTTAATGTTGGTATGAGTGTTCAAACATAATGTTATTAACTGCATTTATTTACATTAAATTTAAGCACTTATTTAATCTAAATAGGTCTTCGTGATTGAGATCTTATTTGGAGGTATTTTGTTCGTGTGTATCAATCCCACTCCATTCACAATCACCAAATACCATCACAATCATTACCATCGCCAACCACCATTGCACTCGCCAACCACATTAATATAATTGTATCCACCCACCCCTGCCAGAACTATTGTTGTTAATCCTTACTAACAATGACCTCTATCATCACAACTACCACCAACACATCAACACAACCACCTCTACCACCACAATTATTAACAACTAACACCAACCATTACTCCCGCCACTTATGAAAAACAATTTTCAAAATGGAAAACATATACATATATTTTATTTATTTATCAGATAATGTTTTTATTTTACTAATTTAAATTTTTAATCTTAAATAATTTTTTATTTGAATTTTTTATTTATTATTTATTCAATGTTCGAAGCTAAAGAAAATATATTGATTATAAGAATGTGCATTCATATTGAGATATCTTAATATTGATGAGAACAAAAAATGCCTTATGAGTAATCAAGCTATGGACTATTAATTTATTCAGAAGAAAGGATAAAAAAAATTGTAATTGGAGAGTCGAAGAACAAAATATAAATGAGTGTCCTTGGGTATTTATGATAGCTAATCAACTTAGCAATTGCAAAAATCCAATTTGTATCATTATGAACAAATGAATCAATGATATAATGTTGTGTTTCTATTTTTTTTTTAATATGGAAAAGGCTTTCAAGGAGAAAAAAAAAGGAAAGGTAGAATAACAAATATAATGTTGTGTTTCTATTTTATTTTTAATATGGAGAAGGCTTTCAAGAAGAAAAAAAAAGGAAAGGTGGAATAACAAATATAAACATACCTTAGTTTCCCCAATTTTGACATTCTCTTTTTGTTCGACTCCAACACATAGTTCTGCTCCTTTCTAAACACCACCTCCTCTACGACATCCTCCTTTTACACGTCCAAATCATCCTCCTCTGTTGCTTCCTCGTTACTATCCTCCACCCATCTAAAGTTTACTTTTGCCAAAAAATTAAAAATACGAGGATTCTCAGTTGGTCTGCACGATATCACATATATAGGATATTTGAGAACATAAATAAATAGAATAGAAAACAATAAAAATAAGAGTATCTTTTTCTTAATTTCAAATTTTAAGTGAAAATGTGAAATACGAAGCACGAACTTTCATTTTTACCCGGAATACGGGAATTTTGACTATTACTCGCAGTATTAGAATGTAAACTATTGAAATTTTCAGCATCTTATAAGACACTTCCCACAAAAAATTATACCGCAATATTAAATAAATTTGAGTTAGAATACATTCAACGCGTCAAGGTGACTTGAAAAAAAAAGCAAATTTATACCAACATGAATAAATAGAAAAGAGACCACATATTTTCCTCAAACCTTACTACAATTTCCCTAAGATCCTCTGCTCTATCTTTCCCAAAGATAGGAAAGTTCTTCTTAATGTCCTCCATTCTATACAACCATATCAAAAAAACTTTAGTTTTAAATGAAAGGCTTCATAAGAATGCAATCTAGCTAAAAACTTCTCAAATACATTAAAATATGTTTACATCACATTTTGTTGTGATAGACTAATACTTATTTTATCTAAAGAATATAAGTATTTATAATTCAATTACTCCACCAAGTAGAAGTAATAGAAATCCCCCAATTCACTTAGAGAAGTGAGGTTTTTTATAAAAGAAAAAAAATTAAATATGAAAAAACAGGTTATTCCACATTAAACTGATAAAACACAAAAGAACGTTAAATATGTTTTTACACATTGTTGACAATCCTTTGACGAGTATAGAGAAGACGTTCTGTCATGATCCAAAACCGGGCCGCGACTGGCACCCACACTTACCCTCCTATGTGAGCGAACCAACCAATCTAACCTTAACATTTCAATATCATATAAACAGAAAGTAATGCGGAAGACTTAAACTCATAAATAATCAACTTCTATAACTCAAAAACTTATCATTATCCCCAGAATCTGGAAGTCATCACCACAAGAACGTCTATAATCAAATGACTAAACTAAGAGTATTCTAAAAGCTAAAAATATATAACAAGCTAGTCCATGCCGGAAGTTCAAGGCACCAAGACTTGAAGAAGAAGATCCAGTCCAAGCTAGAAGCATTAGCTCACCCTGAATTTCCGAAGTAGTAAGACTGGCTTGAATTACTGTTGAGTTGAAGACGATGGCACGTTTGCTGCATTCCATAATTAAACAAGAAGAAAACAATAAAAGTAGGGGTCAGTACAAAACACGGGTACTGAGTAGATATCATCGGCCAACTCAAAATAGGGAACAATATATATCAAGTATTATCATAAATCAACTATAAAACTCAACATGTAACAACAACAAGTACTATAATCATCAATAAGTATCATCAATTTCATGCGTGAGGACTCAAGCCCCAATACCATACTCATTTGGGAATCATTTTCGTTAGATTGAGTATATTAGCATCTTTCAAGATTCATTATCTTTATTTCTCTTGTGTCGGTACGTGACACTCCGCTCCCTCATATTCATTATTCCTCTTGTGTCGGTACGTGACACTCTGATCCCCTAAATCTACGTGTCGGTTCGTGACACCCGATCCCGTAATTCTATGTGTCGGTTCGTGACACCCGATCCCCTAATTCTACGTGTCAGCTCGAGACACCCGATCCCCTAATTCTACGTGTTGGTTCGAGACACCCGATCCCCTAATTCTACGTGTCGGTTCGTGACACCCGATCCCCTACATGTGTCGGCACGTGACACTTCGATCCACTAATATCATTCTGTAAATCATCAAGCCTTCTCCATACCAAGGCATCATCAATCCCATAACTTTAATTCATCACGCCTTCTTCTATACCAAGGCATCATCATTAATAATGTATGTTCAAGTTTCTTTTCAAGATTTGGGATTCAATATTTTCATCATGCTTAACTTATCACAATCACATAATCATATTCATGCAAACATACAATTAAGCATATAGTAGGGTTTACAATACTACCAATACATATTATTCTCTATTAAGTGTTTACTATGAAAGCATGAAAACCATAACCTACCTCCACCGAAGAATCGGAATCAAGCAAGTTAATCCTCAAAGCTTGGCGTTTTTCCTCTTCTTCTTGATCATTTCTCTCTCTCTTTTTCTGTCTCTCTTTGTTCTTTCTATTTTTCTTATTCCACCCTCTTTCTTTTACCTTAATTAGTATATAATTAAGAATAAAAGGTGGCAATAATACCCCACTAATTAGCTTAGGGTTACCTCTTTTAACCCTCAAGAATATGAGTTATTAACATAAACCCACGAAGTCTATAATTAAGGAAAGAATAGTCCAAAAACGTCCCTTAAAACTTCACCAGAAATCCGACTCTGCCTGGGATTTGCGCAACCTGTGACGGGCCGTCGTGCCTGCGACGGTCCATCCTGCAGGTTGTCGCAGAGTTCAGAGACCCAGATTTCCACCAAGGGTCTGTGACGGTCCGTCCTGCCATTCCGTCACAAAGTTCAGAGAGTTGATCCTCAGTACCCAATTTCAGATTTTCAAAGTGTTTTGAAACGTTGGATCACGACGGTCCGTCACACCTGTGACGGTCCGTCCTACCATTCCGTCACAAAGTTCAGAGAGTTGATCTTCAGTAACCAATTTCAGATTTTCTAAGTATTTTGGGACGAGACCCCCTCGACGGTCCGTCGTGCCCATGACGTTCCGTCGTGCCCATGACGTTCCGTCGTGGGGTCCGTCACTTCTGCCAGTTTTTCCAGAATTGAAGTCTGTTGCTCAAAAGGACTAAACGGGTCGTTACATTAGATACCAATTTACCCATCGTTTGTCCCCGAACGATCAAAAGAAGGAAAACAAGGGCGAAAAGGAGTACCTGAATCTGTAAACAGATGTGGGTATTTTTCTCGCATATCCGCCTCCTTCTCCCAAGTGGCTTCTTCAACCGGTCGATTCTTCCATTGCACCTTGATGGATGCAATCTCTCTTGACCTCAACTTGCGAACTTCTCTATCTAAAATAGCAACGGGCTCCTCTTCATAAGACAAGTTCTCATCAAGCAAAACTGAATCCCAACGGATAATGTAATTTCCATCCCCATGATATCTTTTCAACATAGACACATGGAATACCGGATGCACTCCGGATAGCCTTGGGGGCAAGGCTAACTCATAAGCCACCTCCCCTACTCGCTTGAGTACTTCAAAGGGTCCAATGTACCTTGGACTTAGTTTACCCCTTTTTCCAAACCGCATCACCCCTTTCATGAGCGAAACTTTCAACAAGACTTGTTCACCTTCCATGAACTCTAAGTCTCTAACCTTTCGATCTGCATATTCTTTTTGTCTACTTTGCGCCGCTAGAAGCTTTTCTTGAATAGACTTCACTTTTTCCATCGAATCTCTCAAAAGGTCGGTACCCCAAGGTCTAACCTCGAACGAATCAAACCAACCAATGGGAGACCTACATCTCCTCCCATACAATGCTTCAAATGGGGCCATATCAATACTTGAGTGATAGCTATTGTTGTACGAAAACTCCGCTAAGGGTAGGAAGCTATCCCAGTGACCACCAAACTCTATCACACACGCACGAAGCATATCCTCCAACACTTGAATTGTCCTTTCAGACTGACCATCGGTCTGAGGATGGAACGCAGTACTAAGGTCCAACCTAGTACCCAATTCCGCATGCAATGTTTTCCAAAACTTAAAAGTAAACTACGTACCTCTATCTGATATGATGGATAGTGGAACCCCATGCAATCGCACCACTTCCGAGATGTAAAGTTTGGCTAACTTTTCTGCATTATAAGTCACCTTGACCGGGATGAAATGAGCAGATTTAGTTAACCTATCGACAATCACCCAAATAGAGTCATACTTACCCATTGTCTTGGGAAGACCGACCACGAAATCCATTGCAATTCTTTCCCACTTCCATTCCGGAATGGGCTTTCCTTGAAGTGTTCCTCCAGGCCTTTGGTGTTCATACTTTACTTGTTGACAGTTTTGACACTTAGCAATAAAGTCAACAATATCACGCTTCATTCTACTCCAGCAATGGTGTTGTTTTAGATCACGATACATCTTGGTTGCACCCGGATGTATAGAATACCTTGAACTATGAGCCTCTGTCAGAATAGTGTTGATCAAATCATCGACGCGGGGTACGCATACCCTTCCCTTGATTCTCAAAACACCTTCCTCATCGATTTGTGCTTCCTTAGCCTCCCCTCGCAATACTTTATCTTGAATTCTTCTTAGTTTCTCATCATCAAACTGTTTTCCCTTAATTTTGTCAAGAAAAGAAGATCTTGACTCCACAGAAGACAACAATCCTCCCTTCTCATTTACTTCTAATCTCATCAAGTCATTAGCTAGAGTCTGAACCTCTCTAGCAAAAGGGCGTCTAGAAGCTTGCAAGTGAGCTAGACTTCCCATGCTTCCCGCCTTTCTACTTAAAGCATCCTCTACAACATTCGCCTTCCCTGGATGATACAAAATGGTGATGTCGTAGTCCTTCAGTAGTTCCATCCATCTTCTCTGTCTCAAGTTCAAATCTTTCTGAGTAAAGACATACTGAAGGCTACGATGATCCGTGTAGACCTCACACTTAACCCCATATAAATAGTGTCTCCATTGCTTTAATGCAAACACTACCGCAGCCAATTCCAAATCGTGGGTTGGATAGTTACGTTCATGCACTTTTAATTGCCTCGAAGCATAAGCAATCACTCTTTTCTCTTGCATTAGTACTGCACCCAAACCCGAATAGGATGCATCACAATAAACAATGAAGTTCTTACCCTCTACTGGTAAGGTAAGGATAGGTGCGGTAGTCAACAAAGTCTTGAGCTTCTGAAAGCTTGCCTCACACTCATCCGACCATACAAATGGAACATTCTGCTTAGTCAAGTTCGTCAATTGGGAAGCAATAGAAGAGATTCCCTTGAGAAATCGACGGTAGTAGCTAGCTAACCCTACAAAGCTCCTTATTTCTGACACATTAGTAGGTCTCACCCAATTCTTCACTGTCTCAACCTTAGAAGGATCCACCATCACTCCATCCTTAGAAACCACGTGTCCCAAGAAGGACACTGCATCTAGCCAAAGCTCACACTTAGAGAACTTGGCATAAAGCTTTTTCTGCCTCCACATTTCCAATACCATTCTCAAATGCTCTTCATGTTCCTTCTTGCTCTTTGAGTATACTAGTATATCATCAATAAACACGATCACGAAGAGGTCCAAATATGGTTTAAAAATCCCGTTCATCAAGCTCATGAACGCAGCAGGGGCATTCGTTAGACCAAAAGACATCACTACAAATTCGTAATGCCCATACCTCGTTCGAAAAGCAGTCTTTGGCACATCCGTTGCCCGTATTTTCAATTGATGATAACCGGATCTCAAATAAATCTTAGAGAAGACACAAGCACCTTGTAACTGGTCAAACAAGTCATCAATGCGGGGAAGAGGGTACTTGTTCTTAATAGTTACTTTATTCAGTTGTCTGTAGTCTATGCACATCCGAAAACTCCCATCCTTCTTCTTTACAAACAAAACCGGAGCACTTCAAGGAGATGCACTTGGTCTAATGAAGCCTTTGTTCAATAACTCTTGAAGTTGTGCTTTTAACTCTCTTAACTCCGCGGGAGCCATTCTATAAGGGGGTATAGAAATGGGGCGAGTAACAGGTTCCAGATCAATACAGAAGTCAATAACCCTATCTGGTGGCATACCAGGAAGATCCGCAGGGAACACATCCAGAAACTCACGAACTACCGAAACCGACTCAATCGAAGGTACATGGGTAGTGTCATCCTTGAGATGTGATAAGAAAGCTAAACACCCTTTACTAATCATTTTCTTAGCACGAAGAAAGGAGACGATGCGGACCGGATTGGAAGTGTAGTCACCCTCCCACACTAACGGGTCTGTCCCAGGCTTGGCTAACGTCACCGTTTTAGCATTACAATCCAAGATTGCAAATTGAGGAGAAAGCCAAGTCATACCCAGAATCACATCAAAATCGTCCATTTCTAAGATAACCAAATCTACATAGGTGTTGCTCCCCACAAAGTTCACCAGAAAACACCTATACACCTTTTCAACTACCACAGACTCACCCACAGGAGTAGAAACACGAATAGGCATATCAAGAAATTCACAATGTAAATTTAGACCATTAGCAAATGAGGAAGATACATAAGAAAACGTGGATCCAGGATCAAACAATACGGAAGCCATGCAATCACAAACCAGAAGATTACCTGTGATGACAGCATCAGATGCCTCCACTTCAGACCGCCCAGGGAAAGCGTAACAATGGGCCCTATCGTTTGTCTACCCATTGCCCCTACCATGTTGTGATGTAGTGGCCCCAGTTTGCCCATTACCTCTGCCGTTTTGGTGACCACCATTACCTCGACCACCACGTCCTCCAGAATAACGGCCTCTACCATGACCACCTCTACCTCTAGCTATTGGGGGTCTATAACTTGGTCCGGGACAATTTCTCCTAATATGTCCAATCTCCCCACATCCATAACATTCTCTGGAGTCACTCATAGGACCCTCGGAGAAGTGTTGACCGGTCTGAGGTGGACCCCCAACTACAGTCTGTAGTGAAGACTGAATGGGTCGAGCCGAGTAACCTCCGGAACCTTGTCCTCTAGAGTAAGAACCCTTAAACTCACCTCCCTTTCGAAACCTTTTTGATGTTGATGTCGTGGTGAAGTCGTCTGGCTTCACTCCTTCCACTTCTATCACAAAGTCTACCACTTCTTGGAAGGATTTTGCCGTTGCCGCTACCTGTAAGGCCGAAATCCGCAATTCTGACCTCAACCCCTTCACAAACCAGCAAATCCGCTCTTGAGGACTGAAACAGAGTTGAGTGGCATATCTGGATAGTGCACGGAACTTAGCCTCATAAGCATTAACCGACATCCTAGCTTGCTCTAGGCTCAGGAACTCATCTCTTTTCCTATCCCTCAAAGTCAGGGGGATATACTTCTCCATAAACAAACTAGAGAATGAGGCCCAAGTCATAGGTGGTGCCTCTATTGGTTGACACTCAATATGTGACCGCCACCACATTTTGGCGTTCCCTTGAAACTGATAACTCACGAACTCAACACCAAACCGTTCGACTATACCCATCTTGTGTAGTAGCTCATGACAGTCAACCAGAAAATCATAAGCATCCTCAGATTCCGCACCCTTGAAGACTGGAGGTTTAAATTTCAAGAACATACTGAAAAGTTCGTGCTGATCACTTGTCATTATAGGCCCAGTAGTCAGACGTGGAAACGTGCCTATTTCCAATGGAACATCCATGCGGGGAGCCATAGTAGCCGCATGTTGTACCTCCGGAGCCTGAGGTGCTGGTGCAGAGAACACTGGGGGTGTCTGGCCCTGATCAGACAACCCACTAAGATAAGCCAGAACCTGATTGATCATCTCTGGGGTAGGTTGGGGTGGCATTTCCTCATTTTGCACTTGTTCATTCACCCCATCCTCCCCCTCTCTTATCACTTCCTCAGTCGGTGGAGGAGTCACCGCCCTAGTATCAAATGGGCTAGGTGCTCGTCCTCTTCCCCTAGAGGACGTCCTCCCACGACCTCTACCACGGCCTCTTGCCGCTGCTCTTCCTCTAGCTACAGCCCCAGTGGCTGGCTCAGACGCACCCTGTCCCGCCGGTGCTGGTGTAGGTGTTGGCGTAGTCGTTGCTCTAGTTCTAACCATCTGCGAGAGAGAGTGAAGATGGTCAGATACCAATTCGTATCGCCTAGATACCAATTGGACTCAAGTAGTAGCACGAAAGAAAGAATGAAAGAGTGAAATTTTCCTAAAGTCTTATAGCCTCTCAAGGAAAAGTAAAGGTGTCCCCCTACCGTTCCTTAAGACTCTACTAGACCTGTTCTTGTGTGATGAGACCAACGAACCTAATGCTCTGATACCAAGTTTGTCACGACTCAAAACCGGGCCACGACTGGCACCCACATTTACCCTCCTATGTGAGCGAACCAACCAATCTAACCTTAACATTTCAATATCATATAAACAGAAAGTAATGCGGAAGACTTAAACTCATAAATAATAAACTTCTATAACTCAAAAACTTATCATTATCCCCAGAATCTGGAAGTCATCACCACAAGAACGTCCACAATCAAATGACTAAACTAAGAGTATTCTAAAAGCTAAAAATACATAAGAAGCTAGTCCATGCCGGAAGTTCAAGGCACTAAGACTTGAAGAAGAAGATCCAGTCCAAGCTAGAAGCATTAGCTCACCCTGAATTTCCGATGTAGTAAGACTAGCTTGAATTATTGTTGAGTTGAAGACGATGGCACGTTTGCTGCATTCCATAATTAAACAAGAAGAAAACAATAAAAGTAGGGGTCAGTACAAAACACGGGTACTGAGTAGATATCATCGGCCAACTCAAAATAGGGAACAATATATATCAAGTATTATCATAAATCAACTATAAAACTCAACATGTAATAACAACAAGTACTATAATCATCAATAAGTATCATCAAGTTCATGCGTGAGGACTCAAGCCCCAATACCATACTCATTTGGGAATCATGTTCGTTAGATTGAGTATATTAGCATCTTTCAAGATTCATTATCTTTATTTCTCTTGTGTCAGTACGTGACACTCCGCTCCCTCATATTCATTATTCCTCTTGTGTCGGTACGTGACACTCCGATCCCCTAAATCTACGTGTCGGTTCGTGACACCCGATCCCGTAATTCTATGTGTCGGTTCGTGACACCCGATCCCCTAATTCTACGTGTCGGTTCGAGACACCCGATCCCCTAATTCTACGTGTCGGTTCGTGACACCCGATCCCCTACATGTGTCGGCACGTGACACTTCGATCCACTAATATCATTTTGTAAATCATCAAGCCTTCTCCATACCAAGGCATCATCAATCCCATAACTTTAATTCATCACGCCTTCTTCTATACCAAGGCATCATCATTAATAATGTATGTTCAAGTTTCTTTTCAAGATTTGGATTCAATATTTTCATCATGCTTAACTTATCACAATCACATAATCATATTCATGCAAACATACAATTAAGCATATAGTAGGGTTTACAATACTACCAATACATATTATTCTCTATTAAGAGTTTACTATGAAAGCATGAAAACCATAACCTACCTCCACCGAAGAATTGGAATCAAGCAAGTTAATCCTCAAAGCTTGGCGTTTTTCCTCTTCTTCTTGATCGTTTCTCTCTCTCTTTTTCTGTCTCTCTTTGTTCTTTCTATTTTTCTTATTCCACCCTCTTTCTTTTACCTTAATTAGTATATAATTAAGAATAAAAGGTGGCAATAATACCCCACTAATTAGCTTAGGGTTACCTCTTTTAACCCTCAAGAATATGAGTTATTAACATAAACCCACGAAGTCTATAATTAAGGAAAGAATAGTCCAAAAACGTCCCTTAAAACTTCACCAGAAATCCGACTCTGCCTGGGATTTGCGCAACCTGTGACGGGCCATCGTGCCTGCGACGGTCCGTCCTGCAGGTCGTCGCAGAGTTCAGAGACCCAGATTTCCACCAAGGGTCTGTGACGGTCCGTCCTGCCATTCCGTCACAAAGTTCAGAGAGTTGATCCTCATTACCCAATTTCAGATTTTCTAAGTGTTTTGAAACGTTGTATCACGACGGTCCGTCACACCTGTGACGGTCCGTCCTGCCATTCCGTCACAAAGTTCAGAGAGTTGATCTTCAGTACCCAATTTCAGATTTTCTAAGTATTTTGGGATGAGACCCCCTCGACGGTCCGTCGTGGGGTCCGTCGCTTCTGCCAGTTTTTCCAGAATTGAAGTCTGTTGCTCAAAACGACTAAACGGGTCGTTACACGTTCACTCCGCCAATCATCAGAATCCCTATCTTCGGCAGCAGCTCAACCTCCCTTAGCCTGAGCAGCCACCTATTTTGTACCAACCATCTCAATTTTTGACCTAATTGAATTTGTTTCTACACAATCGAAATATTAAAAAAGTAAATCATGTTACTAAATATTAAAAGAAAACTACAAAATCAGAGATAGATTACAAGAGTTTTATATGTGTAGAATTAGCTTAGCCTTAAGGGCAGGGCCATCTCGACCATAAGGACCAAATAATATATATATATATATATATATATATATATATATATATATATATATATATATATATATAAACTATCTGTTTTGTTGTCTACGTCATTTATATTTTTTGATGATTATCATAAATCAACCATATTGTGTTCTTAGACTTACTTTTCTTATTCTCTTGTCACTATTTTTCATTCTTTGATTATTAAATATTCTTAAGTCTCATCTCAAACATTCAAACCTTCTACATTACGTAAAATATATTGTTATGTATTTATAAAAAGATCAAATTAGTTTTTGGGGTCTCATTCAAATTTCAAGCACCAACATTAATCAACACCATTTTGAAATTCTTATACCTATTTATCAAATTTGTCATAACTCTATTTTAATACCATCATATTTTTAAAAAAATTGAGTCGTGTCTTATTAATCTAACTTTATATTATATAAGTTTTATTGAAAATAATTTACATTCTTTAATTTCATACTTTATAATGGTAGTATTTTGCCTCTCTAGACCTCATTTGTAGAAGTAGACGTAGTATAATATAATTAATAAGTTTGTATTGTCAACTAAAAAATAGGGTCTCATTATACGTTCGGCCTTAGGCCCCCAAACTTGTTGAGACGAGTTTTTGGGTTTATGCCTAAAGGCTAAAATGTCTCATGTTACGCACACAAAAAGTCAATATATTGTGTGATATGTATGGTAAGTATGTTTCAATATATTCTTTTTTTTAATATTATTTTAATTTAAATTGGAATACGATTATGTGTTATCAAATAGAGAACTCAAAGGAATAATTTCAATTTTTACTCTGCAGATTTACAGTATTATCTTTTTAACTATTGGACTTGTTCGCACTTTGCGTGATTATAAAAAATGATAAGCTATGAATAATTTTTTAAAGTATTGTATAGATGAACATGTGTTTCCAATATAATCATTAGGCTTTAATTTTTTAAAACGAAAAATAATATATAAATTCAATGCCACTTTAATAAGTTTGTCTTAATTCAATAGTGTGCATCTAACTTTTTGAGTCAAACTAGAATATGCAAATAATGAACTCATAGAATATGACAACAAAAAAATAAATGTGATGATTTCTACAAAATCTGACAACCTCTCTCGAAAAAATAAAAATAAAAAATTAATGTGATGATTATATAAAATCCAAGCATATATTTATTTAATTACTATTATATAAAATATTAATATGATTATTAATTACTTTAGAAATTAACAAAATAAAAAAGTTGTTAGTGTAATGAAAATAAATACAATTCAAGCTTATATTATAGAAATGACTTGTTAGTTTTTTAATACTGTATTAAATATAATTAATAGAATAAAAGAAGTGAGTTTTAAAGGTTTTTAATTTTTAACATAACACGTAAATGATGAAAAATAAGGATAAATCCCAAAAACAAAGATAAAAGAAAAGATTAATTATTAATTAATGACCAGTTATACTTTTCCAAAAAGAACGAATTCAAAACCTACAGTTTTTCCTAAACATTAATATATATTTCTCTTCCTTATATTCCTCTTTTTACCTTTTAATATATAAATTTATTTTTACAAAAAAATCTAAGCTACTGCCACTCAAAAAAGATAAAATGTAAAAATTAAAAAGAATAAGTTATAAGTAAATTTTTGACAAAAATGACAAACTACAATAATCTGAAACTCTTGTAAAATGATTGTCTTAGAGATTTATCAGAATTTAGGAAGTGTTAATAAATGAAAGAAATTCAGGACGAGAAAAAGAAAAATTTTAGGAAAATTAAGTATTTTACTAATAATGAAAAATACGATATTTTAACACTTTTTTTTTGAATTTCATAGATTAGAGAAAATAAATAGTAAAAAAATTTATCAAAATAAATAAGTCATTAATTATAAATTAAACTTAAATTTTAATTATATTACATGAAATCTTTTCTTTCCTTTTCTTTTTCTTTTAAAACTAAATGCCCCTTAGGGTTTATTAATCAACAAAACCAAAAATAAGTACAACTACCAATCCCAAAAGTGGATTTGTTCCCAATAATCAAAAAGGAAAATAAACTTAGCACTAATTAAAAAAAAGAAAATAAACAAATTTAGAATAATGACAAGAACTTCAGAAATTTAAAAAACTTCATATTTAGTATACTTATTCAATAAGCCGCACAAAATATATGGATACCTCAACACCATCATAACTCTCTGACCTTCATCTTCTACAAACAATATCATATTCGATATGTAATCAAATTAATTATATGTGTTTATATGGTATTCAAAAGTTAATATTAAAAAACTTTTCAAATTCTATAATTAAGTGGAAAAAATAAATATTCTGAAATCCTACAATTAAGGAAAATATTTTTATTGTAGAAAATGGATTACTGAAGATTTTATTTATATGATTAATGAGGGAATATTAAATACTATGTGTTAATATTCTGAAAAAATATTGAATAATATTTTAGGTTTTAAAATCAAACAAATAAAAAAAATAACCACCAAAAGATAAATAAAATTCCAACCCTTAGAGACATGTCATATCAGTGATTCTAGATTAAGATTTATATAGATATATACATTTGGATCTTCATACTTTATCGTGAGGAATTCAAGTGACATTAGATATTCTATTTTTATTAAATTTATATGTATGTGTCATGTTTTTTAGGATAATAAAATGGATTCATTCTTACGGTCAAATTAAGGTATGTATTGTTTTGGTTGAGAACTACTTTAGAATCTCTTTATTAATTCTTACACAACTTTTAAATCTTGATGTTATGTGTTACAAATCATGATATTTTGATAAATCAAGGAGTCTCATATGTTATTCAATTACTAAATAATTGATGTATTCTTTTGATTGAGAACTACTTTAAAGTCTCTTTATGAAAATATTTCTCACTCAATATTCGATAATTTTTTATATTATTGTCGGTTATAATCTACATTAAAGAGTCTCATATATTCGACATATAACATATACCTCATTGCTGAATTATTAAGTATTAACTGTGTCACGACCCCAAAAAAATGGGTGTGATGGCCTTTGTCTTATCCCACCAAGACAAGTCAGCCTAAAACTCAACTTATTACAATAAAATGCGGAAAATTTACTATCAACTTATATTATACCCCAAAACCTGGTTGTCACGTGTACAAGCCTCTAAAGTATTACAATTGATTCAAAAGAAAACTCAAGTCTCAAATGAACTTGTTTCTAGAATAGAACAAGAACATAATTAAGGAGAGGAAAGTCTGCTGCGATGGAAACAGCTACCTGACAAATCTCCAAGAAGCCTCGGAAAAGAAGAGAATGACAAGTACAACAAAAATCCAGGCTCATAACCTACAAAAATTTGTAGAAGCAAGGGGTGAGTACCAAACCACATGGTACTCAGCAAGTAAACGTCTAAACACAAGCTAAGGGGATGAAATACGGGTACTCCTACCACCCTAACCGAACCTCCACATTTACAAAATGCATAAAATTCAGTCTAACCTAACAGTTCATATTTACATAGCACGTATCTCTACAACAACACTGACACAAATTACATATACATCCTCCACAACCACACTTTACCAAATTACATATCCTCAATAACAACACTTCAACAAATTACATATCCTCGATAACAACACTTCAACAAATTACATACCCTCAAAAACAACAATTCAATAAATTACATATCCTCAATAACAATCTCAGTATTCATCAATCACAAATTTCGCAGAAAGTCAATCACAAGATCAGCAAAACACAATATCAAGTTAATCAATGATAAGTATGTCTAATGCAATGTCAAGTATAATGATGCATGTCTGACCTAGTGATACACACCCGCTGTCTCTCAGTTCGAGACCCATGGGGGACATATCTGTCCATGCATCTGTCGCGGCGCACGACACGACCCTCGATAATAGTAACCATCGCGGCGCGCGATACGTCCCTCGAAATATAGTATCCATCGCGGCGCGCAATACGTCCCTCAAAATGGTACATCCTCTTAAGTACCCATTATTTCTCAATGCACATTACACTTGCCACAACCAATGCCTCAGAATAATGCAGGTGACGAGTTCACACATATAATGAGGAGATGACAATTTTCATAACATCGTACAGTTCACAACCACACAAACATGAAGTTACATCAACAATGATTAACAAGCCTTCAACCCTTTCTAAACACAACACACATAAACAATTAATCACATTGCCTTTTGTTATCCCCATTCTTTTCATCATTAGAATTAATCAATGTGGACAAGTCATCCCATCACCAATCCCGTTGCTCCCAACATATACCACAAGAACATACACGCATTTCATACACTTAACAAGAGTTTAGAAATCCACTTGCCTCAATTTATCGAACAATAACTTCGGGACTTTAGCCTTCCTCCTTTGTTGTACTTTAAAATCAATACAATCTATTTAAATGAATAACCACAATAAGAGTTCAAATCTTACAACACTCATAATACTATAGGTTTAGTCTAGACCCAAAAACTCACTCAAATCTATAGTAAAGGTGTTATATCATAATTCCAACCAATAAATCAAATCTCATAATTCCCTAACTTTCAAGTCTAGGTTAAGCCTTCATTCCTCTAAATAAATAAAATTTTAATTTAAACACTCTATATCTAAAACCCTAATTTATCAACAGTATTTTAATAATTATAAGGGAGATCTGCACACGAATTTTGACAAACAAATAAGTAGAAACAAAAATGTTAATTGTCCAACTGTTTGATAATCACAAATCAACACTATATCATTATTACACATTGATTAAATAACATTATAATATACTTTATCATAAAAACTATTGTATCAATTCTTATTATTTTATTATAAAATCTACTGTATCAATTTATTTTATTAATCCTAACTAATACGACCATTGTAATCAAATTTACTTGCAATTTTGAGAAACTCCACTACCTCTTTTTTTTATCACAACTATAATGTTGGGAACACTGCATTCAAAGTGACTCACCTGAAGTTGCTGGAGAAAATCCTTGAAAGTTGCAGCATGGAGTTGTTTTGAGTGTACGAATCGAACATAGTAACCCCTATTTACAACTATAGTACACGTTCTATTCCCTTCCAATTCAACTGTAGAAAAATAAAGATTTGGCATTACATTATTGTGCAGTTTCCGATTCTCGCATTCGGACGCCTCAAGCCATCCGCTTTTCTTCTTTTCCCTTTTTTTTCTGAATTATTTATTTTTAGTGATGGATCTTACCCACTTATTTTATTAAATATAGGTTAAAGGGTATAAGGTCTTAAACAAATTATTACTTTAGCCCATTACCTATCTATTTAGTCAATTACCTACAATTACCCATAAATTAATTAACTCAAGTTAAATGAATAGTTAAATTTTTTTAAAAATAACCTATCGGGTCATTACAATATCCACCACTAAAAATCATGTTCGTCCTCGAACATAAGAAAGAAGAAAGAAAAATAACCAATGTTACCAACAATTTGAGGTATGATCTTCCCGAGTCGATATTCATATCTCCAAGTAAGATCCTCCTTAAAATCATTCCATTAGGATCAACTACTACAAACTGAACTTTCAAAACAAACTTTGGAGGATTTATAAATCAAGAGTGATTATCAAGCCACAAACTAACTGATGAACTCAATCCAAACTCAAACCCACTTGTCCTTAATACATTCATCATGAAGAATCGTTTCTCACATAACCACGATAGACTTCTGAATCAATACATACTACGAGAAGAATTGAATCTCACCCAACCACCATACCCTCGTACTGCACAAACCATCACAAATCTTTTCAAGATTTCCTTTTCACAACACAATTTTTTTTTCATGAGCTAATGTTATAATAATCCGACTTTTAGATATTGTTGCTCATCAAGGGGGGATCAAAGTTATCTAACCCAAAGAAAAAAAATAAGATCAAGTAACCACCCAACATGCGATACACTGCAAAATGTAGAATCTCTACCAATACGCTTTAACAATTGTAACTCTTCATAGTAGCTTTTATATAAGTTCTCATAAGTAAGGTCGTATATGTAGAACCACAAGTATATTTCAACTGTTCCAAGACAACATTAAATATGTCATATCTAAAATGACCTAGCCTTTCCAAGCATCCTATCCTACAAAGAGGACATCGCAGGATCAGTACACCCGATCCACCACTAAGGATACACCCATAGATATGAAAATACATGTAGGTATAAGTAGAGAATCACACTCCAACCATATCAAAAATGATGTAAATGACCATATAAGAATATACAAACTCAAAGTCGATATAACACTTGATACTTCTTTCATAGTGACCATATCAAACATTCTTATTCATCTTACTCTATTTATATAATTTTTATCCAACCACAATCACCTAGTCTGATCTCCATTACAATCTCACAAAATCTCAATTTTCAAACCCCACATATTTCTCATAGTACACCACTAAAGACAAAACTCCTAATACTAACAAACATCATAACTACACCAATCATTTACCTTACTCTCAAACAGTCTTTCGTTACAAAGTTTTCTTAGCAAGCACATTATTGCCTCCAAATTTTATTTTATTTTTGAGTTATGACTCCCTTTCTTTTCATTTAAGCATGTCATGACAAGTACAAGTTACCCCCAAGACTGATAATACAAATTTTAAATCAAAAAGTACATTACCATCAAAACACAACAATTGAATAACACTCAATTCAACTCCACATAATTCTTCAGATACCAATTTTAACTTTTAGTCACACCATCATATGCCTCATACCAACACACAAAAAAAATAATTGTGGTAACTCAAATAATTCGATACCAAAAGCTCATAACCTATACTCACTATCAAATGCGTATGTAACACATCATAATAGTTTGTATCGTTCCATAAATAAATAGTTTAAATCTCCTCAAATCCTCATTAATTATGTAAAATTGTAGGTCCACACTGTTGAACATAAATAAATTATTTATCATCATGTGAACAAATTAACTCCACATAAGAACACATAAATGTAAACACCTCATTGTTTTTCACATAATCAAAATCCAATCTTCATAAAAATTGTTGATAAGTTCCTAATAAGTATATACCGAATAATTCACATCCTTAGTCATATGAGAACTTATGAATGAAAAATTTATACATCCTTCAACTTTTAACCAATACTCTATATGAGAGGTCTTATACTTCACATCTCTTAAATTCCTCCCATGGTGCTTCTAACTATATTGAAATCTTCAACATACCAAACTTCTTTTTTTTACTCGCTTACCAATCTTATTCTTTGACCAACAACTCATGATATTTTTACCTCATTCTCTAAATCAAATCATTAATGTGAAATCCCATTTAGGCATAGCAATAAAAAGTAACAAAATTTACTACTCAAATTAATTTTAAGTCCTTCCAAATGCTTCATATTTAATGTGATCAATTATTTCTTACCCATTATCAATTCATACCTTGACAAACAACAAATCTAAACTCACAATGAAAAACTTGATTTTTTTTAAAAATCCCAGCCATGTAACAAAATCCCATTATCTACAAATATTAGTTCATATATTGAATATCTTTATGAATTCACGTATCTTAGCTTATCATTGATCACCTCTCCATCGACCTTATCATATCTTTCACTAAAAATTCTACCATATTCATTATCAAACTCAAAACCACAAAAGAACTAATTATCATACTCGAGATGAACGATCGTTCACTCCTTTCTCAAGATTTATCCAATAGTTTTTAACCAATCTGATGATGTTGTGACACTATATTACCATAATCAAAGAAAATATGGGTGAAATCATGTGTCTCTAAATCCAATTCTCAACCCATGTGAATATACCTCTTTAGCCCTTGCAATCAAAAAAAATATTCTTACCCTCACCCCTTTTCGAAGGCTACACTATATCAACTAATTTATTTATTATTTTTTTTCCATTATGACTCTAGCTCCTTTAAATTCTATTTGAGCAGTGTTTCCTACTCACCGAACTATAGCAAACCATAACATTATATACTCGCAAGTTGTCATTATTATACAAAAATCCATTTAACAAACTATCTGTCATATAGCTCATCCTAATCTCAATCCATCACAAACTCTTACTATCATTATGCTCGTTTAGCCCTTGCCATCATTATAAAGTAATCTTTGTCATTGCCACGACATCTCAAAACCAACTTTACCAATAAAATTCACAAGACTAACCCAATATCATATGCACTTTTTAGTAAGATATTTAATTCCTTTCACACAAGTATACTTTTTGAGACTTCCTTTACTTATAAGCTTATCATCCATATGTCCACTTCCATGTAGTTTACGATGAAATCAACACTCATTTACAATCCACAAAATACATTTCACAACCTGACATATCAATATTATACCAAAGATCCACCACTAAAAGCTTCCTTATAAATAATGTTTAACACATTCACTCGTATTAACAAGCTAGTTGGTATCTCGAATATGAATTCAACACCAAATCTTTTCATATGAGCATGTAATACAATAGATAACTCCTTAAGTAGTTAGTATTTACACTTAACAGTCAACATGTCCGTTTTCATGTACCACTAGTAACACATCGTGAAAATTCATTGCATCAACCACTAGGACATATCATATCTATTGAGAAGATCATTTCCAAATAGGTCACACACTTTATCCATCAAATAACTGTAAAATATTACCAGATTAGTTTTGTATCTAATCCAAGCTATATGTATTCATTCGTAAGCAAGGTCAATATCAAAAGTAACACACTTCATAATTCTAACCAAGTACCCATCAGTACCATTGTAATAGTCGTATCATGACCCTCTTTGGTATACACTAAATATGTGAAATCACATAAGGGATTCTGACCTGAATTGGTGCAACATCATTTACTAAGCAACTCATTAATGGTATGACAACTATATCAATTGTATTTTTCACGGTTACACTATTTATTATCTAGTTAATTCTTCAAACGTTTTACTTCTAATTGTCGAACAACTCCATATTTTACTTATCCCAGATAAGTACTATATATATTATTATTATTTTACAATGATAACTAACTTTACTCAACTCTTTCAAATATGATCACGCATGTGTTTCATAAGTATATCATTACCAACTTAATACCAGATCTAACATCAAACCAATACACGACATGCCGATGATTCACAAAAGAAAATACGCACGAGTCATCACATAAATGAGAGCGAATGGAGTGAAGTGATAAGAATCAAAATGGAACCAAGTACGCACAATAGAGATCCAAGAAGTGAAGATATTTCCTAAAAGTCACAATAGCCTCTCGGAGATAGGTACAGACGTCTCCGTACCGATCATCCAGACTCTATTTAGACTCGACTTGTACACAGGTGAGACCTACGAACCTGGGGCTCTGATACCATTTTGTCACGATCCAAAAAAATGGGTGTGATGGCACTTGTCTTATCCCACCAAGACAAGTAAGCCTAAAACTCAACTTATTACAATAAAATGCGGAAAATTAACTATCAACTTATATTATACCCCAAAACCTGGTTGTCACATGTACAAGCCTCTAAAGTATTACAATTGATTCAAAAGAAAACTCAAGTCTCAAATGAACTTGTTTCTAGAATAGAACAAGAACATAATTAAGGAGAAGAAAGTCTACTGCGATGGAAACAGCTACCTGGCCAATCTCCAAGAAGCCTCGGAAAAGAAGAGAATGACAATAACAACAAAAATCCAGGCTCATAACCTATAAAAATTTGTAGAAGCAAGGGGTGAGTACCAAACCACACGGTACTCAGCAAGTAAACGTCTAAACACAAGCTAAGGGGATGAAATACGGGTACTCCTAACACCCTAACCGAACCTCCACAATTACAAAATGCATAAAATTCAGTCTAACCTAACAGTTCATATTTACATAGCACGTATCTCTACAACAACACTTAGACAAATTACATATACATCCTCCACAACCACACTTTACCAAATTACATATCGTCAATAACAACACTTCAACAAATTACATATCCTCGATAACAACACTTCAACAAGTTATATACCCTCAACAACAACAATTCAATAAATTACATATCCTCAATAACAAGCTCAGTATTCATCAATCACAAATTTCACAGAAAGTCAATCACAAGATCAGCAAAACACAATATCAAGTTCACCAATGATAAGTATGTGTAATGCAATGTCAAGTATAATGATGCATGTCTGACCTAGTGATACACACCCGCTGTCTCTCAGTTCGGGACCCATGGGGGACATATCTATCCATGCATCTGTCGCGGTGCACGACACGACCCTCGATAATAGTAACCATCACGGTGCGCGATACGTCCCTCGAAATATAGTATCCATCGCGGCACGCGATACGTCCCTCGAAATGGTACATCCTCTTAAGTACCCATTATTTCTCAATGCACTTTACATTTGCCACAACCAATGCCTCAGAATAATGCAGATGACAAGTTCACACATATAATAAGGAGATGACAATTTTCATAACATCGCAAAGTTCACAACCACACAAACATGAAGTTACATCAACAATGATTTAACAAGCCTTCAACCCTTTCTCAACACAACACACATAAACAATTAATCACATTGCCTTTTGTTATCCCCATTCTTTTCATCATTAGAATCAATCAATGTGGACAAGTCAACCAATCACGAATCCCGTTACTCCCAACATATACCACAAGGACATACACGCATTTCATACACTTAACAAGAGTTTAGAAATCCACTTGCCCCAATTTATCGAACAATCACTTCGGGACTTTAGCCTTCCTCCTTTGTTGTACTTTCAAATCAATACAATCTATTCAAATCAATAACCACAATAAGATATCAAATCTTACAACACTCATAATACTATAGGTTTAGTCTAGACCCAAAAACTCACTCAAATCTATAGTAAAGGTCTTATATCATAATTCCAACCAATAAATCAAATCTCATAATTCCCTAACTTTCTAGTCTAGGTTAAGCCTTCTTTCCTCTAAATAAATAAAATTTTAATTTAAACACTCTATATCTAAAACCCTAATTTATCAACAGTATTTTAATAATTATAAGGGAGATCTGCACACGAAATTTAAAACACAAATAAGTAGAAACAAAAATGTTAAGTGTCAAACTGTTTTATAATCACAAATCAACACTATATCATTATTACACAATGATTAAATAACATTATATTATACTTTATCATAAAAACTATTGTGTCAATTCTTATTATTTTATTATAAAATCTACTGTATCAATTTATTTTATTAATCCTAACTAATACGACAATTGTAATCAAATTTACTTGCAATTATGAGAAACTCCACTACCTTTTTTTTTGGGATAATGCCCAAGTACACCCTCAACCTATGCCCGAAATTCCAGAGACACACTTATACTATACTAAGGTCCTATTACCCCCCTGAACTTATTTTATCAATAATTTTTACCCCTTTTCGGCCTACGTGGACCTATCTAGTGGGTCCAATGATGGTTGACTTTTTTTTTCAAACTAGTGCCACGTAGGCAAAAAAGGGGTAGAAAATTACTTATAAAATAAGTTCAGGGGGGTAATAGGACCTTAGTATAGTATAAGTGTGTCTCTGGGATTTCGGGCATAGGTTGATGGGGTACTTGGATTTTTTCCCTTTTTTTTATCACAACTATAATGTTGGGAACACTGCATTCAAAGTGACTCACCTGAAGCTGCTGGAGAAAATCCTTGAAAGTTGCAGCATGGAGTTGTTTTGAGTGTACGAATCGAACATAGTAACCCCTATTTACAACTGTAGTACACATTCTATTCCCTTCCAATTCAACTGTAGAAAATAAAGATTTGGCATTACATGATTGTGCAGTTTTCCGATTCTCGCTTTCGGCCGCCTCAAGCCATCCGCTTTTCTTCTTTTCCCTTTTTTTTCTGAATTATTTATTTTTAAGTGATGGATCTTACCCACTTATTTTATTAAATATATGTTAAAGGGTATAAGGTCTTTAACAAATTATTACTTTAGTCCATTAACTATCTATTTAGTCAATTACCTACAATTACCCATAAATTAATTAACTCAAGTTAAACGAATAGTTCAAAATTTTGAAAAATAACCTATCGGGTCATTACAAACTGCTTCCATTCATTTCATTTTATCATATTTTATCTTTCTAATGGTTAATTTAACAAATTCTCAAAGCTCAATTGAATTAGATAAATACACTATTTTAGAATTGAAATTTAAATATTTTGAAATCTATACAAAAATACTATACGATTCAATATTTCTCATATCAATATAATAAAGAATATATATTAAATCTGATATGGTGAAAGTTCATATAACTTAATTCTCGAACAAAATATGAGAACAAAATTAAATGGAGAATGTATATATTTTACAAATTCATAAATATTTCTCTACTCCTTCATTGAAAGTGTAATTTTGCGAGATATTATTATGTTTCATTGATGTAATAACAGAAGCAAAACTTAACTTTTTTATTACAAATATATCATTGCAGTGATTTTGAAATTCATACATATTTTGCAACTTTTTTTATGGCATCAGACAATGATCGGTCAAACATAAATAACAATATATACTGCATTAAAAGGAATATGAGCATATGATAAATAAGTTAAAAGAGAGAGGATGAAGAGACTCTCACCCTAATGATAACAAGCTCCAAATACATATAGAGATGGGAAAAAGGATAAATATATCTCCGAACTTTCGTAAATGGTATGTGTATACCCTTCGTTATACTTTCAGGACATCAATACCCTTGTCATCCAAATTATCGAGCATATATACCCTTTAAGTTAACAGTGGTACACGTGTCTCGATCCTAACCACTGATATGATACTTCTTAAATTTCTGCCAAAAATTAAAAAGATCCACCAGAATTAATCTCGAAACCCGCCCAAATACATAGTACCCATTACCCAATAATATAAACTCAAATCCCCAAATCAATTCACCTAAGAGCGAGAAACAAAAGTGGCAACCATAGCTCCGCCACTAGACGACCACTCAAGATGTATAATTGTATGTCGAAGCGTGATCAGAAGGGATAAATATTGAAGCAAGATTATCAACCAAAGCAGATTTCGTCAACGAGGACACAACTAGGTGATTAGTCACGAGAAATTTGAATCCTTTAGAGAAGAGATGCAGGATCGGATTTGTAGCAACTACAATAACATAATGAAGGAATTAATTTGCCTATGTCCCCTGTGAATGAACACAAGAAGAAAGGAAAAGCTCATCAACTTGGCAGTAAGCAATATGCTAAACAAATTGTTGCTGATTTGGGCTTTGAGGAATAACTCTTCTATGAGTTTTTTTTCTTCATATTATGAGTTTATTTTTTTTAAAAAAGAACCTAATTTAAGATCCCACATACGACCCAAAACTCCTTTTCTTTCTCATTCACATCTTCTATCCAAACAAATCTAACCTTATTATTTAACTAAAGTATTATCCTATAATCAGTCTTTGTGCTTGTTAAGATGGGTCTTTCTATTCTACGAGAGGGCTGAGGAGAAGTTGGAGAATTTAGTATTGAATTTGATTTTGGGATGAAGATGGGGAAAGATGTTGCTAAACAAGTGTTTAAGTTGCTTAATTTTAAATTAAGTGATTCAAATTGGGGATTTGGTTAACATTTTTGGGATATGGGTATTATGTATTGGGGCGTGTTTTATAATTAATTCGGGTGGATTTTTTAATTTTTGGGAAGAAATTTAACAAATATCAAGTTAGTGGTGAGCATTGAGACATGTGTACCGCCGTTAACTTAAAGGGTATACATGTTCCAAAATTTGGACGGCAAGGATACTGACGTTCTGGAAGTATAAACAAAGAGTATACGCATACCATTTACAAAAGTACGGGGATATATATGTCCTTTTCCCTATAGAGATTGTCAAATTAAATTTTATTCAAATTTTTGTAAGATAATTTCTAATATTTATTGATTTACTTAAAAATTAGTATAATGATGTTTTTCTCAAAATCTCTTATGATTCATTTACTCTCAATGTTCAGAAAATTGATATAGACAATGCACTTTAGGGTTATTTTTTTTATTATTAGTATATCTTTATATGTATTTTCCGTTCTTTTTTTTATAAAAAAAATAGGTTTAAATACGATTTAATATATATGCTCAAAATATATACATAATTTATTGGAATTCTTTTCTTTCTCTACTTCCTATTAAGAAAAATAATTATGTTTTTCTTCACTTATAAGTACACTAACAAGTATTTATAAAACATTAAAATCTTTTAAGTGATAATAAACATAGAAGAATATATAAATTAGAGATCTTTTAAAAAAATAATTGAATTGAAAGGTTGATTCCTGCGTAAATTAGATTAGAAATATTTGAATAAAATTTATATAAAAATTTTCAATAACGCGCGTAGCGCAGCCAAACTCACTAGTTAAATTTATATAATTAGGAGGTATATTTGTTAAAACTCATAAAATTTAATTTATAAAATTAAACTTTTGTTGATGTGTAGTTAATTATTTTTTATATCATATCATATCATATCATATATTTATATAAAGGAGAACCCTAAGTGCGCCTACATGGTGGCACCATGAGCCAGAATTTCCTTTTAATTTATTTTATTTTCAAAACTTGCCTTATTTTTTCATGAAATGTTCTGAATTTTATGTAAAATTGCGACTTTTATGAAAAGTTGCTACTTGAATGAAAAGTTTTGACTTTTATGAAAATGTGGGACTTTTTTGAAAAGTTGTAACCTTTCTGAAGGGTTGTAACTTTTTTGAAGAGTTGTGACCTTTTCGATAAGGCACAATAAGCATTTGATCACAATACCCTTTGTTTTCTATAAATATAGGAATTTTCTCTGAACTTCTTCTTTTTCCTTTGTACATTTAAATATTTTCTCATCTTTGGCCCTATTGAGTGATTTACTGACATCATTGTTTTGTATCAATACACTAGTGAATATAATTGTTTTATAATGACATTATATCTACTCCCTTAAACCTTAGGTACTAGACGAGAATAATCCCCTTAAGGAATACTGTGTATTCAGTGGGCTCGATTTATTCATTACGTTTCATTCTATTGATACAAATTCGAATATGCTTTTTACAGTCATTCATTTATTCTTATATTATTAATTGTTGTTTTGGAGTACATTCTTAATACTTTATTATTTATGTTTAATTTATTATTATAAGTTTTTTTAGTGCAGATTAAATAACGAGTGCTAATTGGCTATTCTTCTAGTTTTTTCTACTGGAATTGTTGAAGGTACGATAAAAGAATCTCCACAAATCTCTAATTTTTTTTATCAACGTCATTCCTTCACATACAAGGATGAGACTTTTTTTTAATTAAACTATCATTTGTGAGTTAATTGCTTTGCATGCCCATATTTTTTGTCTTTCATATTGTAAAGTATCTATCTTTACAAAATTTTATTAATGGGTATTATATGCACTTTAAGGAGAAATTTGATTGAAGTATTGTATATGATACACTTTGACAATGTCCATCCTTTAATATTTTTCTTTTTCCATCTCATTCAACTCTTCAAAATATTTTTGATGTGAAATAAGACTATTTTTGCCAAGCTTAATTTGAAAAATATGAAAGCAAAATATATGTCTATTAACATAGATTTATTGATCTTCATTGCTGAACATTTTAGTTATATAGGTTAGACCCATTTTTAATTTTTCATGTTCAAAAATATTTCTTTAACATGAGTCTACAATCAAACATTCTGAGCTACTTGTACTTTCATAATGCAACAGTTAGATGTACATATTTCGGAAAAAGTCATAAAAATGCATTGATGAAGCATCTAGAAGGTTCTTCAAACCAACAATTTAATGAAGAATGAATTTCCAAAAGGGCCAAAAATATTTTTTTCTTGTGTTTCAAATTTATTCTTCTCCTTCTACAAATTTTATTAGAGTAACAAAGTAACAATAATAAAAAGTACTAATTATTTAATCTCTTACAAGTAAATTTTTTCTATGAAAATTATTATGTGGTTGTGGTGTACATTTTTAACCATCTTCTAACCATAGAATTATTAGATTCTATATTTTGCATGTACAAAAGAATATAAAAATTGATGCTTCATTGCTACATAAAAATATCACTCAATTTTAACAAGATAATTATATTAGCAAACGTATATTATGATAAATTATGTAAAGTGAAAGAATATTGATTGTATTGAAGTGTTCACCTAATAAGGGAATACATGGGAGATATATATAGGGGATATAGGAAGGAGTACTAATCCTAATAGGACTAGGATTAAGGAGTACTAATCCTAATAGGACTAGGATTAGTACACAGTAAATACTAATATTATTTAATACTATTTATTTAATACTATCTATTATTATTCCCCTTGAAGCTGAGCTGAGCGGAAGCGAACGGAAGCTTCGAGCTGAGGTAATCGTCTAGTCGGATTGGGAGAGGCTTGGTGAGAATATCATCCGGTTGTTCTTCAGTGGGTACATACTGCACAGTCATGGTGCCGGCCTGAACTTCATCGCGAACAAAGAGACAATCAGCATCAACATGCTTCATTCTGGTGTGTAGGACGGAATTTTTGGCCACACAAATGGTTGATTTGTTGTCACCATAGAGAGCAGGAACGGTGTGAGTGGCGCGGAGTTGGCGAAGAATATATGTGACCCACATGGTCTCAGCAGTAAGAAGAGCAAGGGTGCGGTATTCAGCTTCAGTCGAGGATCGAGAGACCTTGGGTTGTTTTTTTGTACACCAAGAGATCAGGTTCGGCCCCAAAAAAATGAGAAACCCCGATGTAGATTTTCTGTCATTTTGATCATTCGCTCAATCTGAATCTGAGAAACCCCGAAGCTCCAAGTCCCTGGGTCGAATGAGTAAACCACGACCAAGAGTGCCAAAAATGTACCTGAGAATGCGTTTTAGACAATAATAATCATGTTCACTTGTTTGATGCATGCGCTGAGCAACTCGGTTGACAGCAAACTGGATGTTAGGACGGGTAATGGCCAGATATTGTAGAGCCCCAATGAGGCTGCAGAAGTGGGTGATATCGGCAAAGGGGGTGTCGACTCCATTCGTAAACGAAGAGACTTCAATCGGTGTTGGTTGACAGGTGCATTTTTCCAGTCCAACTTTCTGCAACAGATCTCGAGCATATTTTGACTGATGAAGAAACAAGCCGCTGCGTGTCCGAGAAACCTCCATTCCCAGAAAATAATGTAACGGGCCAAGGTCCTTCATTTTGAAAGTAGTATGCATAGCTCGAGTGACATCCTCAATGAGAGTCGCAGTAGAGCCTGTAATAATGATACCATCTACATAGACAAGAAGAATGACTGTACCGTGTGCTGAATGTCGAGTAAAAAGACTCGTGTCGTGTACGCAACACGTGAAGCCGAGTACCTAGAGGAACATTTTCAGACGTGTGTACCAAGCACGGGGGGCTTGCTTGAGATCATACAGAGACTTCTGGAGTTTGCAAACATGTTGAGGGAAGCGGGGATCAACATAGCCCGGTGGTTGCTTCATGAAGATAGTTTCATCAAGCATGCCATGAAGAAAAGCATTGGAAATTTCCAACTGATTGATGAGCCAATTATTGCGCACAGCGAGTGACAGTACCAAGCGAATGGTTTCCTGCCAAATAACACGACTAAATGTCTCGGAATAATCAAGCCCATACTCCTGATTGTAGCCTTTAGCAACCAAACGAGCCTTGTACCTGGAAATATTGTCATCTGCATTGTGTTTAATTTTGTACACCCATTTACAGCCCACTGGGTGCCGCCCATGGGGCCTAGGTACAAGAACCGAAGTTTTCTGATCAGTCAAAGCCTTAAACTCGTCATCCATAGCATGACGCCAATATGCATTTTTCGAGGCCACATAGTAGGTTGTTGGTTCACTATTGGGAAGGGGTGTATTTGGTAGTATGGTAGCCTGAAAGGTTTTGGGTTTAAAGATACCGGCTTTCCCACGGGTTAACATGGGATGAGTATTGGGGGGTGGCACGGGCGGTGGTGATTCGGGGGTGGCCGGGAAGGACCTAAAACGGATTGGGATGGAGATGTTGTGGGTATGGGGTGGTTTGGGTTGGTTGTAAGTGTGGGTGGTGGTTGCGGGTGTATTGTGGGTGACGGTCGAAGGGGTGATGAGGGGTGGTTGGGTAGTGGGTGGAGGTGTAGGGGAAGGTTGTGAGGGACCTTGTGAGTATGTTGAAAAACGGGGAAGGACGCCAATGAATGATGTATTTATGGAGGAGAAAATAGACTCGTAGGGAAACTCATTTTCAACAAATTTGACATGACAAGATATGTAGACTTTATGACTTTGTGGGTCAAGACAGTGATAACCCTTGGAGGTAGGATGATAGCCCAAAAAAATACAAGGACGGGATCGGGGTTGTAATTTGTGAGTAATATGAGGGCAAGACACCCAAAGACGCAGAGGTTGGTATAATTGGGAAGTTCTTGGTAAAAGAGTTTATAGGGTGATTTGCTGGAGAGGGTGTGACTGGGCATTCTGTTAATGAGGTAGTTTGCGGTGGCTAGAGTTTCTACCCAAAAGGAGACAGGGAGATGAGATTGATGTAGAAGAGTAACCACCGTTTCAATGAGATGCCGATGCTTACGCTCAGCCACCCCATTCTGTTTGGGAATGTTATTTACATATTTCTTTCCATTGTCACTTCGAAAAAGTTTAACATGAGAATTGAATTGTGCTTTGACCATTTTTCAAAAGTGACAAAGGCGGTGTACGCCTGTGATTTGTGTTTTAGTGGGTACAACAAAGTGTATTTTGTAAAATCATCCACAAAACAAATATAATAGCGAAAACCAACAAATGAAGGAGCAGTAGTAGGACCCCATAGGTCAGAATGAATAAGTTGAAAAGGTGCAGTTGTATGCTTCTCAGATAAAGTAAAAGGTAATTTATGAGTTTTAGCAATTGAACTGGAGTCACAATTGTTTACATGAATGGAAAAAAAACCTAATTGAGACATTAAAGAATTTATTATTTGAGTAGACAGGTGACCCAGACGACTGTGCCACAACAGACTGTGGTCATCAGCCGAAAGAGCCACCAGAGCCACATGAAAGCTTTCTGAAATAGGGTGGGCAGACGAACTTGTGCCAGGAAGAACGTACAGACCATGCTCACAGGGGCCCTGAAAAATCACCCTCTTGGAAGTATTGTCTAGGATCTGAAAATCATTAGAGATGAACAAGAGTGAGCAATTATTGTCTTTTGTGAATCGGTGAACTGAAAGGAGATTGGTTTTAATATAAGGGACATGGGTAAGGTTAACTAGGTGAAAGATAACGGTGGGGGTTATAATGTTACCCGTGCCAGTGTGAGAAATATTAAGGGACTCACCGTTGCCAAGAGTATTACCATTGGAGCCATGATAGGGATTTGGACCGTTAAGTTTGGATAGAAACAGAATTAACGTGCATGTTGGCCCCAGTATCCAACAGCCATTCAGAAGAAGGGCAGGCTTGAGATGCATAATTGGCACGGTTATCACTATTTCGACTATCCTCATACCGAAACTAGCAATGAACAGCGGTGTGTCCTGTTTTCTGACAGATTTGACAAGTTGGACGATCCCGCTAGTAAGTGCCCTGCCCGCCGCTGGAAGATGACTGCCCGCCGCTGCCGAAAGAGTGTAGGCTGTTGCTGCCGTGCTGCTGACCATCGTACGGCGGACGACTGCCCTGCCGACCGGCGCGCCCGCGGCCTCCGCTGTTTCTGCCGTAGCCGCCGCAGCTCCCCTGCTGGCCGCCACCACGCCCCCCGCGATAGTTCTGGCTTGCGGTGAGGGTGGTGGCCGGCTCCATAACAGCGGCTTCTCGGAGAAGAAGTTTGCTCTCCAGATCCACGTTGATTTCTTAACTTTTTAGACACGAGGAGAGAGTAGCCAGGCCAACGGGCGTTGGACTGATGCGAAACGCCTGTTTAATGGAGGAGTAAGCTGATGGGAGCCCCCGAATGATGCACATGACGAGATCTTTTTCTGGAATGATTTCATTCACGGTGTCGAGAGCTGTGATGATGGTGGAGACATCGTCTAAATACTCCGCCATAGTTTTTGTGCCTTTGGTAATTATGTGGAGACGATCACGCAATTGAAAAATATGAGAGTGGGAAATTGATGCATAGCGTGTTTCGAGGGCCGTCCACAGGGCTGAAAGAGTTTGTAGGATGGGACGTGTTTCTGAACCGTGGGAGAGATGACCGCAATCAAACATGATCGGATCTGGCCATCCACTGCTTTCCAGGCGGCATGGGCTGGATTGGATTTTTCTGATTTGTCCGTGGTGGTGATGACTGCCGGCGGCGGTTCTGTGCTTCCATCGACGTATCTTAGAAGGTAATTGGCCTCAAGGGCTGTAAGAACGATGATTTTCCATGTAGGGTAATTTATATCTGATAATTTTTTGGGAATCAGGGCAAGAAGATGCCTGAGAAGGAGTTTAACGCCAGAAAGAAGTGATTCGAGAGGATCCACCTCGGTTGTCATGGCTGCCGCCGCCCAAGAGAAGAGAGAGAACGATTGGTGCCCTAAAGGGAGTAAAAAAACCTAGAGAAAAGAAGATCTAGGTTTTCTGGCTCTTGATACCATGAAAGAATATTGATTGTATTGAAGCGTTAACCTAATAAGGGAATACATGGGAGATATATATAGGGGATATAGGAAGGAGTACTAATCCTAATAGAACTAGGATTAAGGAGTACTAATCCTAATAGGACTAGTATTAGTACACAGTAAATACTAATATAATTTAATACTATTTTTTAATACTATCTGTTATTATAAAGCATAAAAAATATTAAATTTTAAGAGACTTTTAATCATTCATTATATATTTACAATTCTGGAGATATGTGATAATGCTTAATCATTAAATTTATGTTGAAATGTTCTTAAAACCTTCTAAAATTTAATTTTTGCTTTTTTCATATAATAGTCAATTATTGGAAAGGTTGTTCTAAAGTTTGAAAGATTGTTTATGCACGTGCAAAGCATGGCTAAGTTACCTAGTATTTATATAAAAGTGAACCTTAGGCGCACCTATGTGACGCAACCACAAACCAAGATTCTATTTTTAACTTATTTATTTCCAAAATTAGTTTTTTCTTTCATGAAAAGTAGTAAATTTTATGAAAATTATCGACTTTTACAAAAAGTTGACACTTTTTATGAAAATTATCAACTTTTACTAAAAGTTGTCACTTTTTATGAAAAGTTCGACATTTACAAAAACTTGTGAATTTTTATGAAATGTTGCGACTTTTACGAAGAGTTGCGACTTTTATGAAGAGTTGCAACTTTAATCAAGTGTTGCAAGTTTTATGAAGAGTTGCAAGTTTTATGAAAAATTGTAATTTTTATGAAAAGTTGTGACTTTTCGAAATAGTTGTGACTCTTCTGATAAGGCACCACAAGCATTTGTTAGCACTATCCTTTGTTGTCTATAAATAGAGAGATTTCCTCTCATTTTAAAACAACAAAAATTCAAAACTTCTTCTTCTTCTTCTGCAGAATTATTTATTTGTGTATTTTGCTCGTGTTGAATGACTGATTGACACCATTGTTTTTGTATCAACACACTTGTGAATATAATCATTCTATCCTGAGAGGATCTATTCCTTTAACTATGGATAGTAGAATGGAATAATTCCTTAAGGGAACAATATGATTAAGTGGGCTCAACTTTTCCTATATGCTTCATATCATTATTACAGATTCTTGT
Organism: Solanum lycopersicum; assembly: GCF_036512215.1. Lineage (NCBI taxonomy): Eukaryota > Viridiplantae > Streptophyta > Magnoliopsida > Solanales > Solanaceae > Solanum > Solanum lycopersicum. Next base: position 20,467,606 of record NC_090800.1, read on the forward strand.
ATGTTTTTTTACAGTCACTTATTTATGCTTATTTTATTTTTTTTATTTTTCTGTACATGTTTTAAACTTTTTTTTATGTTTATGCTTTTGATCATTATGTTGAAGTAAAGATATGTTAATCAAGTATTTGATGTAATCATTAGACTATTGGTGTCATGTAGATTAGAATTCTTAAATTTTTAAAATAAATTAGTTTAATCTTTATAGAGTTTTCAGTGGCTAAAGATCCATGGGATGTGCAACAAAGGACTTTAAATGTTCAAAAGTTAGGTGGTTCAACACTATCTTGGAGTTTTATTTATTCAACTTTCTATCTTATCAAGGTATTCAATCGACTAGTCACATCAAAAAATAAAGGAATATGGTGGGGATGGTTAGTATTGTACTCAACCTAAATCAAACGTGTGGGCTTCAAATGTTAGGTTGGAGTCAATGAATTACCCTTTATAGTAGGATGAATATATCTTTTAAAGAAATAATTACCTCCTTATAAACTTTATATTACAAGTCCCAAAAACAATAAAGTTTTTACCATATTGATCAAAACATAAACAATAAAATACGTCTTTTGGCTATAAAAGTAGTGTCATCGACTATGTATGATTTTGAATAGGGACCTGCCATGACATTATTTAATCCAAATTATTTGAGCAACATATGTTATTTCATTGAAATCCAAAATATGTGTTCTTATATTTAAATTAGTTGATCAAGTACGAAACAAATGATATAAGATGTATAATATTTAGATTGTGTATATAGCTGCCTTGAGTAGGAGAAAAACTCTCGCAATTGATAAATATAATGTTTCTACAACTTATTCAACATACAAATATCGTAAGTAAAACAATTACACATCTTTCGTAAAGACTTTGGTGATGAACAACTACAGTAAAATGAAGAATTAATAATAATATTCTTAAACAATGAAAATCAAATCCTTTTCGTTTTAAGATTAAAGAAAAGAATTTAATTTCATCTTTGGATAAAATATTCTTGACAATTTATTATAGGGTTGTACCCTCTTAAAACCACATGTATTTATCATATGTTCAGAAGTAGATTATTGATATAGTTCACCACTGCGCGAAGCACAAACAACTTCCATTAAAGTTGTATGGTAGGGACATTTTTTATTCATCATACATTATTGGGAGAAAACAATGAGTTGTCTAGTTTATCCTGATTCTTATTTGTTTTTTGATCAATTTCAACATTAATTGTCCTTTCATCTTGAAATCATTTCTCTCTTACTTTGGGATTACATCGAACCCATTGATAAAAATGTGTGATTTATGTGAACAAGAGGTATAATAAATAGAGTTTAGGAACAAGAATTTAGATTCATAAAGTCCATCATTTATTTGTATCAATGGATCTCATGGGCTTCAACATGTCTACAAAACAATAGTTTTCTGAACATTTGGTTGAAAGTATCATTCATTGTCTCGAAATTTTTAGTAAGACTTGGGAATTATATAGAGGCATTAGATAGGAACATACATTATTTTAGTTTTTTAATAGTTCAGTTGGTTTACTATTTGAACTTTCGCTTGATGAAGGTTAAATTCTCCATGTCATTTTCCCCTCCCCTGCTCCCAATTTGTTTGAAAAAGGAAAAGAAAAGCGGTTAGTGTATGTTTCTAGATAGAGAAATATATGAAGGTGAAAAATATTACTGTTGTGTGATGTAGCTTTCTTTGAAATTTCTATTGCAAAAATTATGCATTGACCTGAGGATAACAAACATTGTTTCTTTTCGTGTTAGGGAATCAAAGAAGGTCAACATCTAAAAAAGTTGATACAAGACTATATTACTTCGTTCATTTAAGTAGGAGATGATGTTTGGTGCTTCTAAATTTCTTAAGTTTGAGTACAATTGTTCTCTACAAGTGTTTGTGTCAATCTATTATTGATACTAAGCTCTAATTTTGTGATAACTTGTTTGTGTCCATTGAGTGTTTGTTTTGCATATGTATCAACACTAGGTTATCCTATTGATGCAAAAATTGTTTTTCTTGCAAGATTCATCTAGTGTTGATATTAAACTTTAATTTACGAATAATTTGTTTAATAAGCATAAGTACCAACACTAGTTGATCCTATTGACGAAAAAATTGATTTTCTTGCAAGATCTATTTATGTCCATCTAGTGTTGACACTTAACTTTAAATTTTGGAAATAATATATATGTTAAGCATAAGTACCCACACTAGTTGATCCTATTGATGACAAAATTGATTTTCTCGCAAGAGCGATTTTGTCCATCTAATATTGACACTTAGCTTGAACTTAGGAATAGTGTGTTTTTAAGTATAAATACCAACACCGGTTGATCTTATTGATGAAAAAATTAATTTTCTTTAAAGATTGATTTGTGTCCATCCAGTGTTGTCACTTACCTTCAAATTTAGAAATGATATATTTCTTAAGCATAAGTACCAACACTAGTTAATATTATTGATGATAAAATTAATTTTCTCGCAAGATCAATTAGTGTCCATCTAGTGTTGATATTAAACATAATATAGGAATAATGTGTTTACAAGAATAAGTACCGACACTAGTTGATCCTTTTGATGATAAAATTAATTTTCTTGCGAGATCGATTTAGTGTACATCTATTGTTGATATTAAACTTTAATTTAGGGAAATGTGTTTGTTAAGCATAATTATCAACAGTAGTTGATCCTATTGATGACGAAGTTGATATTCTTGTAAGATCGATTTGTGTCCATCTACTGTTGATATTAAGCTTTAGATTAGAAATAATGTGTTTTTAAGCATAAGTACCGACACTAAATGATAGTGATGATAAAATTGGTGTTGTTGCAATATTGATTTATGTCCATCTAGTGTTGATATTAAGATTTACTTTAGGAATTAGGTGTATGGTAAGCGTTGTTATCAATGCTAGTTCTATTGATGAAAAAATTGATTTTCTTGCAATATAGATTTGTGTCCATCTAGTGTATTATGCGTTAATTTAGAAATAATATGTTTTTAAGCATAAGTACCAATACTAGTTGAAAAATAACTTGTGGTTGCACAATTGGTAAAAATATATATCCAGCCACGTTTTGTTCCAAATACGACTAGGACGCAAGACATTATATATCATCTGTATATCAAATAATAATCTCAGTTAATATAGATTTTGAGATGAAACTTAGGGAACATATCATGTTTACGAGTCCATACGAAATCTTACTCTCTAAATTTAGTTTGATTTAAGCTACTAACTTGAATAATCACTTCTTCATTAAAGTCTATTACCATTTGATATTAAATGCCTCAACTTTTGCCGGAATTTTAAAATTAGGGATGTAAAGATTGTAGAAAAGAAATTTCATTTTTTAGAAATCTCAGACAAATAAATTTATATCTCTTATAAATAAAAAGAAGACGTAGCCAAAAACTATAATAGGTTACACTTTTATGCTAAGACACAAATACTTCACTACATTAGTCATATTACACTCATAACAGATCCAAGCTTAATCAAGATGAATGACTTGAAATATATGTCACTACAATGTCGATTTGGTTGAAAGGAAAAAGGATAGGAACACGAGAGATGAAAGAGTTATTTCTCCTTTTTAGTAATGGGGATAAGAGAAGACTATATCTTATTTACTTACCTTCTAGTATACCAAATAGAGGAATTAAATGCTCTGGGCTCCACATAGTGCAAAATAATCAATGAACTTCACTCTCCATTAACCTTATGTCTTTCCCTTCTAGGAGTCAAGTCTATTATAAGTATCAAGGCACAAATAGAATAGAAAATCTATTGTCACCTCTACCCTGGGTAATTACTGCTTGCTATTAATAGGTAAAATCGTGCTCTTCAGCGATTTGTGGAAATAGAAAGACTTACAAGTGAAAAATAATATATTAGCGAAAACATTAAGAAGGTTTTTGAAATGAGTTGTTTTTATGATTATAAAAGTAGGACACATTAAAAGTGTGTCCATATATGTAAATGGTTGTTGCCAATTATGTCATACTTTAACAACGCTTATAAATGTAGCTTATACCATTAAAGAGTACACTTTACAAGTGTTGTCAATATTATCGCCGCTAAAAGTTTTGTACCACAAATTCCTAGAAATGTTCGTATTGATTCATTTTATATGAATTTTATTTTTTTACTATTTTAGCCTATATCTTCAATGTACTTTTGTTGATCAATAAATTGTATTATATTATAAGCTTTGAGCAAGTGTTAAATTTTTTTCCCATTCAATGTGTTCGATATCTATATTGGAGTTGAAGGTGCAACGTGTTTGATTTTAAAAAGGTGTGAATGGAAAATGAAGAGTTGCGACTTTTATGAAGAGTTGTGACTTTTATGAAATGTTGCGACTTTTATGAAAAGTTGCGAATTTTATGAAAAGTTGTGACTTTTATGAAAAGTTGTGACTTTTATGAAAAGTTGTGACTTTTATGGAAAGTTGTTACTTTTATGAAAGGTGACGACCGTTCTAAAAGATTGTGACTTTTCCAAAGGTTTGTGACCATTCCGGTAAGGCACAATAAGAACCTTTTCGCACTATCCTTTGTTGTCTATAAATTGAGGGATGTCCTCTTATTTTAAATATACTTTATGGACGTCTTCTTCAACTACTATATCTAGTATTCTAAGTGTATTTTACTGCCGTTGAGTGGTTCACTGACACCGGAGTTTTTGGTATATATACTTTGGTGATTGAGATCATTTTACCGTGGGAGGTCATATTCCAAATAAAACCTCGGATACTAGAGGGGAATAATTTCCTTAAGGGGACACTGTGAATTCAGTGGACTTGATCTTTTTCCTATTAAAAATTTTCCAGATTCTGGTATGTGTTTTACAAACTTTAGATTTGTTAATTAATTTCAGTTCTTCTATTCTTTTGTTCTTCACTGGTTCATTAAACTTGGTAACTTCGTGTTTCTACAAAGTTTGTTGGAATCAGTAAGATTCTTTTGACACATATTAACAACAATTATTCTTTAAGAAAAATATTTCATATTTTTTTAAAAAAAATAAGTTTCTGATTCTAGTTTAGCTACTAATTTTAATTTTCTAGTTGTGAAAATGTTCTTAAACTTTGTTTTCTTACAAAGATGTTCAAAATTTTGTTCTACGTATGTTTTGAATACAAGATGAACAACAATCTTAGGGAAATTATTATACAGTTAGTATTTTTTTGTATTCTACTGATTCAGAGAATCTGATCATGGATGTAGAAGATAAATGCATTACTTCTCCATAATTCGTTGCTTTGTTTTAGCAAAGTCGAAGTGAGAATGTAATAATTTTTTTATGGTATTCCGTTTAAAAATAACCAGGTAACCTTCTTATTAAATTATATATGGATGAAAATAGTTTGTGAGAGTTATCATCTTTGATTTATTTTTTTAATTATGTGTATCTTTGGAAAAAGATCTGCAAACCATATGTTGTTGAATAAATTTTACTTTGCATATATTGATGCTTTTAAAAATCTTTAGTTTCCAAAAATGAGAGATACATATTTTTATTTAATAAAAAGTATGTAAAATTGTTATAGTTCGAAGACTATTTGATATGAAAAACAATTCTATGTGAAAGAATATGTGTTATTCTGTTTGGAGAAAAAAAACTTTTGTAGTTTTGTACTCTATGAGAAATGTTAGTTTGTCTGATTTTTGTAGACTAAAAACTTTTGTTGTTTTATACTATGGATAAATTTGACTCTTCAATTGGTTTGAAGAATATGAAAACTTCACATAATAAGTCAGTGTTGTACTTTTGATTTTCTATAAACTTCAATGTAACATAGAAATAAATTGTACAAATTTGTTTTATCCTATTGTTAATATTTAAAATACTAAGTGGCATGTCTATCTATGATAGAGAAAAAAAATCAGTGACTTAGAATTTGTGATTTTGTATTTCTATGGAATGAAGATTTGACATTGTGTAAACATTGCCAAAGAGAATTGCAACACTATAATTCTTTCGTAGAATAATTTTTCCAACATTAAAATATGTGGAAAAACTATTTTCAAATACTTGGAAAATATTTTTGAGATCACATTTGAAATGTGGTGGTTATTTGCTTATGATTAGACTTGGTGTCTAATTTAACTTTGGAGCAAAAGATATGAAATTTAATGATACTTTTGTTGTACCCACAAAATTCTTGGAATATATTTGGTATTGTGGTTGTTGAGTTTCTCTATTACAAGTATATATTGTGACTAGTATGAAACATCCAAAATATATTTACTTGTTCTAAATAATTGTGTTCTTTTATGAAAAAAAAATCACTTAAAGTGTTGTGATTTTTCATGAAAAAATATCTCTATTATAATAAAAATAGTTGCATAGACATAAATATTGGTGAATAGTCATTTGTTATGTTTTTGTAAAAAAAACAGTTGGACTATATTGTCTTTATTGAACCCGATGAAACATTGTTTACAGGTAGTTTTATAACAATCATATTGAAAGTTATGGAAATGTCCTTCTGAAAAGGATATTTGATAATCTAAACAATGTTTGTATCACACAAAATTGTAAGAAATAGGAACAAAATATTAGTAAGGAAAAAGCTACCTCGCGAAGAGCTTTTCAAACTCAATGTTTTATTTGTTCTTACTTCCTTGAGTCAATGTTTGTGACATGAACAGATAGGGCATGTCAATTACAAAACCTTGTAAGAAAATGTCAAGTTTTTGTGGAATCTAAGTATGTTGAGCATTCTTATAAATCTATTGAAAGGAATTCTAATCCCTTAGAATTGATTTACACTGACATTTATGATATGAAGTTAACACCATCTCATGGTGGGAAAAAGTATTTGTTACTTTTATTGAGAATTGCATTAGAAATGACTATACCTATTTGTTAAATTGTAAGGATGAAGCAATAGAAATGTCTAGAAAATGTAATATCGAATTTCAAAATCAGAGTGAAAAAATATATAAGAAGTGATAAGAATGGAAAATATAAATCTCATTGTGTAGAAATATGTTTGAAAAGTAAATTATCAAACTACAGCCATATTCACCTCAATCTGATTAAAAACTGAAGGTTGAAAGAAATGATGGGTGCATTATTTATAAGTTCGGGTTTACACAAAACTTGTGTGGAGGAACTATCCTTACTGCAGAAGGGATCAACAAAAAGTTTTGTCCTTTTAAAAAGAAAGTGATTTTGTTTGATCAGAATACAATATTTTCAATATGAGAAATGGAAAGAAAGGAAATCCAACTTGAAATATTTCAAAGTGTGGGGGCATCTAGTCAAAGTCCAAGATCCTATTCCTAAAAGAATTAAAATAGGACCTATGATTGTGGACTGTAAAATTAGACTTGAGTAGTCTAGAGAAGGGTCTAAAAGGCCTAGGAAATGAAAATGGTAATGTACTTAATAAAGAGATTCAGAGGCTTAGTAAAATGTGAAAGGACATTTACTTCCTTCGAATATGATTTTGTAACATTTTCTTTGTCTTTTGTAGACTCATTCTTTGGAAAGATGGTGTCAATAAACAATATTTAAAGTTAATTGATATTCTTCAAGAAAATAAACCTTTGGGTTCAAAATGAATCTTTAGAAGACAAAATAACAGTTGATGGAACTGTTGAAAAATATAAAGCAAGACTTTGTGTCAAAGGCTTTAAAAAAAATAATCTTGTCAATATATATATACTCGTTAGTAATTAGAATTATATCCATTCGGATGCAAAAATTATTAGTGTGGTATATGACCTCCAAATTAATAAATTGAATGTGTAAAGAACTTTCTTAAATGTAGAATTGGAGGAAGAAATTTACATGGAACAACCCGAGGGTTTTGTGGTTCCTGATAAATAAAAGAAAGTATGTGAACTTGTTAACTCACATTATGGAAGCACCAAAACAATGACATAATTCAATCAAAACATGTCGGCAAATGGATTGAAGAATGAAGGAAGTGATAAATGTGTTCACATTAAAATTATAAGGTCATTGTTTGTTTATATATTGGTGATATGTTGATCATCAATAGAGATACTAATGACATAACTTCTACTAAATGTATGCTATAAAGCAAGTGGAATGAAAATTATTGAAGTTGCTAATGCGATCTTAGATATAAGAATTCGTAGGACTCCATAATGTTTAACATTTTCACAGTCTCATTGCATTGAAAAGGTACTTAACTAGTTCAAATAATTGAATGTCAATATTGTCAAGTGGCCAATAAATGTGACCTTTTCATTTCAAAAGAGTGAAAACAAAAGTGACTCATAATTTGATTGTGCTAGATTTTTGGGAAGCATGATGTATATCATATAGTGTGTGCGATATGAGATATCATTTGCTATTTTAAATTGAGTCCGTTCACAAGTGATCCCAAATAAATTCATAAGATGACAAAAAATAGAGTTTTGGAGTACTTAAAATAATACTTAAAACTATGTCTTGCATTATAAAAATATCCAACAATATTGAAAGATATAGTGATGCAAATTGAATCATCAGAAGAATGAAGTAAAATTCACGAGTGGATATGTATTTACTATTGGTAGAGGAGCAGTCTCTTAGAAATATTTCAAAAGAGACTTGTATCGCTAGCTCTACAATGATCTTTGAGCTAGGTGCTCTAGATAAGGTCGGTGAATAAGTTAAAAGACTCCGAAATTTCTTGATAGATATTTTTTTTTGGCCCAAACCATTGGTATTAGTATGCATACACTTTCACGGTCAAGATGCAATAGGTAGGGTATTGAGCATGACGTATAACGGAAAGTCTCGTCATATACGACATAGACATGATACTGTTAGAAAACTACTCTCTAGTGGAATTATCAGAATTTACTATGTAAAGTCAAAGGATAATGTGTCGGATCCACTTACAAAAAGGCCTAACTAGAGAGAAAGTTAAAAGATCATCTAAGGGAATGAATTTACGGCTTAGGACAAGTCATCATGACGGTAACTCTATCAAGCAGACTGGAGATCCAAATAGCTAGATTCAAGGAGAAAAGCAAAGTTGTGAATGACGGTTCGGCATTGTCAATAAACTCAATCAATTCTCATGATGAAGACAATGCTCAGGGACAAGGATACAACATTAAGGCTTGTTAATGAGTTAATAAATCTTAATGGTTTTAATGATTTTCTATGTTTGGCAGAGTTGACCAAATAGTGTATCTACGCGATAACAGGGTTAGAAATCATCTATTTGATTGTGAAGTGTAAGCCGCTTTAATGAAGATGATTGTCAAAAGCCCATCTCTCTATACACTCATGAAACCAGGAGGTGTTCATGGATAAAACGAACACAACCGTAAGAACCATAAATGGTAAAGGGTTAATTGTGTGACATATGGTTGTCAAGGTATACACAAAAGTTCGACGGTTCAAACATATCACATCTACTGGTTGACCAAGTATATCAGACGTATGTTCACTACGAAAAGTCCAAGGGGCAACCTACTTATCCAGATGCAATTAATTCTTGCTTGTAAAGTACACATACATGTCCGTTTCTTTGTCTTCAAGTCATTCCCCATTCATGCGGGGGATTGTTGGATTTTAAAAAGGTGTGAATGGAAAATGAAGAGTTGCGACTTTTATGAAGAGTTGTGACTTTTATGAAATTTTACGACTTTTATGAAAAACTGTGACTTTTATGGAAAGTTGTGACTTTTATGAAAGGTGACGACCTTTCTGAAAGATTGTGACTTTTCCAAAGGTTTGTGACCATTCTGGTAAGGCACAATAAGAACCTTTTCACACTATCCTTTGTTGTCTATAAATTGAGGGATTTCCTCTTATTATAAATATACTTTATGGACTTCTTCTTCAACTACTAAATCTAGTATTCTAAGTGTACTTTACTGTCGTTGAGTGGTTCGCTGACACCGGGGTTTTTGGTATCTATACTTTGGTGGTTGAGATCATTTTACCCTTGGAGGTCATATTCCAAATCAAACATCGGATACTAGAGGGGAATAATTTCCTTAAGGGGATACTGTGAATTCAGTGGACTTGATCTTTTTCCTATTAAAAATTTTCAAGATTCTGGTATGTGTTTTACAAACTTTATATTTGTTAATTAATTTCAGTTCTTCTATTCTTTTGTTCTTCACTGGTTCATTAAACTTGGTAACTTCGTGTTTCTACAAATTTTGTTGGAATCAGTAAGATTCTTTTGACACATATTAACAACAATTCTTCTTTAAGAAAAATATTTCGTATTTTTAAAAAAAAATATGTTTCTGATTCTAGTTTAGCTACAAGTTTTAATTTTCTAGTTGTGAAAATGTTCTTAAACTTTGATTTTTTACAAAGATGTTCAAAATTTTATTCTACGTATGTTTGGAATACAAGATGAACAACACAAAGTTCCCCATTAAAGAATAAAAACTTATAACGAAGTTAACTTTAGAGGAATAAAGCGCTTCACTATTCCTCGTTATGGCGGAGCGCTTTATTCCTCGAATTTGAAGTCACTTGTTTTTATTGTTTAATGTTTAATGTTAAACTTTACACCTCAAACTCCAATGTAGATATCAAACATACTGGATGGAAAACAAAAAATATATAACACTTATTCAAAGCTTATAATATAATACAATTTATTGGTCAACAATAATACATGCATTGAGGATATAGGCTAAAATAGTAAAAAAAATTGTTCATATCAATTTTATCAGTACTCCCAACAATTTGTGGTAGATTTATCTAAAGATATATTCTAACTTTATTCGTTAATAATGTAATGTGGATCATCAACTTCAATAATACTACTTATGTAGTAAGGATACAAAACTAATTATTTTGTTTATGAGATATATATATAATTGACTTATATCAATTAATTCTTTACTCGTACTTTTTAACAAGTGAAATGAGGTTAACATCATATAAGTCAATCTAAGATATAAAATATATAATTTATGTACCATTAATAGCTTTTTGTTTTTGTTTGTTAGGCAATTTCTTCTTGGAAAAGAACTATTGGCCTTTTTCAGATATATGTTCACGTTCTTTGGATTTTTTGTTCTTATTAACATTATTTTTGTCTTTCTACTTTTGTAATTAGATCATATCGAACAAATATTGTGAAATATAAATAGCTTAGATGTTGCTTTTAATTTTTCACTGTACATGTTCTATGTTATCGAAGTACAAAAGTTGAAACAGATTGTGAATGCTAATAAGAACAAGAAATATGAAACACAGTGAAGGTAAATTTGAATGAAGGGGACTATTTTGAGAACATACTATGTAACAAACAAAAGTAACACTATCACTGGTGCATAATTTATTAATTCTACATCATACAATCAACTTATATCAATTATTAATTCTTTACTTGTTCATTTTTAACAAGTAGAATGTGATTAGCATGATATAAGTCAATGTAAGATGTCGAATTAATAAATTATGTACTATTAAAAGCTGGTTGTTTTTTTTTGGTTAGGTACTTTCTTCTTGAAAAAACACTCTTGGCCCTTTTCATATTTGTGTTCATCGGGTTCTTCAGATATGTTGATTTTAGTGACATCCTTTTGCTCTTTCAACTTTTGTGATTCGATTATACTGAACATATATTATGAAATACAAATAGCAAGACGTATGAATTAAATTTCATGTTCGTACAAAGTAAACCTTTTCTTCCATATTGATGAGCTCTTAGTTGAAAAATTATAAAATTATATTGACCAATTTTAGAAATCCAATTAAATACTAAAATTTTTTTGTCAAGAAAAAATTGTAATAGGACAATAATATATTTTTTGTATGAATTATAAATAAAAAAAGGAGAAATCTTTTATTCAATCACCATTATGTTTTGTTTAAATCAAATTCAAAAAGTATGAGTATATATTCATGCAAAAGTATGAAATACAGACACTAACCATTGAGATATGTAGATTACAAATGAAAATATGAAAATAAACGTTAAGAAATATATGAATTAATTTCACCACAAAGAGGAGACCAAAAAGTGAGAATATGTGTCAATTTATAGTTCAACTAATTTTGATTTTGGCACTGTTATTTGTAGTTTTGATTATTTGACAAACTTGGGGATTTTGTAAAGGTACCAGTTTCTTAATTGAGTATTGCAGGGTTCTTGCTTGAGTACTGCAGATGAAACAAACCCAGGGACCTAGTAGAGGTACCAGGCTCTCATGATGAGGAGCCAGTTGATTGCCAGCTGGAGACGGTACAGAAAGTAGGTGCACACTTCCCGATGGCGCCAGAAAGTGTGACTTTTCCTGCCAATGGCAAAGAGGTTTAGGAAAGTGACTTGCTCATATAAAAGGCAATTTCCTAAACATTTTGTTTAGTTTTTACAACTTGATAAAAACTTTTCAATAACTCTTGCAAAGGCTACTGCCAAGAAAAACGCAGAATCAATCCAAGAACAGCAGAAATCTCTTGAGCTTTTAGTGTAGCTGTTTAGGAATATATTCTCTTGGTCTTACATTGTAAACTATTCCTGAAACTATAAAGGAATCAGTGGGTAGTGTTGAAATTCTAAGTTATCTAGGTGGGATAGCTTAGTGGGTAGATTCATTTCTACTAAGGCTTGTTAAGCAATAGAGACTATTTCTTGAACGTGAGATTAAAAACTTTTTCTCACCTTTGTTGTAATCGTGTTTCACTTTTGCTTGTGAGGATTAGTGAAAACGATTAAAAATTCTGTGAGACAGGTCGTGGTTTTACTCCCTTAAGCAAGGAGGTTTCCACGTAAAATCGTTGTGTTGTTTAAACTGCATTTACTTTCTGTTTGACTTGTTAGTGTGTCAAGGGACCTGGTCCATTGACTGATAAGTGAAGGCATATGTTCTAACAAGTGGTATCAGAGCAGACACTCCCTATTTTGTTAACACCAAGGAAGTGATATTTGTTCTAGATTGGCTGCTCCACTTAATCTTGAAGAAGGTCAGTTGTCAACAAGACCTCCCTGTTTTAATGGACATTTTTACAGTTGGTGGAATGTTAGAATGCACGATTACCTCATGGATGAAGACAGCGAGCTATGGGATATTGTACTTGAGTGACCTTTTGTTCTGATGATGGAAGAAAAGGATGGAGAGAAAACTAGTCTTGTTCAAAAGCTTAGACAGAAATACGACGAAGCTGATAGGAAAAAGATTGAAAAGGGCTACAAAGCTAAAACTCTTCTTGTCTGTGGGATAGGACCTGATGAGTTCAATAGAGTGTCAGCTTGTGAGTGTGCTAAGGAGATTTGGGACTGTTTGAAGACTGCTCATGAAGAAACTGAACAAGTCAAGGAATCAAAGATTGACATGCTTACCTCAAGGTATGAGAACTTCAAAATGAAGAAAGGAGAAAAAATTCATGACATGTTCACAAAATTGTCTTCTATTACAAATGAGCTGCAAAGTCTTGGTGAACCTATAAGAATGACCAAACAAGTCAGAAAAGTGCTTCGAATTCTTCCAAAATCTTGGGAAAGCAAGGTTGATGCCATTACAGAAGCCAAGGATTTGAAGGTGCTGACTATGGATGCTTTGATTGGTAATCTGAAGACACATAAGATGAATCGAAATTACGATTTGTCAAAAAAGGAAGCCAAGAAAGATAAGTCATTGAGGCTAAAGTACAAATCAAATGAAGATTCCAGTGATGATGATATGGCATATCTCATCAGCGGATTTAAAAAAATTATGAGAAAAAACAAAGTGTATAAAACAGGAACAAATGGTACTAGAAATGCTACTCAAGGTGATACATGCTACACGTGTGGAAAAGCTGGGCACTTTATCAGAGAGTGTCCTATGCTCAAGAATGAAAACAAGGAACATAAAAAGCCAAGAAGTGAAAAAGAGAATCGAAGGGACCTGGTACTTGGTAAGAGAGGTCGAAAAGCTGCTGCAGATTTGGTGGTCAAAAAGGCTCTTGCTGCATGGGGTGATTTTTCAAGTGATTCAGAAGACCCTGATGAACCAAAAGATGTGTCCATGGTGGCTGTACATGAGGAGGAAACTGTTTTCAATGAAATGTTTGCTCTCATGGCCCATACAGAAAATGAAGAAGAGAACAACCAGGTAACTCTTGTTGATATGAAAAATGACTTGGATAAATATTCTCTTAAAAAATTGAGAACATTGGAAAAAGTCATGATTGATTCTGTAATCGAGTTAACATCTGAAAGAGACACCATGAATGCTGAACTTGACAGTTTAACTGAAAACAAAGTTAAACTTGAAGAGAAAATGTCAAGAATGGTGTCGCTAGAGTCTGATAATTCAAAACTTAAGAACCATTTGAATCAGATAACTGAAGAATCTGAAAAGCTAACTGGAATGTCAAATTGTTTAAGAGTTGAAATTGAAGAAAAATTGAAATACTCTGAGAAAAATTTGGTATTATCTTTGGAGAAAAGCAATAGATTAGAAAAAGATATTGTCAAACTTAAGGAAGAATTTGAAAAATCTCTTAGGTGGACAAAATCCTCTAAGTTGTTGTCAAAAACAACAAACCAGAGTTATTTCAATAAGAAAGGACTAGGAAGTTTGAATATCACTCCTCCCTTTAATCCTCACAATAAGTATGTATTTGTGTCTGACAATCTGCTTGGTCTTCACTGTGGTAAAAATGGGCATTTAAAGGGAGAGTGTGCTAGCTGGAAAAATTCTCATGAAACGCTCTCTAACTATGCTGTAAGGCAAAAATTATCAAATGAGAGACCTGGTCCTCCAAAACATGTTTCAACTGATAGATTTTCAAATAAAAAATCTGTTTCTACTACCAAAGTCCTTTGTTAGAAAGATTCAAAAACTGCCCTATTGGACTAGATACAATCTGATCACTCCCTTATCTGCTTTCTGGGAACTCAAATTGAAATGGGTTCCCAAGCATAAAAAGTAATTCTTGTTGCAAGTGAGTGAGAGGAGCAGCAGTCAATGTTGGTATATGGACAGTGGATGCTCTAAACATATGACTGGTGACATCAAAAATTTCCTCTCACTCAAGACACTTCAGGAAGGAGGTGTCTCTTTTGGTGATGGAAAGAAGGGGTATATTTTGGGTGTATATGTTTTGTGATGAACAATGGAAATGATGATCTGGGAAAATTTGATCCTAGAAGTGATGAAGGAGTGTTAAATACAACGAAAGAATTCAGTGCATTGAAGAAAACATTCATGTTGTTTTTGATAAAGATGGAACCTAACAGACAATGGATCAAATGATGAAGATGATGCGTTCAAGCTGTTCAATTCATAAAAAATTTTGAAGGAAGTGAAGCTAATGCAGAATAACAATTGAAAATGACTTTGATGATCAAAATCATAGTCAACCTGAAGAGGCTGATGAGGTTGGAATGTGTGATGAGGTACCTGGTACTACTCTGAATTTCAGTCAGAGTACATCAAATTCCCCAGAAAATGATGACATTCTTGATTAAGAAGAAAATCTGTGTGAAGAATTCTCATCATTAATGGTAAAGGAGTTTGAAATGAGCATGATGGGTGAATTGACATTCTTCCTAGGTGTGCAAATCAAGCAATCATCAAATGGGATCTCAATATATCATGAGAAGTACATTAAGGAGCTGCTGAAGAAATTCAATATGTTTGATTCTAAACCTATTGATACTCCTATGGGAACAAATTCCAAGATGATAGTAGAAGAATCTGATCCTCTTGTAAATCAGACAATGTACAGGGGAATCATTCGATCCTTGTTATATCTGACTGCTAGCAGGCCTGATATTGTGTATAGTGTTGGAATGTGTGCCAGGTTTCAAGCATGTCCTCGTGATTCACACCTGAAGGTTGCAAAATGTAATCTCAGATACTTGAAGAAAACAGGGACCTGGTTCTCTTCTATCCTGCAGGTGACACTTTTGATCTGGTTGGTTTTGTAGATGCTGATTTTGCAGGTTATAAAGTTGACAGGAAGAGTACCTTTGGAATGGTTCACTTCCTTGGATCATCACTTATCTCTTGGGGTACCAAGAAGCAGAACTTTGTGGCTCTTTCAACTGCTGAAGCAGAATATGTAGCTGCTGCAGCTTGATGTTCTCAGTTGATGTGGATCAGGCAACACTTGGAGGATTTTGGGAGTCACATCAAACCAATTCCTCTTATGTGTGACAACACAAGTGCTTTTAGTATTGGAAAGAATCCAGTCCACTATAAGAGAACTAAGCATATTGATGTTAGACATCACTTTTTGAGAGATAATGTTGAGAAGGGAAATATTGTGCTTACCTACTATCCAACGGAGGAGCAAATTACAGATATCTTTACCAAAGCCCTCAGCAAGGATCAATTTGAGAGAAATCGATTGACGTTGGGGATGTTGATCTCCAAGTGATGCTATTAGCTTCGAAAAGTTGAACTCCCTTGATGGCTAAAATTGCAGTGCAGGTATCCTTTGTATGAATCTTAAATATCTGAACAAAGATCCCTTTTTGTACCTTCTGTAGGTATACTTTCAGTGAGGACCTACTTAGTAAGAGAAACAACTAGAACAACTAAGGAATTAAGCTTAACTGTGCTATGGTACCTAGTGCCTGTCCAGGTTAGCATTTATACATTAAATTGAAACTGAAATAATATGACCGTTGATAATGCCACGTGTCAGCAATCGGTTACTCTGACTGATCAGTTCCATCGTTTCTCTCTCAAACAACGCATCCCATCACGGACCTGGCACTTTTTTACTTTCTTTAAATACCCTTACTTCTTTTTGAAACTCTCATCACTTTCTTAACTTCTTCTTACTTTTTACGAAGGGTTTTAGCAAAAACTCAAAAGGAAAATTTTGTCTTCTTTTTCTTCTCTTCGCTGATTCAAGCAAAATACTTTCTAGTGTGAAAACCATGTCTTCTCCTTCATCCTCTTCCAAACAAATATTGAATGCTCTTAGTGAAATCGAGTCTCTTGCTTTCTATTCTAAGACCAATACACAAGCCAGACTTCCTCCTTCTTCGAGTTCTCAACAAGACACCCTTGATAACCCCTTTTGCGCCATAGATATGAATAGGTTTGTCGTGCCTACCGGACCTGGTCCGTTTCAAGACATGTTGTCTGACAATATGTTTGAAGGGGATCTACCCAAGCACAAGGCTTCTGAGTCAAACATTTTGGCAGTGAGTGAAGAGCTCGTGATTGAAAGTTTGGAAATGATGCGAGAAGAAGAAAGGACAGAGCATACTGAAGTCTTTGAAGGAGAAGAGGTAAGACCCACTCAACCTATCTTTGATTAGACCCCTGATTTGGGCAGGTACTCCTCCTCATCTTCCTCTGACTCTGCAAGCGAGGAAGAACCTTTAAAATGGAAGGTTGATAGGAGAGAAAGGGAAAAAATAGAAAAGGAAAAGAGAAGGTTGTAGAAGAGGCCCCTAGGAGACGACCTACTACTAGGTCTGCTGCTCAAAAGTTGATGGCTGATGCCTTGAAGGCGAGTGCACGTTCTACTGCTGCAGTTAGAAGTGCAAGAACCTTCAAGGTATCAAATTTTAATTTACCTGAAGCTAATGTGGATGAGTTCTCTGAAGAAGAAGTGGAAAAGAAAATTAACAAAAAGAGGTCAGAGAAGAAGAAGGGAAAGGCTACAGAGAAGGTTGAAAAAACAAAGTAAAAAGGGAAGAGATCTGAGAAAAAGAGAAAGCGGTCACAGGGACCTGGTTCCCAAGCCAGGAATGTTGAGAGTGTCAACATGCAGGAGGTGGTTGACAGTCTGAGAAACCAAGCTGTTTTGGCAAGAAGAATTTTTGATATGGGGATCATAACTCTTCCTGGAATGGACTCTCTTCATGATATGGTTGAGATCTAATCTTGGTTACACTTGTTCAACAGGAAATCCCCCATTCTCCATGAAGAAGAAGTGCGTGAATTTGACTATAATATTCAATTCAAGGACGATGGGAGCATCCTCACACGAGTAAATAACATTGATATATGTTTAGATGAGGGTGTGTTGAGCAAAATTCTCAGGGTGCCTAGAAAGGAGACCGGGTTTGTACTGGGTAGATCTTGCTCTTCTGAGTTTGTTGCTGTGATTTCTAAGACACCCACAACCAAGGTTGCTGGGATTTATAAGAAAATCATGAAGATTGAGTATCAGTTGGTTTTTGAGTTCATCAACAAAGTTCTCCTTCCTCGCACTGAAAAGAGGATAGTAGCAACTACTGCTGATTTGTTTGTGATGGAGATGTTGTGCAACTTCGAGGCCTTGAACCTACCTGGTCTAATGCTTGAGCATATCTACAAAACTGTCATTGAGAGGAAAGGTGATCACGGAATGGTTTATGGATACTTTCTTACGGAGGTAGTCAAGCATTTTCAAATTCCTCTCAGTGTGGGAAAAATGGGGACAGTTAAGCAGACTATCTCCGAAAGTACCTTGGTTGAGTGCGAATGCATTGAAGGAAGAGTCTATCCAAAGAGAAAAATGGCCCAACTTATTGATGATCAGGAGCAGCTTAAGCATGAGGTTGAGGAGCTTACTGTGCGGTTAAGTGGTAAAGAGGCAGAGATTGCTATACTCAAAGTAGAACTGCTTACTGCACAAAGTGAGGGACCTGGTTCTTCAGTGGTTCAAGCTCTAGAGAAAGAGAATGCTCAGTTGAAGGCGAAGATAACTGCCCTGCAAGAAAAGGCCATGAAAGACAATGATGCTGCCAATGCACAGCTCACTCTTGTTATCCAATCCCTGTCCCATCCTCCTCCCTCTTCCTAGTCTGTTGAACAACCCCCCCCCCCCCCCCCGTGTCAAGTTTTTTTGTGTGGCTTTTCAATGTGTTGAAGAATGTTCAGTTTGGATCTAATGTATTTATGTTATTATGGCGTACTGGTTAATTCATTCCTGTGCTGTTCTAATTATCTCCTCTTGTGCATGCTTTTTTCCTTACTGATTAGTTGCTTTTTAGCTTTGATCTTGTTCAGTGTTTCTTCTCACATCACTGGTTTACTACTTTTTTTTTTATGATGTCAAAAGGGCGAAGTAAAACTGTGTGCAGCTAAATGATATATTAGTGAGGGGGAAAATATAGTGAGGGGGAATGTGCAGTGAGGGGGAATATAAAAAGGGTGAACAAAGTTGGAGAGGATCTTAGATCATGGCTTCAGTGTTTGTCATCATCAAAAAGGGGGAAAATGTTATTTGTAGTTTTGATGATTTGACAAACTTGGGGACTTTGTAAAGGTACCAGTTTCTTAATTGAGTATTGCAGAGTTCTTGCTTGAGTATTGTAGAAGAAACAAACCCAGGGACCTAGTAGAGGTACCAGACTCTCATGATGAGGAGCCAGTTGATTGCCAGCTAGAGATGGTACAGAAAGTGGGTGCACACTCTCTGATGGCGTCAGAAAGTGTGACTTTTCCAGCCAATGGCAAAGAGGTTTAGGAAAGTGTCTTGCCCATATAAAAGGCACTTTCCTAAACATTTTTTTTAGTTTTTGCAACTCGATAAAAAATTTTCAAGAACTCTTGCAAAGGTTACTACCAAGCAAAAGGCAGAATCATTACAAGAACAGCAGAAATCTCTTGAGCTTTGAGTGTAGCTGTTTAGGAATATATTCTCTTGGTCTTACATTGTAAACTATTCCTGAAACTATAAAGGAATCAGTGGGTAGTGTTGAAATTCTAAGTTGTCTATGTGGTATAGCTTAGTGGGTAGATTCCTTTCTACTTAGGCTTGTTAAGCAATAGAGAATATTGATTGAACATGAGATTAAAAACTTTTTCTCACATTTGTTGTAATCGTGTTTTGCTTTTGCTTGTGAAGATTAGTGAAAATGATTGAAAATCCTGTGAGATAGGTCCTGGTTTTACTCCCTTAAGCCACGTAAAATCGCTGTGTTGTTGAAACTACATTTACTTTCTGTTCATACTTATTAGTGTTTCAAGGGACCTGGTCCATTGACTGATAAGTGAAGGCATTTATTCTATCAAGCACCAAGCAACACATTAGAGGGAAGCGTTTTATGAAGTATTTGTTTGTATTTTATTTATATTTTATCTACTATGTTCAATGTTTAAACTGGAGTCTAACTGATTCACATTTTCTCCATCGAGAAACACATCAGAGGGAAGCACTCTATGAAGTATTTTGTTTAATTTTTTACCTGATCTTTTCAATATTTATATTAGAGTTCAAATTATTTAATTAGATTTTGACAACAAACAACATTGTCAAGGGAAGCACACTATGAAGTATTTGTTTGTAATTTATATATTTTTCATCTATTGTTTGTTCGAATTTATGTTGAAGTCTAAATTTAAACACGACGGGAAGTACTCTATGAAATATTTATTTTGGTATATACTAAGGAACTCAATATTTTAGCACTTTTATATTCTACTTTCACAATGACCCAAAGAATATCTTTGTTGTTGCAGTAGTTGTGTAACCTGTAAAAGTATTAAAGAATCGATCATATAATACTGCCTTGCTAAGCCTCTGAAAGATCATCGCGTCCATGAGGGGTCGGTGGCCTGGTCTAACCATCAAATTCGCGAAGACCGGCTCACGAAAGTGAGAGGCCCACTTTTTATCGGATGTGATAATACCAGTGGTATTGTGCCGATGGAAATGGTTTAGGCAAGTGACATTTTGCAAAGCATGGGAAATGGTTTCCAGCGAGTGGTGTTTTTCGGATAGGTAATTGATTGTGGTGATTTGATGAACAAGATACTTTTGATTGAGATACTTGATGCTTGTGATTAACATACTTATAATCATGATTTATTAACTTGATACTTGTTGATTGTTGAATTGTGACTGTTGGACTATGATTGTCATGCCTTGTGGGTTGTGCATCATACATTGTTGGATTGTGCTGATTTTTATGCATGTTGTAGTTGAGGTGGTTCAGTTGGAATGAAAGTAGTACTCATATTCTAGTTCGACTCCTTTTTAAAATTTAAGAGGTATTTTAAACTATTTGATAACTAGGAGTACTTAGTTGATACATATATCTATATTATAATTAATATACTTGAATAATAATTGGGTCAAATTCCTTTTTTTAATAACCCTTACCATTTGACTATGTAATTAAAACAAATCAGTTAGGTTATTTTAGAAGAAGAAAAAAAAAATTATAAAGGTTAGAAACTACCTGGAGACGAGAGGGACCGACGGCTGCGGAGAACATAAATTTCAAGGTAAATCAATCTAAATTTGTAAAGGTTTATGTGTAATTGTATGGTACACTTGCATTAATATAATAAAATAAGAATTTTGAGAGGATTAAATTTTAATGAATAGTCACTGTAATATTTTTTTAAAAAAAAACTATAATGTGGCATATGATTTATTTGATAATGGCGGCCAATGATTGCTTAATCATTGGGCACAATTGGATTCTCATGCAATTATATGCATATTCCTTTACATGTTAGACAATTGACAGTACTATTTGAAGAAAACGAAAAAAAAGAACGTGGTCTGCATTATCGTATTTCTTGAATTTCTTTATTAATTCTTAATTGTATCTATTTTATCAAATTATGATTCTAGTTTTTGATATATTGATGTAGGTAATTAATTATTAGGTGTATATTATATGATTTAGCATTGAATCTAGGGTATTTGGAGAGGTTAAGGTTAAGTTCTTGGCTTGAAATTTGACGAATTGACATATAATTTATACCAAGATTTGACGCTTGATTAGAGATATGAATGAGTTTAGGGTCTATGATATACATATAATAATAATAATATGAATGTCTACAAACTCGCTTATTTATGAATATTGCATCATTGGTAGGTTGGAAACGTTCCGAAACCTTGCGAAAAGGAAAGGAAAACTCTTAAAAGATTCGTGGCACAAGCTCGGCATCTAAGGTATGTTAAGACTTGTTAGATTTGTTGAAGTAAGTTTTCCTAATTAAAGATTAAAAATAAAAATAGACAAAGGGGTAAGGGGAAAATATGGTGGTCTCGTATCAATGGTGTGACGGGCATTGGTACGAGTACCGGTGTTATAAAACGGAAAATTTCTATTGTAGAATGTGGGTTGAAATTTGAGAATGCCAAAGCATATGGGCATTAGCTGATATATTATTGACTTGAATTCCTTGTTTGATTGTGTTTTATTTATTTCACCCGTATAGTTGAGATAATTGAGGTGGTTATGTATTATATTCATATTGATTGATTGAGATGCATCATCATTCCCTCTATTGAAACAATATTGTGCACATGCATAGAGATGAGACTAAGTATAAGTTGGGCACGTGGAGATCGTCCATGCTGGGGATGGTGAGATGTTAAGATTGTAATTTGGGCACGTGGAGACCGTCCGTGCGAAAATTGTTTGATATTATGATAGTGCGTTGAGATCGTCCGCACAGACACGTGGAGATCGTCCGTATCGGTATATGGACCTCGGGAGTCCCACATGGGTAATTAACTATGATGTATTTCGGAGGAGTATCATGTATATACGGTTGAGTGAGTACTGGGTATTCTAAGTTATATCATTACATGGCATCATATTGCATTGCATTTCATCCCATCATTCATTCTTGATGACTATATGTTTCGTTTGTTGTTTGGAAAATATTAAATGTTGATTTCCTTTATTGATGAAACTTAAATAGTAAGTGTAATATATATATATATATATATATATATATATATACTTGTACAATCTAAGAATTCATTTTCATATATAACTCCCGTCACTACTTCTTCGTTGTCGGTCAATGAGACATACTGGGTACACGTGATTTCGTACTCATACTACGCTTGTTGCACTCTTTGTGGTGCAGATTCGGTTCTTAGTAGGAGCACATCTCGTGGAGCAAATTGAGTCCGGCTTGAAGTTCTTGGAGTTGTGGTGAGCTGCTTGGTTGTTCCGTGGCCCACACCTCCCTCTATCTTTACATATTCTGTAATTCAGTATTTAAAAAGGATATTCCTTAAGTTAGATTTGTCATTTTAGTTTCAGACTTGCATCGTATTCTAGAAGATCTTGTACTTAAGACACCGATTCTTGGGGTGACATATTTTATCTTCTGCATTTCGTACTTATAAGGAACTCAATGTTGGAGATTCTTGCTAAGCGTTGGTCTTTTTTACTCATTTGTTGGTTTAGTTGGGTTAATATGTTGGGTTGGCTTACCTATTGGTTGGAAACATAGGTGCCATCACGACTTGCAAAATTTGGGTCGTGACAAATTTGGTATCAGAGCGCTAGGTTCATCGGTCTCAAAAGTACAAGAGCAATGTCTAGTAGAGTCTTGCGGATCGGTATGAAGACGTCCATACCTATCTTCGAGAGTCTATAGGACATTTAGGAAATATTTTGTTCTTTTATTCCTTATCGTGCACACTTGACCTTGTAGAAATTATAATCTTGATTTCTCATTCTCTCTCAGATGGCGAGGAATCGTACATCGGCAAGTAATGGTCAGGATCCTATTCCTGCGCCTGCTTCTGGCAACACTGCCCGAGGTAGAGGTAGGGGACGAGCTCGAGGTCGTGGTAGGGCCGTGTTGCAGCACCTGTGGATGTTCAAGTACCAGTAGCTACTCAGGGTCGTTATAGGACCGTACCTCCTGATGCAGAGGTTATTCATGGGGATGTGCAAGATCGTGTCGAGGGGGATGGGCCAGCTCAAGTTCCAACCAGTACTATTGTCCCCCCAGTGCTACAAGATACCTTGGCTCGTATGTTAGGAATCCTAGAGGGGATGGCCCAGGCAGAAGCTTTGCCTGTCACTTCTGATGGCTCACAGACCCGTGTTGGAGGTCAAACTCCAGATCCGATAGTTTCTCCAAATTCTAAAACTCCCAAGACTCAGCCAGCTGCCGCTGTAGCTCCTCATTTGGATAGTATGGAGTTTCCAGATATGACATCACATTTGGTGAACAGGCCTTCTATGACTATTGATGAGCAAAAGATGTTTGGGAGGTTCAGACTAATGAATCCTCCTACTTATACTGGTGACTTAGCTGAGGATGCATATGAATTTATAGTTAGTTGTCATGAGAGGTTGCATAATCTTGGATTAGTGGAGTCTCATGGAGTTGATTACACAGCGTTTCAGATGACTGGCTCTGCTAAGCAGTGGTGGAGGGATTATATTACTAGTAGGCTAGCTGGATCCCATCCACTATTCTGGACTCAGTTTACTCAGGTATTTCCATCCAAATTTGTTCAACGCAATGAGAGAGAGTACAAGAGGGCCGAGTTTGAGGGTTTGCAGCAAAATGGTATGTCAGTTGCGGAGTATGAGGATAAATTTCATGCCTTGGCTAGGCATGCTTCGATGATACTTCCCACAGAGGCTGAGAGAGTGAGGAGGTTTGTTAAGGGCTGATTATTCCAATTCATCTAGAAGTTTCTCAGGTTGCTGCTTCTGGTGTTCCATTCTAGAAAGTGGTAGATGCTGCTAAGGAGTTGGAGATGATTCGACGTGAGGGATTTGAGCAGCGAGAGGGCAAGAGGACTCGTTATTCAGGTGATTATGGTGGTGCTCCGCCTAGGAGTCGGGTTTACTTGGGCAGAGGTTATCACCCTCAGTCCAGCAGACACATTCATGCTGCTATACCACCGTTTGAGGCTGGTTACGCTGGGCATAACTCTTCGAGCTCGGTACATACTTCGTAGGGTTCATCTTCTAGACCTGTAGTTCGTGGAGGGCATTCTGGTCATTCCGGTTCCTCTCATCAGTCGGCGTCTCTTAGGGGTTGTTTTGAGTGTGGTGATATGGGACACTTTGTGAGAGGCTGCCCTAGGACCAGACGTGGTGGCTTACATCAGGGTTCTCAGGTTTCGACTTCCAGAGCTGTACAACCTCCAGCTAGGGGTGGTGCATAGAATAGTAGAGGTGGTTCTCCTTCTGGTCGAGGTGGTGGTCGTAGAGGTTCACAATCTGATGGAGGTCGTTCTCACTGTTATGCTTTTCCAGGTAGGCCAGAGGCTGAAGCCTCAGATGCTGTTATCACAGGTATTATTCCGGTATGTCATCGACCAGCTACTGTATTATTTGATCAAGGCTGTACTTATTCTTATGTGTCCATATATTTTGCTCCTAGTCTGGATATATTGTGTGAGTCTCTTGATTTGCTGATACGTGTTTCTACTCTTGGCGGGGATTCTGTAGTTGTAGATCAAGTGTATCGTTTATGTACTGTTACTTTGATGGGGTATGACACTCATTCAGATTTAAAGGTCTTAGAAATGATAGATTTTGATGTGATTCTTGGTATGGATTGGTTATATTCTTCCACGCAATTTTAAATTGTCATTCCAAGACCATCACTTTAGCTATGCCTGGAATTCCTATAGTAGAATGGAGAGGTACTCTTAGTCATCCTTCTAAGGGTGTGATATCATTTCTTAAGGCTCGTCAGTTGGTACAGAGAGGTTGTTTGGCGTACTTGGCCCACATTCGAGATACTAGTATTGAGACTCCTA
Source organism: Solanum lycopersicum (assembly GCF_036512215.1). Lineage (NCBI taxonomy): Eukaryota > Viridiplantae > Streptophyta > Magnoliopsida > Solanales > Solanaceae > Solanum > Solanum lycopersicum. The sequence continues at coordinate 20,492,996 of NC_090800.1, forward strand.
TGCTTGAGTCTATTCCAGTAGCGAGTGAATTTTTAGAAGTATTTCCGACCGATTTGCCAGGTCTTCCACCAGATCGAGATATTGATTTTTGTATTGATGTGGAGCCAGGCACTCGGCCTATTTCCATTCTTCCTTATCGTATGTCACCAGCTGAATTGAAAGAGTTGAAGGAACAGTTGCAGGATTTGTTGAGCAAAGGTTTTATTAGACCGAGTGTATCTCCTTGGGGTGCTCCAGTGTTATTTGTGAAGAAAAAAGATGGATCTATGCATGTGTATATTGACTATCGGCAGTTGAACAAGGTAACCATCATAAATAAGTATCCGGTACCTCGTATTGATGATTTATTTGATCAGTTACAGGGTGCTTCAGTTTTCTCCAAAATTGACATGAGATCTGGCTATCATCAGCTGAAGGTTAGGGCGGAGGATATCCCTAAGACGTCTTTTCGAACACGTTATGGTCATTACGAGTTTTTGGTGATGTCTTTCGGACTGACTAATGCCCAGCAGCTTTTATGGACTTGATGAATGGAGTGTTCAGACCGTATTTAGATTCCTTTGTTATTGTCTTCATAGATATTATATTGATATACTCACGTACTAAGGAGGAGCATGAGCATCATTTGAGGATTGTTGTTGAAATTCTAAAGGAGAAGAAGCCTTATAAAAAGTTTTCAAAGTGTGAGTTTTGGCTTAGTTCGGTAGCATTCTTGGGACATGTAGTGTCCAAGGAGGGTATCATGGTGGATCCTAAGAAGATTGAGGCAGTTAGAGATTGGGTCAGACCTACTTCAGTTACTGAGATTCGGAGTTTCTTGGGCCTTGCAGGTTATGACCGACGGTTTGTTAAGGGTTTCTTATCCATTGCATCTCCATTAACTAGATTGACACAGAAGGAGGTGACTTTTCAGTTGTCTGACAAATGTGAGGTTAGTTTCCCAAAGCTCAAGACTTTATTGACTACTGCTCCGATTTTGACCCTACCCGTGGAGGAAGAGGGTTTTGTCGTATATTGTGATGCTTCTCGGGTTGGTCTTAGTTGTGTGTTGATGCAGAAGGGAAGGGTGATAGCTTATGCTTCGAGGCAGTTAAAGGTTCATGAGAAGAACTACCCTATTCATGATTTAGAATTGGCGGCTGTGGTGTTTGCATTAAAGATTTGGAGGCATTATCTTTATGGTGTGCATTGTGAGGTGTTCACGGATCATCGTAGTCTCCAATATATATTCAATCAGATAGATCTGAATTTGAGGCAGCGGAGACGGTTGGAGTTGCTCAAGGACTACGACATGACTATTCTTTATCATCCAGGCAAGGCAAATATTGTAGCAAATGGCTTGAGTCGAAAGGCGGTAAGTATGGGTAGTCTAGCCATGTTACAGGTCGATGAGCGTCATTTAGCTAGGGATGTCCAATCCTTGGCCAATAGCTTTGTGAGACTTGATATTTCAAAATCTGGTAAGGTGTTGGCTTATATGGAGGCTAGGTCATCCTTGTTGGAGCATATTCGGGCTCGACAGTTTGATGATGGTGTTTTATGTAAGATTAGGGACAAGGTGTTAAAACGAGAAGCCAAGGCTGCAATTCTTGATAGTGAAGGAGTTTTGAGGATTAAAGGTCGTATCTGTGTTCCTCGTACAGGTGATTTGACTAGATTAATCATGGAGGAGGCCCATAGTTCGAGGTACTCTATTCATCCAGGGGCTACTAAGATGTATCGTGACTTGAAGCAACACTATTGGTGGTGTCGTATGAAGAGGGACATAGTAGATTTTGTATCTCGATGTTTGAATTGTCAGCAAGTAAAGTATGAACACCAAAAGCCTGGAGGTGTGACTCAGAGGATACCCATACCTGAGTGGAAGTGGGAGCGTATTGCTATGGACTTTGTGGTAGGGTTGCCCCGTACCTTGGGTATGTTTGATGCTATATGGGTCATCGTGGATCGACTGACTAAGTCTGTACACTTTGTACCAGTTCAGACTACCTATAACTCAGAGAAGTTAGCCAAGATCTATATTCAAGAGATAGTTCGTTTGCATGGGTTCCTATATCTATTATTTCTGATCGTGGCACCCAATTTGCATCTCATTTCTAGCGGTCTATGCAGAAGGAGTTGGGCACTCGGGTGGATCTTAGTACAGCCTTTCACCCTCAGACTGATGGTCAGTCTGAGCGGACTATTCAGGTTCTTGAGGACATGTTGCGGGCAAGTGTGATTGACTTTGGTGGTGACTGGGATTAGTTCTTGCAATTAGCGGAATTTGCTTACAATAATAGTTATCATTCAAGCATTAAGATGGCACCATTTGAGGCTCTGTATGGTAGGGGATGTCGATCTCCAATTGGCTGGTTTGGTGCATTTGAGGTTAGACCATGGGGTACAGATTTGTTGAGGGAGTCCTTGGAGAAGGTCAACTTGATCTAAGATAGACTTCTCATGGCTGAGAGTAGGCAAAAGAGTTATGCAGATAGAAAGATTCGTGATTTAGAGTTTATGGTCGGAGAGAGGGTTTTATTGAAGGTTTCACCTATAAAGGGTGTGATGAGGTTTGGAAAGAAGGGTAAGTTAAGCCCAAGGTATATTGGTCCTTTCGAGATTGTTGAGCGTATTGGTGAGGTGGCGTATCAGTTGGCTTTGCCACCTGGGTTGTCAGGTGTCCATCCTGTATTTCATATTTCAATGCTTAAGAAGTATCATCAGGGTGGTGATCATGTGATTCAATGGGACTCAGTGTTACTTGATCAGAATTTGACTTTTGAGGAAGAGCCGATCACCATTTTAAATAGGCAAATTCGGAAGCTAAGGTCCAAGGAGATTGCTTCAGTAAAGATTCAGTGGAAGCATCGTTCAGTGGAGGAGGCTACATGGGTGACAGAGTCAGACATGAGAAGTAAATATCCTCATCTTTTTTAGCGTTCAGGTTAGCTCTTTTCTTTTCCGTTCGAGGACGAACGTTTGTTTAAGTGGTAGGTGATGTAACGACCCGCTAGGTCGTTTTGAGAACTAGGACTAGTTCGACTCCTTTTGAAAATTTAAGAGGTATTTTAAACTATTTGATAACTAGGAGTACTTAGTTGATACATATATCTATATTATAATTAATATACTTGAATAATAATTGGGTCAAATTCTTTTTTTAATAACCCTTACCATTTGACTATGTAATTAAAACAAAGAAGTTAGGTTATTTTAAAAGAAGAAAAAAAAATTATAAAGGTTAGAAACTACCTGGAGACGAGAGGGACCGACGGCTGCGGAGAACATAAATTTCAAGGTAAATCAATCCAAATTTGTAAAGGTTTATGTGTAATTGTATGGTACACTTGCATTAATATAATAAAATAAGAATTTTGAGAGGATTAAATTGTAATGAATAGTCACTGTAATGTTTTTTTAAAAAAAACTATAATGTGGCATATGATTTATTTGATAATGGCAGCCAATGATTGCTTAATCATTGCGCACAATTGGTTTCTCATGCAATTATATGCATATTCCTTTACAAGTTATACAATTGAAAGTACCATTTGAAGAAAACGAAAAAAGAGAACGTGGTCTGCATTATCGTATTTCTTGAATTTCTTTATTAATTCTTAATTGTATTTATTTTATCAAATTATGATACTAGTTTTTGATATATTGAGATAGGTAATTAATTATTAGGTTTATATTATATGATTTAGCATTGAATCAAGGGTATTTGGAGAGGTTAAGGTTAAGTTCTTGGCTTGAAATTTGACGAATTGACATATAATTTATACCAAGATTTGACGCTAGATTTGAGATATGAATGAGTTTAGGGTCTATGATATACATATAATTATATGAATGTCTACAAACTCGCTTATTTATGAATATTGCATCATTGGTAGATTGGGAACGTTCCGAAACCTTGCGAAAAGGAAAGGAAAAATCTTAAAAGATTCGTGGCACAAGCTCGGCATCTAAGGTATGTTAAGACTTGTTAGACTTGTTGAAGGACGTTTTCCTTATTAAAGATTGAAAATAAAAATAGACAAAGGGGTAAGGGGAAAATATGGTGGTCTCGTATCAATGGTGTGACGGGCATTGGTACGAGTACCGGTGTTATAAAAAGGAAAATTTCTATTATAGAATATGGGTTGAAATTTGAGAATGCCAAAGCATATGGGCATTAGCTGATATATTATTGACTTGAATTCCTTGTTTGATTGTGTTTTATTTTTTCACCCGTATAGTTGAGATAATTGATGTGGTTATGTATTATATTCATATTGATTGATTGAGATGCATCATCATTCCCTCTATTGAAACAATATTGTGCACATGCATAGAGATGAGACTAAGTATAAGTTGGGCACGTGGAGATCGTCCGTGCTGGGGATGGTGAGATGTTAAGATTGTAATTTGGACACGTGGAGACCGTCCATGCGAAAATTTTTTGATATTATGATAGTGCGTTGAGATCGTCCGCACAGACACGTAGAGATCGTCCATGTCGGTATATGTACCTCGCGAGTCCCCCATGGGTCATGAACTCTCGATGTATTTCCGAGGAGTATCATGTATATACGGTTGAGTGAGTACTGGGTATTCTGAGACATATCATTACATGGCATCATATTGCATTGCATTTCATCCCATCATTCATTCTTGATGACTATATGTTTCGTTTGGTGTTTGGAAAATATTAAATGTTGATTTGCTTTATTAATGAAACTTAAATAGTAAGTGTAATATATATATATATACTTGTACAATCTAAGAATTTATTTTCTTATATAACTCCCGTCACTACTTCTTCGTTGTCGGTCAATGAGACATACTGGGTACACGTGGTTTCGTACTCATACTACGCTTGTTGCACTCTTTGTGGTGCAGATTCGATTCCGAGTAGGAGCACATCTCGTGGAGCAAATTGAGTCCGGCTTGAAGTTCTTGGAGTTGTGGTGAGCTGTTTGGTTGTTCCGTGGCCCACACCTCCCTCTATCTCTACATATTCTGTTATTCAGTATTCAAACAGGATATTCCTTAAGTTAGATTTGTCATTTCAGACTTGCATCGTATTCTAGAAGTTGTTGTACTTAAGACACCAATTCTTGGGGTGATATATTTTATCTTCCGCATTTCGTACTTATAAGGAACTCAATGTTGGAGATTCTTGCTAAGCTTGGTCTTTTTTACTCATTTTTTGGTTTAGTTGGGTTAATATGTTGGGTTGGCTTACCTATTGGTTGGGAACATAGGTTCCATCATGACTTGCAAAATTTGGGTCGTGACAACTTTGTATCTCAATTTCTGACCTAACCGAACTTGTTTCTTCACAATCATAATAGACAAAAAAACATGTTACTAAATTTTAAAAGAAAATTACAAAATCATAAATAGATTACAAGAGTTTTATAAGTATAGAAAGGGCTTAGTCTTAAGGGCAGGGCTGTCTCGACCATAAGGCCACTAAAGCAATCGCTTGGGCCTCAATTTTTTTGGGCCCCCATAACTGTATTGTGTTCTTACACTTACTTTTGTTATTCTCCTGTAACTATTTTATTCTTTCATTATTAAATATTCTAAAATGTCATCTCAAACATTCAAACCTCCTACATTATGTAAATACTATTGTTGTGTATTTATAGAAAGATCAAATTTATTTTTGGTATCTTATTCAAATTTCAAGTACCATCACTAATCAACACCATTTTAATATTATTATATCTACTTAGCAAATTCGTCATAACTCTATTTCAATATAATAATACTTTTTAAAAAATTGATTCGCTTTTTATTATTGAAACTTTATATTATAGAATTTTAATGAAAATAATTTACATTGTTTACATTCTTACTTTATAATGCTAGTAACCTGCCTCTCTAGACCTCATTTGTATATCTAGACGGAGTATGATATAATTATTCAATTTGTATTGTCTACTAAAAAATACGGTCTCTTTATACATTCAGCCTTAGGCCCCCAAACTTGTTGAGACGACCCTAATTGTTGAGTTTATACCTAAAGGATAAAATGTCTCATTTTACAGACACAGAGAGTCAAAATATTGTGTGTTTTGTATGGTAAGTTTGTTTAAGTATATTCTTTATACTTTTTTTAATATTATTATATACTAAATTGGGGTACGATTATATGTTATCAAATAGAGAACTCAAAGGAATAATATTAATTTTTACTTTGCAAATTTATAGTTTTTTTTAACTATTAAACTTGTTCGCGCTATATGTGATTATAAAAATGATAAGCTATGAATAATTATATAAAGTATTGTATAGATAAACATGTGTTTACAATATAATCACTAGGTCTTAATTTTTAAAACAAAAAATAATATATAGATTCAATGCATAATTATTCTTTGAAGTTTTTAATGACATCCACTTTCTTAAGTTTATCTTAATTCAATAGTTTGCATCTAACTTTTTGAGTCAAACTAGAATATACAAATAATGAACATCTTCCTGTTCTAGAGCACTGGGCGGTGTAGCATTGCTTGGCAAACCCGTTCGGCGAAGTGCCAACTCTAATCCTTTTATCGCTTTTTGTTCCATTTCCTTCAGGGCTTCGCATGTTTGGAACAAAGGGCGGTGTACGTCTACTCAACGACTATCCAAGTGTGCTTGGCGATGCTCTTGCTTCATCTTATACATTATTTTCAACCTTTTTGGTCCTTTTTACGTGTAAAGTGTTCATGATTTCATAAAACCCTAAATAAGTTCAATTTGAGGACTCATCAACACCCTCAACTTAATATTTTTTTGTCCAAATGTAAAACGCAAGTTAAACAGTTCAAAAAGGATGTCTAAAATAGTGCTAAACAAGACTCAATCATAAATGTGCATAACAAGATTCAAATACTCATGCAAATATCTATTGTGTACTAAAAGATTAAAGTTGTGACACACCATTACCAAAGATTCTCATGCTCACAATATTACTACTAATGCAAGTTCAAGCTTAAAAACAATATCAGACTACCCTAACACAAAGAATAATTTCATATAAACACACATAAGTAAATCATTTTAAGATCATGAATTAGATGCAACACTAACACTTACAAGGAGGAACACAATACATGTTTTTCCCCATAGGTTTTCCCTCGGTTTCAAATAAATCTTCGATTTGGGTTACTCAGGATCAAAAAGGTGTCTAATGCTTGTAATGGGGCTGAGTGCAAAGGTATGATAATTTAAGCTTAGTGACTAAAAGTCCTCATGAAATGTGAAGCCCACAAACACTTCTCTCTACCTTCGTCTACCAATTTTCTTCTTGTGATTCTAAGTCATCCTATTATTTGTTGAGATAAGTAGTTAGGTACATAATTAGGAAATCTGTGAGATAATTGTGACTAGTCTAAACTTTATATGGAAATAAATTCCCTCTCGAAAAACATGCCACATTTCAAATGTGTTCCTCTCGGACACCCATTTTCCGAGTAAAGGCTAGCCTACACCTTACGCCACATACTCTCTTGAGCTCAGTGTTAGTATAGGAGACTAGGGTTCACCCTTTGTGTCAAAATAACTTCTTTGATAAAATAATATTTAAGTATGAATCACGAAAGATAATGGAATTCTAAAGATATGCATATTATCTTTTCAAAATATATTAAAGAACTAGGAGATTCTTCAAAATTTGTTTATATTATTTTTTCTCATGAAAAATATAAAAGGTCAATATAAACATGTGATATCTTAAAGAGATTCATCTATATAGAATAGTCATATGTATGTTTACTATATACATGCAGTTTGACATTCCAAGAGATGAATTGTCGAGTTAAGAGAATTCATTGGTGAGTGTTATGTTCCTCACCTTGTAATATCCTCTTTCATTTTCCCTCTCAAGACCCCTATATATAAAAAAAATTCTTAATTAAAATACATATATATACAAGTGTCACATAAAATTACTTTAAAAAATAGTATCATAAAATATAACATTGTTAGTTAAACATAAGGAAATAATAAACCAAAAAGATACACCATTAATTGTCTACAGAAAATTACGAGTAAACTTATCATGAAGATTTTTTTTTTTGCCAAAGGTCCAGAATGTTACTTTGCTTATGTGATTTACATTATTTTTTCTATCGATGGACTAAAAATGTGAATATTTCTTTTTAAGAAAGAATAACTCTCATTATTTATGTATGGTAATTCTCCCCTTTTTAGTTATTAGCGTTTTGTTGTTCTCACAAAAAGAAAAAGTAGCATGACAACCATGAGTGTTAAATACAAATTCCCTAGTAGTTGTGGTGATGATGGAAATTCCAAAAGTTTTTTTTATTGACAACTCACCTCAAAAAAATTGAGATAAATTGTGAAGAAACTAACCTCATTGATAGAATCAGTTAGTTGCATAATGCTATTATTGTACAAATTCTTTCTCGATTGCCCACAACAGATGCCTTCAGAATATCTATTCTCTCTAAACATTGTAAGTACTTTTGGAATTCTATTGTTCGTTTAAGAAATGAATTTGTGTACTTCCAAGCCATTTGAATAACAATACTCCTTGTTGTCATAAACAATGTTGTCAATAGAAGTCCATAAGTATTTCCAATGTTTAGAGGGAATAGTCTTTCTAAAGGTATCTAAAATAGACAATCGAGAAAGGATTTGTACAATAAGAGTGTTAGACAGCTGCTGATTCTATCAATGAGGCTAGTTTCTTCACATTTTTTCTCAATTTTCTCTTTTTTATGAGGTAAGTTTTTAATAAAAATAACATTCGGAATTTTCATCATCACCACTACTGTAACGACCCGTTTAGTCGTTTTGAGCAACAGACTTCAATTCTGGAAAAACTGGCAGAAGCGACGGACCCCAAGACGGAACGTCATGGGCACGACGGACCGTCGAGGGGGTCTCATCCCAAAACACTTAGAAAATCTGAAATTGAGTACTGAAAATCAACTCTCTGAACTTTGTGACGGAATGGCAGGACGGACCGTCACAGGTGTGACGGACCGTCGTGATCCAACGTTTCAAAACACTTAGAAAATCTGAAATTGGGCACTGAAAATCAACTCTCTGAACTTTGTGACAGAATGGCAGGACGGACCGTCACAGGTGTGACGGACCGTCGTGATCCAATGTTTCAAAACACTTAGAAAATATGAAATTGGGTAATGAAAATCAACTCTCTGAACTTTGTGACGGAATGGCAGGACGGACCGTCACAGGTGTGACGGACCGTCACAGACCCTTGGTGGGAATTTGGGTCTCTGAACGCTGCGACGACCTGCAAAGAGAGACAGAAAAAGAGAGAAACGAACGAGAAAGAGGAGAAACGAGAAGAAGAACAAAGCTTGGGAACTTGCTTGTTTGATTTCAATTCTTCGGTGGAGGTAGGTTATGGTTTTCATGCTTTCATAGTAAACTCTTAATAGAGAATGATATGTATGGGTAGTATTGTAAACCCTACTATATGCTGAATTGTATGTTTGCATGAATATGATTATGTGATTGTGATTAAGATAAGCATGATGAAAATATTGAATCTTAAACCTTGAAAAGAAACTTTAATATACATTATTACTGATGATGCCTTGGTATAGAAGAAGGCTTGATGAAATAAAGTAATGGGATTGAGGATGCCTTGGTATAGAGAAGGCTTGATGATTTACAGAATGATATTAGTGGATCGGAGTGTCACGTTCCGACACATAGATTTAGTGGATCGGAGTGTCACATACCGACACATGTAGGGGATCGGAGTGTCACGTTCCGACACATGTAGGGGATCGGAGTGTCACGTTCCGACACATGTAGGGGATCGGAGTGTCACGTTCCGACACATAGAATTAGGGGATCGGAGTGTCACGTACCGACACATAGTGGTAGGGGATCGGAGTGTCACGTACCGACACAAGAGGAGGAGAGATAATGAATCTTGAAAGATGTTAATATACTCAATCTAACAAACATGATTCCCAAATGAGTATGGTATTGGGGCTTGAGTCCTCATGTGTGAATTTGATGGTACTTATTGATGATTATAGTACTTGTTGTTGTTACATGTTGAGTTTTATAGTTGATTTATGATAATACTTGATATATACTGTTCCCTATTTTGAGTTGGCCGATGATATCTACTCAGTACCCGTGTTTTGTACTGACCCCTACTTTTATTGTTTTCATCTTGTTTAATTGTGAAATGCAGCAAACGTGCCGTCATCTTCGACTCAACAGTAATTCAAGCCAGTCTTCGTCACACCGGATCTTCAGGGTGAGCTAACGCTTCTAGCTTGGACTGGATCTCCTCCGTCATGTCTTGATGCCTTGAACCTCCGGCACGGACTAGCTTCTTATGTATTTTTAGCTTTTAGAATACTCTTAGTTTAGTCATTTGATTGTAGATGTTCTTGTGGTGATGACTTCCAGATTCTGGGGATAATGATAAGTTTTGAGTTATAGAAGTTGATTATTGATTTTACTTATGAGCTTAAGTCTTCCGCATTACTTTATGTTATTATTGCATTGAAATGTTAAGGTTAGATTGGTTGGTTCGCTCACATAGGAGGGTAAGTGTGGGTGCCAGTCGCGGCCTGGTTTTGGGTCGTGACAACTACTTCTAAGTAATTGGTCTTTCTCACTGGTGGATGTCATGCAACTTTTTTTTTCTAATAACTGAAAGATAAAATTTATCATACATTAATACTGAGAATTAATTTTTCTAAAAATGAATTATTCATATTTTTAGTCCATCAATAGAAAGAATAATGTTAATCACACAAACAAAGTAACATTCTAGACCTGTTGGCAAGAACTTTATAAGTTTCAAAAATTTTAAGATACAAATCAAGAAATTGAATTTTTTAAAATTAATTATAGATAATTAATAGTGTCTCTTTTTTGTTCATTATTTCTTTAACTTTCAACTATAAAAGTTATATCTTACGACACTATTTATACATGAATATATACATACGTATATACATACATATATTTCACTAATTTTTATTTATACCCAAGCTACCTAGTTTGACATTGACTATCTTTGATAAATAGCTAAATCACTATTTATGATAATAAAATTAAGTGTTGGTCTAGGATATGATATAGTGTATAGAATATCACTGTTATGCGTCTAAAAAACAATATGGCATATTTGGTGTCATATCAATTAATTTAGGGTCGGGTACAAAATATTTTCCACATAAAAGCTTGTCATGTGCGATATACGAATTTATTCGATAAACATAGGAGTGGCCTTTCATTAGGGAAACGAAACTAAATCATTTGGACACATGATTAGGGGTAAACAGACAAACTAGTGAGGAGGTGTTAGGGGTTGCGTCTACAGGGGAAGAGGATACTAGTTCAAAAGATAAATCGATTAAAATAATAGAAGCATTTGGTGAATCAAAATTAATCTCATATTTCAGTTTCAAATGCTCCTTTTAAATATCCCAAAAGGACATAGCATACGATATAAATTAAGCATGGTAAACCAGTTGAATTCAATTGCAATAATCCTTACAACGGGGAAAAAGAAAATAATCATAATATGTAGGCAATATGCTCTCGAAAATACTATGACTTCTGAAACCTTATGCGAGCTTCAGGTACCTAATTAGTGATACTTATATAAAAGTTAATTCAAGTCAAATGCTCCTCAAATATTCTGACACTCTATGACATGCAGAAAGTATGATAAAACAGTCGATTTCGATTGATAGATCCTTAAAAATGGAAAAAAGAAAATTATCATAATAAGGAGACAATGTGTTCTAAGCTGTCATCTTAGGTTTCCTTTTTTTGTATTTAATGTTGGTATGAGAGTTCAAAACTAATGTTATTAACTGCATTTGTTTACGTTAAATATAAACACTTATTTGAAATGAATAGGTCTTAGTTATTCAGATCTTATTAAGAGGTATTTTGTTTGTATATATTCACCCCCACTCCATCCACAATTACCAAACACCACCACAACTACCCTCGCCAACCACCATTGCACTCGCCAACTACATCAATATAATTGTATCCACCTCACCCCTACAAAAACAAATGTTGTTAATCCTTACGAACAATGACCTCTATCATCACAACTACTACCAACACATTATCAACCACTACATGCTCTTCAATCCCCACCAACAGCACCGGCAACTACTAACATCAACTAAATTCTACCAACACAACCATCTCTACCACCACACTTACTAACAACTAACACCAACCATTACCCCCACCACTGATGAAAAACCATTTTCATAATCACTAAAAAACATAGATATTTTAATTATTTATCACATAATATTTTTTATTTTATTAATTTATATTTTTAATATTAAATACTTTTTTATTTTAATTTTATATTTATTATTTATTCAATGTTCGGAGCTAAATAAAATATATTGAACAATAGAATGTGCATTCATATTGAGATATCATAATCTTGATGAGAACAAACAATGCCTTATGGTCCTCAAGCTATGGACTAGTTATTAATTCAGAAAAAAGGATTTAAAAAATTAGTAATTGAAGAGTCAAACAACAAAATATAAATCATTGGCCTTGTGTATTTATGCTAGCTACTCAATTTAGCAATTGAAAAAATCCAATTTGTATAATAATCAACAAATGAATCAATGATGTAATGTTGTTTTTTCCTTTTATTTTTAATATGGAAAAAGGATTTCAAGAAAAAAAAATGGACTGGTAGAATAACATATACAAAAATACCTTAGTTTTCCCAATTTTGACATTCTCTTTTTTTTCGAATCCAACAAATACTTTTGCTCCTTTATAAACACCACCTCCTCTACGGCATCCTCCTTTTACACGTCTTAATCCTCCTCCTTTGTTGCTTCCTCGTTAAAAGGAGGTTTTAGGCAAGAAAAAGATGACGAGGAAAGAAAGTGTATATCAAAGGTAAAGTTTGCTTCCAATAGAACTCTTAGTGGGAGTTTGGATTGACTTGAAAAAACAAAAGTCCCCTTTATAGTTTACTTTCACGAAAAAATTAAAAATATGAGGATTCTATGTTGGTATGCACGACACTATATATATAGTATATTTGAAAACATAAATATATAGAAAATAAAACGATAATAATAAGAGGATTTTTTCAAAATTTCAAATTTCAAGTGAAAATGTGAAATACAAAGCTTGATGGCTTGAAAAACAAATGCAAACTTATACCAACATGAATAAATAGAAAAGAGTTTAGACCACATATTTTACTCAAACATCACTACAATTTCCCTAAGATCCTCTGCTCTATCTTTCCCTAAGATAGGGAAGTGCTTCTTAATGTCCTCTATTCTATACAACCATATAAACAAAAGTTCAGCTTCAAAATGAAAGGCTTGATAAGAATGCAATATAGATAAATTCTTCTCAAATATATTAAAATATATTGACATCACATTTTGCTGTGAAAGACTAAAACTTATTTTATTTAAAGAATATAAATAATTATAATCCAATAACTTCACTAAGTAGAAGTAATAGAAATCCCACAATTCACTTGGAAAAGTGAGTTTTTAAACAAATTAAATCTGAAAAAACAGGTTATTCTACATTTAACAGATAAATCACAAAAGAACCCTAGATTCCAGATCCGAAATCTTTAACAAAAACACAAGAACAAGGTGAATTTTTTTAAAAATAGATTGCACATTGTTGGCAATCCTATGACGAGAATAGAGAGGACGTTCAGTCCGTAAATCACCAGAATCTCTATCTCAGGCAACAACTTCACTTCCCTGAGCCTGAGTTGCCATATAGTTTGTACCATCCATCTTAATTTCAGACCTAACCTAATTTGTTTCTTCACAGTCAAAATAGATAAAAAAAAAACATGTTACTAAATTTTAAAAGAAAAATACAATATCAGAGATAGATTACAAGAGTTTTATAAGTGTTGAAAGGGATTAGTCTTAAGGGCAGGGCCGTCTCGACCATAAGGCCACTAAAGCAATCGCTTGGGCCCCAATTTTTTTGGGCCCCCATAACTGTATTGTGTTCTTATACTTAATTTTCTTATTCTCTTGTCACTATTTTATTCTTTCATTATTAAATATTTCAAAATGTCATCTCAAACATTCAAACCTCCTACATTATGTAAATACTATTGTTGTGTATTTATAAAAAGATCAAATTTATTTTTGGTATCTTATTCAAATTTCAAGTACCAACACTAATCAACACCATTTTAATATTATTATATCTACTTAGAAAATTCATCATAACTCTATTTTAATATAATAATATTTTTTAAAAATTTATTTGTTACTTATTATTCTAACTATATATTATATAATTCTATTGAAAATAATTTACATTGTTTACATTCTTACTTTATAATGCTAGTAACTTGCCTTTCTAGACCTCATTTGTATATCTAGAAAGAGTATGATATAATTATTCAATTTGTATTGTCTACTAAAATATAGGGTCTCTTTATACGTCCAGCCTTAGGCCCCCAAACTTGTTGAGATGGCCATAATTGTTGGGTTTATACCTAAAGGCTAAAATGTCTCATTTTACAGACACGGAGTAAAAATTTTGTGTGTTTTGTATGGTAAGTTTGTTTAAATATATTCTTTATACTTTTTTTAAATAATATTATATACTAAATTGGGGTACGATTATATGTTATCAAATAGAGAACGCAAAGAAATAATTTTAATTTTAACTTTGCAGATTTATAGTTTTTTTTAACTATTGAACTTGTTCGCGCTTTATGTGATTATAAAAATGATAAGCTATGAATAATTATATAAAGTATTGTATAGATGAACATGTTCTTACAATATAATCATTAGGGCTTAATTTTTTAAGACAAAAAAAATATATTGATTCAATGCATAATTATTCTTTGGAGTTTTTAGTGACATCCACTTTCTTAAGTTTATCTTAATTCAATAGTTTGCACCTAACTTTTTGAGTCAAACTAGAATATACAAATAATGAACATCTTCGTGTTCTGGAGCATTGGGCGGTGTAGCATTGCTTGGCAAACCTGTTCGGCGATGTGCCAACTGATCCTTTCATCGCTTTTTGTTCTATTTCCTTCAGGGCTTTGCATGTTTGGAACAAAGGGCGGTGTACATCTACTCAACGACTATCCAAGTGTGCTTGGCGATGCTCAGGCTTCAGCTTCTACGTTCTTTTCAACCTTTTTGGTCCTTTTTACAATGTAATTATTCATGATTTCATTACAACTTCAAATACCTTAAATATAAGAGTTTTCATCAGATATTGAGACTAAATAAGCATTCTAAGACACTATTTATATTAAAATAAAACCTTAAATAAGTTCAATTTGAGGACTCATCAACACCCTCAACTTAATATTTTTCTTGTCCTAAAGTGAAACGCAAGTTAAACAGTTCAAAAAGGATGTATAAAATAGTGCTAAATAATACACAATCATAAATGTGCATAACAAGATTCAAATACTCATGCTAATATCTATTGTGTACTCAAAGATTCACGTTGTGACACACCATTACCAAAGATTCTCAGGCTCACAATATTTGCTACTAATGCAAGTTCAAGCTTAAAAACAATATCAAACTACCCTAACACAAAGAATAATTTCATATAAACACACACAAGTAAATAATTTTAAGATCATGAATCTGATGCAACACTAACACTTTCAAGGAGGAAAACAATACATGTTTTCCCCCATAGGTTTCCCCTCATTTACAAACAAAACTTCGATTCGGGTTTCTCAAGATCAAAAAGGTGTCTAATGCTTGTAATGGGGCTGAGTGCAAAGGTATGATAATTTAAGCATAGTGAATAAAACTCCTCATGAAATGCGAAGCCCACAAACACTTCCTGTTCTCTACCTTCGTCTACCAATTTTCTTCTTGTGATTCTAAGTAATCCTATTATTTGTTGAGATAAGTACTTGGGTACATGATTAGGAAATCTTTGAGATAATTGTGACTAGTCTAAACTTTAGATGGAAATAAGTTCCCTCTCGAAAAACTTGCCACGTTTCAAATGTTTTCCTCTCGGACACCCATTTGCCGAAAAAAGGCTAGCCTACGCCTTACACCGATTACCCTCTCGAGCTCAGTGTTAGAATAGGGGACTAAGGTTCTCCCTTTGTGTAAAAATAACTTCTTTGATAAAATAATATTTAAGTATGAATCACGAAAGATAATGAAATTCAAAAGATATGAATATTATATATTCAAAATATATTAAAGAACTAGGAGATTCTTCAAAATTCGTTTATATTGTTTTTTCTCATGAAAAATATAAAAGGTCAATATAAACATGTGATATCCTAAAAAGATTCATCTATATAAAATAGTCATATGTATGTTTACTATATACATGCAGTTTGACATTCCAAGAGATGAATTGTCGAGTGAAGAGAATTCATTGGTGAGTGTTATGTTCCTCACCTTGTAATATCCTCTTTCATTTTCCCTCTCAAGACCCCTATATATAAAAGAAATTCATAATTAAAATACATATATATAAAAGTGTCACATAAAATTAATATAAAAAATATTATCATAATATATAACGTTGTTAGTTAAACATTAAAGAAATAATAAACAAAAAAGATACACCATTAATTGTCTATAGAAAATTACTAGTAAACTTATCATGAAGATGTTTTTTATTTTATTTTTTTGCCAAAGCTCCAGAATGTTACTTTGCTTATGTGATTTACATTATCTTTTCTATCGATGAACTAAAAATGTAAAAATTTCTTTTTAAGAAACAATAATTCTCATTATTTATGTATGGTAATTCTCCCCTTTTTAGTTATTAGCGTTTTGTTGTTTCTCAGAAAAAGAAAATGTAGCATGACAACACTGAGTGTGAAACACAAATTCCCTAGTAGTTGTGGTGATGATGGAAATTCCGAAATTTTTTTATTGACAACTCACCTAAAAACATTTGAGATAGAATGTGAAGAAACTAACCTCATTGATAGAATCAGTCATTTGCCTAACACTATTATTGTTCAAACTCTTTATCGATTGCCCACAACAGATGCCTTCAGAATATCTATTCTCTCTAAACATTGTAAATACTTTTGGACTTCTATTGTCCGTTTAGGAAATGAATTTGTGTACCCCCAAGCCATTTGAATAACAATACTCCTTGTTGTTATAAACAATGTTGTCAACAGAAGTTCCGAAGTATTTCCAATGTTAAGAGGGAATAGTAATTCTAAAAGCATATAATATGGACAATCGAGAAAGGATTTGAACAATAAGAGTGTTAGGCAGCTGTTTATTCTATCAATGAAGCTAGTTTCTTCACATTTTGTCTCCATCTTCTCTTTTTTATGAGGTGAGTTTTAAATAAAAATAACTTTCAGAGTTTCCATCATCACCACTACTGCTAAGGAATTTGTCTTTCTCACTGATGGTTATCATGCAACTTTTTTTTTTATAAACAACAAAGCGCTAAAAACTAAAAGGGGAAATTTATACTCAAGCTATATACTTTGACATTGAATATCATTGATAAATAGCTAAATCATTGCTTATGAAAATAAAATTAAGTGTTGGTCTAGGATATAATATAGTGTATAAAATAATATTGTTATGCCTCTGACCAACTATTATGGCATATTTGGTGACATATCAATTGATTTAGGGTTGGGTACAAAATATTTCCACCTAAAAGCTTGTAACATGCACTATATCAATTTAATTGATAAATATGGAGGTTACCTATTTTTAGGGAAGCGAGACTAGATCATTTGGACACGTGAATAGGGGTTAATAGAGAAACTAGTGAGGAGGTATTCGGGGTTGCTTCTAGAGGGTACGAGGATACGCATTCAAAAGATAAATCAAGTCATATGAAAGCGTTTGCTCAATCAATATTAATCCAATATTTCAGTTTCACATGCTCCTTTTAATTATCCCGAAAATACATTGTATACAAAATGAATTAAGCATGGTTAACCAGTTGGTTCCAATTGCAATAATCCTTAAAACAGGAGAAAAAGGAAATAAACATAATAAGTAGGCAATATGCTTTCGAAAAGATTATGACTTCTCAAACGTCATGCGAGCTTTAGGTACATCATTAGTATGATAGTTACTCAAATGTTAATTCAAGTCAAATGCTTCAAAAATTTGCTAAGCAATGTTAACTCATATTTTAGTTGCAAATGATCTTATTAAATATTCCGAAAGGACAGTCTACCACATGCACAAAGCATGATAAAACAGTCGATTTAGATTGATATAATCCTTAGAAATGGAAAAAAGAAAGTATGACTTCTGAAACCTCATATAACTTCAAGTACCTCATTAGTACGATAATTATTCAAAAGGTAATTCAAGTTAAATGCTCCACAAATTTGCACCCAAAGTTAACTCATATATCAGTTGCAAATGATCTTATTAAATGTTCCAGAAGGACAGTCTATGACATTCACAAAGCATGATCAAAAAACAGTTGGTTTTGATTGATATAATACTTAGAAACAGAAAAAAGAAAATGTTTATAATAAGGAGACAATGTGTTCTAAAGTTTCATTTTTAGTTCTCCTTTGTTTGTACTTAATGTTGGTATGAGTGTTCAAACATAATGTTATTAACTGCATTTATTTACATTAAATTTAAGCACTTATTTAATCTAAATAGGTCTTCGTGATTGAGATCTGATTTAGAGGTATTTTGTTCGTGTGTATTCAATCCCACTTCATTCACAATCACCAAATACCATCACAATCATTACCATAGCCAACCACCATTGCACTCGCCAACCACATCAATATAATTGTATCCACCCACCCCTGCCAGAACTATTGTTGTTAATCCTTACTAACAATGACCTCTATCATCACAACTACCACCAACACATCTACACAACCACCTCTACCACCACAACTATTAACAACTAACACCAACCATTACCCCCACCACTTATGAAAAACAATTTTCAAAATGGAAAACATATACATATATTTTATTTATTTATCAGATCATGTTTTTATTTTACTAATTTAAATTTTTAATCTTAAATAATTTTATATTTGAATTTTTTATTTATTATTTATTCAATAATCGAAGCTAAAGAAAATATATTGATTATAAGAATGTGCATTCATATTGAGATATCTTAATATTGATGAGAACAAAAAAATGCCTTATGAATAATCAAGCTATGGACTATTAATTTATTCAGAAGAAAGGATAAAAAAAATTTAATTGGAGAGTCCAAGAACAAAATGTAAATAAGTGCCCTTGGGTATTTGTGATAGCTACTCAACTTAGCAATTGCAAAAATCCAATTTGTATCATTATCAACAAATGAATCAATGATATAATGTTGTGTTTCTATTTTATTTTTAATATGGAAAAGGCTTTCAAGAAGAAAAAAAAAGGAAAGGTAGAATAACAAAAATAAACATACCTTAGTTTCCCCAATTTTGACATTCTCTTTTTGTTCGACTCCAACACATAGTTCTGCTCCTTTCTAAACACCACCTCCTCTACGACATCCTCCTTTTACACGTCCAAATCATCCTCCTCTGTTGCTTTCTCGTTACTATCCTCCACCCCTTCAATGTTTACTTTTGCGAAAAAATTAAAAATACGAGGATTCTCAGTTGGTCTGCACGACATCACATATATAGGATATTTGAGAACATAAATAAATAGAATAGAAAACAATAAAAATTAGAGTATCTTTTTCTTAATTTCAAATTTTAAGCGAAAATGTGAAATACATAGCCTGAACTTTCATTTTTACCCGGAATACGGGAATTCTGACTATTACTCGCAGTATTCGAATGTAAACCATTGAAATTTTCAACATCTTAAAAGACACTTCCCACAGAAAATTATACTGCAATATTAAATAAATTTGAGTTAGCATACATTCAACGCGTCAAGGTGACTTGAAAAACAAATGCAAATTTATACCAACATGAATAAATAGAAAGAGACCACATATTTTCCTCAAACCTTACTACGATTTCCCTAAGATCCTCTGCTCTATCTTTCCCAAAGATAGGAAAGTTCTTCTTAATGTCCTCCATTCTATACAACCATATCAACAAAAGTTTAGTTTTAAAGGCTTTATAAGAATTCAATCTAACTAAATACTTCTCAAATATAT
Organism: Solanum lycopersicum; assembly: GCF_036512215.1. Taxonomy (NCBI): domain Eukaryota; kingdom Viridiplantae; phylum Streptophyta; class Magnoliopsida; order Solanales; family Solanaceae; genus Solanum; species Solanum lycopersicum. Next base: position 20,513,072 of record NC_090800.1, read on the forward strand.
TAAAAGATGTTTACATCACATTTTGTTGTGATAGACTAATACTTATTTTATCTAAAGAATATAAGTATTTATAATTCAATTACTCCACCAAGTAGAAGTAATCGAAATCCCCCAGTTCACTTAGAGAAGTGAGTTTTTTTATAAAAGAAAAAAAATTAAATATGAAAAAACAGGTTATTCCACATTAAACTGATAAAACACAAAAGAACTCTAGATTTCAGATCCAAAATCTTTTACATAAACACAAGAACAAGGTGAATTTTTTTTAAATATGTTTTTACACATTGTTGACAATCCTTTGACGAGTATAGAGAAGACGTTCACTCCGCCAATCATCAGAATCTCTATCTTCGGCAGCAGCTCCACCTCCCTTAGCCTGAGCAGCCATCTATTTTGTACCATCCATCTCAATTTTTGACCTAATTGAATTGGTTTCTACACAATCGAAATATAAAAAAAGTAAATCATGTTACTAAATATTAAAAGAAAACTACAAAATCAGAGATAGATTACAAGAGTTTTATATGTGTAGAATTAGCTTAGCCTTAAGGGCAGAGCAATCTCGACCATAAGGACCAAATAATATATATATATATATATATATATATATATATATATATATAATTATCTCTTTTGTTGTCTAGGTCATTAATATTTTTTGACGATTATCATAAATCAACTGTATTGTGTTCTTAGACTTACTTTTCTTATTCTCTGGTCACTATTTTTTATTCATTGATTATTAAATATTCTTAAGTTTCATCTCAAACATTCAAACCTTCTACATTATGCAAAATATATTGTTATGTAATTATAAAAAGATCAAATTAGTTTTTGGGGTCTCATTCAAATTTCAAGCACCAAGATTAATCAACACCATTTTGAAATTCTTGTACCTATTTATTAAATTTGTCATAACTCTATTTTAATATTATCATATTTTTAAAAAAATTGAGTCGTCTCTTATTATTCTAACTTTATATTATATAAGTTTTATTGAAAATAATTTACATTGTTTAATTTCTTACTTTATAATGGTAGTATTTTGCCTCTCTAGAGCTCATTTGTAGAAGTAGACGTAGTATAATATAATTATTAAGTTTGTATTGTCAACTAAAATATAGGGTCTCGTTATACGTTCGGCCTTAGGCCCCCAAACTTGTTGAGACGAGTTTTTGGGTTTATGCCTAAAGGCTAAAATGTCTCATGTTACGCACACAAAAAGTCAAAACATTGTGTAATATGTATGGTAAGTTTGTTTAAATATATTCTTTTTTTAGTATTATTTTATTTTAAATTGGAGTACGATTATATGTTATCAAATAGAGAACTCAAAGGAATAATATCAATTTTTACTTTGCAGATTTACAGTATTTTCTTTTTAACTATTGGACTTGTTCGCGCTTTGCGTGATTATAAAAAATGATAAGCTATGAATAATTTTTTAAAGTATTGTATAGATGAACATGTGTTTCCAATATAATCATTAGGCTTTAATTTTTTAAAACGAAAAATAATATATAAATTCAATGCCACTTTAATAAGTTTGTCTTAATTCAATAGTGTGCATCTAACTTTTTGAGTCAATCTAGAATATGCAAATAATGAACTCATAGAATATAACAACAAAAAAATAAATGTGATGATTTCTACAAAATCTGACAACCTCTCTCGAAAAAATAACAATAAAAAAATAATGTGATGATTATATAAAATCCAACCATATATTTATTTAATTACTATTATATAAAATATTAATATGATTATTAATTTCTTTAGAAATTAAGAAAATAAAAAAGTTGTTAGTGTAATGAAAATAAATACAATTCAAGCTTATATTAAAGAAATGACTTGTTAGTTTTTTAATATTGTATTAAATATGATGAATAGAATAAAAGAAGTGAGTTTTAAAGGTTTTTAATTTTTAACATAACACGTAAATGATGAAAAATAAGGATAAATCCCAAAAAAAAAATCAAAGAAAAGATTAATTATTAATTAATGACCAATTATACTTTTCCAAAAAGAACGAGTTCAAAACCTACAGTTTTTCCTAAACATTAATATATATATTTCTCTTCCTTATATTCCTCTTTTTACCTTTTAATATATAAATTCATTTTCACAAAAAAATCTAAGTTACTGCCACTCAAAAAAGATAAAATGTATAAATTAAAAAGAATAAGTTATAAGTAAATTTTTGACAAAAATGACAAACTACAATAATCTGAAACGCTTGTAAAATGATTGGCATTGAGATTTATCAGAATTTAGGAAGTGTTAATAAATGAAAGAAATTCAAGAGGAGAAAAAGAAAAATTTTAGGAAAATTAAGTATTTTATTAATAATGAAAACTACAATATTTTAACACTTTTTTTTTGGAATCTCATAGATTAGAGAAAATAAATAGTTAAAAATGTAACAAAATAAATAAGTTATTAATTATAAATTAAACTTAAATTTTAATTATATTACATGAAATGTTTTCTTTCCTTTTCTTTTTCTTTTAAAACTAAATGCCCCATAGGGTTTATTAATCAACAAAACCAAAAATAAGTACAACTACCAATCCCAAAAGTGGATTTGTTCCCAATAATCAAAAAGGAAAATAAACTTAGCACTAATTAAAAAAAAGAAAATAAACAAATTCAGAATAATGACAAGAACTTTAGAGATTTAAAAAACTTCATATTCAGTCTACTTATTCAATAAGCCGCACAAAATCTATGGATACCTCAACACCATCATATCTGTCAAACCTTCATCTTCTACAAACAATATCATATTCTATATGTAATCAACTTAATTATATGTGTTTATATGGTATTCAAAAGTTAATATTAAAAAACTTTTTAAATTCTATAATTAAGTGGAAAAAATAAATATTCTTAAATCCTACAATTAAGGAAAATATTTTTATCGTAGAAAATGGATAACTGAAGATTTTATGTATATGATTAATGAGGGAATATTAAATACTATGTGTTAATATTCTGAAAAAACATTGAATAATATTTTAGGTTTTAAAATAAAAAAATAATAAAAAGAACCACCAAAAGATAAATAAAATTTCAACCCTCAGAGACATGTCATATCAGTGATTCTAGATTAAGATTTATATAGATATATACATTTGGATATTCATACTTTATTATGAGGAATTCAAGTGACATTAGATATTCTATTTTAATTAAATTTATATGTATGTGTCATGTTTTTTAGGATAATAAAATGGATTCATTCTTACGGCCAAATTAAGGTATGTATTGTTTTTGTTTAGAACTACTTTAGAATCTCTTTATTAATTCTTACTCAACTTTTAAATCTTGATGTTATGTGTTACAAATCTTGATATTTTGATAAATCAAGGAGTCTCATATTTTATTCAATTACTAAATAATTGATGTAATCTTTTGATTGAGAACTACTTAAGAGTCTCTTTATGAAAATATTTCTCACTCAATATTCGATAATTTTGTATATTATTGTGGGTTATAATCTACATCAAAGAGTCTCATATATTCGACATATAACATATACCTCATTGCTGAATTATTAAGTAATAACTGCTTCCATTCATTTCATTTATCATATTTTATCTTTCTAATTGTTAATTTAACAAATTCTCAAAGCTTAATTGAATTAGTTAAATACACTATTTTAGAATTGAAATTTAAATATTTTGAAATCTATACAAAAATACTATACGATTCAATATTTCTCATATTAATATAATAAAGAATATATATTAAATCTGAAATGGTGAAAGTTCATATAACTTAATTCTCGAACAAAATATGAGAACAAAATTAAATGGAGAATGTATATACTTTACAAATTCATAAATATTTCTCTACTCCTTCATTGAAAGTGTAATTTTGCGAGATATTTTTATGTTTCATTGATGTAATAACAGAATCAAAACTTAACCTTTTTATTACAAATATATCATTGCAGTTAATTTGAAATTCATACATATTTTGCAACTTTTTTTATGGCATCAGACAATGATCGTTCAAACATAAATAACAATATATACTGCATTAAAAGGAATATGAGCATATGATAAATCAGTTAAAAGAGAGAGGATGAAGAGACTCTCACCCTAAAGAAAACAAGATCCAAATACATATAGAGATGGAAAAAAGGATAAATATATCTCCGAACTTTCGTAAATGGTATGTGTATACCCTTCGTTATACTTTCAGGACATCAATACCCTTGTCATCCAAATTTTGGAGCATATATACCCTTTAAGTTAACGGTGGTACACGTGTCTCAATCCTAACCACTGATATGATACTTCTTAAATTTTTGCCAAAAAGTAAAAAGATCCACCCGAATTAATCTAGAAACCCGCCCAAATAAATAGTACCCATGACCCAATAATATAAACTCAAATCCCCAAATCAATTCACCTAAGAGAGATAACAAAAGTGGCAACCATAGCTCCGCCACTAGACGACGACTCAAGATGTGTAACTGTACGCTGAAGCGTGATCAGAAGGGATAAATATTGAAGCAAGAGTATCAACCAAAGCAGATTCCGTCAACGCGGACACAACCAGATCTCGATGGTTCATCCATACTTGGGTGATTAGTCACGAGAAATTTGAATCCTTTAGAGAAGAGATGTAGGATCGGCTTTGTAGCAACTACAATATCATAATGAAGGAATTAATTTGCCTATGTCCCCTGTGAATGAGCACAAGAAGAAAGGAAAAGCTCATCAACTTGGCAGTAAGCAATATGGTAAACAAATTGTTGCTGATTTGAGCTTTGAGGAATAACTCTTCTATGAGTTTTTTTTCTTCATATTATGAGTTTATTTTTTTAAAAAAAATCACCTAATTTAAGATCCCACATACGACCCAAAACTCCTTTTCTTTCTCATTCACATCTTCTATCCAAACAAATATAACCTTACTACTTAACTAAAGTATTATCCTATAATCAGTCTTTGTGCTTGTTAAGATGGGTCTTTCTATTCTACGAGAGAGTTGAGGAGAAGTTGGAGAATTTAGTATTGAATTTGATTTTGGGATGAAGATGGGGAAAGATGCTGCTAAACAAGTGTTTAAGTTGCTTAATTTTAAATTAAGTGATTCAAATTGGGGATTTGGTTAATATTTTTGGGTTATGGATATTATGTATTGGGGCTGGTTTTATAATTAATTCGGGTGGATTTTTTAAATTTTGGGAAGAAATTTAACAAATAACAAGTTAGTGGTTAGCATTGAGACATGTGTACCGCCGTTAACTTAAAGGGTATACATGTTCCAAAATTTGGACGACAAGGATACTGACGTTCTGGAAGTATAACGAAGAGTATACGCATACCATTTAAAAAAGTACGGGGATATATATGTCCTTTTCCCTATAGAAATTGTCAAATTAAATATTATTAAAATTTTTGTACGATAATTTATAATATTTATTGATTTACATAAAAATTATTATAATGATGTTTTTCTCCAAATCTCTTATGATTCATTTACTCTCAATGTTCGGAAAATTTATATAGACAATGCACTTTATGGTTTTTTTTTTATCATTATTAGTATATATTTATATGTATTTACCGTTCTTCTTTTTTTTTTTTTATAAAAAAAAATAGGTTTAAATACGATTTAATATATATGCTCAAAATAAATACATAATTTCTTGCAATTCTTTTCTTTCTCTACTTCCTATTAAGAAAAATAATTATGTTTTTCTTCACTTATAAGTACACTAACAAGTATTTATAAAAGATTAAAAACTTTTAAGTGATAACAAACATAGAAGAATATATCAATTAAAGATCTTTTAAAAAAATAATTGAATTGAAAGTTTGATTCCTGCGTAAATTCGATTGGAAATATTTGAATAAAATTTATACAAATTTTTTCAATAACGCGCGTAGCGCAGCCAAACTCACTAGTTAAGTTTATATAATTAGGAGGTATATTTGTGAAAATTCGTAAAATTTAATTTATAAAATTAAACTTTTGTTGATGTGTAGTAATTATTTTTTATATCATATCATATTATATCATATATTTATATAAAGGAGAACCCTAAGTGCGCCTACGTGGTGGCACCATGAACCAGGATTTCCTATTAATTTATTTTATTTTCAAAACTAACCTTATTATTTCATCAAATGTTCTGAATTTTATGAAAAATTGCGACTTTTATGAAAAGTTGCTACTTGAATGAAAAATTGTGACTTTTATGAAAAGGTGGGACTTTTTTGAAAAGTTGTAACCTTTCTGAAGGGTTGTAACTTTTTCGTAGAGTTGTGACCTTTTCGATAAGGCACAATAAGCATTTGATCACAATACCCTTTGTTTCCTATAAATATAGGAATTTTGTCTGAACTTCTTCTTTTTCCTTTGTATATTTAAATATTTTCTCAACTCTGGCCCTATTGAGTGATTTACTGACATCATTATTTTGTATCAATACACTAGTGAATATAATTGTTTTATAATGACATTATATTTATTCCCTTAAACCTTAGGTACTAGACGAGAATAATCCCCTTAAGAAATATTGTGCATTCGGTGGACTCGATTTATTCATTACGTTTCATTCTATTGATACAGATCCGAATATGCTTTTTACAGTCATTCATTTATGCTTATATTATTAATTGTTGTTTTGGAGTACATTCTTAATACTTTATTATTTATGTTTCATTTATTATTATAAGTTTTTTTAGTGCGGATTAAATAACGAGTGCTAATTGACTATTCTTCTAGTTTTTTCTACTGGAATTGTTGAAGGTACAATAAAAGAATCTCCACAAATCTCTAATTTTTTTTATCAACGTCATTCCTTCACATACAAGGATGAGATTTTTTGTTAATTAAACTAGCATTTGTGAGTTAATTGCTTTGCATGCCCATATTTTTTGTCTTTCATATTGTAAAGTATCTATCTTTACTAAATTTTATTAATGGGTATTTTTATGCACTTCAAGGAGAAATTTGATTGAAGTATTGTATATGATACACTTTGACAAAGTCCATCCTTTAATATTTTTCTTTTTCCATCTCATTCAAATCTTCGAAATATTTTTGATGTGATTTAAGCCTATTTCTGCCAAGCTTAATTTGAAAAATATGAAAGCAAAATATATGTCTATAAACATAGATTTATTGATCATCATTGCTGAACATTTTAGTTATATAGGTTAGACCCATTTTTATTTTTTCATATTCAAGAATATTTCTTTAACATGATTCAACAATCAAACATTTTGATCTACTTGTACTTTCATAATGCAACAATTAGATGTACATAGTTCTTAAAAAGTCATATAATTGCATTGATGAAGCATCAAGAAGGTCCTTCAAACCAACAATTTAATAAAGAATGAATTTCCAAAAGGGCCAACAATATTTTTTTTTCTGTTGTTTCAAATTTATTCTTCTCCTTCTATAAATTTTATTAGAGTAACAATGTAACAATAACAAAAAGTACTAAATATTTAATCTCTTACAAGTAAATTTTTTTAAGAAAATTATTATGTTGTTGTGGTGTACATTTCTAACGATCTTCTAACCATAGAATTATTAGATTCTATATTTTGCATGTACAAAAGAATATAAATATTGATGCTTCATTGCTACATAAAAATATCACTCAATTTTAACAAGATAATTATATTAGCAAACGTATATTATGTTAAATTATGTAAAGTGAAAGAATATTGATTGTATTGAAGTGTTGACCTAATAAGGGAATACATGGGAGATATATATAGGGGATATAGGAAGGAGTACTAATCCTAGTAGGACTAGGATTAAGGAGTACTAATCCTAATAGGACTAGGATTAAGGAGTACTAATCCTAATAGGACTAGGATTAGTACACAGTAAATACTAATATTATTTAATACTATTTATTTAATACTATCTGTTATTATCCCCCCTCAAGCTGAGCTGAGCGGAAGCGAACGGAAGCTTGGAACTGAGGCAATCATGCTGTCGGCTCGGGAGAGGCTTTGTGAGAGTATCAGCCGGTTGTTCTTCAATGGGTACATACTGCACAGTCATGGTGCCGGCCTGAACTTCATCACGAACAAAGAGACAATCGGTATCAACATGCTTCATTCTGGTGTGTAGGACAGAATTTTTGGCCACACAGATGGTTGATTTGTTGTCACAATAGAGAGCAGGAACAGTGTGAGTGGCGCGGAGTTCGCGAAGAATATATGTAACCCACATGGTCTCAGCAGTAAGAAGAGCAAGGGCGCGGTATTCAGCTTCAGTCGTGGACCGAGAGACCTTGGTTGTTTTTTTGTACACCAGGAGATCAGGTTCGGCCCCAAAAAAACGAGAAACCCCGATGTAGATTTTTTGTCATTTTTATCATTCGCCCAATCTGAATCTGAGAAACCCCGAAGATCCAAGGCCCCGGGTCGAATGAGTAAACCACTTCCAAGAGTGCCAAAAATGTATCTGAGAATGCATTTTAGACAATGATAATCATGTTCACTTGGTTGATGCATGCGCTAAGAAACTCGGTTGACAGCAAACTGGATGTCAGGACAAGTAATGGCCAGATACTGTAGAGCCCCAATAAGGCTGCGGAAGTGGCTGATATCGACAAATGGGGTGTCAACTCCATTCGTAGACGAAGAGACTTCCATCGGTGTTGGTTGCCTGGTGCATTTTTCCAGTCCAGCTTTCTGCAACAGATCTCGAGCATATTTTGACTGATGAAGAAACAAGCTGTTGCCTGTCTGAGAAACCTCCATTCCCAGAAAATAATGTAACGGGCCAAGGTCCTTCATTTTGAAGGTAGTATGCATAGCTCGTGTGACATCCTGAATGAGAGCTGGAATAGAGACTATAATAATGATATCATCTACATAGACAAGAAAAATGACTGTACCATGTGCTGAATGTCGAGTAAACAGACTCGTTTCATGTAAGCAACACGTGAAGCCGAGTCCATAGAAGAACGTTTTCAGACGTGTGTACCAAGCACGGGGGGCTTGCTTGAGACCATACAGAGACTTCTGGAGTTTGCAAACATGTTGAGGGAAGCGGAGATCAACATAGCCCGGTGGTTGCGTCATGTAGATAGTTTTATCAAGCATGCCATGAAGAAAAGCATTGCAAATTTCCAACTAATTGATAAGCCAATTGTTGCGCACGGCGAGTGACAGTACCAGGCGAATGGTTTCCTGCCGAAAAACCGGACTGAATGTCTCGGAGTAATCAAGCCCATACTCCTGATTGCAGCCTTTAGCAACCAAATGAGCCTTGTACCTGGAAATACTGCCATCTGCATTGTGTTTACTTTTGTACACCCATTTACAGCCCACTGGGTTCCTCCCATGGGGCTTAGGTACAAGAACCCATGTTTTTTGATCAGTCAAAGCCTTAAACTCGTCATCCATAGCATGACGCCAACAAGCATTTTTTGAGGCAACAGAGTAGGTTATTGGTTGACTATCGGGAAGGGGTGTATTTGGTAGTATGGTAGCCTGAAAGATTTTGGATTTAAAAATACCGGCTTTGCCACGGGTTAACATGGGATGAGTATTGCGGGGTGGTACGGGCGGTGGTGATTCGGGGGTGGCCGGGTAGGACCCAAAATGGATAGGGTTCGAGATGTTGTGGGTATGGGGTGGTTTGGGTTGGTTGTGAGTGTGGGTGGTGGTTGCGGGTGTGTTATGGGTGACGGTCGAAGGGGTGATAAGGGGTGATTGGGTAGTGGGTGGAGGTGTGGGGAAAGGTGGTGAGGGACCCTGTGAGTATGTTGAAAAAAGGGGAAGGACGCCAATGAATGATGTATTTGTGGAGGAGGAAATAGACTCGTAGGGAAACTCATTTTCGACAAATTTGACAGGACGAGATATGTGGACTGTATGAGTTTGTGGGTCAAGACAGCGATAACCCTTGGAGGTAGGATGATAGCCCAAAAAAATACAAGGACGGGATCGGGGTTGTAATTTGTGAGTAATTTGAGGGCATAGCCAAGAGTAGGCAAGACACCCAAAGACGCGGGGGTTGGTATAATTGGGAAGTTCTTGGTAAAGGAGTTGATAGGGTGATTTTTTTGGAGAGGGTGTGACTGGGCATTCTGTTAATGAGGTAGTATGCGGTGGCTAGAGCTTCTACCCAAAAGGAGACAAGGAGATGAGATTGATGTAGAAGAGTAACCACCGTTTCAATGAGATGGCGATGCTTACGCTCAGCCACCCCATTCTGTTTGGGAGTGTATGGATAGGAGGTTTGATGTATAATTTTCCAGGGATTACAGAAACTGGCCAAAGATGTTATTTACATATTTCTTTCCATTGTCACTTCGAAAAAGTTTAACATGAGAATAGAATTGTGTTTTGACCATTTTTTTCAAAAGTTACAAAGGTGGTGTATGCTTGTGATATATGTTTTAGTGGGTACAACCAAGTGTATTTTGTAAAATCATCCACAAAACAAATATAATAGCGAAAACCAACAAATGAAGGAGCAGCAGTAGGACCCCATAGGTCAGAATGAATAAGTTGAAATGGTGCAGTTCTACGCTTCTCAGAAAAAGTAAAAGGTAATTTATGAGTTTTAGCAATTGAACTGGAGTCGCAATTGTTTACATGAATGGAAGAAAAACCTAATTGAGACTATAAAGAATTTATTATTTGAGTAGACGGGTGACCAAGACGACTGTGCCACAAAAGACTGTGGCCATCAGCCGAAAGAGCCACCGGAGCGCTTTCTGAAACTGGGTGGGAAAACGAACTTGTGCTAGGAAGAACGTACAGACCATGCTCACAGGAGCCCTAAAAAATCACCCTCTTGGTAGTATTGTCTAGGATCTGAAAATCATTAGAGGTGAACAAGAGTGAGCAATTATTGTCTTTTGTGAATTGGTGAACTGAAAGGAGATTGGTTTTAATAGAAGGGACATGGGTAAGGTTACCTAGGTGAAAGATAGCGATGGGGGTTTTAATCTTACCTGTGCCAGTCTGAGAAATATTAAGGGACTCACCGTTGCCAACAGTAATACCATTGGAGCCATGATATGCATTTGGAGCATTAATCTTGGATAGATCAGAAGTAACGTGCATGTTGGCCCCAGTATCCAACAGCCATTCAGACGAAGGGCCGGCTTGAGATGTATAATTGGCACGGTTATCACTATTTCGGCTCTCCTCATACCGAAACCAGCAATGAACAATGGTGTGTCCTATTTTCTGACAGATTTGACAAGTTGGACGATCCCGCTCGTAAGTGCCCTGCCCGCCGCTGGAAGATGACTGCCCGCCGCTGCCGAAGGAGTGCAGGCTGTTGTTGCTGCCGTGCTGCTGACCGTCGTAAGGCGGACGACTGCCCTACCAACCATCGCGCCTGCGGCCTCCGCTGTTTCTGCCGTAGCCACCGCGGCTCCCCTACCGACCGCCATCACGCCCCCCGCGATAGTTCTTGCTTGCGGTGAGGGTTGTGGCTGGCTCTTTAATAGCGGCTTCTTGGAAAAAAAGTTTGCTCTCCAGATCCATGTTGATTTCTTCACTTTTTAGCCACGAGGAGAGAGTAGCCAGGTCAACAGGCGTTGGACTTATGCGAACCGCCTGTTTAATGGAGGTGTAGGCTGATGGGAGCCCACGAACGACGCACATGACGAGATCTTTTTCGAAAATGATTTCGTTCACGGTGTAGAGGGCTGTGATGATGGTGGAGACCTCGTCTAAATACTCAGCCATAGTTTTCGTGCCTTTGGGAACTGTGTGGAGACAATCACGCAATTGAAAAATATGAGATTGGAAAATTGATGCATAGCGTGTTGCGAGGGTCGTCATCAGGGCTGAAGGAGTTGTGAGGATCGGACGTGTTTCTGAACCGTGGGAGAGATGACCGCAATCAAGCATGATCGGATCTGGCCATCCACTGCTTTCCAGGTGGCATGGGCCAGATTGATTTTTTCTGATTTGTCCATGGCGGTGATGACTGCCGGCGGCGGTTCTGTGCTTCCATCGACGTATTCGAGAAGGTAATTGGCCTCAAGGGCTGTAAGAACGGTGATTTTCCATGTAGGGTAATTTATATCTGATAATTTTTCGGGAATCAGGGCATGAAGATGCTTGAGAAGGAGTTTAACTCCAGAAGGAAGTGAATCGAGAGGATCCACCTCGGTTGTCATGGCTGCCGCTGCCCAAGAGAAGAGAGGGAACGATCGGTGCCCTAAAGAGAGTAAAAAAACCTATAGAAAAGAAGATCTAGGTTTTTCTGGCTCTTGATACCATGAAAGACTATTGATTGTATTGAAGTATTCACCTAATAAGGGAATACATGGGAGATATATATAGGGGATATAGGAAGGAGTAATAATCCTAATAGGACTAGGATTAAGGAGTACTAATCCTAATAGTACTAGGATTAGTACACAGTAAATACTAATATTATTTAATACTATTTATTTAATACTATCTGTTACTATAAACGATAAAAATAATTAAATTTTAAGCGACTTTTAATCATTCATTATATATTTACAAATCTAGAGATATGTGATAATGCCGAATCATTAAATTTATGTTGAAATGTTCTTAAAATCTTCTAAAATTTAATTTTAGCTTTTTTCATATAATAGTCAATTATTGGAAAGGTTGTTCTAAAGTTTGAAAGATTGTTTATGCACGTGCAAAGCGTGGCTAAGTTACCAAGATTCTATTTTTAACTTATTTATTTCAAAAATTAGTTTTTCCTTTCATGAAAAGTTGTAAATTTTATGAAAATTATCGACTTTTACAAAAAGTTTACACTTTTTATGAAAATTATCAACTTTTACAAAAAGTTGTCACTTTTTATGAAAAGTTCGACTTTTACAAAAACTTGTGAATTTTTATGAAATGTTGCGACTTTTACGAAGAGTTGCGACTTTTATGAAGAGTTGCAACTTTAATCAAGTGTTGCAAGTTTTATGAAGAGTTCCAAGTTTTATGAAAAATTGTAATTCGTATGAAAAGTTGTGACTTTTTCAAATAGTTGTGACTCTTCTGATAAGGCACCATAAGCATTTATTAGCACTATCCTTTGTTGTCTATAAATAGAGAGATTTCCTCTCATTTTAAAACATCAAAAATTCAAAACTTCTTCTTCTTCTTATGCAGAATTATTTATTTGTGTATTTTGCTAGTGTTAAATGACTGATTCACACCATTGTTTTTGTATCAACACACTTGTGAATATAATCACTCTATCCTGAGAGGATCTATTCCTTTAACTATGGATAGTAGAATGGAATAATTCCTTAAGGGAACAATATGATTCAGTGGGCTCAACTTTTCCTATATGCTTCATATCATTATTACAGATTCTTGTATGTTTTTTTACAATCACTAATTTATGCTTATTTTATTTTTTTTATTTTTGTGTACATGTTTTAAACTTTTTTTTATGTTTATGCTTTTTATCATTATGTTGAAGTAAAGATATGTTAATAAAGTATTTGATGTAATCATTAGACTATTGGGGTCATGTAGATTAGAATACTTAAATTTTTAAAATAAATTAGTTTAATCTTTATAGAGTTTTCAGTGGCTAATGATCCATGAGATGTGCAACAAAGGACTTTAAATGTTCAAAAGTTAGGTGGTTCAACACTATCTTGGAGTTTTATTTATTCAACTTTCTATCTTATCAAGGTATTCAATCGACTAGTCACATAAAAAAATAAAGGAATATGGTGGGGATGGTAAGTATTGTACTCAACCTAAATCAAACGTTTGGGGTTCAAATGTTAGGTTGGAGTCAATCAATTACACCACAAAGTAGGATGAATATATATTTTAAAGAAATAATTACCTCCTTATAAACTTTAGATTATAAGTCCCAAAAACAATAAAGTTTTAACCATATTGATCAAAACATAAACAGTAAAATACGTCTTTTTGCTATCAAAGTAGTGTCATCGACTATGTATGTCTATAACACTACTTTGATAGCCAAAAGACGTATTTTATTGTTTATGTTTTGATCAATATGGTTAAAACTTTATTGTTTTTGGGACTTATAATCTAAAGTTTATAAGGAGGTAATTATTTCTTTAAAATATATATTCATCCTACTTTGAGGGGTAATTCATTGACTCCAACCTAACATTTGAACGCCAAATGTTTGATTTAGGTTGAGTACAATACTTACCATCCCCACCATATTCCTTTATTTTTTTATGTGACTAGTCGATTAAATACATTGATAAGATAGAAAGTTGAATAAATAAAACTCCAAGATAGTGTTGAACCACCTAACTTTTGAACATTTAAAGTCCTTTGTTGCACATCTCATGGATCTTTAGCCACTGAAAACTCTATAAAGATTAAACTAATTTGTTTTAAAAATTTAAGAATTCTAATCTACATGACACCAATAGTCTAATGATTACATCAAATACTTGATTAACATATCTTTACTTCAACATAATGATCAAAAGCATAAACGTAAAAAAAAGTTTAAAACATGTACACAAAAAAAAAAGCATAAATTAGTGACTGTAAAAAAACATACAAGAATCTGTAATAATGATATGAAGCATATAGGAAAAGTTGAGCCCACTGAATCATATTGTTCCCTTAAGGAATTATTCCATTCTACTATCCATAGTTAAAGGAATAGATCCTCTCAGGATAGAGTGATTATATTCAAAAGTGTGTGGATACAAAAACAATGGTGTGAATCAGTCATTCAACACGAGCAAAATACACAAATAAATAATTCTGCAGAAGAAGAAGAAGAAGTTTTGAATTTTTGTTGTTTTCAAGAGAGAGGAAATCTCTCTATTTATAGACAACAAAGGATAGTGCTAATAAATGCTTATGGTGCCTTATCAGAAGAGTCAAAACTTTTCATAAAAATTACAATTTTTCATAAAACTTGCAACTCTTCATAAAACATGCAACACTTGATTAAAGTTGCAACTCTTCGTAAAAGTCGCAAGTCTTCGTAAAAGTCGCAACATTTCATAAAAATTCACAAGTTTTTGTAAAAGTCGAACTTTTCATAAAAAGTGATAACTTTTTGTAAAAGTTGATAATTTTCATAAAAAGTGTCAACTTTTTGTAATAGTCGATAATTTTCATAAAATTTAAAACATTTCATGAAAGAAAAAACTAATTTTGGAAATAAATAAGTTAAAAATAGAATCTTGGTTTGTGGTTGCGTCACATAGGTGCACCTAAGGTTCACTTTTATATAAATACTAGGTAACTTAGCCACGCATTGCACCTGCATAAACAATCTTTCAAACTTTAGAACAACCTTTCCAATAATTCACTATTATATGAAAAAAGCTAAAATTAAATTTTAGAAGGTTTTAAGAACATTTCAACATAAATTTAATAATTCGGCATTATCACATATCTCCAGATTTGTAAATATATAATGAATGATTAAAAGTCTCTTAAAATTTAATTATTTTTATCCTTTATAATAACAGATAGTATTAAATAAATAGTATTAAATAATATTAGTATTTACTGTGTACTAATCCTAGTCCTATTAGGATTAGTACTCCTTAATCCTAGTCCTATTAGGATTAGTACTCCTTCCTATATCCCCTATATATATCTCCCATGTATTCCCTTATTAGGTGAACACTTTAATACAATCAATATTTTTTCATGGTATCAAGAGCCAGAATACCTAGATCTTCTTTTCTCTAGGTTTTTTTTACTCTCTTTAGGGCACCGATCGTTCCCTCTCTTCTATTGGGCGGCGGCAGCCATGACAACTGAGGTGGATCCTCTCGATTCACTTCCTTCTGGCGTTACGCTCCCTCTCAGGCATCTTCATGCCCTGATTCCCGAAAAATTATCAGATACAAATTACCCTACATGGAAAATCACCGTTCTTACAGCCTTTGAGGCCAATTACCTTCTCGAATACGTCGATGGAAGCACAGAACTGCCGCCGGCAGTCATCACCGCCACGGACAAATCAGAAAAAATCAATCTGGCCCATGCCGCCTGGAAAGCAGCGGATTGCCAGATCCGATCATGCTTGATTGTGGTCATCTCTCCCACGGTTCAGAAACACGTCCGATCCTACACAACTCCTTTAGACCTGTGGACGGCCCTCGCAACACGCTATGCATCAATTTCCCAATCTCATATTTTTCAATTGCGTGATCGTCTCCACACAATTACCAAAGGCACGAAAACTATGGCAGAGTATTTAGACGAGGTCTCCACCATCATCACAGCCCTCGACACCGTGAACGAAATCATTCTCAAAAAAGATCTCATCATGTGCGTCGTTCGGGGGCTCCCATCAGCTTACACCTCCATTAAACAGGTGGTTCTCATAAGTTCAACGTATGTTGACCTGGCTACTCTCTCCTCGTGGCTAAAAAGTGAAAAAATCAACGTGGATCTGGAGAGAAAACTTCTTCTCCGAGAAGCCGTTGTTATGGAGCTGGCCACCACCCTCACCACAAGCCAGAACTATCACGAGGGGCGTGGTGGCGGCCGGCAGGGGAGCCGCGATGGCTACGGCAGAAACAGCGGAGGCCGCTGGAGCGGGGGTCGCTAGGGCAGTCGTCCGCCGTACGATGATCAGCATCACGGCAGCAACAACAGCCTGCACTCCTTCGGCAGCGGCGGGCAGTCATCTTCCAGCGGTGGGCAGGGCACTTACGAGCAGGATCGTCCAACTTGTCAAATCTGTCAGAAAACAGGACACACCGCTGTTCGTT
Source organism: Solanum lycopersicum (assembly GCF_036512215.1). NCBI lineage: Eukaryota > Viridiplantae > Streptophyta > Magnoliopsida > Solanales > Solanaceae > Solanum > Solanum lycopersicum. Next base: position 20,529,762 of record NC_090800.1, read on the forward strand.
TCTTGTTTCGGTATGAGGAGAGCCAAAATAGTGATAATCGTGCCAATTATGCATCTCAAGCCGGCCCTTCGTCTAAATGGTTGTTGGATACTGGGGCCAACATCTATCTAAGATTAACGCTCCAAATCCATATCATGGCTCCAATGGTATTACTGTTGGCAACGGTGAGTCCCTTAATATTTCTCACACTGGCACGGGTAACATTAAAACCCCCATCGCTATCTTTCACCTAGGTAACCTTACCCATGTCCCTTCTATTAAAACCAATCTCCTTTCAGTTCACCAATTCACAAAAGACAATAATTACTCACTCTTGTTCACCTCTAATGATTTTCAGATCCTAGACAATACTACCAAGAGGGTGATTTTTCAGGGCCCCTGTGAGCATGGTTTGTATGTTCTTCCTGGCACAAGTTCGTCTGCCCACCCAGTTTCTGAAAGCGTTCCTATGGCTCCGGTGGCTCTTACGGTTGATGGCCACAGTCTGTTGTGGCACAGTCGTCTGGGTCACCCGTCTACTCAAATAATAAATTCTTTCATGTCTCAATTAGGTTTTTCTTCCATTCATGTAAACAATTGTGACTCTAGTTCAATTGCTAAAACTCATAAATTACCTTTTACTTTATCTGAGAAGCGTAGAACTGCACCTTTTCAACTTATTCATTCTAACTATGGGGTCCTACTGCTGCTCCTTCATTTGTTGGTTTTTGCTATTATATTTGTTTTGTGGATTATTTTACAAAATACACTTGGTTGTACCCACTAAAACACAAATCACAGGTATACACCACCTTTGTCACTTTTGAAAAAATGGTCAAAAGACAATTCAATTCTCATGTTAAACTTTTTCGAAGTGACAATGGAAAGAAATATTTAAATAACATCTTTGGCTAGTTTCTGCAATCCCTGGGAATTATACATCAAACCTCCTATCCATACACTTTCAAACAGAATGGGGTGGCTGAGTGTAAACATCGCCATCTCATTGAAACGATGGTTACTCTTCTACATCAATCTCATCTCCCTGTCTCCTTTTGGGTAGAACCTCTAGCCACTGCAAACTACCTCATTAACAGAATGCCCAGTCACACCCTCTCCAACAAATCACCCTATAAACTCCTTTACACGGAACTTCCCAATTATACCAACCTCGGCGTCTTTGGGTGTCTTGCCTACCCTTGGCTATGCCCTCATATTACTCACAAATTACATCCCAATCCCATCCTTGTATTTTTTTGGGCTATCATCCTACCTCCAAGGGTTATCGCTGTCTTATCCCACAAACTCATAATGTCTACATATCTCGTCCTGTCAAATTTGTCGAAAATGAGTTTCCCTACGAGTATATTTCCTCCTCCACAAATACATCATTCATTGGCGTCCTTCCCCTTATTTCAACATACTCACAGGGTCCCTCACCACCTTCCCCCACACCTCCACCCACTACCCATTCACCCCTCATAACCCCTTCGACCGTCACCCACAATACACCCGCAACCACCACCCATACCCACAACATCTCCAGCCCGATCCGTTTTGGGTCCTTCCCGGCCACCCCCGAATCACCACCGCCCGTGCCACCCCCCAATACTCATCCCATGTTAACCCGTGGCAAAGCCGTTATCTTTAAACCCAAAACCTTTCAGTGAAACTCTGAAAGCTATTTTTATTGAAAACTCACCTCATAAAAAAGAGAAGATTGAGAAAAAATGTGAAGAAACTAGCTTCATTGATAGAATAAACAGCTGCCTAACACTCTTATTGTTCAAATCCTTTCTCGATTGTCCATATTATATTCCTTTAGAATTACTATTCCCTCTTAACATTGGAAATACTTCGGAACTTCTATTGACAACATTGTTTATAACAACAAGGAGTATTGTTATTCAAATGGCTTGGGGGTACACAAATTCATTTCCTAAACAGACAATAGAAGTCCAAAAGTATTTACAATGTTTAGAGAGAATATATATTCTGAAGGCATCTGTTGTGGGCAATCGAGAAAGAGTTTGAACAATAATAGTGTTAGGCAACTGACTGATTCTATCAATGAGGTTAGTTTCTTCACATTCTATCTCAATTGTTTTTAGGTGAGTTGTCAATAAAAAAAAATTTGAATTTCCATCATCACCACAACTACTAGGGAATTTGTGTTTCACACTCATGGTTGTCATGCTACTTTTTCTTTTTTAGAGAAACAACAAAACACTAATAACTAAAAAGGGCAGAATTACCATACATAAATAATGAGAATGATTGTTTCTTAAAAAGAAATTTTTACATTTTTAGTCCATCGATAGAAAAGATAATGTAAATCACATAAGCAAAGTAACATTCTGTACCTTTGGCAAAAAAATAAATAAAAAAAATCTTCATGATAAGTTTACTAGTAATTTTCTATAGACAATTAATGGTGTATCTTTTTTGTTTATTATTTTTTTAATGTTTAACTAACAAAGTTATATTTTATGATAATATTTTTATAGTAATTTTATGTGACACTTTTATATATATGTATTTTAATTAAGAATTTCTTTTATATATAGGGGTCTTGAGAGGGAAAATGAAAGAGGATATTACAAGGTGAGGACCATAACACTAACCAATGAATTCTCTTCACTCGACAATTCATCTCTTGGAATGTCAAACTGCATGTATATAGTAAACATACATATGACTATTTTATATAGATGAATTTTTTTAGGATATCACATGTTTATATTGACCTTTTATATTTTTCATGAGAAAAAACAATATAAACGAATTTTGAAGAATCTCCTAGTTCTTTAATATATTTTTAATAGATAATATGCATATCATTAGAATTTCATTATCTTTCGTGATTCATACTTAAATATTATTTTATCAAAGAAGTTATTTTTACACAAATGGTGAACCTTAGTCCCCTATCCTAACACTGAGCTAGAGAGGGTAAGTGGTGTAAGGCGTGGGCTAGCCTTTATTCGGCAAATGGGTGTCCGAGAGGAACACATTTGAAATGTGGCAAGTTTTTCGAGAGGGAATTTATTTCCATATAAAGTTTAGACTAGTCACAATTATCTCACAGATTTCCTAATCATGTACCCAACTACTTATCTCAACAAATAATAGAATGACTTAGAATCACAAGATGAAAATTGGTACACGAAGGTAGAGAACAGGAAGTGTTTGTGGGCTTCGCATTTCATGAGGAGTTTTATTCACTATACTTAAAATATCATACCTTTGCACTCAGCCCCATTACAAACATTAGACACCTTTTTGATCTTGAGTAACCTGAATCGAAGAATTATTTGAAAACGAGGGGAAACCTATGGGGGAAAACATGTATTGTGTTCCTCCTTGTAAGTGTTAGTGTTGCATCAGATTCATGATCTTAAAATGATTTACTTATGTGTGTTTATATGAAATTATTCTTTGTGTTAGGGCAGTCTGATATTGTTTTTAAGCTTGAACTTGCATTAGTAGTAAATATTGTGAGCATGAGAATCTTTGGTAATGTTGTATCACAACTTGAATCTTTGAGTACACAATAGATATTAACATGAGTATTTGAATCTTGTTATGCACATTTATGATTGTGTATTGTTTAGCACTATTTTAGACATCCTTTTTGAACTGTTTAACTTGCGTTTTACTTTAGGACAAGAAAAATATTAAGTTGAGGGTGTTTATGAGTCCTCAAATTGAACTTATTTAAGGTTTTATTTTAATATAAATAGTGTCTTAAAATTCTTATTTAGTCTCAATATTTGATGAAAACTCTTATATTTAAGGTATTTGAAGTTGTAATGAAATCATGAACACTTACATTGTAAAAAGGACCAAAAAGGTTGAAAAGAACATAGAAGCTGAAGCCAGAGCATCGCCAAGCACACTTGGATAGTCGTTGATTAGATGTACACTGCCCTTTGTTCCAAACATGCAAAGCCCTGAAGGAAATGGAACAAAAAGCGATGAAAGGATCAGTTGGCACATCACCGAACAGGTTTGCCAAGCAATGCTACACCGCCCAATGCTCCAGAACACGAAGATGTTCATTATTTGTACATTCTAGTTTGACACAAAAAGTTAGATGCAAACTATTGAAATAAGATAAACTTAAGAAAGTGGATGTCACTAAAAACTCTAAAGAATAATTATGCATTGAATCAATATATTTTTTTTGTCTTAAAAAATTAATGCCTAATGATTATATTGTAAGCACATGTTCATCTCTACAATACTTTATATAATTATTCATAGCTTATCATTTTTATAATCACATAAAGCGCGAACAAGTTCAATAGTTAAAAAAACTATAAATCTGCAAAGTAAAAATTAAAATTATTTATTTGAGTTCTCTATTTGATAACATATAATCGTATCCCAATTTAGTATATAATAATATTTAAAAAAAGTATAAAGAATATATTTAAACAAAGTTACCATACAAAACACACAATATTTTTACTCCGTGTCTGTAAAATGAGACATTTTAGCCTTTAGGTATAAACCCAACAATTATGGCCATCTCAACAAGTATGGTGGCCTAAGGATGAACGTATAAAGAGACCCTATATTTTAGTAGACAATACAAATTGAATAATTATATCATACTCCGTCTAGATATACAAATGAGGTCTAGAGAGGCAAGTTACTAGCATTATAAAGTAAGAATGTAAACAATGTAAATTATTTTCAATAAAATTATATAATATAAAGTTAGAATAATAAGAAACGAATCAATTTTTAAAAAATATTATTATATTGAAATAGAGTTATGATGAATTTGCTAAGTAGATATAATAATATTAAAATGGTGTTGATTAGTGTTGGTACTTGAAATTTAAATAAGATACCAAAAATAAATTTGATCTTTTTATAAATACACAACAATAAATATTTACATAATGTTGGAGGTTTGAATTTTTGAGATGACATTTTAGAATATTTAATAATGAAAGAATAAAATAGTGACAAGAGAATAAGAAACTTAAGTACAAGAACACAATACAGTTATGGTGGCCCAAAAAAATTGGGGCCCAAGCGATTGCTTAAGTGGCCTTATGGTCGAGATGGCCCTGCCCTTAAGACTAAGCCCTTTCAACACTTATAAAACTCTTGTAATCTATCCCTGATATTGTAATTTTCTTTTAAAATTTAGTAACATGTTTTTTTTTAATCTATTTTGACTGTGAAGAAACAAATTAGGTTAGGTCTGAAATTGAGATGGATGGTACAAACTATATGGCTGCTCAGGCTCAGGGTGGTGAAGCTGCTGCCTGAGATAGAGATTCTGGTGATTTGCGGACTGAACGTCCTCTCTATACTCGTCAAAGGATTGTCAACAATGTGCAATCTATTTTTAAAAAAATTCACCTTGTTCTGGTGTTTTTGTTAAAGATTTCGGATCTGGAATCTAGGGTTCTTTTGTGATTTATCTGTTAAATGTGGAATAACCTGTTTTTTCAGATTTAATTTGTTTAAAAACTTACTTTTCCAAGTGAATTGTGGTATTTCTATTACTTTTAATTATTGAAGTTATTGGATTATAATTATTTATATTCTTTAAATAAAATAAGTTTTAGTCTTTCACAGCAAAATGTGATGTCAACATATTTTAATATATTTGAGAAGCATTTATCTATATTGGATTCTTATAAGGCCTTTCATTTTGAAGCTGAAGTTTTGTTTATATGGTTGTATAGAATAGAGGACATTAAGAAGAACTTCCCTATCTTTGGGAAAGATAGAGCAGAGGATCTTACGGAAATTGTAGTGATGTTTGAGCAAAATAGGTGGTCTAAACTCTTTTCTATTTATTCATGTTGGTATAAGTTTGCATTTGTTTTTCAAGCCATCAGGCTTTGTATTTTACATTTTCACTTGAAATTTGAAATTAAGAAAAAATCCTCTTATTTTTGTCGTTTTATTTTCTATATATTTATGTTTTAAATATACTATATTTGTGGTGTCGTGCATACCTACATAGAATCCTCATATTTTTAATTTTTTCGCAAAAGTAAACCATAAAGGGGACTTTTGTTTTTTTAAGTCAATCAAAACTCCCACTAAGAGTTCTATTGGAAGCAAACTTTACCTTTGATATACTCTTTCTTTCCTCGTCATCTTTTTCTTGCCTATAACATCCTTTTAAAACTACTTCTGGCCGAAAGATAGTATCGAGGAAGCAACAAAGGAGGAGGATTAAAACGTGTAAAAGGAGGATGCCGTAGAGGAGGTTGTGTTTATAAAGGAGCAAAACTATTTATTGGATTCGGACAAAAAGAGAATGTCAAAATTGGGGAAACTAAGGTATTTTGTATTTAATACTCTACCAGTCCATTTTTTTCTTGAAAGCCCTTTCCATATTAGAAATAAAAGGAAAAAACAACATTACATCATTGATTCATTTGTTGATAATTGTACAAATTGGATTTTTTCAATTGCTAAATTGAGTAGCTAGCATAAATACACATGGCCAGTGATTTATATTTTGTTGTTTGACTCTTCAATTACCAATTTTATAAATCCTTTCTTCTGAATTAATAACTAGTCCATAGTTTGATGACTCATAAGGCATTGTTTGTTCTCATCAAGATTATGATATCTCAATATGAATGCACATTCTAATGATCAATATATTTTCTTTAGCTCGAAACATTGAAAAAATAATAAATATAAAATTCAAATAAAAAAGTATTTAATATTAAAAATATAAATTAATAAAATAAAAAATATTATATGATAAAGAATTAAAATATCTATGTTTTATGGTGATTATGAAAATGGTTTTTCATCAGTGATGGGGGTAATAGTTGGTGTTAGTTGTTAGTAACTGTGGTGGTAGAGATGGTTGTGTTGGTAGAATTTAGTTGATGTTAGTAGTTGTCGGTGCTGTTAGTGGGGGTTGAAGAGCATGTAGTGATTGATAATGTGTTGGTCGTAGTTGTGATGTTAGAGGTCATTGTTCGTAAGGATTAACAACATTAGTTCATGTAGGGGTGAAGTGGATACAATTATATTGATGTGGTTGGCGAGTGCAATGGTGGTTGGCGAGGGTAATGGTTGTGGTGTTGTTTGGTGATTGTGGATGGAGTGGAGGTGAATGTATACAAACAAAATACCTCTTAATAAGATCTGAATAACTAAGACCTATTCATATCAAATAAGTGCTTATATATAACGTAAACAAATGCAGCTAATAACATTAGTTTTGAACACTCATACTAACATTAAATACAAACAAAGGAAACCTAAGATGACACTTTAGAACACATTGTCTCCTTAGTATTATAATTTTCTTTTTTCCGTTTCTAAGGATCTATCAATCGAAACCGACTGTTTTATCATGCTTTATGCATGTCATAGACTATCAGAAAATTTGAGGAGCATTTCACTTGCATTAACTTTTAAATTAGTATCACTAATTAGGTACCTGAAGCTCGCATGAGGTTTCAGATGTCATAGTATTTTCGAGAGCATATTGCCTACATATTATGATTATTTCATTTTTCCCCGTTGTAAGGATTATTGCAATTGAAATCAACTGGTTTACCATGCTTGATATATCGTATACTATGTCGTTTTGGGATATTTAAAAGGAGCATTTCAAACAGAAATATGAGATTAATTTTGATTCAGCAAATGCTTCTATTATTTGAATTGATTTATCTTTTGAATTAGTATCCTCGTACCTTCTAGAAGCAACCCCTAACACCTCCTCACTAGTTTGTCTATTCACTCCTAATCATGTGTCCAAATGATTTAGTTTCGTTTCCCTAAAGAAAGTCAACTCCCATGTTTATCGAATAAATTCATATATCGCACATGACAAGCTTTTATGTTGAAAATATTTTGTACACGACCCTAAATTAATTGATATGACACCAAATATGCAATATTGTTGGTCAGACGCATAAAAGTTATATTCTATACGCTATATCATCTCCTAGACCAACACTTAATTTTATTATCATAAGCAATGATTTAGCTATTTATCAAAGATATTCTAGTCAAACTAGGTATCCTAGGTATAAATAAACATTAGTGAAATATTTGTATGTATGAACATATGTATATATGCATGTATAAATAGTGTCATAAGATACAAATTTGATAGTTGAAAGTTAAAGAAATAATGAACAAAAAAGAGACACGATTAATAATCTATAATTAATTTAAAAAAATTCAATTTCTTAATTTGTATCTTCAATTTTTGGAAACTTGTAAAGTTATTGCCAACAGGTCTAGAATGTTACTTTGTTTGTGTGATTAACATTATTCTTTCTATTGATGAACTAAAAATATGAGTAATTCCTTTTTAGAAAAACTAATTCTCAGTATTAATGTATGATAAATTTCATCTTTCAGTTATCAGAAAAAAAAAAGTTGCATGACATCCATCAGTGAGAAAGACCAATTACATAGCAGTAGTTGTGATGATGGAAACTCTGAATGTTATTTTTATTAAAAACTCACCTCATAAAAAAGAGAAAATTGAGAAAAAATGTGAAGAAACTAGCCTCATTGTTAGAATCAGCAGCTGTCTAACGCTCTTATTGTTCAAATCCTTTCTCGATTGTCCATATTAGATGGCTTTATAATGACTATTCCCTCTAAACATTGGAAATACTTCTGGACTTCTATTGACAACATTGTTTATAACAACAAGGAGTATTGTTATTCAAATTGCTTGGGGGTACACAAATTCATTTCCTTAACGGACAATAGAATTCCAAAAGTATTTACAATGTTTGGAGAGAATAGTTATTCTGAAGGCATCTGTTGTGGGCAATCGAGAAAGAATTTGAACAATAATAGCGTTAGGTAACTGACTAATTCTATCAATATGGTTAGTTTCTTCACATTCTATGTCAATTTTTTTAGGTGAGTTATCAATGAAAAAAACTTTTGGAATTTCCATCATCACCACAACTACTAGGTAATTTTTGTTTCACACTCAGGGGTGTCGTGCTACTTTTTCTTTTTGTGAGAAACAACATATTGCTAATAACTAAAAAGGGGAGAATTACCATACATTAATAATGAGAGTTATTCTTTCTTAAAATGAAATGTTCATATTTTTAGTCCATCTATAGAAAAAGTAATGTTAATCACATAAGCAAAGTAACATTCTTGACCTTGTGGCAAAAAAAAAAAAGCAACTTCATGATAAGTTAATTTGGAATTTTCTATAGACAATTTATGGTGTTTCTTTTTTGTTTATTATTTCTGTAATTTTTAACTAAAAAAGTTATATTTGATGACACTATTTCTTAATCTAATTTTATGTGACACTTTTATCCATATCTATTTTAAAGAATTTTTTTAAAATATAGGGGTCTTGAGAGGGAAAACGAACAGGAGATTACAAGGTGAGGAACATAACCTTCACCAATGAATTCTCTTAACTGGACAATTAATGTCTATGAATGTCAAACTACATGTATATAGTGAACACACATATTACTATCTTATATAGATAAATGTCTTTAAGTTATCACATGTTTTTATTGACCTCTTATATTTTTCATGATAGCAAACAATATAAAAGAATTTTGAAGAATTTCCTAGTTCTTCAATATATTCTGAATAGATTATATGCACCTTTTTAGAATTACATTATCTGTCATGATTAATACTTAAATTTTTTTATCAACTCGGTAATTTTGACATTATTGTTCACTTCCTTTAGGAAAGCTTATGAGTTTTTATTTCTTTCATGGAAATAAATAGAACATACAATAGAAAGAAGCCAACAAGATTCATTTCTCCCAACTTAAAATGTTACTTTACTAAAGTTGTTCTAGATATTTCTATTCACGATAAATACATATTGCAGTAACTTTCAAACACAAAATAAAATGTGTAAGCTTTGTTATTTTATCTCTTCAATAGACAAACAGTGGTATATATTTTATTCATTTCGGGAATGAAACCTTATTATTTGGATGTGCTTGGTATATAATATTCAACAATAGCTCATTATTTTTTTTAAGCACAATAAGAGATTGTTTCAGAATATTTTTTTTAAGAATTTTTTCTAATTATTATTTCTTTATGAGACAAATTTGAAGTATTACAAATTGAAGAATGTAAGTTGATGAGTCCTCAAATTGGACTTTTTAGGGATTTATTTTGATAGAAACTGAAGTCTCATGAGCATCGCCAAGAACACTTGGCGAGTTACCGTTTGTTCCAAACATGTGAAGACTAGAAGAAAGAAGATCAAAAGGCAATGAAAGGAGTAGTCATCGTAACACCACACAGGTTCGCAAAACAATGTAATACGACCCAATGGTCCCTAATACGAAGATGTTGACGGCAAGCACAAAATTGCGATGAACTAGAAGAAGGGTGATTCATCAAGTAGTTCCACAGTCACTACTAGCCTCGTAGAGTGTTTTCATGAAAGAACTTAATCTAAAATCTATAAATACTAGCTGTAGGTTTTATTTTTAGAGATAACAAAATGTTTATAGGTTAGAGGCTTTAGACTATTTTTCTTCATATGTTCTCTCAGGTTTGAAGAGGGTTTTGGGGGAGACTTGAAGAAGGAACGGTTTCATTTTTTCAATGTTAGAAGTGGGTCTTCTCTATTCATTTTCCTTTGCTCATATTAAGGATTGATTTCTTATTCCCATATGATTTCATTATCATTATAGGTGTACTTTTTTTATTGCTTAATGTGTGACTAAAAACCCCATTCTTGGGGTGTGATTTAGCAAATTTATGTTGATATTATTATTGGATCTTGATTTGTGAGAGGTTACATGTATTTTAATGGTGATTAAAACTAGTGGTTGTGGTTTATCTTAATTGGTTTGTTGCAAATATAAACTCACCCATGTTTTTTCGGCTTTCCCGAGAGATAGATCGTGAAACCAAAATTTCTAGACTAATGCCCTAAGGAGTGGGTCAACATGAGGTTCAGCCAGAGAGGGTGAACCCTAGTCGTGTATCCTATCATTGAGATCAAGAGAGTAAGTGGGGTAAGGCGTAGGCTAGCCTTTATTCGGCAAATGGGTGTCCGAGAGGAAATCATTTGAAACCTGGTTAGTTCTATGATAGGTAACTTATTTACATCTAAAGTTTAGGCTAGTCACTATTATGTTGCAGATTTCCTATCAATCATGTACCCAACTACTTATCTAAACTTTTATTGCGGTCACACCCCAAGAAATTTTTCCCATGCTTGATTTCCTTTCTCATTTTTATAATTATTACATACTTGTGACAAAAACCGCCATCATTATTTGATACTTTGTTGTCACCCCAATTTACTATATTTTTATTCATTATTATCTTTAGTGATGACTAATTAGAATGAAGTTCTAATTTAACTAAATTTTCTCTAAACCGCTCCCTTAGGACAAGACCTCAACCATTTGATGGGTAACTAAACTATCGACGATCAGAGACACTCATACTGGATGGTAGTGTCATATGTCATAATAAGAAACAAAATTGCGCCACCGCCGAGGAGTGATGTCACGTAAAAATGCATTTCAGTAGAGTTTTTATTCTTATTAGTGGTAGTCTACATACTTATTTTTCATTTTTGTTTTAAGTTTTTGTGTTGTAAGCAGGAACTATAGGTGTAAATGGCAGTAATGGTAGCCAAGTTGGCCACCAAATGTCAATGACCCCCATCTTATGGGAGGTAGTGGAGCTATATGTTTATCCAGCCGAGGGGAATGTAATGTTTCATAAAACGAGCAATATGTTGCAGGTCTAGCAACTAAAATGAATGTTCAGTGGATTGGCTCATGAGGATCCCCACGAGTATTTTCAAAACTTTTTAATTGTTTATGGGCCATTCTCTTTCAAATAGCATCTCTCAAGAGTCAGTTAGGCTATGATTATTCCCATTTTCCCTGATAGGGGAAGCTCTTAAGTGGTTAGATGAATTAACTCGAAATTTCATCACTTCATTTGAAGAGCTAGTTACCGCATTTAGTGTTTGATTTTTGCCTCCCTTGAAGATAATGACTATTTGAGCTAACATTCAAAGCTTTAAGCGCCTCAATAGAGAGCCTCTGCATGAAACTTGTCTAAGGTTCAACAAGATTGTGCTACAATGCCCAACGTATGGTTTTCCGGATAATGTACTCCTTCGATACTTTTACCGGAGTTTAGATTTGGTAAACAAAGGTGTCTCTAACCAACTCTCACCTTGAGGCTAATGGAAAAACTATACCCGGTAGAAGCTCAACTTCTTTATGGCATGACAAACATCAACAAGGTACGGTACACTCGAAAGTATCGGGTCTCTCCTGTCACATTTAAGCTATCAAAGGAGAAGATTTAAAAAATCAATGAGGGACAACAAAACATGGAAAAGATTATGACACATCCTCATATTCTTTCAAAGAACGTCATGGGGAATTTTGGCTGTAGTGCAAATGTCATGGGGGTCTATAGCAATTCTCTCCAATCATGCTATAGTTTGTGCTATAGGCCTTTGTCGAAGTAGTAGAAGAAAAATCATTTCGCTAATTCCATGCAAAAATATCTAATATTCTCAAGTAGCATAAAAGACAAAAATCACTTTAATTGTGCTTGTTCCATCCCAATCATTCTCTACGAGTAAGAAAAAAGATATATTATAGTTACAATCAAAAGATGGAATTTATTTACACAATATGAATCTTTGTGATTCTGTATCACCATATTGAATAAAAACATACATGTCTTTCGCTATTTGTTTTTCTAATATGTTATATATGTATCTTTGTTTGGACATGTGATATTAGTATTACTGATTAAGTTTCTTTTTTCAAATCTTCATAGTACATGCAACAAATTCAACAATGGTCTGCGTGGAATGAAGAAACTCCAAAAGTTAATGTTGAAGACTATATTCCTCATGATATTTTCATTCAAATTCTCTCAGATTGTATACCCTGAACAAATTTTACACTGTCGAAAATAATTTGCTATAGTATATTATTGAACATTTGTTGTTCAAGCAGATTGATAGTATCCAAAAATTTAATGTTTGTTAGATAAGTTTGTCGCACTTCATAGTCTTCTTATATCCTATGATAAATCTTTTGAAAAATACATCTTGAAAGCTCTGATAATCCAACATCACAAGGCGGAAACTTGTAAAAGATAAAATGATTCTGATGTACTTGTTGTACATTATGCATATAATGCTCAAGTACCCATCAGCCTATGCCCAAAATCTCAGAGACACACTTATACTATACTAAGGTCCTATTACCCCATGAACTTATTTTATTAATAATTTTTTACCCCTTTTTGACCTACGTGGCCCTATTTTGTGGGTCCAACGATTGTTGACTTTTCTTTTCAAACTAGTGCCAAGTAGGCTTAAAAGGGGTAGAAAATTACTTATAAAATTAGTTCAGGGGGGTAATAGGACCTAAGTATAGTATAAGTGTGTCTCTGGGATTTCGGGCATAGGTTGAGGGGTACTTGTGCATTATCCTATATATATATTTTTATGTGAAATTAATAAATATGATACATAAATTAGAAAGATACAATGATATTGATATAATCACATTAACCTTCATTAAATGTCAAACCATCTATAAATTAATAAATATTAATTTATCAATTAAATAATATATTTTTGAAATAATAAAATTTCATGGTCTCAAAAATATTAATTTATGGAGGCTTTACTGTACAATGAAATGATTAATCAAATTTGAATTGAGGTAAGACATTTCTCTTTTTTATATTTGAAAATTAATACATCTACCTTTATTTACTAAGAATCACTAATTAGCCATACTTTCATAAAATGAATTATGTTATAACCTTCACTGGTGGAAAAGTTAAGGGATCAATAATATACTAACAAGGTTTTTTTTTTATAACAACTTACTTGATCAATATTTCCTACTATGACTTTGTGAGCATAGCTGTCTATAACATTAAGAAATGTGATACTTCCGTCAGCTATGCTATCGAGAACTTAATACTCTGTCGTTATAACCAACATAATTCCAGGTTATATTTTCTTTGTTTCTTCACTTTTGGGCATCACAGTACTCCTCGGACGTATTTGTACTCTCTTCTATGTTTAATGTTTCTATATATTGCCAGATTTACCTTTTTTATTCTTCTTTGATCTAGAGAATTAATAACCTTTATTGGTTCTACAAGAACATAGGAGATTGAAGCTTTAACGATGTCATTTCAAAAACAAGAAAAGATTGAAGTTGTTGTGATGGAAGAAGGAAATTCTCATGTAAGGATATGGGAGGACCTTCATATTGATATCCTGGTGAAGATATTCCGGTCCTTCAACCGTTTCCAGTTAATCTCTTAATTCCTCAAGTTTGTCTTGCTTGGCAATCGGCTAGGTCTGACCAACGTCTCTGGAAAATGCTGGACTTGTTTGTAATGCAGTAAATTTTCATTAGAGTGTCAATACATACGTATATATATGTCGACACTCCATCTCGTGAAAAATTTACCCACATCCTAAAGATTTGTATAAGCTTTAGTCGTGGAAACATTGAAATTGATCTTCCAATTCAATTTGTATGTTCACAACAATTAGTTGAATAATACTGCCAAGAGGTATTTCCCTCATAATATAAATCTCTTCTTTTAATATCCACATCTTAAAGTCCTTGTTATGCCTGCTTGGGAAAAACTAGAAAAGCAAGGGATATGTAGATCTTTTTATGAGAGGAAAGATCTTAAATCATTGACGATGCCTAGTTTAGAATAACCTGCATATGTTATTGAGAAAATTAGAAGGAGTTGGAAGAAAATTTCCGAGCTCAAGATTATGACTCACTGCCATATACTGCTTGCATTTGCACTGGTCTGACTTCTTCCAAACATGAAACTATTGAGTGTGAGGTGTACAGAGTTATCTAAACCTTCTTTCGTTATTGTTGGGATATGCATTGTTTAGATAAATGACAAAATACATGGAACAATTTTGCAAAGTCATCTGAAGAGAACTGTTTCAAGAAGGACTTCTATTTTATGAAAGTGTTTCATTACAAGAAGAACTCTAAATGGAATCAAGTGGTTAAGCGAATGAGGATTCAATGGAGTAGAAGTCTTCAGCATACATGAGCATAAATAGAAGAAGAGGCGTTCAGAATAATCTCGCAATTCCAAAGCAAAACAATTGAGAGATTGATTTTCGAAGTGCTTCTGATCAAAGAATATAGAAGAAAAAAATCTAGGAATCTTTCTTAGTATTTGTGACATTTTTTATTTCTAGATTAGTGATTTATAAATTGAATTTAGGATCTTAGTCTTCAAGTTGAGGGCAACTCGAAGACATTGGGAACACATACCTCGAAGGTGTGTGGTAGAATTTAAATTAAGTAGTTGATCTTTAGTTTAGATAAATTCTTGTAATATCTTTTATTTGTTGAGGCTCGTTGTCATTTAGGGAAGTTGGGGTTAATGTCATGGTTTTTACACCTTTTAAGTCGGGTGTTCCTTGTTATGTACTTTGTTCTTACTTTACTTCCTTTATAACTTCTGTGAAATATTTTAGGCATGTTAGTTCACTTAGGAAATTTAGGATTAAGATAAATGACGTTGTTTAGAATTTCAATTGGTATTAGAGCAAGATTATCTTTTACAAGTTATAACTTAAGATAAAAGATCGAGATGAATTGTGCACCACCCATTGGTCACAGCGAAGGACAGTTAACTGTTAGACCCCCAATGATTAATGGGTCTAACATTGGTTAGTGGAATATGTGTATGGAAGATTTAAATTCAAGCGGAAGACTGTGTTATGGGATAGATAACGATTGGACCTATCATTCCTATGAAGACTGTTGATGTAGTTCAAGTACAAAAAGTAAGTGATTACTTCGGATTATTTATCATCCCTCAATATAAATGCTAAGACCAAAAACATTCTTATTTATGGTATTGGACCAGATGAGTACAACCGAATTTCGAACTTTACTACTGCCAAACAAATCTAGGATGTACTAATTGATGCTCATGAGGGAACAAGTCATGTGAGAAAACTCAGAGTAGCTATGCTATTTACTGAATATGAAACTTTCAAATATGAAGGATATTGAGTTTCTGCTAGAAATTATTACTAAACTCATTAAGTTGATAAATGAATTGTCATCATTAGGAAAAGTTCTTACAAGTGAAGAACATCTTTAAAAGGTGCTAAGGATCTTTACACAGAACAAATAGGATGTAAAAGTAGCTGCTATAAGAGAAGATAAACACATCGCCATCATGACACATGATGAACTTGTGGGGAATGTCAGAACGTATGAGATAAACATGGATGATCTTAAAGAAAAAGGAAAGGCTTAATTATACGCCATTCGCCTTGAAAGTGTCGGATGGGGATGATACTGAGTATGATAAGGATCAAATAGAAATTCTAGAAAAAGTCTCTTAGACGTATCTCAAGAACGATACGGGAAATGAAAAGAAGGAAACCAATTAGAAGAAGTGGGTAAATGATAAATCTCAAAATGGTTGTTACAAATGTGGCAAAACTGATTATCATGTTAAGAATTGTCCATAATGGGAACTGAATTGGAGGGGAAAAAAAGATAGAAAAAGGAAGAAAGAAAAAAGAGGAATGTGCAGTGGTTGCTTGTTAGGTTTCTGAAAATGAAGAATTCGATGATGAAATAGATGAAACAACTTTCGTGGATGTATGAGATTCAGATATCGAAGATGATGTAAACTCAAAGGTTAGTATTATTGATCTAAAAGAAAAACTGCATCTTTTTTAAAAATATAAGTTGACCGGATTAATGAACATGCTAATTGATGACTTCCAAGAATTAACATGTGAAAGAAATAAGTTGTTTAAAGTATTTGCAGACCAAAAATATGAGTATATGGAACTCAAAGATGATAAAATTGTAATGGACAGACAAAACATTTGTTTGAAAAAACATGTTGTAAAACTTGAGTCATCTAACCTAGATGTAAAATCTGGAATTGTAAAGATGATAATTACTTGAAAAAGGAAAAGAATAAATTAGTGAAATTGAAGAAAACATGAAAAAGGAGTTGAAATAAAAATACAAAAAATGATTATTTTTTTTGAAAAAAGAAAAGGTGAGAAAATAAATGCAAAAATCTTTTTAATAAAAGTTAAGCTTGAAAAAGCAAATAGATGGACTAACTCATCCAGAATTGTCAAAAAATTGAGTGAGAAAAATCACAATGAGAGAGAAGGTATTGACTTTCATAATGATAAGATTGTCACAACTGATTTGTGCTATATCTATAGCAAACTCGGGCATCCTACAACTAAATGGCGTGTATCCAAAAATTACAGAAACAAAAATGTTAAAATGGAAACTAACAAACATGTTGAACCCAATAAGAATGTGAACAACAACAATGGATGCCAAAGTGATGAAATAAATCTTATTCAACCCTTCAATCATTAGAAAGGACCGAAGCTTGTTTAACTAAAACTAATCTTTAAATGTTTGAAGATAAAACTTAAAGGAAGCAAGCACTGGTACATGGATAGTGCTTGTTTGAGATGAATAAATACAAACAAATACTTTATGATATGCACATAGTTCATTAGTTGGCACTATTTTTCATTTTACATATCTAATGTGTTGGCCTTGTTACACACCTAAAACACTGTTGAATGCGTCAGTAATAACAACATCAAAAAAGTGAACTTTTCTATGATTAAATAGAAATGAAATTGTATTAATCATAATAAATAATATTATTTTACTTTTAAAATGTGTCTAATATTTTTTGCAATACATATTCAACTAAAACACATTTTTATTTTATTATGGTAGTACATCACATCATCTCGTGTATTCCTTCTACGCCATTTTGCCGAAAACTTAGATGACGAACGAGTTTCCTCCATGTACACTTATAAGTGATTCCTCCATAATATATTAGTGTATATGGAGAAAACTCTTTGGTCATCTATGTTTTTAGCAAAATTGTGTAAAAGGAATAAACAAGGTGATGCAGCAACTGCAACAATAGAATAAATATGTGATACAGTTTGAATATGCTTTGCAAAAATTATTGACACATTTTAAAAATATAATAATATTATTAATTATGATTAATACAGTTTTATTTCTCTTTATGCATAGGAAAGTTCACTTTTTTGTTTTTTTTACTATTGTTATTTGTAATTACGTGAATATTGATTTGTTTATTATATTGAATCAATTGTTGTTCTCTACAGTGTATGACTTGAATTATACGATGGTGATCTGATTCTTGCTAAATTTCATTTTGAGATGTAATGAATTTATTTCCGTCTTTTATCATGTGTTCATCTATACATTGATTGCTCAATTAGTATATCATCACTATTTATTAAAGATGTTAAGTTAGACATGAAATTCTTGTTTTCTGATTTTAATAAATTTTGAATGACTAGTAATAAGATTGA
This sequence comes from Solanum lycopersicum, assembly GCF_036512215.1. Taxonomy (NCBI): domain Eukaryota; kingdom Viridiplantae; phylum Streptophyta; class Magnoliopsida; order Solanales; family Solanaceae; genus Solanum; species Solanum lycopersicum. The sequence continues at coordinate 20,548,138 of NC_090800.1, forward strand.
CAACACATTTGTTGTATTTTTTTATTTTTCTACTATTTCTTGATTTGTCACTCAGTTGTTTTTATTTAAATAGACAAAGGGTATAGAAACACATATTTTTTTTACTTTTGGCACAAAAAACATTTCTTCTCTCTTTTTTGTCTCATTATAAACCAATTATTTCCTTGTGTTTATTTTATGATTCTGATTGTTTATACATATAACAATGTTTAATGTATGCATTTTATAGTTTTGTGTGAATATATACTCAAGCTATTTATATTTGATTTATGCAAAGCTTAATGATGACTCCTTTTTTGATTCGTAATTCTTTAAAAAATAAAATATTATCCTATTATAATTTATATCAACAAAAAATATTAAAGTACCTTTTGTCAGATTCGTAGAGGGGGTCAATATAATTTCCTTACTTTTTTCAACTATGATCTCATTAGTATGGAAGAAAAGATTTACTTTCTATGAGCATGGAATATTAATTCAAATATTTCGTTCATGTATCTTGCCTTTTGTATTTTTTTCATAATGTATTTCTATATGATCGAATACAAAAGTAAAAAGAAAAAAGAACGTGAAAAAGAAAAATAAATCTGAACAACACGGTACAAACAAATTTGATATAAGAGGATTTTTCCAAAAAGATATTACCTAACAAACAAAAGAAACAAACTATCCAGTTTACATAATTTATTAATTCTACATCTTACACTAACTTGTATTATCTCAATCCATTTAACTTGTTAAAATGAACAAGAGTTAATTGACAATATACGGTAAAAAGCTAATAGCGAGATATATCGAAGAATTATTTAAATTAACAATTCATGATCATACAAAGTACGGCTTTTCCTCGAGATTAGTGAATTGAAATTGAAAAATTACAAAAACACAATTGACCAATGCTAGAAATGTAAAAAAAATACTTTAATTGAAAAGATTGAATCCAAAGTAGTGGAAGGAGTATACCATGCGGACGGAATAAAGCATAATCTCCTCAGCATCTTGCAAATATGTAATAAAGATTATAAGGTAATTTTTACTTTTGAAGGTTGTAGGGTTGAAAAACTAGATACAAAGGAGGTTATCTTAATAGCCAAAAAACACATCAATGTGAACAAAGACGACATCATGGGGATGCCAGACAGTAGTATGAAGCGCCTCGGGGCATTTGCTAATGATCTCTTACTATGACATAAAAGACTTGGACATGCTAGCTTGAAACAAAATAACAAGCTATTAGAAAAAGAGATGGTTATTGGTTTACCCAAAACCAAATTTAAAAATGACAAAGTTGTGGTGCATGTGTATGGGGGAAGCCAGTGAGATCATCTTTCAAACCGAAGATTAAGAAAAGTACAATTAAATGTGTCGAACTGCTTCATATGGACATATGTGGACCTATTAGAGTAAGAAGTAGAGGAGGAAAGATGTATGTCTTTGTTATCATAGATAATTTTTCTATATTTACTTGGACTTTATTTCTAGCTTCTAAAGAAATTTCCTTTGAGACCTTAACTACTTTTTCAAGAAGATAGTGAAAACTCTAGTATTATCCTTGATTTCCATAAAATATGATCATGGAACATAATTTGGAAATGCAAAATTCTTAAAATTCCGTTAATCACATGTTATAGATCACAATTTCTCCGATCCTAGAACTCCACAACAATATAGAGTAGTTAAAAGTAAAAATAGGGCTTTATAAGACATTGCTAGAACAATGATGATTGATAATAATCTTGACTTTCACATGGTAGAGATAATGAACGCTTCTTTTAATGATACAGCAACACAAGTGCCCATGCCACCGGACTATAAAATGCTTGACATGACTATAGTAAATAGCGGGTTTGAACTTGGGCATGGGCTAGGTAAGGACTTGGATGACATACTTGAATCTCTTACTATTCCATTTTAAGAAGCACAATATACAAGGAAGAAGCATGAATGTGATATACCAAAGCATATTCCAGGATTGTACCACTCATATTTTGCATAAGCTTTAGAGCTTGAGATTGAGGGCCTAGTTGAAGGGATGAGAATATTTTAGTGTGATATTGGTGGAGTTCCCCAAGACACCAACCATCTGAGATTCTAGACTTGAAGGTATGCTACAAAATTTGATGGTCACTCAACTTATGATCCATCGAATGAAGCAGTAGACAAAGATAATATTTAATGTTTTTACTTTCGAATACTAATGTTTTCTAGAAGAAACCCTGAATAACCATTTATGTGACTTTACTTTCTACCACAATGTTTAAAAAGAAAATGGGTCATTTTGACCTTAGTCAGGATAAATGTTTGTATGCGCTTTTAAAATTTCAAAGAAAGCCTCCTATATTCTAAATTGATTATCTTATCTCTATGAATTTCCCTCCAATATGTTCATTCAAACTCTTCCTAACTAACATGGTTGATTTTTAGTTCTTTTAAATAAAAATGAATCTAAATCTTTCAATGTCATGACATGTCACTAACATGGCAACCAAGTTAGATCAACGAGGATGAATGTGAAGGATATTATGAGGAAATTGTGATGCCTAAGCACCCCGCTAAGGATTTGAGTCAACTTGAAGATGATAAAAGGCCAAGTTGGATGAGACAAAGACAATAAACTTGTGATATTACAAATTGGTCAACAGAAACATGAGTCATTGTCCATTAGGAAGCAACACAAAAAGAAAAATTGGTCAAACTATTCAAAAAATATATAAATGTGCTGACAAGATCTTATGATGATATGTTGGGGTTGAGTACGGATATTATTCCCTATAAGTTGCCTATCAATCTAGAATATTTCTCTGTAAAGCAGAAAATCAGAAAGTTCAAGCCAGATGTAAATTTAGGGATATAAGAAGAATTAAGGAAACAAAATTGAATCAAAAGTTATTGAAGTGACGAAGTATCCCACCAGGTTGGATATTATTTTCCATGTGGGGAAGAAAGATCTAAAGATCAAGATATGCATGGATTATCGAGATATCAACCAAGAAAGTCCAACAAAAAATTACCCCATGTGAAATATCCATATAATCATCAATAATTATGTTAAGCATGAGTTGCAATCTTTTGTGGATTATTTTGCGAGATACCACAAGATTTTAGTGGATGAAGAAGACGCAGAAATAACAACGTTCATAACATCTTCGTGAGTCTAGAATTATTAAGTTATGTCGTTAGAACACAAGAATGTTGGTTCTAATTTCATGAGATCTATGACCACAATTTTTTTATAATATGACCCATAAAGAAATTTAATGTATGCAGACAATGTCATTATAGTGTCGCGCGAGAGTTAGGATCACCTGACACAATTGAAAAATCTTTTATAGGTCACAAAGATATGATTTGAAGTTTAACTGAACGAAATGTGCATTTGGAGTACCTGTACGGAAGTTATTAGGATTTATAGTTAGCAAAAGAGATATTGAGCTTAACTATTCCATGATCAAGTCAATTAAAGATTACCTCCTCCAAATACTAAAAAGGAAGTAATGAGTTTCTCGGGGAGACTAAATTAGTTAGCGAAGTGGTATTGAGCTTGACTCTTCCAAAATAAAGACAATTCAACACATACCTCCTTCAAATACTAAGAAGGAAATAATGAGTTTCTATGGGAGACTTGAATCATATCAGCCCATATTCATGTTATTATCAAAAGATGCACCAACTAAATGGACCAAAGAATGTTCAAAGGCTTTTGACATCATTAAAAGTCATCTTTTGAATCCACTAGTGTTGGTACCGCCACGTGCATGTTCCTTTATTTTTGTATTTATCAATCTCTGGAAATGCATACGGGTGAGTGTTGTTGAAAATCCTCAACGTCGATAATTTCATCTTCATTCATACCATCAACGACAATATAGAAAATTGATTCGTCCTATACTCAGATTCTTTTGAGTGTTCCATTGTATTACTAATAGTCTTAAGTCTGAAAAATAAATTACATAATCTAAATTATATAGAGAAAAAATAATTTTATATATATATATATATAATATATATATATATATGTATGTATGTATATATATATATATATAAAACACATATCTGAAAAAGGCCAAGAGTTCTTTTCCAAGAAGAAACTACCAAAAAAACAAAAACAAAATACTATTAATGGTACATAAATTATTTATTCTATATCTTACATTGACTTATATCATGCTAAGCTCATTTCACTTGTTAAAATGTACAAGTAAAGAATTCATTGATAGAAGTCAATTGTGTATATATCTCATAAAAATAATTAATTGTTAAAAGAAATCTACCACAAATTGGTGTTAGTATTGATTGAATTTATTCGAACAATTTTTTACTATTTTAGTCTATATCCTCAATGCATGTACTATTGTTGACCGACAAATCGTATTATATTATAAGCTTTGAACAAGTGTTATTCTTTTTTTATTGCATATCCAGTGTGTTCGATATCTACATTAGAGCTCGAGGTGCAAAGTTTCACATTAAACAATTAAACTATTAACAAAGGTAACTTCATATTCGAAGAATAAAACGCTCCCATAACGAGGAATGGCGGAGAGCTTTATTCCTTGAATATGAAGTTATCTTTGTTATAAGTTTTATTCTTTAATGTGAAACTTTGCACCACGAACTTCAATATAGAATTCGAACACACTGAATGAGAAAAATCAATAACACATTTGTTCAAAACTTATAATATAATACAACGTATTGGTCAAGAAAGAACATTGAGGATATAGACTAAAATAGTAAAAAACATAATTCATATCAATTGAATCCATACTATCATTTCTAATAATTTGTAGTAGAAAACTTTCAACATATATTAATACTACATCTGTAGTAAATATACAAAATAAATAAATTATGCACCACTAATAGCTTGTTCCTTTTGTTTGTTACATAGTATTTTTTTAAAATAGCTTTCTTGATCCTTTCTAAATTTGTCTTCATTGTTGTCACGACCCAAACCGGGTTGGGACTGGCACCCACACTTACCCTCCTATGTGAGCGAACCAACCAATCTAACCTTAACATTTCAATGTAATAACAACAGAAGTAATGCGGAAGACTTAACTCATTAATAAAAAAACCAATTCAATAACTATCAATATTCAACATCTATTATTCCGAAAACCTGGAAGTCATCATCACAAGAACATCTACAATCAAATGACTAAACTAAGAGTATTCTAAAAGATAAAAATACATAAGAAGCTAGTCCGTGCCGGAGGTTCAAGGCATCAAGACATAAAGGAGGAGATTCAGTCCAAGCTAGAAACGTTAGCTCACCCTGAAGATCCGGTGTAACGAAGACTGGCTTGAATTACTGTTGAGTCGAAGATGACGGCACGTTTGCTGCATTCCACAATTAAACAAGAAGAAAACAATAAATGTAGGGGTTAGTACAAAGCACGGGTACTGAGTAGATATCATCGGCCAACTCAAAATAGGGAACAATATATATCAAGTAATATCATAAAGTCAACTATGATACTCAACATGTACAAACAACAAGCACTATATCATTAACAATTACCGTCAAGTTCACACATGAGGACTCAAGCCCCAATACCATACTCATTTGGAAATCATGTTTATTAGATTGAGTATATTAACATCTTTCAAAATTCATTATCTTTATTTCTCTTGTGTCGGTACGTGACACTCCGCTCCCTCATATTCATTATTCCTCTTGTGTCGGTACGTGACACTCCGATCCCCTAAATCTGCGTGTCAGTTCGTGACACCAGATCCCTTAATTCTACGTGTCGGTTCGTGACACCCAATCCCCTAATTCTACGTGTCGGTTCGTGACACCCGATCCCCTAATTCTACGTGTCGGTTCGTGACACCCGATCCCCTAATTCTACGTGTCGGTTCGTGACACCCGATCCCCTAATTCTACATGTCGGTTCATGACACCCATCCCCTAATTCTACGTGTCGGTTCGTGACACCCGATCCCCTACATTTGTCGGTACGTGACATTCCGATCCACTAATATCATTCTGTAAATCATCAAGCCTTCTCTATACCAAGGCATCCTCAATTCCATTACTTTAATTCATCAAGCCTTCTTCTATACCATGGCATCATCAATCCCATTAATAATGTATATTAAAGTTTCTTTTCAAGATTTGGGATTGAATATTTTCACCATGCTTATCTTATCACAATCACATAATCATATTCATGCAAACATACAATTAAGCATATAGTAGGGTTTACAATACTACCAATACATATCATTCTCTATTAAGAGTTTACTATGAAAGCATGAAACCATAACCTACCTCCACCGAAGAACTGAAATCAAGCAAGTTAATCCTCAAAGCTAGGTGTTTTCCTCTTCTTCTCGATCGTTTCTCTCTCAATTCGTTTCTTTCCTCCTCTTTGTTCTTTCTAGTTTTCTTTATTCAACCCTCTTTCTTTTACCCTAATTAATATGTAATTAAGAATAAAAGATGACAATAATACCCCACTAATTAACTTAGGGTTACCTCTTTTAACCCCCAAGAATTTGAGTTATTAATATTAACCCACGAAATCTATAATTAAGGAAAGAATAGTCCAAAAACGTCCCTTAAAACTTCACCAAAAATCCGACTCTGCCTAGGATTTGCGCAACCTGTGAAGGGCCGTCGTGCCTGCGACGGTCCGTCCTGCAGGTCGTCGCAAGAGTCAGAGACCCAATTTTTCCACCAAGGGTCTGTGACGGTCCGTCACACCTGTGACGTTCCGTCACACATTTGACGGTCCGTCCTGCCATTCCGTCACCAAGTTCAGAGAGTCGATTTCAGTACCAAATTTTCAGAATTTCTAAGTGTTTTGAAACGAGACCCTGCGACGGTCCGTCGTGCCCATGACGGTCCGTCGCTTCTGCTAGTTTTTCCAAAATTGAAGTTTGTTGCTCAAAACGACTAAACGGGTCGTTACATTAGATACCAATTTACCCATCGTTCATCCCTGAATGATCAAAAGAAGGAAAACAAGGGCGAAAAGGAGTACCTGAATCTGTAAACAGATGTGGGTATTTTTCTCGCATATCCGCCTCCTTCTCCCAATACTTTATCTTGAATTCTTCTTAGTTTCTCATCATCAAACTGTTTTCCCTTAATTTTGTCAAGAAAAGAAGATCTTGACTCCACACAAGCCAGCAATCCTCCCTTCTCATTTACTTCTAATCTCATCAAGTCGTACTAGAGTCTGAACCTCTCTAGCTAATGGGCGTCTAGAGGCTTGCAAGTGAGCTAGACTTCCCATGCTTCCCGCCTTTCTACTTAAAGCATCCGCTACAACATTCGCCTTCCCCGGATGATACAAAATGGTGATGTCGTAGTCCTTCAGTAGTTCCATCCATCTTCTCTGTCTCAAGTTCAAATCTTTCTGAGTAAAAACATACTGAAGGCTACGATGATCTGTGTAGACCTCACACTTAACCCCATATAAATAGTGTCTCCATTGCTTTAATGCAAACACTACTGCAGCCAATTCCAAATCGTGGGTTGGATAGTTACGTTCATGCACTTTTAATTGCCTCGAAGCATAAGCAATCACACTCTTCTCTTTCATTAGTACTGCACCCAAACCCGAATAGGATGCATCACAATAAACAATGAAGTTCTTACCCTCTACTGGCAAGGTAAGGATAGGTGCGGTAGTCAACAAGGTCTTGAGCTTCTAAAAGCTTTCCTCACATTCGTCCGACCATATAAATGAAACATTCTGCTTAGTGAAGTTCGTCAATTGGGAAGCAATAGAAGAGAACCCCTTGACAAATCGGCGTTAGTAGCTAGATAACCCAACAAAGCTCCTTATTTCTGACACATTAGTAGGTCTTACCCAATTCTTCACTGTCTCAATCTTAGAAGGATCCACCATCACTCCATCTTTAGAAACCACGTGCCCCAAGAAGGACACTGCATCTAGCCAAAACTCACACTTAGAGAACTTGGCATAAAGCTTTTTCTCCCTCAACATTTCCAATACCCTTCTCAAATGCTCTTCATGTTCCTTCTTGCTCCTTGAGTATACTAATATATCATCAATAAATACGATCACGAAGAGGTCCAAGTATGGCTTAAAAATCCCGTTCATCAAGCTCATGAATGCAGCAGGGGCATTCGTTAGACCAAAAGACATCACTACAAATTCGTAATGCCCATACCTCGTTCGAAAATCAGTCTTTGGCACATCCATTGCCCGTATTTTCAATTGATGATAACCGGATCTCAAATCAATCTTAGAGAAGACACAAGCACCTTGTAACTGATCGAACAAGTCATCAATGCGGGGAAGAGGGTACTTGTTCTTAATAGTTACTTTATTCAGTTGTCTGTAGTCTATGCACATCCGAAAACTCCCATCGTTCTTCTTTACAAACAAAACCGGAGCACCCCAAGGAGATGCACTTGGTCTAATGAAGCCTTTGTTCAATAACTCTTGAAGTTGTGCTTTTAACTCTCTTAACTCCGCGGGAGCCATTCTATAAGGGGGTATAGAAATGGGGCGAGTACCGGGTTCAAGATCAATACAGAAGTCAATATCCCTATCCGGTGGCATGCCAGGAAGATCTGCAGGGAACACATCCAAAAACTCACGAACTACCGAAACCGACTCAATCAAAGGTACTTGGGTAGTGTAATCCTTGAGATGTGCCAAGAAAGCTAAACACCCTTTACTAATCATTTTCTTAGCACGAAGAAAGGAGACGATACGCACCGGATTGGAAGTGTAGTCACCTTCCCACACTAACGGGTCTGTCCCAGGCTTGGCTAACGTCACCGTTTTAGCATTACAATCCAAGATTGCAAATTGCAGAGAAAGCCAAGTCATACCCAGAATCACATCAAAATCATCCATTTCTAAGATAACCAAATCTGTATAGGTGTTGCTCCCCACAAAGTTCACCAGACAAGACCTTTACACCTTTTCAACTACCACAGACTCACCCACCGGAGTAGAAACACGAATAAGCATATCAAGTAATTTACAATGTAAATTTAGACCATTAGAAAATGAGGAAGATACATAAGAAAATGTGGATCAAGGATCAAACAATAAAGAAGCCATGCAATCACAAACCAGAAGATTACCTGTGATGACAGCATCAGATGCCTCCGCTTTAGACCGCCCAGGGAAAGCGTAACAATGGGCCCTATCGTTCGTCTGTCCGTTGCCCCTACAATGTTGTGACGTAGTGGCTCCAGTTTTCCCATCACCTCGGCCGTCTTGGTGACCACCATTACCTTGACTACCACGGCCTCCAGAATGACGGCCTCTACCATGACCACCTCTACCTCTAGCCATTGGGGGTCTATAACTCTGTTTTGGACAATTTCTCCTAATATGCCCAGTCTCCCCACACCCATAACACTCTCTGGAGTCAAGCATAGGTCTCTCGGAGAAGTGTTGACCGGTCTGAGGTGGACTCCCAACTACAGTCTGTAGTGAAGATTGAATGGGTCGAACTGAGTAACCTCCGGAACCTTGTCCTCTAGAGTAAGAACCCTTAAACTCACCTCCCTTTCGAAACCTCTTTGATGTCGATGTCGTGGTGAAGTCGTCTGGCTTCACTCCTTCCACTTCTATCACAAAGTCTACCACTTCTTTGAAGAATTTGGCCGTTGCCACTACCTGTAAGGCCGAAATCCGCAATTCTGACCTCAACCCCTTCACAAACCGGCGAATCCGCTCTTGTGGACTGAAACATAGTTGGGTGGCATACCGGGATAATGCACGAAACTTAGCCTCATATTCATTGACCGACATCCTACCTTTCTCTAGGCTCAAGAACTCATCCCTTTTCCTATCCCTCAAAGTTCGGGGGATATACTCCTCCATAAACAAGCTAGAGAATGAGGCCCAAGTCATAAGTGGTGCCTCTGTTGGTTGACACTCAATATGTGACCGCCACCACATTTTGGCGTTCCCTTGAAACTGATAACTCACGAACTCAACACCAAACCGTTCGACTATACCCATCTTGTGTAGTAGCTCATGACAGTCAACCAGAAAATCGTAAGCATCCTCAGATTCCGCACCCTTGAAGACTGGAGGTTTCAATTTCAAGAACTTACTGAAAAGTTCATGCTGATCATTTGCCATTATGGGCCCAGTAGTAAGACGTGGAAACGTGCCTATTTCCAATGGAACATCCATGCGGGGAGCCATAGTAGCCGCATGTTGTACCTCCGGAGCCTGAGGTGCTGGTGCAGAAAACACTGGGGGTGTCTGGCCCTGATCAGACAACCCGCTAAGATAAGCCAGAACATGATTGATCATCTCTGGGGTAGGTTGGGGTGGCATTTTCTCGTTTTGCACTTGTTCAGTTTCCCCATCCTCCCCTTCTCTTATTATCTCCTCAGTCGGTGGAGGAGTCACTGCCCTAGTATCAGATGGGCTAGGTGCTCGTCCTCTTCCCCTAGAGGACGTCCTCCCACGACCTCTACCACGGCCTCTTGCCGTTGTTCTTCCTCGAGCCACAGCCCCAGTGGCTGGCTCAGTTGTTTCTTGTCTGGCCGGTGTTGGTGTTGGCGTAGTCGTTGCTTTAGTTCTAACCATCTGCGAAAGAGAGTGAAGATGGTCAGATACCAATTTGTATCGCCTAAATACCAATTGGACTCAAGTAGTAGCACGAAAGAAAGAATGAAAGAGTGAAAAATTCCTAAAGTCTTATAGCCTCTCAAGGAAAAGTAAAGGCGTCCCCCTACCGTTCCTTAAGACTATACTAGACCTGTTCTTGTGTGATGAGACCAACGAACCTAATGCTCTGATACCAAGTTTGTCACGACCCAAACCGGGTTGCGACTGGCACCCACACTTACCCTCCTATGTGAGCAAACAAACCAATCTAACCTTAACATTTCAATGTAATACCAACAGAAGTAATGCGGAAGACTTAACTCATTAATAAAAAAACCAATTCAATAACTATCAATATTCAACATCTATTATTCCCAAAACCTGGAAGTCATCATCACAAGAACATCTACAATCAAATGACTAAACTAAGAGTATTCTAAAAGCTAAAAATACATAAGAAGCTAGTCCGTGCCGGAGGTTCAAGGCATCAAGACATGAAGGAGGAGATCCAGTCCAAGCTAGAAACGTTAGCTCACCCTGAAGATCCGGTGTAACGATGACTTGCTTGAATTACTGTTGAGTCGAAGATGACGGCACGTTTGCTGCATTCTACAATTAAACAAGAAGAAAACAATAAAAGTAGGGGTCAGTACAAAGCACGGGTACTGAGTAGATATCATCGGCCAACTCAAAATAGGGAACAATATATATCAAGTAATATCATAAAGTCAACTATGATACTCAACATGTAGAAACAACAAGCACTATATCATTAACAATTACCGTCAAGTTCACACATGAGGACTCAAGCCCCAATACCATGCTCATTTGGAAATCATGTTTATTAGATTGAGTATATTAACATCTTTCAAAATTCATTATCTTTATTTCTCTTGTATCGGTACGTGACACTCTGCTCCCTCATATTCATTATTCCTCTTGTGTCGGTACGTGACACTCCGATCCCCTAAATCTATGTGTCGGTTCGTGACACCCGATCCCCTAATTCTACGTGTCGGTTCGTGACACCCGATCCCCTAATTTTATGTGTCGGTTCGTGACACCCGATCCCCTAATTCTATGTGTCGGTTCGTGACACCCGATCCCCTAATTCTACGTGTCGGTTCGTGACAACCGATCCCCTAATTCTACATGTCGGTTCGTGACACCCGATCCCCTACATGTGTCGGTACGTGACACTCCGATCCACTAATATCATTCTGTAAATCATCAAGCCTTCTCTATACCAAGGCATCCTCAATTCCATTACTTTAATTCATCAAGCCTTCTTCTATACCAAGGCATCATCAATCCCATTAATAATGTATATTAAAGTTTCTTTTCAAGATTTGGGATTCAATATTTTCATTATGCTTATCTTATCACAATCACATAATCATATTCATGCAAACATACAATTAAGCATATAGTAGGGTTTACAATACTACCAATACATATCATTCTCTATTAAGAGTTTACTATGAAAGCATGAAACCATAACCTACCTCCACCGAAGAACTGAAATCAAGCAAGTTAATCCTCAAAGCTTGGTGTTTTCCTCTTCTTCTCGCTCGTTTCTCTCTCAATTCGTTTCTCTTTCCTCCTCTTTGTTCTTTCTAGTTTTCTTTATTCAACCCTCTTTCTTTTACCCTAATTAATATGTAATTAAGAATAAAAGATGGCAATAATACCCCACTAATTAACTTAGGGTTACCTCTTTTAACCCCCAAGAATTTGAGTTATTAATATAAACCCACGAAATCTATAATTAAGGAAAGAATAGTCCAAAAACGTCCCTTAAAACTTCACCAGAAATCCGACTCTGCTTGGAATTTGCGCAACCTGTGACGGGCCGTCGTGCCTGCGACGGTCCGTCCTGCAGGTCGTCGCAAGAGTCAGAGACCCAATTTTTCCACCAAGGGTCTGTGACGGTCCGTCACACCTGTGACGGTCCGTCCTGCCATTCCGTCACCAAGTTCAGAGAGTTGATTTCAGTACCAAATTTTCAGAATTTTTAAGTGTTTTGAAACGAGACCCTGCGACGGTCCGTCGTTCCCATGACGGTCCGTCGTGGGGTCCGTCGCTTCTGCCAGTTTTTCCAGAATTGAAGTCTGTTGCTCAAAACGACTAAATGGGTCGTTACAATTGTGTTCAATTTTTTTGTTTTTATAGGCTTTCTCTTTCTGTTTCAACTTTTGTATTTCGATTGCATACTTGGGTGAAATATTAAAAACAAGATCTATCAAACAATTATTTAAATTAATAGTTCATGGTCATACAAAGTAAGACATTTTCTCAAGACTAATAAATTATGAGTTCAAAAACTAAAAATAAAATAAAATTGACCAATAGTAGAAAAAACAAACAAAAAATACTTCAATTTATTTTTATTAGATAAATTATATTAGGAAAATAAATTTATTTCTCTGCTATGAATTATAAATTAACAAATGTATATAGTTTCAAATTCAGAGTTGTTTATAACTACTAGACCATGTAAAAATGAATTCAAATAATGTCCAAAGAATTAATAAAATTTGCAGTTGAACCATCAGATTCACAATCAATTTAATAAACATTGATTGTTGGAGACTTTGACCTAATAAATTTAACTTTTTTTATAAAGTTAGTCAAATTTCCCTCATATTTCATTTGAACAATCAGGTCCACTCCAACATCAAAGATGTTATAAGGCCGTCATTATATTATTGCTCTACAATAAAAAAGAGAATATATATATATATATATATATATATATATATATTTCAATTTTTAGATGTGGGAGACTCTATTATCAGCAAAGGTATACTAATTATATCATCATTATCAAACTCATTTAAAATCATGAAATTCTACTATTAAATGTCTCAAATTTTAATAAGTTTCCCAAATAATTTAATAAAGAAAAAAAATATTATCAAAGCAAAACAATTTTTTATGTCCTGTATTTCTACATAAGTGATGGATTGCTGCGATCCAAGTCAAGTGACACTTTATGTTAGGTATCTGGAAGTTATAACTCCTTCACACTCCAAATCATGTTGCAACACACAATACTAAGCAAACCAATAAATTAAGTAAAATTAAGTGAATTATCGAAGCTAGTACTATATTGATCATACTAGCATAAAATATTAATTAAGATTATTAGGTATTATGTGAAACTTACGTTAAAATCATCTGCCAAAAAAATGTTGATACAAACAACAATTACGAGCCAATTTCAAGTTAGTTAGGGTGAGAAAGAATAGATGTATAGGTAACATGTATAATTTACACTTCCAATTTTTACCTCTACATTAACCTAATAATTGTATTTGGAAGACATAAATAAGTTTAGAGATTAAAGGTGCACCAAAATTCACTTAATGTCTACCAAGAATAATTGAGTTCAAGAAAAATAATGAAAAGAATATTTAAATATATTATTCACTAAAAGGTTCCTTTTGTATCAAAAACGTATTTTGTAAGCATGCAACTGAAATCATTACCTTGTCGTCAATAAAGTGAGTTGAGCATTATGAAGTGTCAAGTACAATTTCTGGCGTAGGCAAAAAATATAAATTGAATTTTCTGTTTATGCCTTGAAGAATAATGTTGCCTAGTACATGTATTGTTGAAATGATTTTATTATTGATGCAAGAACAATAAAGTGGACCACAATCGAGAAAGCAATATATATGATTACAAAAGAGAAAGAGAGACGGAGAGATTTAGCAGAAAAAAAGAACAATATAGCAACTAAGACATTCAATTACTTGAATGAAATCTAAGGGTGAAAAGAAAATTGAACTTATACAAGTGAAGACTACCCAAATAATCAAGAAGGTTCAATTGAACAATTATGAGGATTTCTCCAAACTCCCAAAGGAGCCTAAACATCAAATCTTCATTCAGAAAGTAATCCCTAAAATAATTCCTAGTTTCTACTTTTAATATTGTAGATAAACTAACCTAAAATGGTTACAATAATACACTTGAGCTAAAAACAAGAAAATTCTAGACTATTAATTATTTTAAATGTAGTCATCTCTTGCTTACATTTCCACTTTAGTACATTGTAGGCCCTTCATGCTTCTTTATTAATCTTCTAAGGTATTCAAAATACTCAAATCTACTTGTTGGTCTTCATATCCCTTATCATTAATTCATATTCCATATGAGATGTATGGGATACCACTACACACATATAATTTAAAACTCAAATAACTAAATATATATATATATATACATATATATATATACATACATATATATATATATATATTGAAGATCTATTAATAATGTGTAATGACTATATGTTTGATTTGGAATAGAGTAATTAACATTTTTAGGTAAGAAATTGAAGAATTTCCTTTAATTCTCCCCATATATATTTTTTTTCCTTTTTAGCCCCATTTTTAAACACAAAGAAAAAATCAACATAAATGTTTCCAACCAAAGTACTCTTTCATGTGGAGAAACAATACAGATTTAGAAAAGTGATGAAGAAAAGAGGGAAGAAGATATGAATTACATTACCTTGATTGAGTGACACATTTTGTATGAGAAGAAGCAAGATGAGAACGTCGAATGTTGAGATCACATGTTGGTACAACCCACAAGAGAAGGAGTAAAGTAACATCCAGTCGAGAGAAAGGAGGCAATAATGCGAGAAGAGAGGAAAGTGAACTCAAGAGGAAGGTGAAGTGAACATTTATTGCTAGGTTTAATGAATGTGAGATTTACCCTAATCAAATTAGAGTTAGGTTGTTTGATTGTTTTGTTTCGAGCTTGGGCCAACTTTATTTTTTTTTTTGGTTACAAAAAAATGGCCTATATGGCCCGAAATATTCTTTTTATTCTTCGGGGTAAGATAGAAAGTATTAAAAATGGTAAAGAAATGTCAATAAGACAACATTTTAAAAAACAGTTAAACAATAAAATTGCCAAGATTTTTATGAGTTCCTCATGTAGAAATTACCTTCATCCCCCTTTCATAACTACTTACGTTTGAAATGTGTTGGAATATATTCAATAAAAATTTCATCTATTATAGATATTGATTGTATGGGACATTTTGTGATCACCAAAGATGAAGTAGCTCATAAGATTTTTCTCCAAAAATTTGAAAACAATTTGAAATCAAATTTGTTTATTCTCTGAATGAACTCTCATGCACAAAGACTAATGACGATTTACTCTTTATATATCAAAATTTTGTACACAATAATCAAGAAAATCTTAAAAATTGATGATCTCCCTAACCATTAAACTTCCATAGTACAGGAATTTGATGAAATTGAAATCCATATGATGTTCAAGTACTTATGTCATGGGCTTAAAGGTATCATGAGGATAATAGATCAATGCGAGGTCTCCTACTTATCAATTATGCCTCCAAACTTTTTTTGTAGCTACGAAAAGAAATTACGCGCATCAAATCAGGGGGGGAGGCAATATTATCATCTGTAGAAAAGTGGTCCGCATTCTCTTTCATCGTTAACTAAAGGGTATATGTATAATTCTTACCTTAACTACATGTTCATCTTCAATATTGACGTATCATACTTTCTATAGGTAACATTATTTAAGTAAGAAAATGTATATGCAATGAAAGAGGAGTGAGTATTCAATGGAGATGGAATAAATTAAAAGAATTTACTATTTTGTATGACCAGTGTGATTTCACAATAACTTTTTAACAATAGAATATGTATAAGTTCAAAGAAATAAGGTGACATGATACCTCACAAATATGCGGACAACATATAGGATAACTCGAGAAACAAAAACTTTCAATTAATTGAGGAAAAAGAATAGTAGAGAAAAAGAGGAAGAATTTCTAGATTAGTACAATGGAATATAAGGATAATAATTAAAAGTTATTTACGTTACAATCTTGCTAAAAAGATCAAGAAAAAAAAATTTAAACCAACCTTAACAATAAATTTACTAAAATATTAATGGATAAAGTAGCAGTCCGGATTGCTAAAATAGAGTTCTTCATGACTGTTATTTCCATCAATACCAATTTTACTTGTTTATTACTCGTTTTCCCATAATTCATTGATTCAATACAAAGTAACGCAGCTGAAATGCCAAATTTCACCATGTTTAACCCTTTCAAAAAGAGAGATTTCAACCCCTAGAACAATTCTATTAACAATTAGTAAAGGAAAAAAATTTCATTGAATGGATTGGGGAAATTCTACACACTCATTAATCATTGAGTTGTCCAGAGCATGATTTCAATTTAATAGCAAGAACTGATTTGATTTCCCTAAAACTACAAAGTATAAATGAACATATACAATACTAGAAGGGAGTGTATCAGTTCTACTTCCTTCAGAAGTATCCAAAACTATCGAGATATAAATTAATCAATATGATTGAGTTAATAATTTGTTGAATCATTAACTCACCCAAAGCTTACTTGTTTTGAGATGGATTGGGTCGACATGGGCTAATCATGGTCAACTAGGCTGAATCAATAAATGAATCTCTGAATTACATGTTTAGTTCAATATGCTAATCAACATCTAATTCTCACTCTAAACCTGACCTTAATATATGTATCATCCAATGCACATTAGCGTGGAGGATTCCTTGCGCGTATATCGAGGTTTTAAACTAACATCCTTCTTAGAAGAATAGATGAAGTAATTTGGGTGGTCATTATCCCATCCAAAGGTCAATTTTGTTGAGATGAATTGGGTCAAGTATCATGTCTAACCTACCGGACCGTGCGGGCACCCATATCTAAGTAGGAGAACCATCATACCGCAAAAGTAAAACATGGGGAAATATTTGACAAAAAAGAACAATTATAACTTTATGATTTTTATAAATAGACCGTGAACACATTATTAATTTAAAATTTATAAAATATTTTAAACGACTCCCATGTATCTAGTATAAAAGGTATAAGAGCTACTAAGAATAGTACAACTGGATAATTTAAATAAAACACACAACTCCCATAATGCGAAAAAAAGAATAGAAGCTGCTGGAAGAATTTCTTCGTCTACGCCTAATGGAACATTACCAGTCCTGCATCTAGACTATGCCAAAAGACATAACAAGAATAGTATCAGTAGAAACAGACATATTGATAGGCATCATCAAATAAACCACTCGCTTCTCCATATTCCTTTCTCTTGGAATCACCTCTAATATACATTAGAACCCTATCACTAACCCTCTTCCCACATACTTAATCATAGTTGATCATTCTATAACACGTAGAAAATACCCAGTACAACCAATGCGAATTCAACTGTCCACTTAGTGCAACTTATACCACTAATAAAACAATATATTTTACACATGTATATCAAGCATATTCCAGTCAACAAGTATATAACTATGATTAACTAACATTTATCATCACATTGGTCCTCTCGCAGAATTCAAACACAAACTATTAGTATGCTGGAACATGACAATCCGATCAAATATTATGTTGGAACGTGACAATCTAATCCAAGTTAGTTATGTTAGAATGTGGCAATCCACTTCAAGTTACTTATGCCGAAACATGGCAATCCGATCCAATTCACATACCACAATCACAAACACAAGAACATCATATAGATCATACATTTAAGTCATGATTTCATGGAAATGATATTTCATCTATCTCATTTACAACAACTATGAACAATATTGCAATACTCATACATATTTTTTTGCAACATTTAGCCACATTGTTTTTTGAGGCCCGTCCTCATTGGAAGTTCTACTTTTCATTCTAGATTGAATTGATCCATTTTAGCGTCTTCCTATGCTAGAGCATCTTCCACTTGATTTGTTTTTCTAAAGCTGTCGTGGATTTTATTTATTGGATTTTACATTTTATTTATTTAATCAAAGCTCCGATTTATCATATTGGAAACTTCCATATTCAGTTAAACTAATAAAATTAGTTGATATTTTGACAAGACAATGATCATCATAGGTTATATATATCTTGCTATTGATTGGTGTGGGGGGGGGAGGTTTGATTCCACACCCTTATGTTTTAGGTAAGTAATACAATTTGGTGATTAATCTATCAGCAAAAACTTTATTATGCACATAGTTTTGTTACAACATATTAAAAATATTTTAATGTTGATGAAATTAAAATACAATTCCAAAAAAATGGAAAAAAATCTACTCATGCAATGATTTTTCCAGCGAATGAAATCGGCTTCACTGCATGCAGGAGGTACCCCAAATTGACTGTTTTTTCCCCTTCTCATTCCCATCCTTTCTATAAAAGGTAAGAGAATCTTCAGAAGACAAAAGAAAAAAAAACAGTATGATTCATGTACATGATGCAGTAATACTTTCTCTGTAATTACCTCACCGCACTTTCTTGTTGCTAGTTACATTTAACAATAAAAAGGTGCAGTGCAGCTAACCTATTTAAGTTCAGCTGATGTTAATATGTCAAAATCTCTTGGAGTTCTTTCCAGTATAACATTCCTAACACAACCCATGACAAGGTTAGCTGTTAAAAAAAAAAAAGGAAAGGTGAGACCACAAGGAGGAGAAATAGGAATCATCATGTTCCAAAGAGCAAGACTTAGGATGTGTTTAGTACAAAGGAATACATTTATTTTTGAAATCATATAAAGGAAAACATTTTCCACAATTTATTTTTCCATTTTTCGATGTTTGGTTGGTCCAAAGTTTTGAGAAACATTTTCATTAGGTAAACAATAACAATAACAGCAAACCTAATGCAGTCCCATGTGTGGAGTAAGGAGAGGATAGTGTACAAAAACCTTATTTCTACCTAGTAGAGGTAGAGAGGTTGTTTCTGATTGACCCTCTCAAGAAAATCAATTCAAAGAAGTAAGGAAAAAAAAACTGAAAGTGAAAAAGCCATGGAAGATTGTGTGGCAGACAATACATAATATCAGAAGTAAAGGAACATTAACAACAACTAAATAGTTTGGTAACCAAATTACAAAGAACAAAAGATAGTAAAAAAACTGAACAAAAAACTATGTGAATAATGTTAATACAACTGGTATGATAGAAAAAGCACATACATTCTCCAAACAAACAGGCATGCATATCTCACCGGAAAGTGACATGCCGTGGAATTACCAACTAGACATCTACCCTAGTCTCCGACCTTTAAATCCCCTTATCTAATCACATGTCCTTAGCAAGATGAAGATGTGCCATTGTCCTATCTAATTACCTCTTTACATTACTTCTTCAACCAACCTCTACCTCTCGTTAAACCCACCATTGTCAAGCTCTCACACATCACAAGGTCCTCTGTAAGTTTTCTCTTCACGCGTTTGAACCATCTCAACATCCTTATTTCCACAACTTGCATATGCTAAACATAGGAATTCTTAGATGGTCAACACTTCGCTCCTTACAACATAGTTGGTCTAACCACCACTCTATAGAACTTACCTTTTAAGTTTTGGGTTACCTTCTTATCACACAAGACTTCGAATGCGAGCCTTCATTGCATCCATACCGCACCAATATGGTGTGTGACATCATCATCAAATCCACCATCTAATTAGATTATAGATCCAAGCTATTTGAAACATCTTTTTAAGATGCTTGAGACTTCTTTTCTTAGGGATGACTATGAATTCGACATTAGTTCTAGCTTAGCCTAATTTGTTTATATCACCGAACTTTCACTACGAGTATTCTCTAGGAAAACATGCTCCTTAAAAATGAGGAAAATTATTTCCTTGATGAAACGATGGAAAACAAGAGATATTGCAAATCAAATTGTCTCCTCCCTACCCTCCAACAAACGCCATTCGCACCCACAAACCCCATTCCCACCACCCTTACCTCCACACCCATCCCCATAATGTTTGAAACTTTTGAATAAGTTACATACAGATTCTTTTGGGACAATATTTTCTACTTACTCACCAAACATAAAATAAAATAAAATAAGAGAGAACATCACTTAGATAGCAAGAATGTTTTTCCAAAAATCATTCACATTTTCCTTCATACCAAACACACCCTAAAGTGCATTTACAACAAATTCCTACATATATATGCTAATTTTCTGAATTGTTGGGTCATTGCACATTCATAAAAAGTAGTGTTAACTCCATAGAGTTAGCTGATTTTGAAGCTTCCTATTGGCTTCTCACCCTAGAATGAGACTCGCTCTTCACGTCCTGATGAATAGTTGTCTTCCTGGTTAACTAGTCATTGGTCTTTGGCACCAAAGAAAGTCGAGAAGGGATGAATCAAACAAGAAATTTTTATTGGTTCTACCTCCTATTTTTTTATGAAGAGAATGAATCTTTTTCTTGAAGGATCAGAACAAAAACGGGTCAGGATCTCGTGCGTGAATGATTTGGACTCGTAACGCGTTGATCTCAATTTTCTTAAGTCACAAACCAACAAAGGGAAATCATCAGCGAAAATGGCTTCAAGAAGGAAAATAATATTTGCTTAAAATACAGTGAAGCATTGTAAAGGAAAGCCTCAACTCTAAGGTACAAAAGACAGAGAAATATATTATAGAATGTATGGTTAATCAGCACATAAAAGGAAAGAAGCAAGAATCTCACACTCTTGGCAAAAATCACAATCAAATCAAATCATCAAGATACAGGAAGAGCCAAAAGATAAGAAGACTACTGATCACACAAGGACAAGATCAAATCAACAAAGGAAAGCAAGAGAACTAATGAAAAAAGAAGAGCCATAAATCAAGCCCCAAGATAAGAAGTCTGTTGATCATACAAAGACAAGATCAAATTAGCACAAGGAAAGCGTAAGAAGCTATTTACTACAGATCAACTAAATAACCTCAATCAAGGACTCCCTAAATTAATCCTTGATTGAGATAAAATCCCCTGGGGTTTTCCTTACAGTGAGCAGAGGCCATCATCTATTTATATCGATCCAGATGTATAGCGTGAACCACGCAACTTCACTTAAGCTTAACAAACAGGTATCTTTTGTCTTTCATAAAGCTTTGTAAATACTTGAGTGATACAATTGAAAAGAAAAGAGAAAAGAAAACTATATTAGTGTAGGTATAGAAGTTGAGGAGGTGTCAAGGTAGAAATCTGATTTGCATATCACACAGGTTAAAAGTTCAGTTAATGGTGTAACAAGAATATCTCTTCAATGCTCTTAAGGAAAACGTTGAAACCCAAGGGAACTGAACTATGCACCACTTTGGTGATCTGAACCCTGATAGCTGACTAAGTGAATTTTTTAATTCCCCCCACCCCTATTCCCTCTTCAATGCAAGTAGAACATTAAAAAACCTCTTCTTTTCTACCTTGTAACACTGAATAAGTTGTACAGAAACAAGAACACAATAAAAACCCAAAAGACAACATTAAATAATCAAATTATCATCTTGAACACATACCCTTTTTGTTTGCCCCTTTCAAAACCAATCTTGTAGGTTTCACAGTCATTGAGGTGCTTATTCCCAGCTCTTCAGATCTCAATTTCTTCCATTTTGGCGCATCCACTTCACCTATTTGAATGAAAAATTACCACCCCGAACTTCCAATTCACAATATAGCTCAAAGAAATCCATACATATTGAAACTTTATCATCAAGATTTTACCTTTGCCACTGAAGCATTATAAGATCAATTCTTTAATACTCTTACTGGTTCAACAGCTACTGCTGCTACAGAGTTGCTCTTTCGAACATTGCGAAGCCAGAAGATAAAAGGCTACAAATATTGATTTGGGTTCCATGACAAGAACTTGAGGAACTGCCATTGTTATCACCTTCTGGAATTCTGGTTTAAGCCATTTTAATATCTTTGGGAGGGAAAGGATATATATGGATATGGTTTTTAATTTCATTTAGGTATATACAAAATAAAATATTCCGTGTGTTTCAATATACGTATATGGTTTTTAATTTCAATAAGGTATATACCAAAATAAATATTTCGTTTGATTCAATTTATGTAACACTTTTCGTTTTTTAGAGTTAAACTGTGTAAGTTTTATCAGAAATTTGTGTATGAAATGTTCAATTTTTTTGATAAAAGATTTATATATTTGTAAATTATGTAGAAAGTATTATCAGTCACAACAATCAATAATTCAAAATGTTTAAAAGATGTATGAAAAATTTAAAGTCACAGTTAGATTTGTTTAAATCTCAAAATCTAAAAGATACCATATAAAATGGGACGGACGGAGTATCTCATAGATTCCTTCCTACAATGTGTTGCTAGCCGGTACAATTTAAATTAATTAGGCTTCAATAAAAATATCAAACATAGTATATGAAAAACAAATAAAATACAAACAATCCTTGAATGCTTTATTCGGTTGCAAAATTTAAATTATATGGAGTCTAATATAAAATTGAATACAACTGGTAAAAGATTAAATAAAATACTTCATACAGTGTTCCCCTTGATTGTGAAGCTCGGTAGCAAAATCTTAATCAATTGAACTCCAATACAAATGTTGAACAAATCAGACAAACAATCAATATACTTCATAGAGTGCTTCCCTCGAATGTGCTGATTTGTGAAAAATATTAATTAGTTGGACTCTATTATGAATATTAAATACATCAGATAAATACAAACGAATAACTCATTGAGTCCTTCCCTCAAATACAAAATCTTGAATTAGTTTATTTTCAATATGATTATCGAATAAATCATATAAAAATGAAATATATACAAACAAATATTTTATGACATACACATAGTTCATTTGTTGGCACTATTTTTTATTTTATTATATGTGCGGTGCTGGCCTTGTTAGACACCTAAAACCACTGTCGAATGTCTCAGTAATAAATAAAAAAAAGTAACTTTTCTATGATTAAATATAAATAAAATTGTATTAATCATATTATATTTTTAAAATGTGTCTAATAGTTTTTGCAAAACATATTCAACTATAATACATCTTTATTCTATTATGTAGTACGTCGCATTATCTCCTCTATTGCTACGCCATTTGCTGAAAACATAGATTATGAAAAAGTTTCTTCCATGTACACTTATAAGTATTCCCTCCATAATGTATAAGTGTATATGGCCAAAATTCTTCAGTCATCTATGTTTTTAGCAAAATTGCGTAGAATGAATAAACGAGGTAATGCGGCGTACTACTACAATAGAATAAAGATGTGATATAGTTTGAATATGCTTTGCAAAAACTATTGACACATTTTTAAAATATAATAATATTTTTAATTATGATAAATACAATTTTATTTCTCTTTATTTATAGAAAAGTTCACTTTTTTGTTGTTGTTACTGTTGTTATTTGCAATTAAGTCAATATTGGTTTGTTTATTATATTAAATATTTGTTGTTCTCTACAATGTATGACTTGAATTACATGATGGTGATCTGATTCTAGCTTAATTTCATTTTGACATGTAATGAATTTATTCCTTCTTTATCATGTGTTCATCTATACATTGATTGCTCAATTAGTATATGGTCACTTATTTTGTTAAATATGTTAAGTCAGACTTGAAATTCTTGTTTTGTTATTTTAATAAATTTTTAATGACTAGTAATAAGATTGTAAACACATTTGTCCGATTTTTTTATTTTTCTATTATTTCATTATTTGTCACTCAGTTGTATTTATTTAAATACCCGAAGGGTATGGAAACATATATTTGTTTCGTTTTGTCACAAAAAAATTTGTTCTCTTTTTTGTCTTCTTATAAACCAATTCTTTCCTAGTGTTTATTTTATGATTCTGATTTATTATACACATATAAAAATGTTTAATGTTTAGTATATGCATTTCATAGTTTTGTGTGAATATATACTTAAGATATTTATATTTGTTTAAAGCAAAGACTAATGATGACTCCTTTTTTGATTCGTAATTCAAACAAAAAAATAGATTATTAACCTATTATAATTTATCTCCAGAAAAAAATATTAAAGTACCTTTTGTCAAATTTGTAGAGCAGGTCAATATAATTTGCTTACTTTTTCAACTATGAGCTCATTAGTATGGAAGAAAAGATTTACTTTGTACGAGCATGGAATATTAATTCAAATATTTCGTTCATGTATTTTGCCTTTTTTATGTTTTCATAATATATGTTCTATATGATCGAATACAAAAGTTGAAAGAGAAAAGAATATCAAAAAAAAAAATCTGAACAACACGGTACAAACAAATTTGATATAAGAGGATTTTTCCAAGAAGATACTACCTAACAAACATAAGAAACAAACTATTCAGGGTACATAATTCATTAATTCTACATCTTGCACCGACTTATATTATGCCAATCCCATTTTACTTGTTAAAATTAAACAAGTAAAGAGTTAATTGTAAATTTAGTAACTACAAACCATGAATAGATTGTTTCTTTTTGTTTATTAAGTTGATAAATTTCTTAGATTTGCATGTTCTTCACATTTATTGTTTCAACTTTTATACTTCGATTAAATGGAGCATATACGGATAAAGATAATAGAAAGACCTATCAACTAATTATTTAAATTATCAATTCATGATCATACAAAGTAAGACTTTTCCTCAAGATTAATGAATTGAAGTTTAAAAATTCCAAAAACATGATTGATCAATGCTAGAAAAGTAAAAAAAATACTTCAATTTATTTCATTAGATAAATTATAATAGGAAAATAAATTGATTTCTCTTGTATAAATGATAAATTCACAAATATCTATGAAGTTTTTAATTCATAGTTGTCTATAACTTCTATACTATGTCAAAATAAATTCAAATAGTTTCCAAGGAGTTAATAAAATTTTCATTTGAACCATTAGATTAACCATCAATTATAAAAAATATTGATAGTTTGAAGAGTTTGACCTAATAATTTTTTTTCTATATAAATTTAATCAAATTTCTCTTCTGTCTCATTTGAACAATCAAATCCACTCCAACATTTAAAGAGGATGTTAATTAAGACAATAATAATATTTATTATTTTTGCTCTTAGAACATTTAAAATTTTTCATATTTAGACATGGGAGACTCTATATCACCTCCCTATCAATTTTTGTAAGTATATAATAACTGTATAATAATTATATCGTTAGTGTCAATGTACGCAAAGCATACTCATTTAAAATCATGAAATTCTAGTATTCAATGTCCCAACATTTGACAGGTTTCCTAAATACTTTAAAATTAAAAAAAAGATTATTGAAGATAAAAAAATTATGATTTTGTATTTTTACATAAGCGATGGATCATTGTGGTCCAAACCACTTAACATTAAGTATGTGAATAATAACTCCTTCACACTACTAATCATATTGCAACATACAAAACCAAGTAATTTAATATCAAACTAAGCAAAACTTAAGTGAAATGTGCAAGCAAGCAATATATTGATCATACTAGTATAAAATATTAACATGATTAGGCATTATGTGAAAGTTATGATAAAAGCATATCTGAAATAAATATTGATATAAACAACAATTACGTGTCAAAGTTCAAGCTAGTTAGGGTATATTCTCATTGTATTTTGGATAAGGGTGAGAAAGAATGGGTGTGCAGGTAACATGTATAAGTTATACTTTAAATTTTTCACCACAATCTTACCTTAATAATTGGATTTGAAAGATATAAAAAATAATAGGGTCCATGGAACATAATAAAAAGGGAATTCAAATAATATGTTCACTAAAGGGAGGTTCCTTTTACATTAAAAATGTAATTTTTTTGCATAACAGATATTGTTACCTGGTTGTTAATAAAGGAGTTGAGAACTATGAGTATCAAGCACAATTTCTAGCATAGACCTAGATATTTTCTCTTATTTATACCTTCAAGGATAGAGTTACCTAGTACATTTGTTGGTAAGATGATGTGATTGTCAATGTAAGAAAGAAAAAGTGAACCACAACCAAGCAAGAAATATATATGATTTAGAAATATAAAGAAAAACTGCGAAATACTAATTGATGTGATTTTAGATGCAAGAACAATAAAATGTACTACGATCAAGCAAGCGAGATATATGACTAAGAAATAGAAAGAAATATGTTAAGATTTAGAAGAAAAAATGAATGATCTAGCAAATAAAAGACATTCAATATCTGCTAGAACAAAATCTAAGGTTGAAAAGAAATCAACTCACACAAGTGAAGACTATCCAAGAAATCAAGAAGATTCAATTGAACAAGTATGAAGGTTCCCGCAAACTCACAAAGGATCCTAAACTTCTAATGTTCATTCAAAACCTAACCCCTAAAATATATCGTGGTACGTCTATTTATAATAGTAGATAAACTAACTCAAAATAGTTACAATAATACTCTTGCTTACATTTGAACTTAAGCATATTGTAAACTCTTCATGCTTCATTCATTAATCTTCTAAGGTATTCAAAATACTCCAAATCTACTTGATGGTCTTCATATCTATGATTATTAATCCATACCCCATGTGAGATCTATAGGTACCACTACATAATTATAATTTCATCTTGAATCACTAAATATTTATATCAGAGATATATTAATAAGTAATGATTACATGTATGTTTTGAAATAGAGTAATAAACGTCATCTAGGTAAGACACTAAAGAGTTTCCTTTGATTTTCCACATAATGGACTTTTCCTTTTTAGCCCATTTTTAAACTCAAAAGAAAATTCAAAATTCTAGAATAAATTGTTTCAACAAAAAAACTCTTTCACTTAAAGAAACAATACAGTTAATTAGAACAAGGATGAAGAAAAAGAATGAAGAAAAACTAAATTACATTACCTTGGTTGTGTGACACATCTTGTGTGCGAACAAGGGAGATGGGAATGTTGAGATCGGGAGGCAGTACAACTCACAAGAGAAGGAGTAAAGAGTAACATCCTTTCAAGAGAAAGGAGGCAACATTGTGAGATAGATAAGTTTAATTGAAGTGGTCTTTTTCCTAATATAATTAGAAATAAGTTGTTTTGATTGTCTTATTTTGGGCTTGAGTCAGAACATTATTTTTATTGTTGGTTAATTAATAAAATGGCCTATACTATCAAGAAATTTTGGGGGTAATCTAGAAAGTATCAAAATTTGGTAAAGAAATGTCAATATTGCAATATTTTTGAAAACATTTATTGTAGTATTGATTGTTTGGGTCTTATTGCAATAACATAAACTGGCCACCATTAGATTCTGCTATTGAAAAATTAGAATAAATATCATGAAATTTGTGAGAACCCATACCAGAATATATATATATATATATATATATTAAAATTTACCCTGAAAATGTCATCATGTGTTAGGTGAGGAACTTTTGGACCAATAAAGAAAAAGATGTCATTGAAACAAAATTTGTTTATAAAAATATTTAAAACATGAAATAATAACATCCATCTCATTTTGTTACTATCAAATTTGAAACTTTGATATAACTAAAAATTCATTGGCTAGATAAAGAAAATTTGACAAAACTGGATAATTTTGTATCACTATAACAACCTAATTTTCACCGTACGAGAAAAGCCAATGGAAAAAGAATTGGGGCCAAAAAACTTTTCATAGTAATATGGGATTTTCTAGCCTAGTCTAGATTTGGACGAAATTAGAGTCATTGAGGTCTAGGAAAATTTTATAACAAATGAGATATCTATTAATTAAGTTGATTACACGAATGGATAGAGAAGTTGTTAAGAAACTCGTACGACTTGGCGGAATTAAATTCGGGTGAGTAGAACTCACGAAACTAATCTTAGTGTGAACATGTATTTTTTGAGTGTATTGGGATGCTAGTATGTTGTGAAATGGGGGTTTCAAGTTCTTAAATTTGCTCATTATTTCCGTGCAAGCGATTTGACGGGATTATTCCCGTGGGAGGGAGGAGGCTTTGGCTGGTTGGGGCCACCATAGCGGGGGACAAACGCGACTTAAGTCAAAAATAAAACCTCCAAAAACGTTTTATTTTGAACTCTTTAACATTGAGGTCTAAGGAACGATCCCAGGTGTGCTTGACATTTTTTCACCACACTTGAGGCTAAAGGTAAGGTTTTTACTCCTGATCCATATTTCGATCCATAGAACCTAGTTTCTTGGGTAATATTCAATGAGTGAGGGGTTTTGATATGGGAATTATTGTGCGAAAATCCCTAATCTAGGTATGGAATCATGGTTTTGGTTTAGTAAAATATTGAATTTGTTATAATTAAGATAATTAGACCTTTGATTGTTGATACTTGCGTATAAATTATTGTTTGTAGACCTAGAACAAGTGGAAAGAATCTTGAAAGTGAAGATTCAAATGCCTTAGGGCATTAAAGCTTGAATTTCAGGTCGCTTGGTGTGTTGTATATTTGTAATTACTACATTATTAGGCATGTATGTATGTGAATTTTTTGTTAATCAAATAAGGATGATTGAATAATTGTATGCCACGAAATTATGAACTGATTGTATGATTATGAGAATGTATATTGTGATTTTAATTGTGGTTGTTGAATGAATCAGGTGTTGCGTTGTGTTTTGACACACTAACTTGGATCGGTTGCTAAGTTTCGACATTAATATGGGATTGGTTTCCAGATTTCGCATAAACATAGCATGGGATCGATTGCAACGTTTGGCATAAATATTGGATCCGGTACCATATTTCGACATGGTAATAGTGTGGGTGTTGATTCGATGAGAGGACCATTTTATTTGGACCATTGACATGACATAACTATATATCTTGAGAATTGTGAAGTTGCATGTGGTTCATAAGTGATGACTAATACTATTACATTCCATATATCCATGTTTATTATAATTGTAATGAATTATATAAGTTGCACCTTTTGGGATAGTTGTGTGATCCTACCAATACATTGTGGTTGTGTACTACTACTGCACTTGCTTGTTCTTTGTTGAATGCAGGGCATCTTGTGGCAGTTATTGATAGACCTTAGCTAGGTGACTATTGAGCATGGTCAGATTTAAGGGTGAGTAGTTCTTTCAGACTGCCATGGATCTTTCTTGTTTAAGTTCACTGTTTTTGGACTTCGACAATTTGTATAAAGTGTTATTTAGTTTCGGGGTTGTACCCACTTGCTCTTAGACTTGGGCTTAGAAGAGTTTTGGTAAAATGTCTTACAGGTTCTAGGGGTTGTTCTTTTACGTTAATTTCATTAGTTATTTGTATAAACCCTTGGAGTTTATGGGAACTCCGTATTTTTGTTGTCATTTAATCCTACTCTTGTAACTTTTAATCCCTTAGTATTGATGTAGTTTGTAGTGTTTGATTAAGTTTTTTGGTTTAGGTTGTTGTAATGGTTCTCCCACCGGAGGGTTAGTGTGGGTGTCAATCACAACATTCTGGGTCGTGACAAAGTTGGTATCAGATGCTTAGGTTCGTTGATCTCATTGTACCAAAGTGGATCTAGTAGAGTTTTGTGAAACGGTACGAAGACGTCTATACTTTTCTTCGAGAGGCTATAGGACTTTAGAAAAAACTGACTTCTTTCTACTCCTTCTTCTTCTATAACTTAAATTTAATTGGTATCTGGGTGAAACAAATTGGTATCTTTCCTCCTTCACTCTGTGGCCCGAACTAGAGGAACAAAAGTTGTAGCACCATCACTAACAATAAAAGATGTGTATAGACTATCGACAGATGAATAGGGTCACCATTCGAAACATGTATCCATTGCCTCTGCTAAATGATATTTTGACTAGTTGTAGGGTGCATCAACTTACACTTTTCTTTTGTACTGAGAGAACAGTAATGGTCATCTATGGAGCAAACTAATTTAGAAATCGGGCTTGTCTATGAATTATAACTTGAAAATGTGAATGTTTGTTCCTTGTTGCCTTAATTGCTATGAATGTGGGACTTGTATTTTCTTAGATGTTATTCGTAAGATAGATCTGAACTTGTCTTGCGCTTGAGTAATAATAGTGTGAGTGTCTGGTGTATCTTAGGGATGTGTGGGTTGTGGTGTTGAATTAATGAGAATGATTGGACTGTGTATCAATGAATTGACTTGGAGAAGATAATGATTATCCTAAATTTCTTAGTAAAGTTGAAAAGCGTTGGGACATTTACAAAAGATAAAAATCGCTGAAAAACTTATTGCATGGATACTATTTTCATCTGAGCCACTAGGGCGGGATTTTTCCACTAGCGCGAGGCCACTAAAGCAGGAGCGAGGCTTCTAGAGCAGGACAGAGCGAGATAAAACATAAACCTTGTCTCCTAAGTTTTTCCCAAATCGCCTTATAGAACCCAAATCAAATACGAACTAAACCTTGCAATCATATCAATGTTCAGATATCGAGGATAAACTATAAAACCTTGTAATAAACCAAATGTTGTCAAAAAACCAAAAGTACTAGCCATGTGTGTACAAAATAATAAAAAGAGGTAAGAGAAATTTGCTACATATGAATTTCAGTTGACTCCGGTTGACTTTTTAGGTCATGTAGTTTCAATGGAAGGGGTAATGGTAGATCCCCAAAAGAATGAAGCTGTCAAAAATTGGGTTCGACCTTACCTTTAAATGAAATTTAAAGTTCTATAGGGACCTCGAGCTACTATAATTGTTATGAAGTGATTAAGGTCATAATTGCAGATTAGATGACAAAATTCAACAAGGTTTTGGTAAGGGACAATTAGATAATGAACACCATTACTCTAAAAATGCATTTAGTATTGTTGTCATATAATGTATAAGTTCTTAGCGAATGATGGAATTAAGTTATGTCAATTGAGGTCATAAGCTATACTATTGTTTTATGGATTGATGGTATATCAAGATGACATGGTTCAATTTTATGCCTTTTCAAGCAAGACCGGGGCTGAGGATTTGATGTAGTGATCACAATGTAATTATTGTTATGATCGGGTGACTAATGTGTTGTTTAATCCGGATTCTACTTATTCTTATGTGCTTGTGCGATTTGCCTCATAATTTAATATGATTTCTAATATAATTGGTGCCCCCATCAATCTTTCTACCCAAGTGGAAGAGTTAGTCATAGTCGCCCATGTATATCTTGTTGTCCTGTTGTGTTTACGCATTTTCAAATTTGGGTTGATTTAGTTATGTTGGATATGATTGACTTGATATAATCTTAGGTATGAATTGGCTTTCCCCCCAATAATGATGAGCTTTATTTGATGCTAACTCGATAACTCTAGAGATCCCAGATAGGAAAAGGTTATAGTTGGAAGGAGGTACAAGCCTATGTCAGGTAAGGTCTTATCTTTCTGTGGGGGGTAGGAAGATGGTGAGGCAGGATTATTTGGCATAGTTAGCTCATATTCAGGATATTGAGGTTGAATCCCCTTCTATGAAGTCTAATTATGTTGTGTCATAATTGAGAGATCTTAAAGCTCAAATCCAGGAGCTTCTTGATTGAGGTTTCATCCCTCCTATTGCTTCCCCGTGGGGTTCTGCTGTCTTGTTTGTTAAGAAGAAAGAGTGCAGTACGCCAGTGATTTTATCATAAGCCATAAAGGAGTGGATTGATATTAAAATGACAAACTTATGGATAAAGAATGTCCCAATGAGTATACTTGAGTGAAGGAAATTGAAATATTTTAGTAAGAAAGTGTGTATAAAAATGTGGTTAGTCCTTTTAATTTGATGAGTTTACCTGAGTTTGAGGTGTCCTGTTGATGAAAAGGTTGATTTCAAATTGATAGTCAAGATGGACTGAGCATAATGGTAATAAGAGTCCTTGATGGATGGCAACACGATGTAACTATATAATAAAATTGTTGGTTAAGTGAATTTATATCGTAATGGTAATAAGAGTTCGTGATGGATGGCAACAGATGTAACTATATAATAAAATTGTTGGTTAAGTGAATTTCTGTATAGTAATTACACTTGTGAATACACAAGGTTGTGGTTTTCTAATATGTTGTGAGTAACGTGGTTATCTGAAATGTTTTAAGAGATGGAGTCATAATGAAGAAAAAAAGTGGGATGTAGTACAACTTTTAAAGAGAGACGAGAGCAAGAATATTTTATTTGATAGGAAAGGCTAAATAGATATCCTCAGTGGGTAGATAATTAGGTTGACAGACACGTGATTTCATTCATATTGTTGTTTGGTAATAGTGTTACAAGTCCATCATATTGGTTAAAAACTATTAGAAAGGACTTAAGAAAGGAGTGTACCGACATTAGTTCGAGTGTAATGATACATACTTTGGTTTTGTTTTTGAGTTTATTAATGAGTACGATGGAACTTAGCAAAGGACATTGTAAGATGGATGGAGATGCGATAAATGATAAGCAGAGACACATGAATTCATAAGAATCTTCACAGTAAAAGCTAATGATGATAGATAAGGGATATTTTTTATACAGCTAAATTTTTAAATCAGATTTTTCATTATAATTCTACATTAAGTTATGAATTGGCAAGGTAATAAATGATCAATTGTATCATGTATTGAACCTTAGAAAGGACTTACACCTGGGTTGAGTCATAAAGTTTATTACTATTGATTGTTAATTACCTAAGAAAGGTTTATTTTAAAAGTGTTGGTTTGTAATAAGGTAATTGGTCGGAGTCCTTGTGATTGTTGTTAGTATTGTGAGTATAATTCACTAGCTATTCTCTCGTGTGTTTTCACCTTTTTGGGTGGAGTCCTTGTGGTGGGTAAGGGGTATCAAAATTTGTGATGTTCTCTTAGGGTTGAGTGGGAATATTGGGAAGATTTGGTTATTTCGAAAGATATAATTGGTGTTGTCTTGGAGTTGTTAAAGTACTTTAGTGGTTCTACATGTACCACCTTGCTTATGAGAATTTGTAAAGGATCTACCATTCATATTTATGGTTGTCCGATAGCCTAATATTTCATCTTGTTGTCAAGGTCATTTATCGATTTTATGTGGTTTAGAATGTGGAGATCATTGGATCCAATTCTACTATTCTTAACAGGTAATCTATGATTAGAGTGTATTGATTGGTTCAAGTTAACCTCTAATTGTGGCGAGTTTTGATTTAGGATTTATCCATGGTTATTGGAGAAAGGATATGTCCTAATGTTTGTGTTAATGTCCTTGATAACATGTTGCAAAAATATGCACGATCAACTTTGGTGGTTATTAAGGATAGATTTGTGGCTAGTTAAGTATACATACAACAATATATTATCATCTGGGTATTTTGTTGACTTCATTTACGCATTGTAGGCGAGGAAGTATAAGTATTCAATTGGTTGACTACACACGAGGATTATATCATAAAGGGAGTGTCAATGTTTTTGAAAAAGACCTTTGGTATGAGAGAGAACTGGTTGAAATTCTTGATCACGATGACCGGAAGCTAAGGACATCCCAGACAAGTATCCCCAATAATTCGACGTTTCAGATATTATTCTACCCTTACTTTAGATAATTTTTACTAGTTGATCACTCGGGGAGAAGTGATGGGTAAATTGATATCTATTGCAACTACCTAATTTTGTTGTTAGGAAAAGCCAATAGAGGAAGAATTAGGACCAAAAAACTTTTCCTTAGTAACTTGGGATTTTCTAGACTATCCAAATTTGGACGAAATTCAAGTGACATCTAGGGAAATATGGTAACAAATGAGAGATCTATTAATAAAGTTGATTATATGAGTGGACAACAAAGACGTTAAGCAACTCGTACGACTTTACGGAATTGAATTCGGGTGAGTAGAACTGCCAAAACAAATCTTAGCATGAATGGATATTCTTTGAGTGTCATCGGGTGATGGTGTGTTGTGAAATGGGCGTTTGGAATTATTACATTTTCTCAATGTTTCCATGTAAGAAAGTGTGGAAGGATTATTCCCGCTAGGGCCGGGCCGTTGTGGTGGTTTGGAGCTGCCACAACGGAACATACACGACTTAAGTTAGAAATAATATCTTAAAAGTATTTTATTCTACAGTTTTTGATATTGACAGCTAAGGGACAACCGTAGGTATGTTCTTGATGTTTTTTGACTATTCTTGGGGCTATAGATATGAGTGTGGATTCCATGAGAGGACCATCGAATTGAGTTCCATGAGAAGACCGTTGACTTTACATAACTATATATATTAACAATTTTGATGTTGCACATGGTTCGTAAGTGATGACTAATATTATATATGTTTCACCTTTTGAGATACTCGTGTAATCCTACCAGTACACTGTGGCTGAAAACTGATAGTGCACTTGCTTGTTCTTTGTTAAGTACATGACATCTTCAAGTGACTATTGATTGACCTCGGCTAGGTGACAATTGAGTTTGGCCAAATTTGAGAGTGAGCCAGTTTTTTCAGGCTACATAGATTTTTTTTTGTTTAACTCTACTCTTTTCATACTCAAACTATTTTTTAAAGTGTTGTTTAGTTTCAGGGTTGTACTCATTAGTAGAGTTTAACCTCAACAAATTTCAGGTTTTGGGGATTGTTCTTCCGCCTTGGTTTGGTTTGTTATTTATTTAAACCTTTTGATTTTATGAGAACTTTATATTTTTATTGACATATAAACCTTCTTTTGTAACTTTAAATGCCTTAGTAATGATTTAATTGTGATGTTTTTGTTTAAGTTGTTTGGTTTGAGTTTGTAGTAATGATTATTCCATCGAAGAATTAGTGTGGATGTCAATCACGACGATCTAAATCGTAATAATCAACATCAAGAATTTCTGCAATATTTTTTTTTCTCTCAAATAGTCACTTGTACATTTATATACGTTGACCATTGATAATGAAAGATATGCATTGTCACAAAATACATTTAGCTAAGATAGTACAATTTAGCTAACATATATAGCTCAACACATCTAGGTTGGTTCAACTGCAGTTACAAAATACTATAAAGAGTCTATGGATGTCAAATGGGCAAATTGGACTTATTCAAAATTTGGTATAATATATATATTGGATTCTAATCTAGGCTTCAAATTTTAAAATTTTGACCTTCAATTTTCATAATGCACAAACAAACAAGCTCTAAATTATCTAACTTTTAAATAAATAAACACACGGGTTCTACATGATACAATACACGTAGGGCACGACGTATGATAAAAAATGACATGTTGGATGACATGGAGGACATGGGTGTTTATTTGTCCAACTTTATACAAGTTTAAGTTTCTACTTGTGTACGCTCAAAATTAAAGAGCATAAATGTGATCGAAGCCAAGTTAAAGAGCATAAATGTTTTCTATTTGGCCACCGAATTTTCAAGAAAACTTTGTAATATCTATTAGAAAACATTGTTGAGTTATCTTTTTTTTTAATTGTAAGTGAATAGGAGGTGACAATAGCAATGTAAGGTGTCTGCGTTGTTTTGTCTTTAATTAGTGAGAATTAGACTGTAAATAAGTATTGAAATTTGTAACCGAATACTATTTTTTGTTTTTGGCTTGATTATGATTCGTGTGACCACATGTTTAGAGCTATCAATATGGGATGGTTCATCCCATTTGGATTAATCTTTGCAGATTTGCAATTTTACGGATCAAGTCGGGTAAACTAATTTTTGGTGTGGTCCACAAAATAATCTAGTCAACCCATAAGTATGTGGGCTAAGGATATTGTCAGGACAATCCTCTTTTTTTAAAGTATAGTTTTTTCAATTAAATTATAATTTAAAATATTATCATAAATATCAACAAGACAATATTATATGGTGCCAAAGTTACCAAGTGTTAATCAAATTCCAAAATAAAATTATCTTTATATTGTTTATTAAGTTTGATTTCAAGTAAAAGCATAAATAGCTAAATAGAAATATTAATCTAATTGTTTTTCAATGATCATAATAAAACACAAAAACTATAATAACATTTTACATGTTACGACCTATGTAGTGATTTCATAGAAATTTTAGAAAAATTTTATTTTATGTAGTACATATTATATAAACATAATTTATATTTCAATTTTAATATTTTAAACTTTAAACAGATTTTGAGTTTAGACTCCTGTTATTTTTAATAATCTATTTTGTTTTAATTTTATTTGATTTTTGTTTAGCCCGCGGACAAGTCCTATCCCTATTTCTCAAGCCTCACAGAGGCAGACTTATTCGGGCCGGACTAAAAATTATTTTATTAAATGGGCTACAAAAATCGTAGTCCAACAGTATCAAATCATGTGTTAGGCCATACAGGCCCTACAGACCTAACTCATATAGACAGCTCTACATGTGTTTGGTCAGATACATATGTTACAAATCACTATCTCCTCAATATATTTTTACTTATAGTTGTTTCATTTAATAGACCTTTTAAAAATAATAAATGATAAGATTATTTTATTATATCATTTCAATTAATTATAAGTTATCTAAATAATAAAAAACGAAAAGT
Organism: Solanum lycopersicum; assembly: GCF_036512215.1. Taxonomy (NCBI): domain Eukaryota; kingdom Viridiplantae; phylum Streptophyta; class Magnoliopsida; order Solanales; family Solanaceae; genus Solanum; species Solanum lycopersicum. Next base: position 20,584,939 of record NC_090800.1, read on the forward strand.
ATTTAATAAAAAGAATAAAATAGATATAAATAATAAATTATATTTAATGACATTCGAAGAAGATTTACAATTAAATTTACCAAACAAGATGGTCTCTGAGATTTGATAAACTAATTGTGATCTCTTTAATCTGATTCACCAGTTATGTTTTGAAAGATTTTGGTAAAGTTCCTATATTTTAGTTAGGATTGACTCAAAGAATAAGACTACTAAAGATTTGTTGTAGGCTTCAAACAATATTGATTGTTATTTTAAAAATACACAATTTATTTTTTTAAAAAAAGATAAACAATCTACTTTTTATTAAAAATATTTTAGAACGTTAAATTAAACAATTTAAATATTTATATTAACAAATAAAGTTTTTACAACACAATTCAAGGTACATTATGTTAAGCAAATGACTAAGCTCTTAATAACTAAAATAAATATAACTTTTATAAATAATATTACCGAGGGATGTTCAACGGATGTTTGGGCTGCATGAGGTCACGACCCAAAATCACGAGTCGTGATGACACCTATATTCCCAACAAATAGGTAAGCCAACCAGCATATTTTAACAAACTTAGCTAACAAGAAGTGAAAAGACAACAATTTCCAAATCTCCAACACTGAGTTCTTATAAGTACGAATGCGGAAAACTGAAAAAAAAATAGCCAAGAAATGGTGTCATGAGTACAAGAGCTTCTAAAATACGATGCAAGTCTGAAACTAAAAAGGCAAATCTAACATAAGGGATATCCTGTCTGAATACTGAATAACAGAATAAGTAAAAGATAGAGGGAGGTGTGGGCCACGGAACAGCCAAGCAGCTCACCACAACTCCAAGACACTCCAAACTCGGACTCAAACTACTCCTCGAGATGTGCTCCTACTTGGAATCAAATCTGCACCACAAAGAGTGCAACAAGTGTAGTATGAGTACGAAACCACGTGTACTCAGTATGTCTCATTGACCGACCACGAAGAAGTAGTGACGGGAGTTTATATAAGAAAATAAATTCTTAAACTATACAAGTATATATATATATATATATTACACTCACTATTTAAGTCTCGTCAATAAAGGTAATCAAACATCAAGTATTTTCCAAAGACCAAACAAAACACATAATCATCAAAATAAATGATGTGATGAAATGCAATGCAATATAACACCATGTAATGAATTGTCTCAGAATACTGAGTACACACTCAATCGTAAATACATGATACTCCTCGGAAATACATCGAGAGTTCATGACCCATGGGGGACTCGCGAAGTCCATATACCGACACGGATGATCTCCACGTGTCTGTGTGGACGATCTCAACGCACTATCATAATATCAAACAATTTTCGCACGGACGGTCTCCACGTGCCAAAATTACTATCTTAACCTCTCACCCTCTCCAGCACGGATGATCTCCACGTGCCCAACTTATACTTAGTCTTATGTCTATGCATGTGCACAATATTGTTTCAATAGAGGGGATGATGATGCATCTCAATCAATAAATATGAGCATAATACATAACCACCTCATTTATCACAACTATACGGGTGAAATAAATAAAATACAATCACACAAGGAATTCAAGTCAATAATATATCAGCTGATGCCCATATGCTTTGGCATTCTCAAATTTCAATCCACATTCTATAATAGAAATTTTCCGTTTTATAACACCGGTACTCGTACCAATGCCTGTCACACCATTGATACGAGACCACCATCTTTCCCCCTTACCCCTTCGTCTATTTTCATTTTTAATCTTTAATTAGGAAAACGTCCTTCAACAAGTCTAAAAAAAGTCTTAACATACCTTAGATGCCGAACTTGTGCCAGGAATCTTTTAAGATTTTTCCTTTCCTTTTCACAAGGTTTCAGAACGTTCCCAATCTACCAATTTTGCAATATTCGTAAGTAAGCAATTTTTTGTAGACATTCAAATTATTATATGTCTATCATAGACGCTAAAACTCACTTATATTTTCAACCAAACTCCAAATCTTGATATATATTGGTATGCCAAAATTTTCATACTTGATAAATTTCAAGCCAAGAACTTAACTCTGACCTCTTCAAATGGACTACAATTCAATATCAGATCATATAAAACAACACCTAATAATTAATTACCAATCTCAATATATTAAATTTAAATCTAAACTTGATAATTAGCTTAAGCAGGTCACTGCAGACAAACAAAAGCACTGCAACATGACCATCTGCAGGTCATTTATTTCTTAATATGCAAATGTTAAAGAATCTTGGCCAATCATTGACACATGATTTCCAATGATTGTCAATCATTGGCATGATTGCCAATGATTGGCAGGATGCCATTATCCTCCAACATTACGCAGCATTACTGCATAATGAATAAGTCACGTTAGCGCAGTTCTGTTTTCTCACTTAAACAAAAGTTCGTCCTCGAACGTAAAAAAAAAGAGCTAACCTGAACGCTCAATAAGATTAGGATATTTACTCCTCATGTCTGCATCTGTCTCCCATGTAGCCTCCTCCACTGGATGATGCTTCCACTGAACCTTTACTGAAGCAATCTCTTTGGACCTTAGCTTCCGAATTTGCCTACCCTAAAAAGTCTATTTTATGATTAAGTGGAATAAGAATTGAGTACTTTTATTTGGTCTTTCAGATCGGGTTTGACAGGTGGAGTAATTGTTTTTAAAAGATTTATGATATTTTTTAAATTAAAAGGTCAGTTGTTTCTTAATTAAATAATTATTACATGTATTAACAAAAATAACAAATATGTATACTTTATTACATAAAAGATATATATGCACCACCATATTAATAATGAATATATTTACTCTACAACTTAAGTATCCTATTGACTAACATTTGCATTATTAGAAATATTGATGTTGCATATTTTTTTTCAAAAGAAAACGAAGGTATCTACGGTAACCATGTCGCCACTATATATGTATATGTTGTGTCAACATTTGATAATCATTACATATAACATTTTTCTATGAAAGTACTTGGCATGACGCTAATGTCGCTACTAATTTTTTCCAGTGGCGATTTTTTGGCCTTTTGTAATAACTTTTGACGCCGTTAAAATGTCAAATTTCTTGTAGCAAATCTTGGCGCCACAAAATGTTACATATTATCGAATAGGTCAAAATATAAAATAATGAATTAATAAGATGGCCTGTAGGGATGACAAGAAATTATGTCTCATTATTTTTTTTGAAAGCATCGAAGAAAATGAAGAAGAATTATCACACAAGTTTGGACTCGAAACATACACAATTGTAAAAGATAGGAGTAAATATCAAACAATATAGTGCTCAGCAAGCAAACCACTAAACTAAGCTAGTATATGAGTACTACTTTCATTCCAACTGAACCACCTCAACTATAACATGCATAAAAATCAGCACAATCCAACAATGTATGATGCACAACCCACAAGGCTTGACAATCATAGTCCAACAGTCCCAATTAAACAATCAACAAGTATCAAGTTAATAAATCACGATTATAAGTATGTTAATCACAAGCATCAAGTATCTCAATCAAAAGTATCTTGTTCATCAAATCACCACAATCAATATCCTATCAGCATAATACCACTTGTTGGAATAATTTCTTATTAGTACAATATCATTCGTTGGAAACCATTTCCCATGCTTTGCATAATGTCACTTGCCTAAACCATTTCCATCGGCACAATACCACTAGTCTTATCACTTTCGATAAAAAGTGGGCCTCTCACTTTCGTGAGCCGGTCTTCGCGAATTTGATGGTTAGACCAGGCCACCTGACCCCTCACGGACGCGACGATCTTTCAGAGGCTTAGCAAGGCAGTATTATAAGATCGATTCTTTAATACTTTTACTGGTTACACAGCTACTGCAACAACAAAGATATTCTTTGGGTCATTGCGAAAGTAGAATATAAAAGTGCTAAAATATTGAGTGCCTTGGTATATACCAAAATAAATATTTCATAGAGTACTTCCCGACGTGTTTAAATTTAGACTTAAATATAAATTCGAACATACAATAGATAAAAAATATATAAATTACAAACAAATACTTCATAGTGTGCTTCCCTCGACAGTGTTGTTTGTTGTCAAAATCTAATTAAATAATTTGAACTCTAATATTAATATTGAAAAGATCAGGTAAAAAATTAAATAAAATACTTCGTAGAGTGCTTCCCTCTGATGTGTTTCTCGATGGAGAAAATGTGAATCAGTTAGACTCCAGTTTAAACATTGAACATAGTAGATAAAATATAAATAAAATACAAACAAATACTTCATAAAATGCTTCCCTCTAATGTGTTGATTGGTGCCTGATAGAATAAATGCCTTCAGTTATCAATCAATGGACCAGGTCCCTTGAAACACTAACAAGTATGAACAGAAAGTAAATGTAGTTTAAACTACACAACGATTTTACGTGGAAACCTCTTTTCTTAAGGGAGTAAAACCACGACCTGTCTCACAGGATTTTCAATCATTATCACTAATCTTCATAAGCAAAAGTAAAACACGATTACAACAAACGTGGGAAAAAGTTTTCAATCTCACGTTCAAGCAATATTCTCTATTGCTTAACAAGCCTAAGTAGAAATGAATCTACCCACTAAGCTATACCACATAGACAACTTAGAATTTCAACACTACCCACTGATTCCTTTATAGTTTCAGGAATAGTTTACAATGTAAGACCAAGAGAATATATTCCTAAATAGCTACACAAAATGCTCAAGAGATTTCTGCTGTTCTTGGAATGATTCTGCCTTTTGCTTGGTAGTAACCTTTGCAAGAGTTCTTGAAAAGTTTTTATCAAGTTGCAAAAACTGAAGAAAATGTTTAGGAAAGTGCCTTTTATATGGGCAAGTCACTTTCCTAAACCTCTTTGCCATTGGCTGGAAAAGTCACACATCGGGAAGTGTGCACCTACTTTCTGTACCGTCTCCAGCTGGCAATCAACTTGCTCCTCATCATGAGAGTCTGGTACCTCTACTAGGTCCCTGGGTTTGTTTCTTCTGCAATACTCAAGAAAGAACCCTGCAATACTCAATTAAGAAATTGGTACCTTTAAAAAGTCCCCAAATTTGTCAAATCATCAAAACTACAAATAACATTTTCCCCCTTTTTGATGATGACAAACACTGAAGACATGATCTAAGATCCTCTCCAACTTTGTTCACCCTTTTTATATTCCCCCTCACTGCACATTCCCCCTCACTATATGTTCCCCCTTACTAAAATATCATTTAGCTGCACACAGTTTTACTTCCCCCTTTTGACATCATAAAAAAAAGCAGTAAACCAGTGATGTGAGCAGAAACACTGAACAAGATCAAAGCTAAAAAGCAACTAATTAGTAAGGAAAAAGGCATGCACAAGAGGAGATAATTAGAACAGCACAGGAATGAATTAACCAGTACGCCATAATAACATAAATACATTAGATCCAAACTGAACATTCTTCAACACATTGAAAAGCCACACAAAAAACCTTGATACAAGGGGAGGGGGGGGTGTTCAACAGACTAGGAAGAGGGAGGAGGATGGGACAGGGATTGGATAACAAGAGTGAGTCGTGCATTGGCAGCATCATTGTCTTTGATGGCCTTTTCTTGCAGGGCAGTTATCTTCGTCTTCAACTGAGCATTCTCTTTCTCTAGAGCTTGAACCACTGAAGAACCAGGTCCCTCACTTTGTGCAGTAAGCAGTTCTACTTTGAGTATAGCAATCTCTGCCTCTTTACCACTTAACCGCACAGTAAGCTCCTCAACCTCATGCTTAAGCTGCTCCTGATCATCAATAAGTTGGGCCATTTTGCTCTTTTAATAGCCTCTTCCTTCAATGCATTCACACTCAACCAAGGTACTTTCGGAGATAGTCTGCTTAACTGTCCCCATTTTTCCCACACTGAGAGGAATTTGAAAATACTTGAATACCTCCGTAAGAAAGTATCCATAACCCATTCCGTGAACACCTTTCCTCTCAATGACAGTTTTGTGGATATGCTCAAGCATTAGACCAGGTAGGTTCAAGGCCTCGAAGTTGCACAACATCTCCATCACAAACAAATCAGCAGCAGTTGCTACTGTCCTCTTTTCAGTGCGAGGAAGGAGAACTTTGTTGATGAACTCAAAAACTAACTGATACTCACTCTTCATGATTTTCTTATAAATCCCAGCAACCTTGGTTGTGGGTGTCTTAGAAATCACAGAAACAAACTTAGAAGAGCAAGTTCTACCCAGTACAAACTCGATCCCCTCTCTAGGCACCCTGAGAATTTTGCTCAACACACCCTCATCTAAACACATAGCAATGTTATTTACTCGTGTGAGGATGCTCCCATCGTCTTTGAATTGAATATTATAGTAAAATTCACGCACTTCTTCTTCATGGAGAATGGGGGATTTCCTGTTGAACAAGTGTAACCAAGATTAGATCTCAACCATATCGTGAAGAGAGTCCATTCCAGGAAGAGTTATGATCCCTTTATCAAAAATTCTTCTTGCCAAAACAGCTTGGTTTCTTAGACTGTCAACCACCTCCTGCATGTTGACACTTCCTGGCTCGGGAACCAGGTCCCTGTGACCGCTTTCTCTTTTTCTCATATCTCTTCCCTTTTTACTTTGTTTTTTCAACCTTCTCAGTAGCCTTTCCCTTCTACTTCTCTGACCTCTTTTTCTTTAATTTTCTTTTCAACTTCTTCACCAGACAACTCAACCACATTAGCTTCAGGTAATTTAAAATTTGATACCTTGAAAGTTCTTGCACTTCTAACTGCAGCAGTAGAATGTGCACTCGCCTTGAAGGCATCAGCCATCAACTTTTGAGCAGCATACCTAGTAGTAGGTCGTCTCCTAGGGGCCTCCTCTACAACCTTCTCTTTTCCTTTTCTATTTTTTCCTCTTTTTCTCCTCTCAACCTTCTATTTTAAAGGTTCTTCCTCGCTTGCAGAGTCAGAGGAAGACGAGGAAGAGTACCTGCCCAAATCAGGGGTGTTATCAAAGATAGGTTTAGTGGGTCTTACCTCTTCTCCTTCCAAGACTTCAGTATACTCTGTCCTTGCTTCTTCTCGCATCATTTCCAAGCTTTCAATCACGAGCTCTTCACTCAAAGCCAAAATGTTTGACTCAGAAGCCTTGTGCTTGGGTAGATCCCCTTCAAACATATTGTCAGACAACATGTCTTGAAACGGACCAGGTCCGGTAGGCACGACAAAACTATTCAGATCTATGGCGCAAAAGGGGTTATTAGGGGTGTCTTGTTGAGAACTCGAAGAAGGAGGAAGTCTGGCTTGTGCATTGGTCGGAGAATAGAAAGCAAGAGGCTCAATTTCACTGAGAGCATTAAACATTTGTTTGGAAGAGGATGAAGGAGAAGACATGGTTTCCACACTAGAAAGTATTTTGCTTTAATAAGCGAAGAGAAGAAAAAGAAGATGAAATTTTCCTTTTGAGTTTTTGCTAAAACCCTTCGTAAACAGTAAGAAGAAGTTAAGAAACTGATGAGACTTTCAAAAAGAAGTAAGGGTATTTAAAGAAAGTAAAAAGGTGCCCAGTCCGTGATTGGATGCGTCGTTTGAGAGAGAAACGATGGGACAGATCAGTCAGACTAACCGATGGCTGACACGTGGAATTATCAACGGTCATATTATTTCTGTTTCAATTTAATGTATAAATGCTAACCTGGACAGGCACCAGGTACCATAGCACAGTTAAGCTTAATTCCTCAGTTGTTCTAGTTGCTTATCTTGCTAAGAAGGTCCTCACTGAAAGTATACCTACAGAAGGTACAAAAAGGGATCTTTTTTCAGATATTTAAGATTCACACAAAGGATACCTGCACTGCAATTTTACCCATCAAGGGAGTTCAACTCTTGGAAGCTAATAGCATCACTTGGAGATCAACATCCCCAACTTCAATCGATTTCTCTCAAATTGATCCTTGCTGAGGGATTTGGTAAAGATATCTGTAATTTTCTCCTCCGTTGGACAGTAGGTAAGCACAATATTTCCCTTTTCAACATTATCTCTCAAAAAGTGATGTCTAACATCAATATGCTTAGTTCTCTTATGGTGGACTGGATTCTTTCCCATACTAAGAGCACTTGTGTTGTCACACATAAGAGGAATTGCTTTGATGTGAATCTCAAAATCCTCAAAGTGTTGCCTGATCTACAGCAACTGAGAACAGCAAGCTGCAGCAGCTACATTTTCTGCTTCAGCAGTTGAAAGAGCCACAAAGTTCTGCTTCTTGGTACCCCAAGAGATAAGTGATGATCCAAGGAAGTGAGCCATTCCAAAGGTACTCTTCCTGTCAACTTGATAACCTGCAAAATCAGCTTCTGCAAAACCAACCAGATCAAAAGTGTCACCTGCAGGATAGAAGATAACCAGGTCCCAGTTTTCTTCAAGTATCGTAGAATACATTTTGGAGCCTTCAGGTGTGAATCACGAGGACATGCTTGAAACCTGGCACACATTCCAACACTATACACAATATCAGGCCTGCTAGCAGTCAGATATAACAAGGATCGAATGATTCCCCTGTACATTGTCTGATTAACAAGAGGATCAGATTCTTCTACTATCATCTTGGAATTTGTTCCCATAGGAGTATCAATAGGTTTAGAATCAAACATATTGAATTTCTTCAGCAGCTCCTTAATGTACTTCTCATGATATATTGAGATCCCATTAGATGATTGCTTGATTTGCAGACCTAGGAAGAATGTCAATTCACCCATCATGCTCATTTCAAACTCCTTTACCATTAATGATGATAATTCTTCACACAAATGTTCTTCTTAATCAAGAATGTCATCATTTTCTGGGGAATATGATGTACTCTGACTGAAATTCAGAGTAGTACCAGGTACCTCATCACACTTTCCAACCACATCAGCCTCTTCAAGTAGACTATGATTTTGATCATCAAAGTCATTTTTCAACTGTTATTTTGCATCAGCTTCACTTCCTTCAATTTTTTTGTAAATTGAACAGCTTGAACACATCATCTTCATCATTTAATCCATTCTCTTTTAGGTTTCCATCTTTATCAAAAACAACATGAATGTTTTGTTCAATGCACTGAGTTTTTTTGTTGTATTTAACACTCCTTCATCACTTCTAGGATCAAATTTTCCCAGATCATCCCTTCCATTGTTCAGCACAAAACATCTACACCCAAAATATACCCCTTCTTTCCATCACCAAAAGAGACACCTCCTTCCTGAAGTGTCTTGAGTGAGAGGAAGTTTTTTATGTCACCAGTCATATGTTTAGAGCATCCACTGTCCATATTCCAACATTGACTGCTGCTCCTCTCACTCACTTGCAACAAGAATTACTTGTTAAGCTTGGGAACCCATTTCAATTTGAGTTCCCAGAAAGCAGATAAGGGAGTGATCAGATTGTATCTAGTCCAATAGGGCAGTTTTTGAATCTTCCTAACAAAGGAGTTTGGAGTAGAAACAGATTTTTTATTTGAAAAACTATCAGTTGAAACATGTTTTGGAGGACCGGGTCTCTCATTTGATAATTTTTGCCTTACAGCATAGTTAGAGAGCGTTTCATGAGAATTTTTCCACCTACCACACTCTCCCTTTAAATGCCCATTTTTACCACAGTGAAGACAAAGCAGATTGTCAGACACAGATACATACTCATTGTGAGGATTAAAGGGAGGAGTGATAGTCAAACTTCCTAGTCCTTTCTTATTAAAATTACTCTGGTTTGTTGCACTTGACAACAACTTAGAGGATTTTGTCAACTTAAGAGATTTTTCAAGTTCTTCCTTAAGTTTGACAATATCTTTTTCTAATCTATTGCTTTTCTCCAAAGATAATCCCAGATTTTTCTCAGAGTTATTCAATTTTTCTTCAATTTACTCTTAAATAATTTGACATTCGATTTAGCTTTTCAGCTTCTTCAGTTATCTGATTCAACTGGTTCTTAAGTTAAGAATTATCAGACTCTAGGGACACCATTCTTGACATTTTCTCTTCAAGTTTAACTTTTTTTTTCAGTTAAACTGTCAAGTTCATCATTCATGGTGTCTCTTTCAGATGTTAACTCGATTACAGAATCAATCATGACTTTTGCCAATGTTCTCAATTTTTTAAGAGAATATTCATCCAAGTCATTTTTCATATCAAGAAGAGTTACCTGGTTGTCCTCTTCTTTATTTTCTGTATGGGCCATGAGAGCAAATATTTCATTAAAAACAGTTTCCTCCTCATGTAAAGCCACCATGGACACATCTTTTGGTTTACCAGGGTCTTCTGAATCACTTGAAGAATCACCCCATGCAGCAAGAGCCTCTTTCACCACCAAATCTTCAGCAACTTTTCGATCTCTCTTACCAAGTACTAGGACCCTTCTATTCTCTTTTTCACTTCTTGGCTTTTAATGTTCCTTGTTTTCATTCTTGAGCATAGGACACTCTCTGATAAAGTGCCCAACTTTTCCACACTTGTAGCATGTATCACCTTGAGTAGCATTTCTAGTACCATTTGTTCATCATTTATACACTTTGTTTTTTCTCACAATTTTTTGAAATCTACTGATGAGATATGCCATATCATCATCACTGGAATCTTCATCTGATTTGTACTTTAACCTCAATGACTTATCCTTCTTGGCTTCCTTTTTTGACAAATCGTAATTCAGATTTATCTTATGTGTCTTTAGATTACCAATCAAAGCATCGATAGTCAGCACCTTCAAATCCTTGGCTTCTTTAATGGCATCAACCTTGCTTTCCCAAGATTTTGGAAGAATTCGAAGCACTTTTCTGACTTGTTTGGTCATGCTTATAGGTTCACCAAGACTTCGCAGCTCATTTGTAATGGAAGACAATTTTGTGAACATGTCATAAATTGTTTCTCCTTCCTTGATATTGAAATTCTCATGCCTTGAGGTAAGCATGTCAATCTTTGATTCCTTGACTTGTTAAGTTTCTTCATTAGCAGTCTTCAAACAGTCCCAAATCTCCTTAGCAGACTCACAAGCTGACACTCTGTTGAATTCATCAGGTCCTATCCCACAGACAAGAAGAGTTTTAGCATTGTAGCCCCTTTCAATCTTATTCCTATAAGCTTCGTCGTAATTCTGTCTAGGCTTTGGAACAAGACTAGTTTTCCCTCCATACTTTTCTTCCATCATCGGAATAAAAGGTCCATCAAGAACAATATCCCATAGCTCGATGTCTTCATCCATGAGGTAATCGTGCATTCTAACTTTCCACCAACTATAAAAATGTCAATTGAAACGGGGAGGTCTTGTTGACAACTGACCTTCTTCAAGATTAACTGGAGCAGCCATTCTAGAACAAATATCACTTCATTGGTGTTAACCAAATAGAGAGTGCCTGCTCTGATACCACTTGTTAGAATATATGCCTTCACTTATCCGACAATGGACCAGGTCCCTTGACACAGTAACAAGTATGAACATAAAGTAAATGTAGTTTAAACAACACAATGATTTTACGTAGAAACCTCCTTGCTTAAGGGAGTAAAACCACGACCTGTCTCACAGGATTTTCAATCATTTTCACTAATCTTCACAAGCAAAAGCGAAACATGATTACAACAAATGTGAGAAAAAGTTTTAAATATCACGTTCAAGCAATAGTCTCTATTGCTTAACAAGCCTAAGTAGAAATGAATCTACCCACTAAGCTATCCCACCTAGACAACATAGAATTTCAACACTACCCGCTGATTCCTTTATAGTTTCAGTAATAGTTTACAATGTAAGACCAAGAGCATATATTCCTAAACAGCTACACTAAAAGCTCAAGAGATTTCTGTTGTTCTTGGAATGATTCTGCCTTTTTTCTTTGTAGTAGCCTTTTCAAGAGTTCTTGAAAAGTTTTTATCAAGTTGCAAAAACTAAACAAAATGTTTAGGAAAGTGCCTTTTATATGAGCAAGTCACTTTCCTAAACCTCTTTTCCATTGGCTGGAAAAGTCACACTTTCTGACGTCATCGGAAAGTGTGCACCTACTTTTTGTACCGTCTCCAGCTGGCAATCAATTGGCTCCTCATCATGAGAGCCTAGTACCTCTACTAGGTCCCTGGGTTTGTTTCATCTGCAATACTCAAGCAATAACCCTGCAATACTCAATTAAGAAACTGGTACCTTTACAATGTCCCCAAGTTTGTCAAATCATCAAAACTACAAATAACAGTGCCAAAATCAAAATTAGTTGAGCTATAAATTGACACATATTCTCACTTTTTTGTCTCCTCTTTGTGGTGAAATTAATTCATATATTTCTTAACGTTTATTTTCATACTTTCATTTGTAATCTACATATCTCAATGGTTAGTGTCTGTATTTCATACTTTTGCATGAATATAAACTCAAACTTTTTGAATTTGATTTAAACAAAGCATAATGGTGATTGAATAAAAGATTTCTCCATTTTTTATTTATAATTCATACAAAAAATATATTATTGTCCTATTACAATTTTTTCTTGAGAAAAAAATTTCAGTATTTAATTGGATTTCTAAAATTGGTTAATATAATTTTCTAATTTTTCAACTAAGAGCTCATCAATATGGAAGAAAAGGTTTATTTTGTACGAACATGAAATTTAATTCATACGTCTTGCTATTTGTATTTCATAATATATGTTCAGTATAATCGAATTACAAAAGTTGAAAGAGCAAAACGATGTCACTAAAATCAACATATCTGAATAAACCGATGAACACAAATATGAAAAGGGCCAAGAGTGTTTTTTAAAGAAGAAAGTACCTAACCAAAAAAAACAACCAGCTTTTAATAGTACATACTTTATTAATCATACTAATCACATTCTACTTGTTAAAAATGAACAAGTAAAGAATTAATAATTGATATAAGTTGATTGTATGATGTAGAATTAATAAATTATGCACCAGTGATAGTGTTACTTTTGTTTGTTACATAGTATGTTCTCAAAATAGTCCCCTTGATTCAAATTTGCCTTCACTGTGTTTTATATTTCTTGTTCTTATTAGCATTCACAATCTGTTTCAACTTTTGTACTTTGATAACATAGAACATGTACAGTGAAAAATTAAAAGCAAGATCTAAGCTATTTATATTTCACAATATTTGTTCGATATGATCAAATTACAAAAGTAGAAAGACAAAAATAATGTTAATAAGAACAAAAAATCCAAAGAACGTGAACACATATCTGAAAAAGGCCAATAGTTCTTTTCCAAGAAGAAACTGCCTAACAAACAAAAATAAAAAGCTATTAATGGTACATAAATTATATATTTTATATCTTAGATTGACTTATATGATGCTAACCTCATTTCACTTGTTAAAAAGTACGAGTAAAGAATTAATTGATATAAGTCAATTATATATATATCTCATAAACAAAATAATTAGTTTTGTATCCTTATTACATAAGTAGTATTATTGAAGTCGATGATCCACATTACATTATTAACGAATAAAGTTAAATATATGTTAAGATAAATCTACCACAAATTGTTGGGAGTACTGATAAAATTGATATGAACAATTTTTTTTACTATTTTAGCCTATATCCTCAATGCATGTATTATTGTTGACCAATAAATTGTATTATATTATATGCTTTGAATAAGTGTTATATATTTTTTGTTTTCCATCCAGTATGTTTGATATCTACATTGGAGTTTGAGGTGTAAAGTTTCACATTAAACATTAAACAATAAAAACAAGTGACTTCAAATTTGAGGAATAAAGCGCTCCGCCATAATGAGGAATAGTGAAGCGCTTTATTCCTCTGAAGTAAACTTTGTTATAAGTTTTTATTCTTTAATGGGGAACTTTGTGTTATTCATCTTGTATTCCAAACATACGTAGAATAAATGTTTGAACATGTTTGTAAGAAAACATAGTTTAAGAACATTTTCACAACTAGAAAATTAAAAGTAGTAGCTAAACTAGAATTAGAAACATATTTTTTTAAAAAAATACGAAATATTTTTCTTAAAGAAGAATTGTTGTTAATATGTGTCAAAAGAATCTTACTGATTCAAAAAAACTTTGTAGAAACACAAAGTTACCATGTTTAATGAACTAGTGAAGAACAAAAGAATAGAAGAACTGAAATTAATTAACAAATCTAAAGTTTGTAAAACACATACCAGAATCTGGAAAATTTTTAATAGGAAAAAGATCAAGTCCACTGAATTCACAGTATCCCCTTAAGGAAATTATTCCCCTCTAGTATCCGAGGTTTGATTTGGAATATGACCTCCCAGGGTAAAATGAACTCAATCACCAAAGTATAGATATCAAAAACTCCGGTGTCAGCGAACCACTCAACGACAGTAAAGTACACTTAGAATACTAGATTTAGTAGTCGAAGAAGAAGTCCATAAAGTATATTTAAAATAAGAGGAAATCCCCCAATTTATAGACAACAAAGGATAGTGCGAAAAGGTTCTTATTGTGCCTTACCGGAATGGTCAGAAACCTTTGGAAAAGTCACAATCTTTCAGAAAGGTCGTCACCTTTCATAAAAGTCACAACATTCCATAAAAGTCACAACTTTTCATAAAATTCACAACTTTTCATAAAAGTCACAGTTTTTCATAAAAGTCGTAACATTTCATAAAAGTCACAACTCTTCATAAAAGTCACAACTCTTCATTTTCCATTCACACCTTTTTAAAATCCAACAGTCCCCCACATGAATGGGGAATGACTCAAAGACAAAGAAACGGACAAGTATGTCTACTTTACAAGCAAGAATTAATTGCATCTGGATAAGTAGGTTTCCCCTTGGACTTTCCGTAGTGAACATACGTTTGATATACTTGGTCAATCGGTAGATGTGATATCTTTGAACCGTCGAACTTTTGTATATACCTAGACAACCATATGTCACACAAATAATCCTTTACCATTTATGGCTCGTACGGTTATGTTCGTTTTAGCCATGAACACCTCCTGGTTTCATGTGTGTATAGAGAGATGGGCTTTTGACAACAATCTTCTATAAAGCGGCTTACACTTCACACTCACATAGGTGATTTCTAACCGTGTTATTGCGTAGATACACTATTTGGTCAACTCTGCCAAACTTAGAAAATCATTAAAACCATTAAGATTTATTAACTCATTAACAAGCCTTAATGTTGTATCCTTGTCCCTGAGCATTGTCTTCATTATGGGAATTGATTGAGTTTATTGACAATGCCGAACCGTCATTCACAACTTTGTTTTTCTCCTTGAATTTAGCTCTTGGGATCTCCAGTCTGCTAGATAGAGTTACCGTTATGATGACTTGTCCTAAGCCGTAAATTCATTTCCTTAGATGATCTTTTAACTTTCTCTCTAGTTAGGCCTTTTTGTAAGTGGATCCGACACATTATCCTTTGACTTTACATTGTCAATTCTGATAATTCCACTAGAGAGTAGTTTTCTAACAGTATCATGTCTATGTCGTATATGACGAGACTTTCCGTTATACGTCATGCTCCATGACCTACCTATTGCATCTTGACTATGAAAGTGTATGCATACTAATGCCAATGGTTGGTCCAGAATAGAATATCTATCAAGAAATTCCGGAGTCTTTTAACTTATTCACCGACCTTATCTAGAGCACCTAGCTCAAAGATCATCGCAGAGCTAGCGATACATGTCTCTTTTGAAATATTTTTAAGAGACTTGTCCTCTACCAATTGTAAATACATATCCACTCGTAAATTTTAGTTCATTCTTCTGATGATTCAATTTGTATCACTATATCTTTCAATATTGTTGGATATTGTTATAATGCAAGACATAGTTTTAAGTATTATTTTAAGTACTCCAAAACTCTATTTGTTGTCATCTTATGAATTTATTTGGGATCACTTGTGAACGGACTCAATTTAAAATAGCAAACGATATCTCTGATCGCACACACTATATGATATACATCATGCTTCCCAAAAATCTAGCACAATCCAATTGTGAGTCACTTTTGTTTTCACTCTTTTGAAATGTAAAGCTCACATTTATTGGCCACTTGACAATATTGACATTCAAATATTTGAACTAGTTTAGTACCTTTTCAATGCAATGAGACCGTGAAAATGCTAAACATTATGGAGTTCTACGAATTCTTATATCTAAGATCGCATTAGCCACTCCAATAATTTTCATTCCACTTGCTTTATAGCATACGTTTAGTAGCAGTTATGTCATTAGTATCTCTATTGATGATCAACATATCACCAATATATAAACAAACAATGACCTTATAATTTTAATGTGAACACATTATCACTTCCTTCATTGTTAAATCCATTTGCCGACATGGTTTGATTGAATTATGTCATTGTTTTGGTGCTTCCATAAAGTGACTTAACAAGTTCACATACTTTCTTTTATTTATCAGGAACCACAAAACCCTCGGGTTGTTCCATATAAATTTCTTCCTCCAATTCTACATTTAAGAAAGTTCTTTACACATTCAATTGATGAATTTGGAGGTCATATACCACACTAATAATTTTTGCATCGGAAAGGATATAATTCTAATTACTAACGAGTATATATATATTGACAAGATTATTTTTTTTAAAGCCTTTGACACAAAGTCTTGCTTTATTTTTTTTCAACAGTTCCATCAACTGTTATTTTTCCTTCTAAAGATTCATTTTGAACCCAAAGGTTTATTTTCTTGAAGAAGATCAATTAACTTTCAATAATTTTTATTGACACCATCTTTCCAAAGAATGAGTCTACAGAAGACACAGAAAATGTTACAAATTCATATTCGAAGGAAGTAAATGTCCTTTCACATTTTACTAAGCCTCTGAATCTCTTTATTAAGTACATTATCATTTTTATTTCCTAGCCTTTTAGACCCTTCTCTAGACTACTCAAGTCTAATTTTATAGTCCACAATCATAGGCCCTATTTTAATTCTTTTAGAAATAGGATCATGGACTTTGACTAGATGCCCCCAGACTTTGTAATATTTCAAGTTGGATTTCTTTTCTTTCCATTTCTCATATGGAAAATATTGTATTCTGATCAAACAAAATCACTTTCTTTATAAAAGGACAAAAGTTTTTGTTGATCCCTTTTGCAGTAAGGATAGTTCCTCCACACAAGTTTTGTGTAAACCCGAACTTATAAATAATGCATCCATCATTTCTTTCAACATTCGGTTTTTCATCAGATTGAGGTGAATATGGAAGTAGTTTGATATTTTACTTTTCAAACATATTTATGCACAATGAGATGTATACTCTCCATTCTTATCACTTCTTATATATTTTTTCACACTGATTTTCAACTTCGATATTACATTGTCTAGACATTTCTATTGCTTCATCCTTACAATTTAGCAAATAGGTATAGTCATTTCTAATGCAATTTTCAATAAAAGTAACAAATACTTTTTCCCACCATGAGATGGTGTTAATTTCATATCATAAATGTCAGTGTAAATCAATTCTAAGGGATTAGAATTCCTTTAAACAGATTTACAAGAATTCTCATACTTAGATTCCACAAAAACTTGACATTTTCTTACAAGGTATTGTAATTGACATGCCCTAAGTGTTCATGTCACAAACATTGACTCAAGCAAGTAAGAACAAATAAAACATTGAGTTTGAAAAGCTCTTCGCGAGGTAGGTTTTTCCTCACTAATATTTTGTTCCTATTTCTTACAATTTTGTGTGATACAAACATTGTTTAGATTGTCAAATATCCTTTTCAGAAGGACATTTCCATAACTTTCAATGTGATTGTTATAGAACTACCTATGAACAAAGTTTCATCGGGTTCAATAAAGACAATATAGTCCAACTGTTATTTTTACAAAAACATAACAAATGACTATTCACCAATATTTATGTCTATGCAACTATTTTTATTATAATAGATATATTTTTTTCATGAAAAATAACAACACTTTAAGTGATTTTTTTTCATAAAAGAACACAATTATTTTGAACAAGTAAATATATTTTGGATGTTTCATACTAGTCACACTATATACTAGTAATAGAGAAAGTCAAAAACCACAATACGAAATATATTCCAAGAATTTTGTGGGTACAACAAAAGTATCATAAAATTTCATATCTTTTGCTCCAAAGTTAAATTAGACACCAAGTCTAATCATAAGCAAATAACCACCACATTTCAAATGTGATCTCAAAAATATTTTTCAAGTATTTGAAACTAGTTTTTCCACATATTTTAATGTTGGAAACATTATTCTACGAAAGAATTATAGTGTTGCAATTCTCTTTGGCAATGTTTACACAATGTCAAATCTTCATTCCATAAAAATACAAAATCACAAATTCTAAGTCACTGATTTTTTTTCTCTATCATAAATAGACATGCCACTTAGTATTTCAAATATTAACAATAAGGACAAAACAAATTTGTAAAATTTATTTCTATGTTACATTGAAGTTTATAGAAAATCAAAAGTACAACACTAACTTATTATGTGAAGTTTTCATATTCTTCAAACCAATTGCAGAGTCCAATTTATCCATAGTATAAAACCACAAAAGTTTTTAGTCTACAAAAATCAGACACACTAACATTTCTCATAGAGTACAAAACTACAAAAGTTTTTTTTTCTCCAAACAGAATAACACATATTCTTTCACATAGAAATATTTTTCATGTCAAATAGTCTTCGAACTATAACAATTTGACATACTTTTTATCAAATAAAAATATGTATCTCTCATTTTTGCAAACTAAAGAATTTTATAAGCAACAATATCTGCAAAGTAAAATTTATTCCACAACATATGGTTTGCAGATCTTTTTCTAGAAATACACATAATTAAAAAAATAAATCAAAGATGATAACTCTTAGAAACTATTTTCATCCATATATAATTTAATGAGAAGGTTACCTGGTTATATTTAAACAGAATACCATAAAAAAATTGTTACATTCTCACTTCGACTTTACTAAAACAAAGCAACGAATTATGGAGAATTAATGCATTTATCTTCTACTTCTATGATCAGATTCTCTGAATCAGTAGAATACAAAAAAATACTAACTATATAATAACTTTCCTAAGATTGTTGTTCATCTTGTATTCCAAACATAAGTAGAACAAAATTTTGAACATATTGTAAGAAAACAAAGTTTAAGAATATTTTCACAACTAGATAATTAAAACTAGTAGCTAAACTAGAATCAGAAACATATTTTTTTTAAAAAATACGAAATATTTTTCTTAAATAAGAATTGTTGTTAATATGTGTCAAAAGAATCTTATTGATTCCAACAAACTTTGTAGAAACACGAAGTTACCAAGTTTAATGAACCAGTGAAGAACAAAAGAATAGAAGAACTGAAATTAATTAACAAATCTAAAGTTTGTAAAACACATACCAGAATCTGGAAAAATTTTAATAGGAAAAAGATCAAGTCCACTGAATTCACAGTGTCCCCTTAAGGAAATTATTCCCCTCTAGTATCCGAGGTTTGATTTGAAATATGACCTCCCAGGGTAAAATGATCTCAATCACCAAAGTATAGATACGAAAAACTCCGGTGTTAGCGAACCACTCAACGGCAGTAAAATACACTTAGAATACTAGATATAGTAGTTGAAGAGGAAGTCCATAAAGTATATTTAAAATAAGAGGAAATCCCTCAATTTATAGACAACAAAGGATAGTGCGAAAAGTTTCTTATTGTGCCTTACCGGAATGGTCACAAACCTTTGGAAAAGTCACAATCTTTCAGAAAGGTCGTCACCTTTCATAAAAGTCACAACTTTCCATAAAAGTCACAACTTTTCATAAAAGTCACAACTTTTCATAAAATTCGCAACTTTTCATAAAAGTCACAACATTTCATAAAAGTCAAAACTCTTCATAAAAGTCGCAACTCTTCATTTTCCATTGACACCTTTTTAAAATCCAACACGTTGCACCTTCAACTCCAATGTAGATATCTAACACATTGAATGGGAAAAAAATTTAACACTTGTTCAAAGCTTATAATATAATAAAATTTATTGATCAACAAAAGTACATTGAAGATATAGGCTAAAATAGTAAAAAAAAATAAAATTCATATAAAATGAATCAATACGAACATTTCTAAGAATTTGTGGTACAAAAATTTTAACATATATTCTCACATATTTTGTATTTCCAAGAACTACAATATTTTTTTTTAAGTGTTGCCTAAAATACTTTTGGGAAAGCTTACAAACCATAGTCACAAATTTTAAAAACTTTTAGCGGCGATAATATTGACAACCCTTGTAAAGTGTACTCTTTAATGGTATAAGCTAGATTTTATAAGCATTGTTAAAGTATGACATAATTGGCAACAACCATTTACATATATGGACACACTTTTAAAGTGTCCTACTTTTATAATCATAAAAACAACTCATTTCAAAAATCGTCTTAAAGTTTTCGCTAATATATTATTTTTCACTTGTAAGTCTTTCTATTTCCACAAATCGCTGAAGAGCACGATTTTACCTATTAATAGCAAGCAGTAATTACCCAGGGTAGAGGTGACAATAGATTTTCTATTCTATTTGTGCCTTGATACTTATAATAGACTTGACTCCTAGAAGGGAAATACTTAAGGTTAATGGAGAGTGAAGTTCATTGATTATTTTGCACTATGTGGAGCCCAGAGCATTTAATTCCTCTATTTCGTATACTAGAAGGTAAGTAAATAAGATATAGTCTTCTTTATCCCCATTACTAAAAAGAAGAAATAACTCTTTCATCTCTCGTCTTCCTACCCTTTTTCCTTTCAACCAAATCGACATTGTAGTTGACATATATTTCAAGTCATTCATCTTGATTAAGATTGGATCTGTTATGAGTGTAATATGACTAATGTAGTGAAGTATTTTGTGTCTTAGCATAAAAGTGTAACCTATTATAGCTTTTGGCTACGTCCTCTTTTTATTTATAAGAGACATAAATTTATTTGTCAGAGATTTCTAAAAAATAAAATTTCTTTTCTACAATCTTGACATCCCTAATTTTAAAATTCCGGCAAAAGTTGAGGCATTTAATATCAAATGGTAATAGACTTTAATGAAGAAATGATTATTCAAGTTAGTAGCTTAAATCAAACTAAATTTAGAGACTAAGATTTCGTATGGACTCGTAAACATGATATGTTCCCTATGTTTCATCTCAAAATCTATATTAACTGAGATTATTATTTGATATACAGATGATATATCATGTCTTGTGTCCTAGTCGGATTTAGAACGAAACGTGGCTGGATATTTTTTTTACCAACTGTGCAACCACGAGTTATTTTTCAACTAGTGTTGGTCTTGCTTAAAAACATATTATTTCTAAATTAACGCATAATACACAAGATGGACACAAATCTATATTGCAAGAAAATCAATTTTTTCATCAATAGAACTAGCATTGATAACAACGCTTACCATACACCTTATTCCTAATGTAAATCTTAATATCAACACTAGATGGACATAAATCAATATTGCAAGAAAACCAATTTTATCATCACTAGGATCATTTAGTGTTGGTACTTATGCTTAAAAACACATTATTTCTAAACTAAAGCTTAATATCAACACTAGATGGACACAAATCTATCTTACAAGAATATCAACTTCGTCATCAATAGGATCAACTAGTGTTGATAATATGCTTAACAAACACATTTCCCTAAATTAAAGTTTAATATCAACAATAGATGGACACTAAATCGATCTCGCAAGAAAATTAATTTTATCATCAAAAGGATCAATTAGTGTCGTTACTTATTCTTGTAAACACATTATTCCTATATTATGTTTAATATCAACACTAGATGGACACTAATTGATCTTGCGAGAAAATTAATTTTATCATCAATATTAACTAGTATTGGTACTTATGCTTTAGAAATATATCATTTCTAAATTTGAAGGTAAGTGACAACACTGGATGGACACAAATCAATCTTTAAAGAAAATTAATTTTTTCATCAATAAGATCAACCGGTGTTGGTATTTATACTTAAAAACACATTATTTCTAAGTTCAAGCTAAGTGTCAATATTAGATGGACAAAATCGCTCTTGCGAGAAAATCAATTTTGTCATCAATAGGATCAACTAGTGTGGGTACTTATGCTTAACATATATATTATTTCCAAATTTAAAGTTAAGTGTCAACACTAGATGGACACAAATAGATCTTGCAAGAAAATCAATTATTTCGTCAATAGGATCAACTAGTGTTGGTACTTATGCTTAATAAACAAATTATTCATAAATTAAAGTTTAATATCAACACTAGATGAATCTTGCAAGAAAAACAATTTTTGCATCAATAGGATCAACTAGTGTTGATACATATGCAAAACAAACACTCAATGGACACAAACAAGTTATCACAAAATTAGAGCTTAGCATCAATAATAGATTGACACAAACACTTGTAGAGAACAATTGTACTCAAACTTAATAAATTTAGAAGCACCAAACATCATCTCCTACTTTAATGAACGAAGCAATATAGTCTTGTATCAACTTTTTTAGATGTTGACCTTCTTTGATTCCCTACCACGAAAAGAAACAATGTTTGTTATCCTCAGGTCAATGCATAATTTTTGCTATAGAAATTTCAAAGAAAGCTACATCACACAAATATAATATTTTTCACCTTCATATATTTCTCAATCTAGAAACATACACTAATCGCTTTTCTTTTCCTTTTTCAAACAATTTCGGAGTAGGATAGGGGGAAATGACATGGAGAATTGAACCTTCATCAAGCGAAAGTTCAAATAGTCAACCAACTGAACTATTAAAAAACTAAAATAATGTATGTTCCTATCTAATGCCTCAATATAATTCCCAAGTCTTACAAAAAATTTTGAGACAATGAATGATACTTTCAACCAAATGTTCAGAAAAATATTGTTTTCTAGACATGTTGAAGCCCATGAGATCCATTGATACAAACAAAAGATGGACTTTATGAATCTAAATTCTTTTTCCTAAACTCTATTTATTATACCTCTTGTTCACATAAATCACACATTTTTATCAATGGGTTCGATGTAATCCCAAAGTAAGAGAGAAATGATTTCAAGATGAAAGGACAATTAATGTTGAAATTGATCAAAAAACAAATAAGAATCAGGATAAACTAGACAACTCATTTTTTTCTCCAAATAATGTATGATGAATAAAAAATGTCCTTACCATACATCTTAAATGGAAGTTGTCTGTGCTTCACGCGGTGGTGAACTATATCAATAATCTACTTCTGAACATATGATAAATACATGTGGTTTAAGGAGGGTACAACCCAATAATAAAATTGTCAAGAATATTTTATCCAAAGATGAAATTAAATGCTTTTCTTTAATCTTAAAACGAAAATGATTTGATTTTAATTGTTTAAGAATATTATTATTAATTCTTCATTTTACTGTAGTTGTTCATCACCAAGGTCTTTACGAAAGATGTGTAATTGTTTTACTTACGATATTTGTATTTTGAATAAGTTGTAGAAACATTAAATTCATCAATTGCGAGAGTTTTTCTCCTACTCAAGGCAGCTATATACACAATCTAAATATTATACATCTTATATCATTTGTTTAGTACTTGGTCAACTAATTTAAATATAAAAACACCTATGTTGGATTTCAATGAAATAACGTTTGTTGCTCAAATAATTTGGATTAAATGATGTCATGGCAGATCCCTATTAAAAATCATACATAGTCGATGACACTACTTTGATAGCCAAAAGACGTATTTTATTGTTTATGTTTTGATCAATATGGTAAAAACTTTATTGTTTTTGGGACTTATAATATAAAGTTTATAAGGAGGTAATGATTTCTTTAAAATATATATTCATCCTACTTTGAGGGGTAATTGATTGACTCCAACCTAACATTTGAACCAACGTTTGATTTAGGTTGAGTACAATACTAACCATCCCCACCATATTCCTTTATTTTTTGATGTGACTAGTCGATTGAATACCTTGATAACATAGAGAGTTGAATAAATAAAACTCCAAGATAGCGTTGACCACCTAACTTATGAACATTTAAAGTCCTTTGTTGCACATCTCATGGATCTTTAGCCACTGAAAACTCTATAAAGATTAAACTAATTTATTTTAAAAATTTAAGAATTCTAATCTACATGACACCAATAGTCTAATGATTACATCAAATACTTGATTAACATATCTTTATTTCAACATAATGATCAAAAGCATAAACATAAAAAAAAGTTTAAAACATGTACACAAAAAAAAAAGCATAAATTAGTTACTGTAAAAAAACATACAGGAATCTGTAATAAGGATATGAAGCATATAGGAAAAGTTGAGCCCACTGAATCATATTGTTCCCTTAAGGAATTATTCCATTCTACTATCCATAGTTAAAGGAATAGATCCTCTCAAGATAGAGTGATTATATTCACAAATGTATTGATACAAAAACAATGGTGTCAATTAGTCATTCAACACGAGCAAAATACACAAATAAATAATTCTGCAGAAGAAGAAGAAGAAGTTTTGAATTTTTGTTGTTTTAAAATGAGAGGAAATCTCTTCATTTATAGACAACAAAGGATAGTGCTAATAAATGCTTATGGTGCCTTATCAGAAGAGTCACAACTATTTGGAAAAGTCACAGCTTTTCATAAAAATTACAATTTTTCAAAAAACTTGCAACTCTTCATAAAACTTGCAACACTTGATTAAACTTGCAACTCTTCGTAAAAGTCGCAACATTTCATAAAAATTCACAAGTTTTTGTAAAAGTCGAACTTTTCATAAAAAGTGACAACTTTTTGTAAAAGTTGATAATTTTCATATAAAGTGTCAACTTTTTGTAAAAGTCGATAATTTTCATAAAATTTACAACTTTTCATGAAAGGAAAAACTAATTTTGGAAATAAATAAGATAAAAATAGAATCTTGGTTTGTGGTTGCGTCACATAGGTGCGCCTAAGGTTCACTTTTATATAAATACTAGGTAACTTAGCCACGCTTTGCACGTGCATAAACAATCTTTCAAACTTTAGAACAACCTTTCCAATAATTGACTATTATATGAAAAAAGCTAAAATTAAATTTTAGAAGTTTTAAGAACATTTCAACATAAATTTAATGACTCAGCATTATCATATATCTCCAGAATTGTAAATATATAATGAATGATTAAAAGTCTCTTAAAATTTAATTATTTTATCCTTTATAATAATAGATAGTATTAAATAAATAGTATTAAATAATATTAGTATTTGTTGTGTACTAATCCTAGTCCTATTAGGATTAGTACTCCTTAATCCTAGTTCTATTAGAATTAGTACTCCTTCCTATATCCCCTATATATATCTCCTATGTATTCCCTTATTAGGTGAACACTTCAATACAATCAATATTCTATCATGGTATCAAGAGCCAGAAAACCTAGATCTTCTTTTCTCTAGGTTTTTTTGCTCTCTTTAGGGCACCGATCATTCCCTCTCTTCTCTTGGGCGGCGGCAGCCATGACAACCGAGGTGGATCCTCTCGATTCACATCCTTCTGGCGTTAAACTCCTTCTCAGGCATCTTATTGCCCTGATTCCCGAAAAATTATCAGATATAAATTACCCTACATGGAAAATCATCGTTCTTACAGCCCTTGAGGCCAATTACCTTCTCAAATATGTCAATGGAAGCACAAAACCACCGCTGGCAGTCATCACCGCCACGAACAAATCAGAAAAAACCAATCCGGCCCATGCCGCCTGGAAAGCAGTGGATGGCCAGATCCTATCATGTTTGATTGCGGTCATCTCTCCCATGGTTCAGAAACACGTCCGATCCTACACAACTCCTTCAGCCCTGTGGATGGCCCTCGCAACACGCTATGCATCAATTTCCTACTCTCATATTTTTCAATTGCGTGATCGTCTCCACACAATTACTAAAGGCACGAAAACAATGGCGGAGTATTTTGACGAGGTCTCCACCATCATCACAGCCCTCGACACTGTGAACGAAAACTTTCCCGAAAAAGATCTCGTCATGTGCGTCATTCGGGGGCTCCCATCAGCTTACTCCTCCATTAAACAGGAGGTTCGCATCAGTCCAATGCCCGTTGACCTGGCTACTCTCTCCTCGTGGCTAAAAAGTGAAGAAATTAATGTGGATCTGGAGAGCAAACTTCTTCTTCGAGAAGCCGCTGTTATGAAGCTGGCCACCACCCTCACCGCAAGCCAGAACTATCGCGGGGGGCGTGGTGGCGGCCGGCAGGGGAGCCGCGGGAGTGGCGGTCGGCAGGGCAGTCGTCCGCCGTACGACGGTCAGCAGCACGGCAGCAACAACAGCCTGCACTCCTTCGGCAGTGGCGGGCAGTCATCTTCCAGCGGCGGGCAGGGCACTTACGAGCGGGATCGTCCAACTTGTCAAATCTGTCAGAAAACTAGACACACCGTTGTTCGTTGCTGGTTTCGGTATGAGGAGATCCGAAATAGTGATAACCGTTCCAATTATGCATCTCAAGCCGGCCCTTCCTCTGAATGGCTGTTGGATACTGGGGCCAACATGCAGGCTTAACGGTCCTAATTTATATCATGGCTCCAATGGTATTACTCTTGGCAACGGTGAGTCCCTTAATATTTCTCACACTGGCATGGGTAACATTAAAGCCCCCACCGCTATCTTTCACCTAGGTAACCTTACCCATGTCCCTTCTATTAAAACCAATCTTCTTTCAGCTCACCAATTCACAAAAGACAATAATTGCTCACTCTTGTTCACCTCTAATGATTTTCAGATCCTAGACAATACTACCAAGAGGGTGATTTTTCAGGGCCCCTGTGAGCATGGTCTGTACGTTCTTCCTGGCATATGTTCGTCTGCCCACCCTGTTTCAGAAAGCGTTTATGTGGCTACGGTGGCTCTTTCGGCTGATGACCACAGTCTGTTGAGGCACAGTCGTCTGGGTCACCCGTCTACTTAAATAATAAATTTTTTAATGTCTCAATTAGGTTTTTCTTCCATTCATGTAAACAATTGTGACTCCAGTTCAATTGCTAAAACTCATAAATTACCTTTTACTTTATCTGAGAAGCGTACAACTGCACCTTTTCAATTTTTTTATTTTGACCTATGGGGTCCTACTGCTGCTCCTTCATTTATTGGTTTTCACTATTATATTTGTTTTGTGGATGATTTTACAAAATACACTTGGTTGTAGCCACTAAAACACAAATCACAGGCATACACCACCTTTGTCACTTTTGAAAAAATGGACAAAACACAATTCAATTGTCATGTTAAACTTTTTCAAAGTGACAATGGAAAGAAATATTTAAATAACATCTTTGGCCAGTTTCTGCAATCCCTGGGAATTATACATCAAACCTCCTATCCATACACTCCCAAACAGAATGGGGTGGCTGAGTGTAAGCATCGCCATCTCATTGAAACGGTGGTTACTCTTCTACATCAATCTCATCTCCCTGTCTCCTTTTGGGTAGAAGCTCTAGCCACCGCAAACTACCTCATTAACAAAATGCCCAGTCACACCCTCTCCAACAAATAACCCTAGAAACTCTTTTACAAAGAAATTCTCAATTATACCAACGTCCGCGTCTTTGGGTTTCTTGCCTACCCTTGGCTATTTCCCTCATATTACTCACAAATTACAACCCCGATTCCGTCCTTGTATTTTTTTGGGCTATCATCCTACCTCCAAGGGTTATCGCTGTCTTGATCCACAAACTCATAAAGTCTACATATCTTGTCATGTCAAATTTGTTGAAAATGAGTTTCCCTACGAGTCTATTTCCTCCTCCATAAATACATCATTCATTGGTGTCCTTCCCCTTTTTTCAACATACTCACAGGGTCCCTCACCACCTTCCCCCACACCTCCACCCACTACTAAACCACCCCTCATCACCTCTTCGACCGTCACCCACAATACACCCCCAACCACCACCCACACTTACAACCAACCCGAACCACCCCATACCCACAACATCTCCAGCCCGATCCGTTTTCGATCCTTCCCGGCCACCCCTGAATCACCACCGCCCATGCCACCCCCCCAATACTCATCCCATGTTAACCCGTGGCAAAGCCGGTATCTTTAAATCCAAAACCTTTCAGGCTACCATACTACCAAATACACCCCTTCCCAATAGTGAACCAAAAACCTACTCTGTTGCCTCAAAAAATGCTTATTGGTGTCATGCTATGGATGATGAGTTTAAGGCTTTGACTGATCAGAAAAATTTGGTTCTTATACCTAAGCTCCATGGGCAGCAGCCAGTGGGCTGTAAAAGGGTGTACAAAATTAAACACAATGTAGATGGCAGTATTTCCAGGTACAAGGCTCGTTTGGTTGCTAAATGCTACAATCAGGAGTATGGGCTTGATTACTCCAAGACATTCAGTCCTGTTATTCGGTAGGAAACCATTCGCCTGGTACTGTCATTCGCCGTGCACAATAATTGGCTCATCAATCAGTTGGAAATTTCCAATGCTTTTCTTCATGGCATACTTGATGAAACTATCTACATGACGCAACCACCGGCCTATGTTGATCCCCGCTTCCCTCAACATGTTTGCAAACTCCAGAAGACTCTTTATGGTCTCAAGCAAGCCCCCCGTGCTTGGTACACACGTCTGAAAACGTTCCTCTAGGGACTCGGCTTCACGTGTTGCGTACATGACACGAGTCTGTTTACTCGACATTCAGCACACGGTACAGTCATTCTTCTAGTCTATATAGATGATATCATTATTACAGGCTCTATTGCAGCTCTCATTCAGGATGTCACTCGAGTTATGCATACTACATTCAAAATGAAGGACCTTTGCCCGTTATATTATTTTTTGGGAATGGAGGTTTCTCGGACAGGCAGTGGCTTGTTTCTTCATCAGTCAAAATATGCTCGAGATCTGTTGCAGAAAGCTGGACTGGAAAAATGCACTTGTCAACCAACACCGATGGCAGTCTCTTCGTCTACGAATGGAGTCGACACCCCCTTTGCCGATATCACCCACTTCCGCAGCCTCATTGGGGCTCTACAATATCTGGCCATTACCCGTCCTGACATCCAGTTTGTTGTCAACCGAGTTGCTCAGCGCATGCATCAACAAAGTGAACATGATTATCATTGTCTAAAACGCATTCTCAGGTTCATTTTTGGCACTCCTGGTCGTGGTTTACTCATTCCCGGGGACTTGGAACTTGGGGTTTCTCAGATTCAGATTGGGCGAATGATAAAAATGACTGAAAATCTACATCGAGGTTTCTCATTTTTTTGGGGCCGAACCTGATCTCTTGGTGTACAAAAAAACAACCCAGGGTCTCTCGATCCTCGACTGAAGCTGAATACCGCGCCCTTGCTCTTCTTGCTGCTGAGACCATGTGGGTCACATATATTCTTCGCGAACTCCGCGCCACTCACACCGTTCCTGCTCTCTATTGTGACAACAAATCAACAATCTGTGTGGCCAAAAATTCCGTCCTACACACCAGAATGATGCATGTTGATACCGATTGTCTCTTTGTTCGCGATGAAGTTCAGGCCGGCACCATGACTGTGCAGTATGTACCCACTGAAGAACAACCGGCTGATATTCTCACCAAGCCTCTCCCGAGCCGACAGCATGATTACCTCAGTTCCAAGCTTCCGTTCGCTTCCGTTCAGCTCATCTTGAGGGGGGACAATAACAGATAGTATTAAATAAATAGTATTAAATAATATTAGTATTTACTTTGTACTAATCCTAGTCCTATTAGGATTAGTACTCCATAATCTTAGTCCTATTAGGATTAATACTCCTTCCTATATCCCCAATATATATCTCCCATGTATTCCCTTATTAGGTGAACACTTCAATACAATCAATATTCTTTCACTTTACATAATTTATCATAATATACGTTTGCTAATATAATTATCTTGTTACAATTGAGTGATATTTTTATGTAGCAATGAAGCATCAATTTTTATATTCTTTTGTACATGCAAATTATAGAATCTAATAATTCTATGGTTAGAAGATCGTTAGAAATGTATACCACAACAACATAATAATTTTCTTAGAAAAAATTTACTTGTAAGAGATTAAATATTTAGTACTTTTTGTTATTGTTACTTTGTTACTCTAATAAAATTTATAGAAGGAGAAGAATAAATTTGAAACAACAGAAAAAAATATTGTTTGCCCTTTTCGAAATTCATTCTTCATTAAATTCTTGGTTTGAAGAACCTTCTAGATGCTTCATCAATGCAATTTTATGACTTTTTCAGAAATATGTACATCTAATTGTTGCATTATGAAAGTACAAGTAGCTCAAAATGTTTGATTGCAGACTCATGTTAAAGAAATATTCTTGAACATGAAAAATTAAAAATGGGTCTAACCTATATAACTAAAATGTTCAGCAATGAAGATCAATAAATCTATGTTAATAGACATACATTTTGCTTTCATATTTTTCAAATTAAGCTTGGCAAAAGTAGTCTGAAATCACATCAAAAATATTTCGAAGAGTTGAATGAGATGGAAAAAGAAAAATATTAAAGTATGGACTTTGTCAAAGTGTATCATATACAATACTTCAATCAAATTTCTCCTTAAAGTGCATATAATACCCATTAATAAAATTTTGTAACGATAGATACTTTACAATATGAAAGACAAAAAATATGGGCAAGCAAAGCAATTAACTCACAAATGATAGTTTAATTAACAAAAAATGTCATCCTTGTATGTGAAGGAATGACGTTTATAAAAAAAATTAGAGATTTGTGGAGATTCTTTTATCGTACCTTCAACAATTCCAGTAGAAAAAACTAGAAGAATACTCAATTAGCACTAGTTATTTAATCTGCACTAAAAAAACTTATAATAATAAATTAAACATATATAATAAAGTATTAAGAATGTACTCCAAAACAACAATTAATAATATAAGCATAAATGAATGACTGTAAAAAGCATATTCGGATCTGTATCAATAGAATGAAACGTAATGAATAAATCGAGCCCACTGAATGCACAACATTCCTTAAGGGGATTATTCTCGTCTAGTACCTAAGGTTTAAGGGAATAGATATAATGTCATTATAAAACAATTATATTCACTAGTGTATTGATACAAAACAATGATGTCAGTAAATCACTCAATAGGGCCAAAGTTGAGAAAATATTTAAATGTACAAAGGAAAAAGAAGAAGTTCAGAGAAAATTCCTATATTTATAGGAAACAAAGGGTATTGTGATCAAATGCTTATTGTGCCTTATCGAAAAAGTCACAACTCTTCGAAAAAGTTACAACCCTTCACAAAGGTTACAACTTTTCAAAAAAGTCCCACATTTTCTTAAAAGTCACAACTTTTCATTCAAGTAGCAACTTTTCATAAAAGTCGCAATTTTTCATAAAATTCAGAACATTTCATGAAAAAATAAGGCTAGTTTTGAAAATAAAATAAATTAAAAGGAAATTCTGGTTCATGGTGCCACCACGTAGGCGCACTTAGGGTTCTCCTTTATATAAATATATGATATGATATGATATGATATAAAAAATAATTAACTACACATCAACAAAAGTTTAATTTTATAAATTAAATTTTATGAATTTTAACAAATACACCTCCTAATTATATAAATTTAACTAGTGAGTTTGGCTGCGCTACGCGCGTTATTGAAAATTTTTATATAAATTTTATTCAAATATTTCCAATCGAATTTACGCAGGAATCAAACTTTCAATTCAATTATTTTTTTAAAAGATCTTTAATTTATATATTCTTCTATGTTTATTATCACTTAAATGTTTTTAATCTTTTATAAATACTTGTTAGTGTACTTATAAGTGAAGAAAAACATAATTATTTTTCTTAATAGGAAGTAGAGAAAGAAAAGAATTGCAAGAAATTATGTATATATTTTGAGCATATATATTAAATCGTATTTAAACCTATTTTTTTTTATAAAAAAAAAGAAGAAGAACGGTAAATACATATAAAGATATACTAATAATAATAAAAAATAACCATAAAGTGCATTGTCTATATAGATTTTCCGAACATTGAGAGTAAATGAATCATAAGAGATTTGGAGAAAAACATCATTATACTAATTTTTAAGTAAATCAATAAATCATAGAAATTATCTTACAAAAATTTTAAGAATATTTAATTTTACAATCTCTATAGGGAAAAGGACATATATATCCCCGTACTTTTGTAAATGGTATGCGTATACTCTTCGTAATACTTCCAGAACGTCAGTATCCTTGCCCTCCAATTTTCGGAACATGTATACCCTTTAAGTTAACGGCGGTACACATGTCTCAATGCTAACCACTAACATGATATTTGTTAAATTTCTTCCCAAAATTTAAAAAATCCACCCGAATTAATTATAAAACCCGCCCCAATACATAATACCCATAACCCAAAAATATTAACCAAATCCCCAATTTAAATCACTCAATTTAAAATTAAGCAACTTAAACACTTGTTTAGCAGCATCTTTCCCATCTTCATCCAAACATCAAATTCAACACTAAATTCTCCAACTTCTCCTCAACTCTCTGGTAGAATAGAAAGACCCATCTTAACAAGCATAATGACTGATTATAGGATAATACTTTAGTTAAGTAATAAGGTTAGATTTGTTTGGATAGAAGATGTGAATGAGAAAGAAAAGGAGTTTTGGGTCGTATGTGGGATCTTAAATTAGGTGATTTTTTTTAAAAAAAAACTCATAATATGAAGAAAAAAACCTCATAGAAGAGTTATTCCTCAAAGCACAAATCAGCAACAATTTGTTTAGTATATTGCTTAATGCCAAGTTGATGAACTTTTCCTTTCTTCTTGTGCTCATTTACAGGGGACATAGGCAAATTAATTCCTTCATTATGATATTGTAGTTGCTACAAATCCGATCCTGCATCTCTTCTCTAAAAGATTCAAGTTTCTCGTGACTAATCACCCTAGTTGTGTCCTCGTTGACGGAATCTGCTTTGGTTGATACTCTTGCTTCAATATTTATCCCTTCTGATCACGCTTCGGCGTACAATTATACATCTTGAGTGGTCGTCTAGTGGCGGAGCTATGGTTGCCACTTTTGTTCTCGCTCTTAGGTGAATTGATTTGGGGATTTGAGTTTATATTATTGGGTCATGGGTACTATGTATTTGGGCGGTTTTCTAGATTAATTCGGGTGGATCTTTTTAATTTTTGGCAGAAATTTAAGAAGTATAATATCAGTGGTTAGGATTGAGACACGTGTACCACCGTTAACTTAAAGGGTATATATGCTCCAAAATTTGGATGACAAGGGTATTGATGTCCTGAAAGTATAACGAAGGGTATACACATACCATTTACGAAAGTTCGGAGATATATTTATCCATTTTCTCATCTCTATATGTATTTGGAGCTTGTTTTCTTTAGGGTGAGAGTCTCTTCATCCTGTCTCTTTTAACTGATTTATCATATGCTCATATTCCTTTTAATGCAGTATATATTGTTATTTATGTTTGAACGATCATTGTCTGATGCCACAAAAAAAGTTGCCAAATATGTATGAATTTCAAATTCACTGCAATGGTATATTTGTAATAAAAAGGTTATGTTTTGCTTCTGTTATTACATCAATGAAACATAATAATATCTCGCAAAATTACACTATCAATGAAGGAGTAGAGAAATATTTATGAATTTGTAAAGTATATACATTCTCCATTTAATTTTGTTTTCATATTTTGTTCGAGAATTAAGTTATATGAACTTTCACCATATCAGATTCAATATATATTCTTTATTATATTAATAAGAGAAATATTGAATCGTATAGTTTTTTGTATCGATTTCAAAATATTTAAATTTCAATTCAAAAAAGTGTATTTATCTAATTCAATTGAGCTTTGAGAATTTGTTAAATTAACCATTAGAAAGATAAAATATGATAAATAAAATGAATGGAAGCAGTTACTACTTAATAATTCAGCAATGAGGTATATGTGATATGTCGAATATATGAGACTTTTTGATGTAGATTATAACCGACAATAATATCAAAAATTATCGAATATTGAGTGAGAAATATATTCATAAAGAGACTCTAAAGTAGTTCTCAATCATAAGAATACATCAATTACTCCTTGATTTATCAAAATATCATGATTTGTAACACATAAATTCAAGATTTAAAAGTTGAGTAAGAATTAATAAAGAGATTCTAAAGTAGTTCTCAACCAAAACAATACATACCTTTATTTGACCGTAAGAATGAATCCATTTTATTATCCTAAAGAACATGACACATACATATAAATTTAATCAAAATAGAATATCTAATGTCACTTGAATTTCTCACGATAAAGTATGAAGATCCAAATGTATATATCTATATAAATCTTAATCTAGAATCACTGATATGACATGTCTCTGAGGGTTGAAATTTTATTTATCTTTTGGTGGTTCTTTTTATTATTTTTCTCATTTTAAAACCTATAATATTATTCAATATTTTTTTAGAATATTAACACATAGTATTTAATATTCCCTCATTAATCATATACATAAAATCGTCAGTTATCCATTTTCTACAATAAAAATATTTTCCATAGTTGAAAAGTTTTTTAATATTAACTTTTGAATACCATATAAACACATATAATTAAGTTTATTACATATCTAATATGATATTGTTTGTAGAAGATGAAGGTCAGACAGATATGATGGTGTTGAGGTATCCATAGATTTTGTGCGGCTTATTGAATAAGTATACTGAATATGAAGTTTCTTTAAGTTCTTGTTATTATTCTAAATTTGTTTATTTTCTTTTTTTTAATTAGTGCTAAGTTTATTTTCCTTTTTGATTATTGGGAACAAATCCACTTTTGGGATTGGTAGTTGTACTTATTTTTGGTTTTGTTGATTAATAAACCCTATGGGGCATTTGGTTTTAAAAGAAAAAGAAAAGGAAAGAAAAGATTTCATGTAATATAATTAAAATTTAAGTTTAATTTATAATTAATGACTAATTTTTTTTGTTACATTTTTTACTGTTTATTTTCTCTAATCTATGAAATTCAAAAAAAAAAAGTGTTAAAATATCGTATTTTTCATCATTAATAAAATACTTAATTTTCCTAAAATTTATCTTTTTCTCGTCCTGAATTTCTTTCATTTATTAAAACTTCCTAAATTCTGATAAATCTCTAAGACAATCATTTTACAAGAGTTTCAGATTATTGTAGTTTGTCATTTTTGTCAAAAATTTACTTATAACATATTCATTTTAATTTTTACATTTTATCTTTTTTGAGTGGCAGTAGCTTAGATTTTTTTGTGAAAATAAATTTATATATTAAAAGGTAAAAAGAGGAATATAAGGAATAGAAATATATATTAATGTTTAGGAAAAAATGTAGGTTTTGCATTCGTTCTTTTTGGAAAAGTATAACTGGTCATTAATTAATAATTAATCTTTTCTTTTATCTTAATTTTTGGGATTTATCCTTATTTTTCATCATTTACGTGTTATGTTAAAAATTAAAAACCTTTAAAACTCACTTCTTTTATTCTATTAATTATATTTAATACAATATTAAAAAACTAACAAGTCATTTCTTCAATATAAGCTTGAATTGTATTTATTTTCATTACACTAACAACTTTTTTATTTGCTTAATTTCTAAAGTAATTAATAATCATATTAATATTTTATATAATAGTAATTAAATAAATATATGCTTGGATTTTATATAATCATCACATTAATTTTATATTGTTATTTTTTCGAGAGAGGTTGTCTGATTTTGTAGAAATCATCACATTTATTTTTTTGTTGTCATATTCTATGAGTTCATTATTTGCATATTCTAGTTTGACTCAAAAAGTTAGATGCACACTATTGAATTAAGACAAACTTATTAAAGTGGCATTGAATTTATATATTATTTTTCGTTATAAAAAATTAAAGCCTAATGATTATATTGGAAACACATGTTCATCTATACAATACTTTAAAAAATTATTCACAACTTATCATTTTTTATAATCACGCAAAGCGCGAACAAGTCCAATAGTTAAAAAGATAATACTGTAAATCTGCAAAGTAAAAATTGATATTATTTCTTTGAGTTCTCTATTTGATAAACCCAAAAACTCGTCTCAACAAGTTTGGGGGCCTAAGGCCGAACGTATAACGAGACCCTATTTTTTAGTTGACAATACAAACTTATTAATTATATTATACTACGTCTACTTCTACAAATGAGGTCTAGAGAGGCAAAATACTACCATTATAAAGTAAGAAATTAAACAATGTAAATTATTTTCAATAAAACATATATAATATAAAGTTAGAATAATAAGACACGACTCAATTTTTTTAAAAATATGATGATATTAAAATAGAGTTATGACAAATTTGATAAATAGGTATAAGAATTTCAAAATTGTGTTGATTAATGTTGGTGCTTGAAATTTGAATGAGACCCCAAAAACTAATTTGATCTTTTTATAAATACATAACAATATATTTTACATAATGTAGAAGGTTTGAATGTTTGATATGAGACTTAAGAATATTTAATAATCAAAGAATAAAAAATAGTGACAAGAGAATTAGAAAAGTAAGTCTAAGAACACAATATGGTTGATTTATGATAATCGTCAAAAAATATAAATGACCTAGACAACAAAAGAGATAGTTTATATATATATATATATATATATTATTTGGTCCTAATGGTCGAGATGGCCCTGCCCTTAAGGCTAAGCTAATTCTACACATATAGTAGTTTTCTTTTAATATATAGTAACATGATTTACTTTTTTTTATATTTCGATTGTGTAGAAACAAATTCAATTAGGTCAAAAATTGAGATGGATGGTACAAAATAGATGGCTGCTCAGGCTAAGGGAGGTGGAGCTGCTGCCGAAGATAGGGATTCTGATGATTGGCGGAGTGACCGTCTTTTCTATACTCGTCAAAGGATTGTCAACAATGTGTAAAAACATATTTAAAAAAAATTCACCTTGTTCTTGTGTTTATGTTAAAGATTTTGGATCTGAAATCTAGAGTTCTTTTGTGTTTTATCAGTTTAATGTTGAATAACCTATTTTTTCAGATTTAATTTTTTTTCTTTTATAAAAAAACCCACTTCTCTAAGTGAATTGGGGGATTTGGATTACTTCTACTTGGTGGAGTAATTGAATTATAAATACTTATATTCTTTAGATAAAATAAGTATTAGTCTATCACAACAAAATGTGATGTAAACATATTTTAATATATTTGAGAAGTATTTAGCTTGATTGCATTCTTATGAAGCCTTTCATTTAAAACTAAACTTTTGTTGATATGGTTGTATAGAATGGAGGACATTAAGAAGAACTTTCCTATCTTTGGGAAAGATAGAGCAGAGGATCTTAGGGAAATTTTAGTAAGGTTTGAGGAAAATATGTGGTCTCTTTTCTATTTATTCATGTTGGTATAAATTTGCATTTGTTTTTCAAGTCACCTTGACGCGTTGAATGTATTCTAACTCAAATTTATTTAATATTGCAGTATAATTTTCTGTGGGAAGTGTCTTTTAAGATCCTGAAAATTTCAATGGTTTACATTCCAATACTGCGAGTAATAGTAAGAATTCCCGTATTGCGGGTAAAAATGAAAGTTCGGGCTTTGTATTTCACATTTTCACTTAAAATTTGAAATTAAGAAAAAGATAATCTTATTTTTATTGTTTTCTATTCTATTTATTTATGTTCTCAAATATCCTATATATGTGATGTCATGCAGACCAACTGAGAATCCTCGTGTTTTTAATTTTTTCGCAAAAGTAAACTTTAAAGGGGAGGAGGATAGTAACGAGGAAGCAACAGAGGAGAATGCTTTGGACGTATAAAAGGAGGATATCGTAGAGGAGGTGGTGTTTAGAAAGGAGCAGATCTATGTGTTGGAGTCGAACAAAAAGAGAATGTAAAAATTGGGGAAACACAACATTATATTTGTTATTCTACCTTTCCTTTTTTTTTTCTTCTTGAAAGCCTTTTCCATATTAAAAATAAAATAGAAACACAACATTATATCATTGATTCATTTGTTGATAATGATACAAATTGGATTTTGCAATTGCTAAGTTGAGTAGCTATCATAAATACCCAAGGACACTTATTTACATTTTGTTCTTCGACTCTCCAATTACAATTTTTTTATCCTTTCTTCTGAATAAATTAATAGTCCATAGCTTGATTACTCATAAGGCATTTTTTTGTTCTCATCAATATTAAGATATCTCAATATGAATGCACATTCTTATAATAAATCTATTTTCTTTAGCTTCGAACATTGAATAAATAATAAATATAAAATTTAAATAAAAAATTATTTAAGATTAAAAATTTAAATTAGTAAAATAAAAACATTATCTGATAAATAAATAAAATATATGTATATGTTTTCCATTTTGATTGTTTTTCATAAGTGGTGGGGGTAATGGTTGGTGTTAGTTGCTAATAATTGTGGTGGTAGAGGTGGTTGTGTTGATGTGTTGGTGGTAGTTGTGATGATAGAGGTCATTGTTAGTAAGGATTAACAACAATAGTTCATGCAGGGGTGGGTGGATACAATTATATTGATGTGGTTGGCGAGTGCAATGGTGGTTGGCGATGGTAATGATTGTGATGGTATTTGGTGATTGTGAATGGAGTGGGATTGAATACACATGAACAAAATACCTCTAAATAAGATCTCAATCACGAAGACCTATTTAGATTAAATTAGTTCTTAAATTTAATGTAAATAAATGCAGTTAATAACATTATGTTTGAACACTCATACCAACATTAACTACAAACAAAGGAGAACTAAAAATGAAACTTTAGAACACATTGTCTCCTTCTTATAAACATTTTCTTTTTTTTTGTTTCTAAGAATTATATCAATCAAAACTAACAGTTTGATCATGCTTTGTGAATGTCATAGACTGTCCTTCTGGAACATTTAATAAGATCATTTGCAATTGATATATGAGTTAACTTTTGGTCAGC
Organism: Solanum lycopersicum; assembly: GCF_036512215.1. NCBI lineage: Eukaryota > Viridiplantae > Streptophyta > Magnoliopsida > Solanales > Solanaceae > Solanum > Solanum lycopersicum. Next base: position 20,624,004 of record NC_090800.1, read on the forward strand.
AAATTTGTGGAGCATTTGACTTGAATTACCGTTTGAATAATTATCATACTAATGAGGTACTTGAAGTTGTATGAGGTTTCAGAAGTCATAATTTCTTTTTTCCATATCTAAGGATTATATCAATCTAAACCGACTGTTTTATCATGCTTTGTGCATGTGGTAGACTGTCCTTTCGGAATATTTAATAAGATTATTTGAAACTAAAATATGAGTTAACATTGCTTAGCAAATTTTTGGAGAATTTAACTTGAATTAACTTTTGAGTAACTATCATACTAATGACGTACCTAAAGCTCGCATGACGTTTGAGAAGTCATAATCTTTTCCAAAGCATATTGCCTACTTATTATGTTTATTTCCTTTTTTCCTGTTTTAAGGATTATTGCAATTGGAACCAACTGGTTTACCATGCTAAATTCATGTTGTATACAATGTATTTTCGGGATAATTAAAAAGAGCATGTGAAACTGAAATATTGGATTAATATTGATTGAGCAAACGCTTTCATTTGACTTGAATTATCTTTTGAATGCGTATCCTGTACCCTCTAGAAGCAACCCCCGAATACCTCCTCACTAGTTTCTCTATTAACCCCTATTCACGTGTCCAAATGATCTAGTCTCGCTTCCCTAAAAATAGGTAACCTCCATATTTATCAAATAAATTTATATAGTGCACGTTACAAGCTTTTAGGTGGAAATATTTTGTACCCAACCCTAAATAAATTGATATGTCACCAAATATGCCATAATAGTTGGTCAGAGGCATAACAGTATTATTTTATACACTATATTATATCCTAGACCAACACTTAATTTTATTTTCATAAGCAGTGATTTAGCTATTTATCAATGATATTCAATGTCAAACAAGCTAGCTTGAGTATAAATCAACATCAGTGAAATGATAGATCTTTATGAGAAAATAATGAATTATTACACGGGTGAGAGTTATGTTCCCCACCTTAATCTCCCCTTTTATTTTTCCTCTCAAGACCCCTATTTTATATATATATATATATATATATATATATATATATATATATTAGATTAAAAATAGTGTCATAAGATATAACATTGATAGTTGAAAATTAAAGAAATAATTTACAAAAAGAGACTAATTATTATCTATATCTAATTACAAGTAAACCTATAATGAAGATTCCTTTTTTTTTTCAAAAGGTCTAGAATGTTGCTTTTCTGGTGTGATTAAAATTATTCTTTTTGTTGATGGACTAAAAATGTGAATAATTTATTATTAGCAACAATAATTCTCAGTATTAATGTATGATAAATTTCCCCTTTTAATTTTTAACGCTTTGTTGTTTCTCAAGAAAAAAGTTGCATGATAACCATCAATGAGAAAGACAAATTCCTTAGCAGTAGTGGTGATGATGGAAACTCTGAAAGTTATTTTTATTTAAAACTCACCTCATAAAAAAGAGAAGATTGAGACAAAATGTGAAGAAACTAGCTTCATTGATAGAATAAACAGCGGCCTAACACTCTTATTGTTCAAATCCTTTCTCTATTGTCCATATTATATGCCTTTAGAATTACTATTCCCTCTTAACATTGGAAATAATTCGGAACTTCTGTTGACAACATTGTTTATAACAACAAGGAGTATTGGTAGTAGTTGTGATGATAGAGGTCATTGTTCGTAAGGATTAACAACAATAGTTCTGGTAGGGGTGAGCTGGATACAATTATATTGATGTGGTTGGCGAGTGCAATGGTGGTTGGCGACGGTAGTTGTGGTGGTGTTTGGTGATTGTGGATGGTGTGGGGGTGAATATATACAAACAAAATACCTCGTAATAAGATCTGAATAACTAAGACCTATTCATATCAAATAAGTGCTTATATTTAACGTAAACAAATGCAGTTAATAACACCAGTTTTGAACTCTCATACCAACATTAAATACAAACAAAGGAAACCTAAGATGACAGTTTAGAACACATTGTCTCCTTATCATGATAATTTTCTTTTTTCCGTTTCTAAGGATCTATCAATCGAAACCGACTGTTTTATCATGCTTTCTGCATGTCATAGAGTGTCAGAATATTTGAGGAGCATTTGACTTGAATTAACTTTTAAGTAAGTATCACTAATTAGGTACCTGAAGCTCGCATAAGGTTTCAGAAGTCATAGTATTTTCGAGAGCATATTGCCTACATATTATGATTATTTCCTTTTTCCCTGTTGTAAGGATTATTGCAATTGAATTCAACTGGTTTACCATGCTTAATTTATATCGTATGCTATGTCCTTTTGGGATATTTAAAAGGAGCATTTGAAACTTAAATATGAGATTAATTTTGATTCAGCAAATGCTTATATTATTTTAATCGATTTATCTTTTGAACTAGTATCCTCGTACCCTCTAGAAGCAACCCCTAATACCTCCTCACTACTTTGTCTATTCACCCCTCATCATGTGTCCAAATGATTTAGTTTCGTTTCCCTAATGAAAGGCTACTCCCATGTTTATCGAATAAATTTATATATCTCACATGACAAGCTTTTATGTGGAAAATATTTTGTACCCGACCCTAAATTAATTGATATGACACCAAATATGCCATATTGTTTGTTAGACGCATAACAGTGATATTCTATACACTATATCATATCCTAGATCAACACTTAATTTTATTATCATAAGTAGTGATTTAGCTATTTATCAAAGATATTCCATGTCAAACTAGGTAGCTTGGGTATAAATAAACATTAGTGAAATATATGTATGTATATACGTATGTATATATGCATGTCTAAATAGTGTCATAAGATATAACTTTGATAGTTGAAAGTTAATGAAATAATGAACAAAAAAGAGACACTATTAATTAATTATAATTAATTTTAAAAAATTCAATTTCTTGATTTGTATCTTAAAATTTCGGAAACTTATAAAGTTCTTGCCAACAGGTCTAGAATGTTACTTTGTTTGTGTGATTAACATTATTCTTTCTATTGATCGACTAAAAATATGAATAATTCATTTTTAGAAAAATTATTTCTCAGTGTTAATGTATGATAAATTTCATCTTTCAGTTATTAGAAAAAAATGTTGCATGACATCCATCAATGAGAAAGACCAATTACTTAGCAGTAGTGGTGATGATGGAAATTCTGAATGTTATTTTTGATTAAAAACTTATCTCATAAAAAGAGAAAATTGAGAAAAAATGAGAAGAAAATAGCCTCATTGATAGAATCAGCAGCTGTCTAACACTCTTATTGTTCAAATCCTTTCTCGATTGTCCATATTAGATGCCTTCAGAAAGACTATTTCCTCTAAACATTGGAAATACTTATGGACTTCTATTGACAACATTGTTTATGACAACAAGGAGTATTGTTATTCAAATGGCTTGGGGGTACACAAATTCATTTCCTAAATGGACAATAGAAGTCCGAAAGTATTTACAATGTTTAGAGAGAATAGATATTTTGAAGGCATCTTTTGTGGGCAATCGAGAGAGAATTTGTACAATAATAGCGTTATGCAACTGACTGATTCTATTAATGAGGTTAGTTTCTTCACATTCTATCTCAATTTTTTTGAGGTGAGTTGTCAATAAAAAAACTTTCGGCATTTTCATCATCACCACAACTACTAGGGAATTTGTATTTCACACTTATGGTTGTCATGCTACTTTTTCTTTTTGTGCGAACCAACAAAACGCTAATAACTAAAAAGGGGAGAATTACCATACATAAATAATGAGAGTTATTGTTTCGTAAAAAGAAATATTAACATTTTTAGTCCATTGATAGAAAAATTAATGTAAATCACATAAGCAAAGTAACATTCTGGACCTTTGGCCAAAAAAAAAAACATCTTCATGATATGTTTACTTGTAATTTTCTATAGACAACTAATGGTGTATCTTTTTTGTTTATTATTTCCTTATGTTTAACTAACAAAGTTATATTTTATGATACTATTTTTAAAAGTAATTTTATGTGACACTTGTATATATATGTATTTTAATTAAGAATTTCTTTTATATATAGGGGTCTTGAGAGGGAAAATGAAAGAGGATATTACAAGGTGAGGAACATAACACTCACCAATGAATTCTCTTAACTCGACAATTCCTCTCTTGGAATGTCAAACTGCATGTATATAGTAAACATACATATGAATATTTTATATAGATGAATCTCTTTAAGATATCACATGTTTTTATTGACCTTTTATATTTTTCATGAGAAAAAACAATATAAACAAATTTTGAAGAATCTCCTAGTTCTTTAATATACTTTAAAAAGATAATATGCATATCTTTAGAATTCCATTATCTTTCGTGATTCATACTTAAATATTATTTTATCAAAGAAGTTATTTTGACACAAAGGGTGAACCCTAGTCCCTCATTGGCGTAAGGCGTAGGCTAGCCTTTACTCAGATAATGGGTGTCCAAGAGTAACACATTTGAAATGTGGCAAGGTTTTCGAGAGGAAATTTATTTCCATATAAAGTTTAGACTAGTCACAATTATCTCACAGATTTCCTAATCATGTACCCAACTACTTATCTCAACAAATAATAGGATGACTTAGAATCACAAGAAGAAAATTGGTAGACGAAGGTAGAGAATAGGATGTTTTTGTGGGCTTCGCATTTCATGAGGAGTTTTAGTCACTAAGCTTAAATTATCATACCTTTGCACTCAGTCCCATTACAAGCATTAGACACCTTTTTGATCCTGAGTAACCCGAATCGAAGATTTATTTGAAACTGAGGGGAAACCTATGGGGGAAAACATCTATTGTGTTCCTCCTTGTAAGTGTTAGTGTTGCATCTGATTCATGATCTTAAAATGATTTACTTATGTGTGTTTATATCAAAATTATTCTTTGTGTTAGGGCAGTGTGATATTGTTTTTAAGCTTGAACTTGCATTAGTAGTAACATTGTGAGCATGAGAATCTTTGATAATTGTGTGTCACAACTTGAATCTTTGAGTACACAATAGATATTTGCATGAGTATTTGAATCTTGTTATGCACATTTATGATTGAGTCTTGTTTATCACTATTTTAGACATCCTTTTTGAACTGTTCAACTTGCTTTTTACTTTAGGACAAAAAAAATATTAAGTTTAGGGTGTTGGTGAGTCCTCAAATTGAACTTATTTAGCGTTTTATGAAATCATGAACACTTTACATGTAAAAAGTACCAAAAAGGTTGAAAATAACGTATAAGCTGAAGCGAGAGCATCGCCAAGCACACTTGGATAGTCGTTGAGTAGACGTACACCTCCCCTTGTTCCAAACATGCGAAGCCCTGAAGGAAATGGAACAAAAAGCGATGAAAGGATTAGTTGGCACTTCGCCAAACGGGTTTGCCAAGCAATGCTACACCGCCCAATGCTCTAGAACACGAAGATATTCATTATTTATATATTCTAGTTTGACTCAAAAAGTTAGATGCAAACTATTGAATCAAGATAAACTTAAGAAAGTGGATGTAACTAAAAACTCCAAAGAATAATTATGCATTGAATATATATATTATTTTTTGTTTTAAAAATTAAGGCCTAGTGGTTATATTGTAAACACATGTTCATCTATAAAATACTTTATATAATTATTCATAGCTTATTATTTTTATAATCACATAAAGCGCGAACAAGTTTAATAGTTAAGAAAAAATATAAATCTGCAAAGTAAAAATTAATATTATTCCTTTAAGTTCTCTATTTGATAACATATAATCGTACCCCAATTTAGTATATAATAATATTAAAAAAAAAGTATAAAGAATATATTTAAACAAACTTACCATACAAAACACACAATATTTTGACTCTCTGTGTCTGTAAAATGAGACATCTTATCCTTTAGGTACAAACCCAACAATTAGGGTCGTTTCAACAAGTTTGAGGGCCTAAGGCTGAACGTATAAAGAGACAGTATTTTTTAGTAGACAATACAAATTGAATAATTATACCATACTCCGTCAAGATATAAAAATGAGGTCTAGAGAGGCAGGTTACTAGCTTTATAAAGTAAGAATGTAAACAATGTAAATTATTTTCAATAAAATTCTATAATAAAAGTTTGAATAATAAAAAACGAATCAATTTTTAAAAAATATTATTATATTGAAATAGAGTTATGATGAATTTGCTAAGTAGATATAATAATATTAAAATGGTGTTGATTAGTGATGGTACTTGAAATTTGAATAAGATACCAAAAACAAATTTGATCTTTTTATAAATACACAACAATAGTATATACATAATGTAGGAGGTTTGAATGTTTGAGATGACATTTTAGAATATTTAATAATGAAAGAATAAAATAGTTACAAGAGAATAAAAAAAGTAAGTGTAAGAACACAATACAGTTATGGGGGCCCAAAAAAATTGGGGCCCAAACGATTGCTTTAGTGGCCTTATGGTCGAGATGACCCTGCCCTTAAGACTAAGCCCTTTCTACACTTATTAAACTCTTGTAATCTATTTCTGATATTGTAATTTTCTTTTAAAATTTAGTAACATGTTTTTTTTTCTATTATGATTGTCAAGAAACATGTTCGGTTAGGTCAGAAATTGAGATACAAAGTAGACGGCTGCTCAGTCTCAGGGAGGTGAAGCTGGTGCCTGAGATAGAGATTCTGGTGATTTGCAGACTGAACGTCCACTCTATACTCGTCAATTGTCAACAATGGGAAATCTTTTTTTAAAAAAAATCACCTTGTTGTTGTGTTTTTGTTAAAGATTTCGGATCTGGAATCTAGGGTTCTTTTGTGATTTATCTGTTAAATGTGGAATAACCTGTTTTTTCAGATTTAATTTGTTTAAAAACTCAATTCTCCAAGTGAATTGTGGGATTTCTATTACTTCTACTTTGTGAAGTTATTGGATTATAACTATCTATATTCTTTAGATAAAATAAGTTTTAGTCTTTCACAGCAAAATGTGATGTCGATATATTTTAATATATTGGAGATGCATTTATCTATATTACATTCTTATCAAGCCTTTTATTTTGAACCTGAACTTTTGTTTATATGGTGGTATAGAATAGAGGACATTAAGAAGCACTTCCCTATCTTTGGGAAAGATAGAGCAGAGGATCTTAGGGAAACTGTAGTGATGTTTGAGCAAAATATGTGGTCTAAACTCTTTTCTATTTATTCATGTTGGTATAAGTTTTCATTTGTTTTTCAAGCCATCAAGTTTTGTATCTCACATTTTCACTTGATATTTGAAATTAAGTAAAAATCCTCCTATTTTTATCATTTTATTTTCTATATATTTATGTTTTCAAATATACTATATATGTAGTGTCAGGCATACCAACATAGAATCCTCATATTTTAAATTTTTTCGCGAAAGTAAACCATAAAGGGGACTCTTTTTTTTTAAGTCAATCCAAACTCCCACTATGAGTTCTATTGGAAGCAAACTTTACCTTTGATATACTCTTTCTTTCCTCATCATCTTTTTCTTGCCTATAACATCCTTTTAAAACTACTTCTGGCCGAAGGATAGTAACGAGGAAGCAACAAAGGAGGAGGATTAAGACGTGTAAAAGGAGGATGCCTTAGAGGAGGTGGTGTTTATAAAGGAGCAAAACTATTTGTTGGATTCGGACAAAAAGAGAATGTCAAAATTGGGGAAACTAAGGTATTTTTGTATTTAATATTCTACCAGTCCATTTTTTTCTTGAAAGCCTTTTCCATATTAGAAATAAAAGGAAAAAACAACATTACATCATTGATTCATTTGTTGATAATTATACAAATTGGATTTTTTTCAATTGCTAAATTGTGTAGCTAGCATAAATACACAAGGCCAGTGATTTATATTTTGTTGTTTGACTCTTCAATTACAAATTTTTTAAATCCTTTCTTCTGAATTAATAACTAGTCCATAGCTTGATGACTCATAAGGCATTGTTTGTTCTCATCAAGATTATGATATCTCAATATGAATGCATATTCTAATGATCAATATATTTTCTTTAGCTCCGAACATTGAATAAATAATAAATATAAAATTCAAATAAAAAAGTATTTAATATTAAAGATATAAATTAATAAAATAAAAAATATTATGTGATAAAGAATTAACATATCTATGTTTTATGGTGATTATGAAAATGGTTTTTCATCAGTGGTGGGGGTAATGGTTGGTGTTAGTTGTTAGTAACTGTGGTGGTAGAGATGGTTGTGTTGGTAGAATTTAGTTGATGTTAGTAGTTGCCAGTGTTGTTGGTGGGGGTTGAAGAGCATGTAGTGATTGATAATGTGTTGGTCGTAGTTGTGGTGTTAGAGGTCATTGTTCGTAAGGATTAACAACATTATTTCTGGTAGGGGTGAGGTGGATACAATTATATTGATGTGGTTGGCGAGTGCAATGGTGGTTGGCGAGGGTAATGGTTGTGGTGGTTTTTGGTGATTGGTGATTGTGGATGGAGTGGAGGTGAATGTATACAAACAAAATACCTCTTAATAAGATCTGCATAACTAAGACCTATTCATATCAAATAAGTGCTTATATATAACGTAAACAAATGCAGTTAATAACATTAGTTTTGAACACTCATACCAACATTAAATACAAACAAAGGAAACCTAAGATGACACTCTAGAACACATTGTCTCCTTATCATGATAATTTTCTTTTTTCTGTTTGTAAGGATCTATCAATCGAAACCGACTGTTTTATCATGCTTTATGCATGTCGTAGACTATCAGAAAATTTGAGGAGCATTTCACTTGAATTAACTTTTAAATTAGTATAACTAATTAGGTACCTGAAGCTCGCATGAGGTTTTGAGAAGTCATAGTATTTTCGAGAGCATATTGCCTACATATTATGATTATTTCCTTTTTCCCCGTTGTAAGGATTATTGCAATTGAAATCAACTGGTTTACCATGCTTGATATATCGTATACTATGTCCTTTTGGGATATTTAAAAGGAGCATTTCAAACTGAAATATGAGATAAATTTTGATTTAGCAAATGCTTCTATTATTTGACTTGATTTATCTTTTGAATTAGTATCCTCGTACCTTCTAGAAGCAACCCCTAACACCTCCTCACTAGTTTGTCTATTCACCCCTAATCATGTGTCCAAATGATTTAGTTTCGTTTCCCTAAAGAATGTCAACTCCCATGTTTATCGAATAAATTCATATATCGCACATGACAAGCTTTTACGTGGAAAATATTTTTTACCTGACCCTAAATGAATTGATACGACACAAAATATGCTATATTGTTGGTCAGACTCATAACAGTGATATTCTATACACTATATCATATCCTAGACCAACACTTAATTTTATTATCATAAGCAATGATTTAGCTATTTATCAAAGATATTCAATGTCAAACTAGGTAGCCTAGGTATAAATAAACATTAGTGAAATATTTGTATGTATATACGTATGTATATATGCATGTATAAATAGTGTCATAAGATACAACTTTGATAGTTCAAAGTTAAAAAATAATGAACAAAAAAGAGACACGATTAATTATCTATAACTAATTTAAGAAAATTCAATTTCTTAATTTTTATCTTCAATTTTTGGAAACTTGTAAAGTTCTTGCCAACAGGTCTAGAATGTTACTTTGTTTATGTGATTAACATTATTCTTTCTATTTAAGAACAAAAAATATGAGTAATTCCTTTTCAGAAAAACTAATTCTCAGTATTAAAGTATGATAAATTTCATCTTTCAGTTATCAGAAAAAAAAAGTTGCATGACATCCATCAGTGAGAAAGACCAATTACATAGCAGTAGTGGTGATAATGGAAACTCTGAATGTTATTTTCATTAAAAACTCACCTCATAAAAAAGAGAAAATTGAGAAAAAATGTGAAGAAACTACCTCATTGTTAGAATCAGAAGCTGTCTAACGCTCTTATAGTTCAAATCCTTTCTCGATTGTCCATATTAGATGCCTTTAGAACGACTATTGCCTCTAAACATTGGAAATACTTCTTGACTTCTATTGACAACATTGTTTATGAAAACAAGGAGTATTGTTATTCAAATTGCTTGGGGGTACACAAATTCATTTCCTTAACGGACAATAGAATTCCAAAAGTATTTACAATGTATAGAGAGATTAGTTATTGTGAAGGCATCTGTTGGGGGTAATCGAGAAAGAATTTGAACAATAATAGCGTTTGGTAACTGATTGATTCTATCAATGTGATTAGTTTCTTCACATTCTATCTCAATTTTTTTGAGGTGAGTTATCAATAAAAAAAAACTTTCGGAATTTCCATCATCACCACAATTACTAGGGAATTTGTGTTTCACACTCATGGTTGTCGTGCTACTTTTTCTTTTTGTGAGAAAAAACAAAATGCTAATAACTAAAAAGGGGAGAATTACCATACATTAATAATGAGAGTTATTCTTTCTTAAAATAAAATGTTCATATTTTTAGTCCATCTATAGAAAAAGTAATGTTAATCACATAAGCAAAGTAATATTCTGGACCTTTTGGCAAAAAAAAAGTATCTTCATGATAAGTTAACTTGGAATTTTATATAGACAAATTATGGTGTTTCTTTTTTGTTAATTATTTCTGTAATTTTTAACTAACAAAGTTATATTTGATGACACTATTTCTTAATCTAATTTTATGTGACACTTTTATCCATATCTATTTTAAAGAATTTTTTTAATGTATAGGGGTCTTGAGAGGGAAAACGAACAGGAGATTACAAGGTGAGGAACATAACCTTCACCAATCAATTTTCTTAATTGGACAATTAATCTCTATGAATGTCAAACTACATGTATATAGTGAACACACATATTACTATCTTATATAGATTAATCTCTTTAAGTTATCACATGGTTTTATTGACCTCTTATATTTTTCATGATAGCAAACAATATAAAAGAATTTTGAAGAATTTCCTAGTTCTTCAATATATTTTGAATAGATTATATGCACCTTTTTAGAATTACATTATCTGTCATGATTAATACTTAAATTTTTTTATCAAATCGGTAATTTTGACATTATTGTTCACCTCCTTTAGGAAAGCTTATGAATTGTTATTTCTTTCATGGAAATAAATAGAACATACAATAGAAAGCATCCAACAAGATTCATTTCTCCCAACTTAAAATGTTACTTTACTAAAGTTGTTCTAGATATTTCTATTCACGATAGATACATATTGAAGTAACTTTCAGACACAAAATAAAATGTGTAAGCTTTGTTATTTTATCTGTTCAATAGACAAACAGTGGTATATATTTTATTCATTTCGGCAAAGAAACCTTATTATTTGAATGTGCTTGATATATAATATTCAACAATAGCTCATTATTTTTTTTAAGCACAATAAGAGATTATTTCAGAATATTTTTCAGAAATTTTTCTAATTATTATTTCTTCATAAGAAAAATTTGAAGTTTTACAATTTGAAAAATGTAAGTTGATGAGTCATCAAATTGGACATTTTAGGGATTTATTTTAATAGAAACTGAAGTCTCATGAGCATCGCCAAGAAAACTTGGCGAGTTACCGTTTGTTCCAAACATGTGAAGACTAGAAGAGAGAAGATCAAAATGCAATGAAAGGAGTAGTCATCGTATCACCACATAGGTTCGCAAAACAATGTTATACGACCCAATGGTCCCGAATACGAAGATTTTGACGGCAAGCACAAAATAGCGATGAACTAGAAGAAGGGTGATTCATCGAGTAGTTCCACAGTCACTACTAACCTCGTCGAGTGTTTTTCCGAATGAACTTAATCTAAAATATATAAATACTAGCTGTAGGTTTTATTTTTAGAGATACCAAAATTTTTATAGGTTAGAGGCTTTAGACTATTTTTCTTCATATGTTCTCTCAGGTTTGAAGAGGGTTTTGTGGGAGACTTGAAGAAGGAAGGGTTTCATTTTTTCCATGTGAGAAGTGGGTCTTATCTATTCATTTTCATTTGCTCATATTAAGGTTTAATTTCTTATTCCCATATGATTTCATTATCATTATAGATCTACTTTTTTTATTGTTTAATGTGTGGCTAAAAACCCCATTCTTGGGGTGTGATTTAGCAAATTTGTGTTGATATTATTATTGGACCTTGATTTGTGAGAGGTTAGATGTATTTTAATGGTGATTACAACTAGTGGTTGTGGTTTAACTTAATTGTAAACTCACCCATGTGTTTTTGGCTTTCCCGAGAGATAGATCGTGAAACAAAAATTTCTAGACTAATGCCCTAAGGAGTAGGTCAACATGAGGTTCAGCCAGAGAGGGTGAACCCTAGTCGTGTATCCTAACATTGAGATCAAGAGAGTAAGTGGGGTAAGGCGTAGGCTAGCCTTTATTCGGCAAATGGGTGTCCGAGAGGAAATCATTTGAAACCTTGTTAGTTCTATGATAGGTAACTTATTTACATCTAAAGATTAGGCTAGTCACTATTATCTTGCAGATTTCCTATCAATCATGTACCAAACTACTTATCTCAACTTGTATTGCGGTCACACCCCAAGAACTTTTTCTCATGCTTGATTTCCTTTCTCATTTTTATAATTATTACATACTTGTGACAAAAACCGCCATCATTATTTGATACTTTGTTGTCAACCCTATTTACTATATTTTTATTCATTATTATCTTTGGCGATGACTAATTAGAAAGAAGTTCTAATTTAACTAAATTTTCTCTAAACCTCTCCCTTAGGACACGACCTCAACCATTTAATGAGTAACTAAACTATCAACGATCAGAGACACTCATACCGGATGGTAGTGTCATATGCCATAATAAGAAACAAAATTGCGCCACCGCCGAGGACTGATGTCACGTAAAAATGCATTTCAGTAGAGTTTTTATTCTTATTAGTGGTAGTCTACATACTTATTTTTCATTTTTGTTTTAAGTTTTTGTGTTTTAAGCAGGAACTATTGGTGTAAATGGAAGTAATGTAGCCAAGTTGGCCACCAAATGTCAATGACCCCCATCTTATGGGAGGTAGTGGAGCCATAAGTTTATCCAGCCAAGGGGAATGCAATGTTTCATAAAACGAGCAATATGTTGCAGCTCTAGCAACTAAAATGAATCTTCAGTGGATTGTCTCATGAGGATCCCCACGAGCATTTTCAAAACTTTTTAATTGTTTATGGGACATTCTCTTTCGAATAGCATCTCTCAAGAGTCAGTTAGACTATGATTATTCCCATTTTCCCTGATAGGGGAAGCTCTTAAGTGGTTAGATGAATTAATCCGAAATTTCATCACTTCATTTGAAGAGCTAGTTACAGCATTTAGTGTTTGATTTTTGCCTCCCTTGAAGATAATGACTATTCGAGCTAACATTCAAAGCTTTAAGCGCCTAAATAGAGAGCTTCTGCATAAAACCTGTCTAAGGTTCAACAAGATGGTGCTAGAATGCCCAACCTATGGTTTTCCTGATAATATACTCCTTCAATACTTTTACCGGAGTTTAGATTCGGTAAACAAAGGTGTCGCTAACCAACTCTCACCTTGAGGCTAATGGAAAAACAATACCCGGTAGAAGCTCAACTTCTTTATGGCATGACAAACATCAATAAGGTACGGTACACTCGCAAGTATCGGGTCTCTCCTGTCACATTTAAGCTATCAAAGGAGAAGATTTAAAAAAACAATGAGGGACAACAAAACATGGAAAAGATTATGCCACATCCTTATATTCTTTCAAATAACGTCATGGGGAATTTTGGCTGTAGTGAAAATGTCATGGGGGTCTATAGCAATTCTCTCCAATCATGCTATAGTTTGTGCTATAGGCCTTTGTCGAAGTAGTAGAAGAAAAATCATTTCGCTAATTCCATGACAAAATATCTAATATTCTCAAGTAGCATAAAAGACAAAATACTTTAATTGTGCTTGTTCCATCCCAATCCTTCTCTACGAGTAAGAAAAAAAATATATTATAGTTACAATCAGAAGATGGAATTTATTTACACAATATGAATCTTTGTGATTGTGTATCGCCATATAGAATAAAAACATACATATCTTTCGCTATTTGTTTTTCTAATATGTTATATATGTATCTTTGTTTGGACATGTGATATTAGTATTACTGATTAAGTTTCTTTTTTCAAATCTTCATAGTACATCCAACAAAGTCATTAATGGTCTGCATGGAATGAAGAAACTCCAAAAGTTAATGTTGAAGATTATATTCCCCATGACATTTTCATTCAAATTCTCTCAGATTGTATCCCCCGAACAAATTTTACACTGTCGAAAATAATTTGCTATTGTATATTATTGAACATTTGTTGTTCAAGCAGATTGATAGCATCCAAAAATTTAATCTTTGTTAGATCAGTTTGTCCCACTTCATAGTCTTCTTATGTCCTATGATAAATCTTTTGCAAAATACATCTTGAAAGCTCTGATTATCCAACATCACAAGGCTGAAACTTGTAAAAGATAAAATGATTCTGATGTATTTGTTGTGCATTATGCATATAATGCTCAAGTACCCATCAGCCTATGCCCAAAATCTCAGAGACACAGTTATACTATACTAAGGTTCTATTACCCCCTAAACTTATTTTATTAATAATTCTTTATCCCTTTTCGACCTACGTTGCACTATTTTGTGGGCCCAACGATTGTTGACTTTTTTATCAAACTAGTGCCAAGTAGGCTAAAAAGGGGTAGAAAATTACTTATAAAATAAGTTCAGGTGGGTAATAGGACCTTAGTATAGTATAAGTGTGTCTCTGGGATTTCGGGCATAGGTTGAGGGGGTACTTGTGCATTATCCCATATATATTTTTGTATGTGAAATCAATAAATATGATACATAAATTAGAAAGATACAATGATTTTGATATAATCACATTAACCTTCATTAAATGTCAAACCATCTATAAATTAATAAATATTAATTTATCAATTAAATAATATATTTTTAAAATAATAAAATTTCATGGTCTCACCAACATTAATTTATGGAGGCTTTACTGTACAATAAAATGATTAATCAAATTTGAATTGAGGTAAGACATTTCTCTTTTTTATATTTGAAAATTAATACATCTACCTTTATTTACTAAGAATCACTAATTAGCCATACTTTCATAAAATGAATTATGTTATAACCTTCACTGGTGGAAAAGTTAAGGGATCAATAATATACTAACACAGTTTTTTTTTTATAACAACTTACTTGATCAATATTTTCTACTATGACTTTGTGATCATAGTTGTCTATAACATTACGAAATGTGATACTTCCGTCAGCTATGCTATCGAGAACATAATACTCTGTCATTATAACCAACATAATTCCAAGTTATATTTTCTTTGATTCTTCACATTTGGGCATCACAGTACTCCTCAGACGTATTTGTAGTCTCTTCTATGTTTAATGTTTCTATATATTGCCAGACTTACCTTTTTATTATTCTTTGATCTAGAGAATTAATAACCTTTATTGGTTCTACAAGAACTTAGGAGATTGAAGAATTTAACGATGTCATTTCAAAAACAAGAAAAGATTGAAGTTTTTGTGATGGAAGAAGGAAATTCTCATGTAAGGAGATGGGAGGACCTTCATATTGATATCCTGGTGAAGATATTCCAGTCCTTCAACCGTTTCCAGTTAATCTCTTAGTTCCTCAAGTTTGTCCTGCTTGGCAATCGGCTAGGTCTGACCAACGTCTCTGGAAAATGCTGGACTTATTTGTAATGCGGTAAATTTTCATTAGAGTGTCAATACCTACGTATATATATGTCGACACTCCATCTCGTAAAAAATTGACCCGCATCCTAAAGATTTGTATAAGCTTTAGTCGTGGAAACATTGAAATTGATCTTCCATTACAATTTGTATGTTCACAACAATTAGTTGAATGATACTGCCAAGAGGTATTTCCCTCATCATATAAATCTCTTCTTTTCATATCCACATCTTAAATTCCTTGTTAAGCCTGCTTGGAAAAAACTAGAAAAGCAAGGGATATGTAGATCTTTTTATGAGAGGAAAGATCTTAAATCATTGATGATTCCTAGTTTAGAATAACCTGCGTATGTTATTGAGAAAATTAGAAGGAGTTGGAAGAAAATTTCCGAGCTCAAGATTATGACTCCCTGCGATATACTGCTTGCATTTGCACTGGTATGACTTCTTCCAAACATGAAACAGTTGAGTGTGAGGTGTACAGACTTATCTAAACCTTCTTTAGTTATTGTTGGGATATGCATTGTTTTGATAAATGACAAAATACATGGAACAAATTGGCAAAGTCATCTGAAGAGAACTGTTTCAGGAAAGACTTATATTTTATGAAAGTGTTTCATTACATAAAGAACTCTAAATGGAATCAAGTGGTTAAGCAAATGAGGATTCAATGGAGTAGAAGGCTTCAGAATACATGAGCATAAATAGAAGAAGAGGTGTTCAGAATAATCTCGCAATTCCAAAGCAAAACAATTGAGAGATTGATTTTCGAAGTGCTGCTGATCAAAGAATATAGAAGAAAAAAATCTAGGAAGCTTTCTTAGTATTTGTGAACTTTTTTATTTCTAGATCAGTGATTTATAAATTGAATTTAGGATCTTAGTCTTCAAGTTGAGGGCCACTCGAAGACATTGGGAACGCATACCTCGGAGGTGTGTGGTAGAATTGAAGTTAAGTAGTTGATCTTTAGTTTAGATAAATTCTTGTAATATCTTTTATTTGTTGAGGCTCGTTGTCATTTAGGGAAGTTGGGGTTAATGTCAAGGTTTTTACACCTTTTAAGCCGGGTGTTCCGTGTAATATACTTTGTTCTTACATTACAACCTTTATAACTTCTTTGAAACACGTTAGGCATGTTAGTTCACTTAAGAAATTTAGGATTAAGATAATTGATGTTGTTTAGAATTTCAATTGGTATTAGAGCAAGATTATCTTTTACAGCTTATAACTTAAGATAAAAGATCGAGATGAATTGTGCACCACCCATTGGTCACAGCGAAGGACAGTCAACTGTCAGACCCCCAATGTTTAATGGGTCTAACTTTGGTTAGTGGAATATGTGTATGGAAGATTTAAATTCAAGCGGAAGACTGTGTTGTGGGATAGATAACGATTGGACCTATCATTCATATGAAGACTGTTGATGTAGTTCAAGTACAAAAAGTAAGTGATTACTTTACTGCGGATTATTTATCAACCCTCAATAAAAATGCTACGACCAAAAACATTCTTATTTGTGGTATTGGACCAGATGAGTACAACCGAATTTCAAACTTTACTACTGCCAAACAAATCTAGGATGTACTGATTGATGCTCATGAAGGAACAAGTCATGTGAGAAAACTCAGATTAGCTATGCTATTTATTGAATATGAAACTTTCAAATATGAAGGATATTGAGTTTCTGCTAGAAATAATTACTAAACTCAATAATTTGATAAATGAATTGTCATCATTAGGAAAAGTTCTTACGAGTGAAGAACATCTTTAAAAGGTGCTAAGGATCCTTACACAGAACAAATAGGATGTAAAAGTAACTGCTATAAGAGAAGTTAAACACATTGCCATCATGACACATGATGAACTTGTGGGGAATGTCAGAACGTATGGGATAAACATGGATGATCTTAAAGAAGGAGGAAAGGCTTAACTATACGTCATTCACCTTGAAAGTGTCAGATGGGAAAGATACTGAGTATGATAAGGATCAAATAGAACTTCTAGCAAAAGTCTCTTAGACGTATCTCAAGAACGAGAAGGGAAATGAAAAGAAGGAAACCAATTAGAAGATGTGGGTAAATGATAAATCTCAAAATGGTTGTTACAAGTGTGGCAAAACTGATTATTATGTTAAGAATTGTCCATAATGGGAACTGAATTGGAGGGAAAAAAGATAGAAAAAGGAAGAAAGAAAAAAGAGGAATGTGCAGTGGTTGCTTGTTAGGTTTCTGAAAATGAAGAATTCGATGATGAAATAGATGAAACAACTTTCGTGGATGTATGAGATTGAGATATCGAAGATGATGTAAACTCAATGGTTAGTATTATTGATCTAAAAGAAAAACTGCATCTTTTTTAAAAATACAAGTGGACCGGATTAATGAACATGCTAATTGATGACTTCCAAGAATTAACATGTGAAATAAATCAATTGTTTAAAGTATTTGCAGACCCAAAATATGAGTATATGGAACTCAAAGATGATAAAATTGTAGCGGACAGACAAAACATTTGTTTGAAAAAACATGTTGTAACACTTGAGTCATCTAACCTAGATGTAAAATCTTGAATTGTAAAGATGATAATTTCTAGAAAAAGGAAAAGAAAAAATTAGTGAAAATGAAGAAAACATGAAAAAGGAGTTGAAAAAAATACAAAAAACGATTATTTTTTTTGAAAAAAGAAAAGGTGAGGAAATAAATGCAGAAATCTTTTTGATAAAAGTTAAGCTTGAAAAAGCAAATAGATGGACTAACTCATCCAGAATTGTCAAAAAATTGAGTGAGAAAAATCACAATGAGAGAGAAGGTATTGACTTTCATAATGATAAGATTGTCACAACTGATTTGTGCTATATCTATAGCAAACTCGGGCATCCTACAACTAAATGGCGTGTCTCCAAAAATTACAGAAACTAAAATGTTAAAATAGAAACTAACAAACATGTTGAACCCAATCAGAATGTGAACAACAACAATGGATGCCAAAATGATCAAATAAATCTTATTCAACCCTTCAATCATCAGAAAGGACCCAAGCTTGTTTAACTAAAACTAATCTTTAAATGTTTGAAGATAAAACTTAAAGGAAGCAAGCACTGGTACATGGATAGTGCTTGTTTGAGATAAATAAATACAAACAAATACTTTATGATATGCACATAGTTCATTAGTTGGCACTATTTTTCATTTTTACATATCTAAGGTGTTGGCCTTGTTACACACCTAAAACACTGTTGAATGCGTCAGTAATAACGACAAAAAAAGTGAACTTTTCTATGATTAAATAGAAAGGAAATTGTATTTATCATAATAAATAATATTATTATACTTTTAAAATGTTTCTTATAGTTTTTGCAATACATATTCAACTAAAACACATTTTTATTTTATTATGGTAGTACATCACATCATCTCGCCTATTCCTTCTACGCCATTTTGCCGAAAACTTAGATGACGAACGAGTTTCCTCCATGTACAGTTGTAAGTGATTCCTCCATAATATATTAGTGTATATGGAGAAAACTCTTTGGTCATCTATGTTTTTAGCAATATTGTGTAAAAGGAATAAACAAGGTGATGCAGCAACTTCAACAATAAATATGTGATACAGTTTGAATATGCTTTGCAAAAATTATTGACACATTTTAAAAATATAATAATATTATTAATTATGATAAATACAGTTTTATTTCTCTTTATGCATAGGAATGTTCACTTTTTTGTTGTTTTTGCTATTGTTATTTATAATTAAGTCAATATTTATTTGTTTATTATATTGAATCAATTGTTGTTCTCTACAGTGTATGACTTAAATTATACGATGGTGATCTGATTCTAGCTAAATTTTATTTTGAGATGTAATGAATTTATTTCCGTCTTTTATCATGTGTTCATCTATACATTGATTGCTCAATTAGTATATCATCACTATTTATTAAAGATGTTAAGTCAGACTTGAAATTCTTGTTTTCTGATTTTAATAAATTTTGAATGACTAGTAATAAGATTGACAACACATTAGTTGTATTTTTTATTTTTCTACTATTTCTTGATTTGTCACTTAGTTGTTTTTATTTAAATAGACAAAGGGTATAGAAACACAAATTTTTTTACTTTTGGCACAAAAATCATTTCTTCTCACTTTTTTGTCTCCTTATAAACCAATTATTTCCTTGTGTTTATTTTATGATGCTGATTGTTTATACATATAACAATGTTTAATGTATGCATTTTATAGTTTTGTGTGAATATATACTTAAGCTATTTATATTTGATTTATGCAAAGCTTAATGATGACTCCTTTTTTGATTCGTAATTCTTTAAAAAAAATATTATCCTATTATAATTTATATCAACAAAAAATATTAAAGTACCTTTTGTCAGATTCGTAGAGGTGGTCAATATAATTTCCTTACTTTTTTCAACTATGATTTCATTAGTATGGAAGAAAAGATTTACTTTCTACGACCATTGAATATTAATTCAAATATTTGGTTCATGTATCTTGCCTTTTGTATTTTTTTCATAATGTATTTCTAGATGATCGAATACAAAAGTAAAAACAAAAAAGAACGTGAAAAAGAAAAACAAATCTGAAGAACACGGTACAAACAAATTCGATACAAGAGGATTTTTCCAAAAAGATATTACCTAAAAAACAAAAGAAACAAACAATGCAGTGTACATAATTTATTAATTCTACATCTTACACTAACTTGTACTATGTCAATCCATTTTACTTGTTAAAATGAACAAGAGTTGATTGTAAATTTAGTAATTACGCATCATGAATAGCTTGTTGCTTTTTGTTTGTTAAGTATATAACTCTGTTGTTTCTTTCAAGATTTGCATATTATAACTTTTATACTTCGATTATACAGAAAATATACGGTAAAAAGCTATTAGCAAGATATATCGAAGAATTATTTAAATTAACAATTCATGATCATACAAAGTACGGCTTTTCCTCGAGATTAGTGGATTGAAATTGAAAAATTACAAAAACACGATTGACCAATGCTAGAAATGTAAAAAAAATACTTTAATTGAAAAGATTGAATCCAAAGTAGTGGAAGAAGTATACCATATGGACGGAATAAAGCATAATCTCCTCAGCATCTTGCAAATATGTGATAAATGTTATAAGGTAATTTTTACTTTTGAAGGTTGTAGGGTTGAAAAATGAGATACAAAGGAGGTTATCTTAATAGCCAAAAAACACAAAAATGCGAATAAAGCCGACATCATGGGGATGTCAGACAGTAGTATGAAGTGCCTCAGGGCATTTGCTAATGATCCCTTACTATGACACAAAAGACTTGGACATGCTAGCTTGAAACAAAATAACAAGCTATTATAAAAGGAGATGGTTATTGGTTTACCCAAAACAAAATTTAAAAATGACAAAGTTGTGGTGCATGTGTATGGGGGAAGCAAGTGAGATCATCTTTCAAATCGAAGATTAAGAAAAGTACAATTAAATGTGTCGAACTGCTTCATATGGACATATGTGGACCTATTAGAGTAAGAAGTAGAGGAAGAAAGATGTATGTCTTTGTTATCATAGATAATTTTTCTACATTTACTTGGACGTTATTTCTAGCTTCTAAAGAAGTTTCCTTTGAGACTTTAACTATTTTTTTCAAGAAGATAGTGAAAACTCGGATTATCCTTGATTTCCATAAAATATGATCATGGAACATAATTTGGAAATGCAAAATTCTTAAAATTCCGTTCATCACATGTTATAGATCATAATTTCTCCGATCCTAGAACTCCACAACAATATAGAGCAGTTAAAAGTAAAAATAGGGCTTTAAAAGACATTGCTAGAACAATGATGATTGATAATAATCTTGACTTTCACATGGTAGAGAGAATGAACGCTTCTTTTAATGATACAGCAACACAAGTGCCCATGCCACCGGACTATAAAATGCTTGACATGACTATAGTAAGTAGCGGGTTTGAAGTTGGGCATGGGCTAGCTAAGGACTTGGATGACATACTTGAATCTCTTACTATTCTATTTTAATATTTCCGCTGTAGCATCGGTTATACCCAAAAAAAGGAAGAATTGTTGGAACAATATACAAGGAAGAAGCATGAATGTGATATACCAAAGCATATTCCAGGATTATACCACTCATATTTTGCATAAGCTTTAGATCTTGAGATTTATGGCCTAGTTGAAGGGATGAGAATATTTTATTGTGATATTGGTGGAGTTCCCCAAGACACCATAGACTTGAAGGTATGCTACAATATTTGATGGTCACTCAACTTATGATCCATCGAATGAAGCAGTAGACAAAGACAAGGTTTAATGTTTTTACTTTCGAATACTAATGTTGTCTGGACGAAACCCTGAATAACCATTTATGCGACTTTACTTTCTATCAAAATGTTTAAAATGGAAATGGGTCACTTTGACCTTAGTCATGATAAAAGTTTGTATGCGCTTTTAAAATTTCAAACAAAGCCTCCTATATTTTAAATTGATTATCTTATCTCTATGAATTTCCCTCCAATATGTTCATTCAAACTCTTCCTATCTAACATGGTTGATTTTTAGTTCTTTTAAATAAAAATGAATCTAAATCTTTCAATGTCATGACATGTAACTAACATGGAAACCAAGTTAGATCAATGAGGATGAATGTGAAGGATATTATGAGTAAACTGTGATGCCTAAGAACCCCGCTAAGGATTTGAGTCAGCTTGAAGATGATAAAAGGCAAAGTTGGATGAGAAAAAGACAATAAACTTGTGATATGACAAATTGGTCAACAGAAACATGAGTCATTGTCCACTAGGAAGCAACATAAAAAGAAGAATTGGTCAAACTATTAAAAAAATATATTAATGTGCTGACAAGATCTTATGATGATATGTTGCGGTTGAGCACGGATATTATTCCCTATAAGTTTCATATCAATCTAGAGTATTTCTCTATAAAGCAGAAAATCAGAAAGTTCAAGCCTGATGTAAATTTAGAGATAT
The DNA here is from genome assembly GCF_036512215.1 of Solanum lycopersicum. Classification (NCBI taxonomy): domain Eukaryota; kingdom Viridiplantae; phylum Streptophyta; class Magnoliopsida; order Solanales; family Solanaceae; genus Solanum; species Solanum lycopersicum. Next base: position 20,646,713 of record NC_090800.1, read on the forward strand.
AAGAAGAAGTAAGGAAACAAAATTGAATCAAAAGTTATTGAAGTGATGAAGTATCCCACCAGGTTGGATATTATTTTCAATGTGGGGAAGAATGATGTAAAGATCAAGATATGCATGGATTATCGAGATATCAACCAAGAAAGTCCAACAAAAAATTACACCATGTGAAATATCCATATAATCATCAATAATTATGCTAAGCATGAGTTGCAATCTTTTGTGGATTATTTTGCGAGATACCACAAGATTTTAGTGGATGAAGAAGACGCAGAAATAACAACGTTCATAACATCTTCGTGTGTCTAGCATTATTAAGTTATGTCGTTAGAACTCAAGAATGTTGGTTCTAATTTCATGAGATCTATGACCACAATTTTTTATAATATGACCCATAAAGAAATTGAATGTATGCGGACAATGTCATCATAATGTCGCGCGAGAGTTAGGATCACCTGACACAATTGAAAAAATCATTTATAGGTCACAAAGGTATGATTTGAAGTTGAACTGAACCAAATGTGCATTTGGAGTACCTGTAGGGAAGTAATTAGGATTTATAGTTAGCAAAAGTGATATTGAGCTTAACTATTCCGTGATCAAGTCAATTAAAGATTACCTCCTCCAAACACAAAAAAGGAAGTAATGTTAGTTAGCGAAGAGGGATTGAGCTTGACTCTTCCAAAATAAAGACAATTCAGCACATACCTCCTACAAATACTAAGAAGGAAATAATGAGTTTCTATGGGAGACTTGAATTATATCAGCCCCTATTCATGTTATTTATTAAAAGATGCACCAACTAAATGGACCAAAGAATGTTCGAAGGCTTTTGACACCATTAAAAGTCATCTTTTGAATCCACTAGTGTTGGTACCGCCACGTGCATTTTCCTTTATTTTTGTATTTATCCATCTCTGGAAATGCATACGGGTGAGTGTAGTTGAAAATCCTCAACGTCGATAATTTCATCCTCATTTATACCATCAGCGACTATATAGAAAACAGATTCGTCCTATACTCAAAATCTTTTGAGTGTTCCATTGTATTACTAATAGTCTTAAGTCTGAAAAATAAATTACATAATCTAAATTTTATAGAGAGAATAATTTTATATATATATATATAACACATATCTGAAAAAGGCCAAGAATTCTTTTCCAAGAAGAAACTACCAAAAAAACAAAAACAAAATACTATTAATGGTACATAAATTATTTATTCTATATCTTACATTGACTTGTATCATGCTAAGCTTATTTCACTTGTTAAAATGTACAAGTAAAGCATTCATTGATAGAAGTCAATTGTATATATAACTCATAAAAATAATTAATTGTTAAAAGAAATCTACCACAAATTGGTGTTAGTATTGATTGAATTGATTCGAACAATTTTTTACTATTTTAGTCTATATCCTCAATGCATGTACTATAGTTGACCGACAAATCGTATTATATTATAATCTTTGAACAAGTGTTATTCTTTTTTTATTTCTCATCAAGTGTGTTTGATAGTTACATTAGAGCTCGAGGTGCAAAGTTTCACATTAAACAATTAAACTTATAACAAAGGTAACTTCATATTCGAAGAATAAAATGCTCCCATAACGAGGAATGGCGGAGCGCTTTATTCCTTGAATATGAAGTTATCTTTGTTATAAGTTTTATTCTTTAATGTGGAACTTTGCACCACGAACTTCAATATAGAAATCGAACACACTGAATGGGAACAATCAATATCACATTTGTTCAAAACTTATAATATAATACAACGTATTGGTCAACAAAGTACATTGAGGATATAGACTAAAATAGTAAAAAACATAATTCATATCAATTGAGTCAATACTATCATTTCTAACAATTTGTAGTAGAAAACTTTCAACATATAATAATACTACATCTGTAGTAAACATACAAAATAAATAAATTATGCACCACGAATAGCTTGTTCGTTTTGTTTGTTACATAGAATCTTTTTAAAATAGCTTTCTTGATCCTTTCTAAATTTGTCTTCATTGTGTTCAATTTTTTTTTTTATAGGCTTTCTCTTTCTGTTTCAACTTTTGTATCTCGATTGCATACTTGGGTGAAAAATTAAAAACAAGATCTATCAAACAATTATTTAAATTAATAATTCATGGTCATACAAAGTAAGACATTTCCTCAAGACTAATAAATTTGGAGTTCATAAACTAAAAATAAAATAAAATTGACCAATAGTAGAAAAAACAACCAATAAATACTTCAATTTATTTTTATTAGATAAATTATAATAGGAAAATAAATTTATTTCTCTGCTATGAATTATAAATTAACAAATGTATATAGTTTCAAATTCATAGTTCTCTATAACTTCTACACCATGTAAAAATTAATTCAAATAATGTCCAAAGAATTAATAAAATTTGCATTTGAACCTTCAGATTCACAATCAATTTAATAAACATTGATCGTTGGAGATTTTGACCTAATAAATTTAACTTTTTTTATAAAGTTAGTCAAATTTCCCTCATATTTCATTTGAACAATCAAGTCCACTCCAACATCAAAGATGTTATAAGGCCGTCATAATATTTTTTGCTCTAGAATCAAAATATATATATATATATATATATATATATATATATATATATATATATATATATTATTTTTTTTTCAATTTTTAGATGTGGAAGACTCTATTATCACCTCTTTATGAATTTGTGTAAATATATAACAAATGTATACTAATTATATCATTACTATCAAACTCATTTAAAATCATCAAATTCTACTATTAAATGTCTCAAATTTTAATAAGTTGCCCAAATAATTTAATAGAGAAAAAAAATATTATTAAAGCAAAACAATTTTTTATGTCCTGTATTTCTACATAAGTGATGGATCGCTGCGATCCAAGTCAAGTGACACTTTATGTTAGGTATCTGGAAATTATAACTCCTTCACACTCCAAATCATGTTTCAACACACAATACTAAGCAAACCAATAAATTAAGTAAAATTAAGTGAATTATCGAAGCTAGTAGTATATTGATCATACTAGCATAAAATATTGATTAACATTATTAGGTATTATGTGAAACTTACGATAAAATCATCTGCAAAAAAAATGTTGATACAAATAACAATTACGACCCAATTACAAGTTAGTTAGGGTCATTTCTCTCTATTTTTTGGATCAGGGTGAGAAAGAATAGATGTATAGGTAACATGTTTAACTTACACTTCCAATTTTCACCTCTATATTAACCTAATAATTATATTTGGAAGACATAAAAAGGTTTAGAGATTAAATGTGCACCAAAATTCACTTAATGTCTACCAAGAATAATTGAGTTCAAGAAACATAATGAAAAGAATATTCCAAAATATTGTTCACTAAAAGGTTCCTTTTGTATCAAAAACGTATTTTGTAAGCATGCAACTGAAATCATTACCATGTCGTTAATAAAGTGAGTTGAGCATCGTATGCAAAAAATATAAATTAATTTTTCTGTTTATGCCTTGAAGAATAATGTTGCCTAATACATGTATTGGTGAAATTATGTTATTATAGATGCAAGAACAATAAAGTGGACCACAATCGAAAAAGCAATATATATGATTAGAAAATAGAAAGAGAGATGGAGAGATTTAGCAAGAAAAAAAAGAACAATATAGCAACTAGACATTCAATTACATAAATGAAATCTAACGGTGAAAAGAAAATTGAACTTATACAAGTGAAGTTTACCCAAGTAATCAAGAAGGTTCAATTTAACAATTAAGAGGATTTCTCCAAACTCCCAAAGGACATCAACTCTTCATTCAGAAAGTAATCCCTAAAATAATTCCTAGTTTCTACTTTTAATATTGTAGATAAACTAACCTAAAATGGTTACAATAATACACTTGAGCTAAAAACAAGAAAATTCTAGCCTATTAATTATTTTAAATGTAGTCATCTCTTGCTTAGATTTCAACTTTAGTATATTGTAGGCCCGTCATGCTTCTTCATTAATCTTCTAAGGTATTCAAAATACTCAAATCTACTTGTTGGTCTTCATATCCCTGATCGTTAATTCATATCCCATATGAGATATTTGGGATACCACTACACGCATATAATTTAAAACTCAAATAACTAAATATATATATATATATATTGAAGATCTATTAATAATATGTAATGACTTATGATGAAATTGAAATCCTTATGATGTTCAAGTACTTATGTCATGGGGTTAAAGGTATCATGAGGATAATAGATCAATGCGAGGTCTCTTACGTATCAATTATTCCTCCAAACTTTTTTTGTAGCTACGAAAAGAAATTACGCGGTTCAAATCATGGGGGGGGGGGGCACAATATTATCATCTGTAGAAAAGTGGTCCACATTCTCTTTCATCGTTAACTAAAGGGTATATATATAATTCTTACCTTAACTACACGTTCATCTTCAATATTGACGTATCTTACTTTCTATAGGTAACATTATTTAAGTAAGAAAATATATATGCAATGAAAGAGCAGTGAGTATTCAATGGAGATGGAATAAATTCAAAGAACTTACTATTTTGTATGACCAGTGTGATTTCACAATAACTTTTTATCAATAGAATATGTATAAGTTCAAAGAAATAAGGTTACATGATACCTCACAAATATGCGGACAACATATAGGATAACTCGAGAAACAAAAACTTTCAATTAATTGAGGAAAAAGAATAGTAGAGAAAAAAAAGGAAGAATTTCTAGATTAGCACAATGGAAAATAAGGATAATAATTAAAAGTTATTTAAGTTACAATCTTGCTAAAAAGAACAAGAAAAAAAAATTTAAACCAACCTTAACAATAAATTTACTAAAATGTTAATGGATAAAGTAGCAGTCCAAATTCCTAAAATATAGTTCTTCATGACTGTTATTTCCATCAATACCAATTTTACTTGTTTATTACTCGTTTTCCCGTAATTCATTGATTCAATACAAAGTTACGTAGCTGAAATGCCAAATTTCACCATGTTTAACCCTTTCAAAAAGAGAGATTTCAACCCCTAGATCCAAGCTATTGACAATTAATAAAGGAAAAAAATTTCATTGAATGGATTGGGGAAATTCTACACACTCATTAATCATTGAGTTGTCCAAAGCATGATTTCAATTTAATAGCAAGAACTGATTTGATTTCCCTAAAACTACAAAGTACAAATGAACATATACAATACTAGAAGGGAGTGTATCAGTTCTACTTTCTTCAGAAGTATCCAAAACTATCGAGATATAAATTATTCAATATGATTGAGTTAATAATTGGTTGAATCATTAACTCACCCAAAGCTTACTTGTTTTGAGATGGATTGGGTCGACATGGGCTAATCATGGTCAACTAGGTTGAATCAATAAATGAATATCTGAATTATATGTTTAGTCCAATGTTCTCATCAACATCTATCTCACTCTAAATCTAACCTTAAAATATATATAATCCAACGCACATTAGCGTGGAGGACTCCTCGCGCGTATATCGAGGTTTTAAACTAACATCCTTCTTAGAAGAATAGATGGAGTAATTTGGGTGGTCATTATCCCATCCAAAGATCAATTTTGTTGAGATGAATTGGGTCAAGTATCATGATCTAACCTACCGGACCGTGCGGGCACCCATATGTAAGTAGGAGAACCATCATACCGCAAAAGTAAAACATGCGGAAATATTTTACAAACAAAAACAATTATAACTCTATGATTTTTATAAATAGACCGTGAACAAATTATTAATTTAAATTTTGTAAAATATTTTAAACGACTCCCATGTATCTAGTCTAAAATGTATAAGAGCTACTAAGAATAGTACAACTGGATAATTTAAATAAAACACACAACTCCCATAATGCGAAAAAAAGAATAAAAGATGCTGGAAGAATTTCTTCGTCTACGCCTAATGGAACATTACCAATCCTGTATCCAGACTATGTCAAAAGACATAACAAGAATTGTATCAGTACAAACAGACATATTGATTGGTATCATTGGTTCATCCGACGCCCACCGCGTAAGATAAGACACCCACTACTGAGATCATCAAATAAACCACTCGCTTCTCCATATTCCTTTCTCTTGGAATCACCTCCAATATACATTAGCACCCTATAACTAACCCTCTTCCCACATACTTAATCATAGTTAACCATTCTATAACACGTAGAAAATATCCAGTACAACCAATGCCAATTCAACTGTCCGCTTAGTGCAACTTATAACACTAATAAAAAAAAATATTTTACACATGTATATCAAGCATATTCCATATTGTCAACAAGTATACAACAATGATTAACTAACATTTATCATCACATTGGTCCTCTCGCAGAATTCAAACACAAACTATTAGTATGCCGGAACATGACAATCCGATCAAATATTATGTTGGAACGTGACAATCTGATCCAAGTTAGTTATGTTAGAATGTGACAATCCGCCTCAAGTTACTTATTCTGAAACATCGCAATCCGATCGCACTCACATACCATAATCACAAACACAAGAACATCATAAAGATCATACATTTAAGTCATTATTTCATGGAAATGAAATTTCATCTATCTCATTTACAACAACTATGAACAATATTGCAATACTCATGCATATTTTTTGCAACATTTAGCCCCATTTTTTTTTGAGGCCCGTCCTCATTGGAAGTTCTACTTTTCATTCTAGGTTGAATTGATCCATTTTAGCGTCTTCCTATGCTAGAGCATCTTCCACTTGATTTGTTTTTCTAAAGCTGTCGTGCATTTTATTTATTGGATGTTACATTTTATTTATTTAATCAAAGCTCCGATTTTATCATATTGGAAATTCTTCCATATTTAGTTAAAAAAATAAAATTAGTTGATATTTTGACAAGACAATGATCATCATAGGTTATATATATTTTGCTATTGATTGGTGTGGGGGGGGGGGGAAGGTTTGACTCCACACCCTTATGTTTTAGGTAAGTAATACAATTTGGTGATTAATCTATCAGCCAAAACTTTATAATGCACATAGTTTGTTAGAACATATTAAAACTATTTTAATGTTGATGAAATTAAAATACAATTCCAAAAGAACGGAAATAAAACTACCCATGCAGTGATTTTTCCAGCGAATGAAATCGGCTTCACTGCATGCAGGAGGTACCCCAAATTGACAGTTTTTTCCCCTTCTCATTTCCATCCTTTCTGTAATTACCTCACCGCACTTTTTTGTTGCTAGTTACATTTAACAATAAAAAAGTGCAGTGCAGCTAACCTGTTTAAGTTCCGCTGATGTTAATATATCAAAATCTCTTGGAGTTCTTTCCAGTATAAGATGTCTAACACAACCCATCACAAGGTTAGCTGTTCAAAATAAAAAAAAAAGGAAAAGTGAGGCCACAAGGAGGAGAAATAGGAATCATCCTGTTCTAAGGAGCAAGACTAAGGATGTGTTTAGTACAAAGGAATACATTTATTTTTGAAATCATATAAAGGAAAACATTTTCCACAATTTATTTTTCAATTTTTCGATGTTTGGTTGGTCCAAAGTTTTGAGAAACATTTTCATTAGGTAAACAATAAAAATAACAACAAACCTAATGCAGTCCCGTGTGTGGAGTAAGGAGAGGATAGTGTACAAAAACCTTATTCCTTCCTAGTAGAGGTAGAGAGGTTGTTTCTTATTGACCCTCTCAAGAAAATCAATTCAAATCAGTAAGGGAAAAAAATCTGAAAGTGAAAAAGCCATGGAAGATTGTGTGGCAGACAATACATAATATTCAGAAGTAAAGGAACCTTAACAACAACTAAATAGTTCGGTAACCAAATTACAAAGAACAAAAGATAGTAAAAAAATTGAACAAAAAACTATGTGAATAATGTTAATACAACTGGTATGACAGAAAAAGCACATACATTCTCCAAACAAACAGGCATGCATATCTCACCAGAAAGTGACATACCGTGGAATTACCAACTAGACATCTACCCTAGTCTCCGACCTCTAAATCCCCTTATCTAATCACATGTCCTTAGCAAGCTGAAGATGTGCCATTGTCCTATCTAACTACCTCTTTAGATTACTTCTTCAACCAATCTCTACCTCTCGTTAAACCCACAATTGTCAAGCTCTCACACCTCACAAGGTCCTCTGTAAGTTTTCTCTTCACGCGTTTGAACCATCTCAACATCCTTATTTCCACAACTTGCATCTGCTAAACATAGGAATTTCTAGATGGTCAACACTTCGCTCCTTACAACATAGTTTGTCAAACCACCATTCTATAGAACTTACCTTTTATGTTTTGGGGTTACCTTCATATCACACAAGACTTCGAATGCGAGCCTTCATTTCATCCATACCGCACACATATTGTGTGTGACATAATCATCAAATCCACCATCTAATTAGATTATAGATCCAAGCTATTTGAAACATCTTTTTAAGAGCTTGAAACTTCTTTTCTTGGGGATGACTATGAATTCGACATTAGTTCCAGCTCAGCCTAATTTGTTAGGAAAACAATTTCTTTAAAAATAAGGAAAATTATTTCCTTGATGAAACTATGGAAAACAAGTGATATTGCACATCAAATTGTCTCCTCCCTACCCTCCAACACACGCCACTCGCAAACACCAACCCCATTCCTACCACCCCTACCTCCACACCCATCCCCATAATGTTTGAAACTTTTGAATAAGTTACATACAAATTCTTTTGGGACAATATTTTCTACTTACTCACCAAACATAAAATAAAATAAAATAAGAGAGAACATCACTTAGATAGCAAGAAAGTTTTTCCAAAAATCATTCACATTTTTATTCATACCAAACACACCCTAAAGTGCATTTACAACAAATTCCTACATATATATGCTAATTTTCTGAATTGTTGGGTCATTGCACATTCATAAAAAGTAGTGTTAACTCCATATAGTTAGCTGATTTTGAAGCTTCTTATTGTCTTCTCACCCCAGAATGAGACTCGCTCTTCTCGTCCAGAAGAATAGGTGTCTTCCTGGTTAACTAGTCATTGGTCCTTGGCACCAAAGAAAGTCGAGAAGGGATGAATCAAACAAGAAATCTTTATTGGTTCTACCTCCTATATTTTATGAAGAGAATGAATCTTTTTCTCGAAGGATCAGAAAAAATCGGGTCAGGATCTCCTGCGTGATTGATTTGGACTCATAACGCGTTGATCTCAATTTTCTTAAGTCACAAACCAACAAAGGGAAATCATCAGCGAAAATGACTTCAAGAAGGAAAATAATATTTGCTTAAAATACAGAGAAGCATTGAAAAGGAAAGCCTCAACTCTAATGTACAAAAGACAGAAATATATTATAGAATATATGGTTAGTCAACACATAAAAGGAAAGAAGCAAGAATCTCACACTCTTGGCAGAAATCACAATCAAATCAAATCATCAATATACAGGAAGAGCCAAAAGATAAGAAGACTGTTGATCACACAAGGACAAGATCAAATCAACACAAGGAAAGCAAAAGAAGTAATGAAAAAAGAAGAGCCATAAATCAAGCCACCAGAGAAGAAGTCTGTTGATCACACAAAGACAAGATCAAATTAGCACAAGGAAAGCATAAGAATCTATTTACTACAGATCAACTAAATAACCTCAATCAAGGACTCCCTAAATTAATCCTTGATTGAGATAAAATCCCTTGGGGTTTTCCTTAAAATAAGCAGAGGCCATCATATATATATATATTGATCCAGATGTATAGCGTGAAGCACGCAACTTCACTTAAGCTTAGCAAACAAGTTTCTTTTGCCTTTCGTAAAGCTTTGTAAACACTTGAGTGATACAATTGAAAAGAAAAGAGAAAAGAAAACCATATGAGTGTAGGTATAGAAGTTGAGGAGGCGTCAAGGTAGAAATCTAATTTGCATATCACACAGGTTAAGAGTTCAATTAATGGTGTAACAAGAAGATCTCTTCAATGCTCTAAAAGAAAACATTGAAACCCAAGGGAACTGAACTATGCACCACTTTGGTTATCTGAACCCTGATAGCTGACTAAGTGAATTTTTTAATTCCCCCCCACCCCTATTCCCTCTTCAGTGCAAGTAGAACATTAAAAACCTCTTCTACCTTGTAACACTGAATAAGTTGTACACCAACAACAACACAATAAAAACCCAAAAGAGAACATTAAATAATCAAATTATCATCTTGAACATATACCCTTTTTGTTTACCCCTTTAAAAACCAATCTTGTAGGTTTCACAATCATTGAGGTACTTATTCCCAGTTCTTCAGATCTCAATTTCTTCCATTTTGGCGCATCCACATCACCTATTTGAATGAAAAATTACCACCCCAAACTTGCAATTCACAATATAGCTCAAAGAAATCCAAACATATTGAAACTTTATCATCAAGATTTTACCTTTTCCACTGAAGCATTATAAGATCAATTCTTTAATACTCTTACTGGTTCAACAACTACTGCTGCTACAGAGTTGCTCATTCGAACATTGCGAAGCCAGAAGATAAAAGGCTACAAATATTGATTTAGGTTCCATGACAAGAACTTGAGGAACTGCCATTGTTATCCCCTTCTGGAGTTCTGGTTTAAGCCATTTTGAATATCTTTGGGAGGGAAAGGATATATATGGATATGGTTTTTAATTTCATTTAGGTATATACAAAATAAAATATTCCGTTTGTTTCAATATACGCATATGGTTTTTAATTTCATTAAGGTATATACCAAAACAAATAATTGGTTTGTTTCAATTTATGTAACACTTTTTTGTTTTTTTAGAGTTAAACTGTTTAAGTTTGATCAGAAATTTCTGTATGAAATATTCAATTTTTTTGATATAATATTTATATATTTGTAAACTATGTAGAATGTATTATTAGTCACAACAATCAATAATTCAAAATGTTTAAAAGATGTATGAAAAATTTAATGTCACAATTAGAATTGTTTAAATCTCAAAATCTAAAAGATACCATATAAAATGGGACGGACGGAGTATCTCATAGATTCCTTCCTACAATGTGCAGGACATGAAGGTGTATATGACACTCAATGGCCAACGGTCCGTTGCCGATTTTGAATCAAAAGAGAAAGAATTACGTTTCTTTTGAGATCGTAATCGTACCAACGGACGTTCTTGGTCGAATGCTCCATCCGCCGGAAGGCGAGATAGGACTTTCATTGCCCATTGGTGGAAAGGAAACAGTAACCTTTTTTTTACGTAATTACATATTGCAAAGATACGTCTCTTACCACCTCCCTCTATCACTGTCACGACCTAAACCGGATTGCGACTGGCACCCACACTTACCCTCCTTTGTGAGCGAATCAACCAATCTAACCTTAACATTTAAATGTAATAACAACAGAAAGTAATGCGGAAGACTTAACTCATTAATAAAACCAATTCATTAACTATCAATATTAAACATCTATTATTCCCAAAACCTGGAAGTCATCATCACAAGAACATCTATAATCAAATTACTAAACTAAGAGTATTCTAAGAAGCTAAAAATACATAAGAAGCTAGTCCATGCCGGAAGTTCAAGGCATCGAGACTTGAAGAAGAAGATCCAGTCCAAGCTAGAAGCATTAGCTCACCCTGAATTTCCGATGTAGTAAGACTGGCTTGAATTACTGTTGAGTCGAAGACGACGGCACGTTTGTTGCACTCCACAATAAATAAAAAGAAAACAATAAAAGTAGGGGTCAGTAAAAAACACGGGTACTTAGTAGATATCATCGGCCAACTCAAAATAGAAAACAGTATGTATTAAGCAATATCATAAAATCAACTAATATCCTTAGCATGCAGCATTTACAGTTACCATAACCCTTGGTTACAACACCAAGCACATCAATGAGGACTCACGCCTCCTCATCATACTCATTTGGGAATTCAGTTCATTAGATTGGATACATTAACATTTTTCAAGATTCATTATCTTTATTCCCCTCGTGTCGGTACGTGACACTCCTCAATATACTATCCTGGTGTCGGAACGTGACACTCCGATCCTCATTCTATCCTGGTACCGGAACGTGGCACCCGATCCATATATTCTATCCTGGTACCGGAACGTGGAACCCGATCCATATTCTATCTTGGTGTCGGAACGTGACACCTGATCCATATATTCTATCCTGGTACCAGAACGTGGCACCCGATCCATATTCTATCCTGGTGTCAGAACGTGACACCCGATTCATATATTCTATCCTGGTGTCGGAACGTGACACTCCGATCCTCATATACTATCCTGGTACCAGAACGTGGCACTCGATCCATATTCTATCCTGGTGTTGGAACGTGACACCCGATCCATATATTCTATCCTGGTACCAAAACGTGGCACCCGATCCATATTCTATCCTGGTGTCGGAACGTGACACCCGATCCATATATTCTATCCTAGTGTCGGAACGTGACACTCCGATCCTCATATACTATCCTGGTACCGGAACGTGGCACCCGATCCCCTAATCTCACTACTTTCATTCGTCAAGCCTTCTTTTATACCAAGGCATCACCATTAACAATGTAGATTAGGGTTTCTTTCAAGATTTGGGATTTAATAGCTTCATCATGCTTATTTATTCATAATTACATAATCACATCATTCAAACATACAATTAAGCATATAGTAGGGTTTACAATACTACCAATACATATCATTCTCTATTAAGAGTTTACTATGAAAGCATGAAAACCATAACCTACCTCCACCGAAGATTAGAAATCACGCAAGCAAGTTCCCAAAGCTTTGTTCTTCTTCTCGTTTCTCCTCTTTCTCGTTCGTTTCTCTTTCTTTTTCCGTCTCTCTTTGTTTTTTCTATTTTTCTTATTCAACCCTCTTTCTTTTACACTAATTAGTATATAATTAAGAATAAAAGGTGGCAATAATACCCCACTAATTAACTTAGGGTTACCTCTTTTAACCCGCAATAATTTGAGTTATTAATATAAACCCACGAAATCTATAATTAAGGAAAGAATAGTCCAAAAACGTCCCTTAAAACTTCACGAGACATCCAACTCTGCCTGGGATTTGCGCAACCTATGACGGGCCGTTGTGCCTGCGACGGTCCGTCCTGCAGGTCGTCGCAGAGTTCAGAGACCCAAATTTCCACCAAGGGTCTGTGACGGTCCGTCACACCTGTGACAGTCCGTCCTGCCATTCCGTCACAAAGTTGAGAGAGTTGATTTTCAATACCCAATTTCAGATGTTCTAAGTGTTTTGAAACGTTGGATCACGACTGTCCGTCACACCTGTGACGGTCCATCCTGCCATTCCGTCACAAAGTTCAGAGAGTTGATTTTTAGTATCCAATTTCAGATTTTCTAAGTATTTTGGGACGAGATCCCCTCGACGGTCCGTCGTGCCCATGACGTTCCGTCGTGCCCATGACGTTCCGTCGTGGGGTCCGTCGCTTCTGCCAGTTTTTCCAGAATTGAAGTCTGTTGCTCAAAACGACTAAACGGGTCGTTACATTAGATACCAATTTACCCATCGTTCGTCCCCGAACGATCAAAAGAAGGAAAACAAGGGCGAAAAGGAGTACCTGAATCTGTAAACAGATGTGGGTATTTTTCTCGCATATCCGCCTCCTTCTCCCAAGTGGCTTCTTCAACCGGTCGATTCTTCCATTGCACCTTGATGGATGCAATCTCTCTTGACCTCAACTTGCGAACTTCTCTATCTAAAATAGCAACAGGCTCCTCCTCATAAGACAAGTTCTCATCAAGCAAAACTGAATCCCAACGGATAATGTAATTTCCATCCCCATGGTATCTTTTCAACATCGACACATGGAATACCGGGTGTACTCCGGACAGCCCTGGAGGCAAGGCTAACTCATAATCCACTTCCCCTACTCGCTTGAGTACTTCAAATGGTCCAATGTACCTTGGACTTAGTTTACCCCTTTTTCCAAACCGCATCACCCCTTTCATGGGCGAAACTTTCAACAAGACTTGTTCACCTTCCATGAACTCTAAGTCTCTAACCTTTTGATCTGCATATTCTTTTTGCCTACTTTGCGCCGCTAGAAGCATTTCTCTGATAGACTTCACTTTTTCCATCGAATCCCTCAAAAGGTCAGTACCCCAAGGTCTAACCTCGAACGAATCAAACCAACCAATGGGAGACCTACATCTCCTCCCATACAATGCTTCAAATGGGGCCATATCAATACTTGAGTGATAGCTATTGTTGTATGAAAACTCCGCTAAGTGTAGGAAGCTATCCCAGTGACCACCAAACTCTATCACACACGCACGAAGCATATCCTCCAACACTTGAATCGTCCTTTCAGACTGGCCATCGGTCTGAGGACGGAACGCAGTACTAAGGTCCAACTTAGTACCCAATTCCGCATGCAATGTTTTTCAAAACTTAGAAGTAAACTGCGTACCTCTATCTGATATGATGGATAGTGGAACCACATGCAATCGCACCACTTCCGAGATGTAAAGTTTGGCTAACTTTTCTGCATTGTAAGTCACCTTGACCGGAATGAAATGAGCAGATTTAGTTAACCTATCAACAATCACCCAAATGGAGTCATACTTACCCATTGTCCTCGGAAGACCAACCACAAAATCCATTGCAATTCTTTCCCACTTCCATTCCGGAATGGGCATTCTCTGAAGTGTTCCTCCGGGCCTTTGGTGTTCATACTTTATTTGTTGACAGTTTGGACACTTGGCAATAAAGTCAACAATATCACGCTTCATTCTACTCCACCAAAAGTGTTGTTTTAGGTCACGATACATCTTGGTTGCACCCGGATGTATAGAATACCTTGAACTATGAGCCTCTGTCAGAATAGTGTTGATCAAATCATCGACGCGGGGTACACATACCCTTCTCTTGATTCTCAAAACACCTTCCTCATCGATTTGTGCTTGCTTAGCCTCCCCTCGCAATACTTTATCTTGAATTCTTCTTAGTTTCTCATCATCAAACTGTTTTCCCTTAATTTTGTTAAGAAAAGAAGATCTTGACTCCACACAAGCCAACAATACTCCCTTCTCATTTACTTCTAATCTCATCAAGTTGTTAGCTAGAGTCTGAACCTCTCTAGCTAATGGGCGTCTAGAGGCTTGCAAGTGAGCTAGACTTCCCATGCTTCCCGCTTTTCTACTTAAAGCACCCGCCACAACATTCGCCTTCCCGGGATGATACAAAATGGTGATGTCGTAGTCCTTCAGTAGTTCAATCCATCTTCTCTGTCTCAAGTTCAAATCTTTCTGAGTAAAGACATACTGAAGTCTACGATGATCCGTATAGACCTCACACTTAACCCCATATAAATAGTGTCTCCATTGCTTTAATGCAAACACTACCGCTGCCAATTCCAAATCATGAGTTGGATAGTTACGTTCATGCACTTTTAATTGTCTTGTCTTCTCTTGCATTAGTACTGCACCCAAGCCCGAATAGGATGCATCACAATAAACAATGAAGTTCTTACCCTCTACTGGCAAGGTAAGGATAGGTGCGGTAGTCAACAAAGTCTTGAGCTTCTGAAAGCTTTCCTCACATTCGTCTGACCATACAAATGGAACATTCTGCTTAGTCAAGTTCGTCAATTGGGAAGCAATAGAAGAGAATCCCTTGACAAATCGGCGGTAGTAGCTAGTTAACCCAACAAAGCTCCTTATTTCTGACACATTAGTAGGTCTTACCCAATTCTTCACTGTCTCAATCTTAGAAGGATCCACCATCACTCATTCCTTAGAAACCACGTGTCCCAAGAAGGACACTGCATCTAGCCAAAACTCACACTTAGAGAATTTGGCATAAAGCTTTTTCTCCCTCAACATTTCCAATACCATTCTCAAATGCTCTTCATGTTCCTTCTTGCTCTTTGAGTACACTAATATATCATCAATAAATACGATCACGAAGAGGTCCAAATATGGTTTAAAAATCCCGTTCATCAAGCTCATTAACGCAGCAGGGGCATTCGTTAGACCAAAAGACATCACTACAAATTCGTAATGCCCATACCTCGTTCGAAAAGCAGTCTTTGGCACATCCGTTGCCCGTATTTTCAATTGATGATAACCGGATCTCAAATCAATCTTAGAGAAGACACAAGCACCTTGTAACTGGTCGAACAAATCATCAATGCGGGGAAGAGGGTACTTGCTCTTAATAGTTACTTTATTCAGTTGTCTGTAGTCTATGCACATCCGAAAATTCCCATCCTTCTTCTTTACAAACAAAATCGGAGCACCTTAAGGAGATGCACTTGGTCTAATGAAGCATTTGTTCAATAACTCTTGAAGTTGTGCTTTTAACTCTCTTAACTCCGCGGGAGCCATTCTATAAGGGGGTATAGAAATGGGGCGAGTACCGGGTTCAAGATCAATACAGAAGTCAATATCCCTATCTAGTGGCGTACCAGGAAGATCCGCAGGGAACACATCCAGAAACTCACGAACTACCGAAACCGACTCAATCGAAGGTACTTGGGTAGTGTCATCCTTGAGATGTGCCAAGAAAGCTAAATAGCCTTTACTAATCATTTTCTTAGCACGAAGAAAGGAGACGATGCGGACCGGATTGGAAGTGTAGTTACCCTCCCACACTAACGGGTCTGTCCCAGGCTTGGCTAACGTCACCGTTTTAGCATTACAATCCAAGATTGCAAATTGCGGAGAAAGCCAAGTCATAACCAGAATCACATCAAAATCGTCCATTTCTAAGATAACCAAATCTATATAGGTGTTGCTCCCCACAAAGTTCACCAGACAAGACCTATACACCTTTTCAACTACCACAGACTCACCCACCGGAGTAGAAACACGAATAGCCATATCAAGAAATTCACAATGTAAATTTAGACCATTAGCAAATGAGGAAGATACATAAGAAAACGTGGATCCAGGATCAAACAATACGGAAGCCATGCAGTCACAAACCAGAAGATTACCTGTGATGACAGCATCAGATGCCTCCGCTTCAGACCGCCCAGGGAAAGCGTAACAATGGGCCCTATCGTTTGTCTGTCCGTTGCCCCTACCATGTTGTAATGTAGTGGCCCCAGTTTGCTTATTACCTCTGCCGTTTTGGTGACCACCATTACCTCGACCACCACGTCCTCCAGAATAACGGCCTCTACTATGACCACCTCTACCTCTAGCTATTGGGGGTCTATAACTTGGTCCGGGACAATTTCTCCTAATATGTCCAATCTCCCCACATCCATAACATTCTCTGGAGTCACTCATAGGCCCCTCGGAGAAGTGTTGATCGGTCTGAGGTGGACCTCCAACTACAGTCTGTAGTGAAGACTGAATGGGTCGAGCTAAGTAACCTCCGAAACCTTGTCCTCTAGAGTAAGAACCCTTAAACTCACCTCCCTTTCGAAACCTCTTTGATGTCGATGTCATGGTGAAGTCGTCTGGCTTCACTCCTTCCACTTCTATCACAAAGTCTACCACTTCTTGGAAGGATTTAGCCGTTGCCGCTACCTGTAAGGCCGAAATCCGCAATTCTGACCTCAACCCCTTCACAAACCGGCGAATCCGCTCTTGAGGACTAAAACAGAGTTGAGTGGCATATCTGGATAGTGCACGGAATATAGCCTCATAAGCATTAACCGACATCCTACCTTGCTCTAGGCTCAGGAACTCATCCCTTTTCCTATCCCTCAAAGTTCGGGGGATATACTTCTCCATAAACAAGCTAGAGAACGAGGCCCAAGTCATAGGTGGTGCCTCTATTGGTTGACACTCAATATGTGACCGCCACCACATTTTGGCGTTCCCTTCAATCTGATAACTCACGAACTCAACACCAAACCGTTCGACTATACCCATCTTGTGTAGTAGCTCATGACAGTCAACCAGAAAATCGTAAGCATCCTCAGATTCCGCACCCTTGAAGACTGGAGGTTTCAATTTCAAGAACTTACTGAAAAGTTCATGCTGATCACTTGTCATTGTAGGCCCAGTAGTCAGACGTGGAAACGTGCCTATTTCCAATGGAACATCCATGCGGGGAGCCATAGTAGCCGCATGTTGTACCTCCGGAGCCTGAGGTGCTGGTGCAGAGAACACTGGGGGTGTCTGGCCCTGATCAGATAACCCACTGAGATAGGCGAGAACCTGATTGATCATCTCTGGGGTAGGTTGGGGTGGCATTTCCTCATTTTGCACTTGTTCAGTTTCCCTATCCTCCCCTTCTCTTATTACCTCCTCAGTCGGTGGAGGAGTCACTGCCCTAGTATCAGATGGGCTAGGTGCTCGTCCTCTTCCCCTAGAGGACGTCCTCCCACGACCTCTACCACGGCCTCTTGCCGTTGTTCTTGTTCTAACCATCTGCGAAAGAGAGTGAAGATGGTCAGATACCAATTCGTATTGCCTAGATACCAATTGGACTCAAGTAGTAGCACGAAAGGAAGAATGAAAGAGTGAAATTTTCCTAAAGTCTTATAGCCTCTCAAGGAAAAGTAAAGGCGTCCCCCTACGTTCCTTAAGACTCTACTAGACCTGTTCTTGTGTGATGAGACCAACGAACCTAATACTCTGATACCAAGTTTGTCACGACCCAAACCGGGTTGCGACTGGCACCCACACTTACCCTCCTATGTGAGAGAACCAACCAATCTAACCTTAACATTTCAATGTAATAACAACAGAAAGTAATGCGGAAGACTTAACTCATTAATAAAACCAATTCATTAACTATCAATATCAAACATCTATTATTCCCAAAACCTGGAAGTCATCATCACAAGAACATCTATAATCAAATTACTAAACTAAGAGTATTCTAAGAAGCTAAAAATACATAAGAAGCTAGTCCATGCCGAAAGTTCAAGGCATCGAGACTTGAAGAAGAAGATCCAGTCCAAGCTAGAAGCATTAGCTCACCCTGAATTTCTGATGTAGTAAGACTGGCTTGAATTACTGTTAAGTCGAAGACGACGGCACGTTTGCTGCACTCCACAATAAACAAAAAGAAAACAATAAAAGTAGGGGTAAGTACAAAACACGGGTACTGAGTAGATATCATCGGCCAACTCAAAATAGAAAACAGTATGTATTAAGCAATATCATAAAATCAACTAATATCCTTAGCATGCAGCATTTACAGTTACGATAACCCTTGGTTACAACACCAAGCACATCAATGAGGACTCACGCCTCCTCATCATACTCATTTGGGAATTCAGTTCATTAGATTGGATACATTAACATTTTTCAAGATTCATTATCTTTATTCCCCTCGTGTCGGTACGTGACACTCCGCTCCTCAATATACTATCCTGGTGTCGGAACGTGACACTCTGATCCATATATTCTATCCTGGTACCGGAACGTGGAACCCGATCCATATTCTATCTTGGTGTCGGAACGTGACACCTGATCCATATATTCTATCCTGGTACCAGAACGTGGCACCCGATCCATATTCTATCCTGGTGTCAGAACGTGACACCCGATTCATATATTCTATCCTGGTGTCGGAACGTGACACTCCAATCCTCATATACTATCCTGGTACCAGAACATGGCACTCGATCCATATTCTATCCTGGTGTTGGAACGTGACACCCGATCCATATATTCTATCCTGGTACCAAAACGTGGCACCCGATCCATATTCTATCCTGGTGTCGGAACGTGACACCCGATCCATATATTCTATCCTGGTGTCGGAACGTGACACTCCGATCCTCATATACTATCCTGGTACCGGAACGTGGCACCCGATCCCCTAATCTCACTACTTTCATTCGTCAAGCCTTCTTTTATACCAAGGCATCACCATTAACAATGTAGATTAGGGTTTCTTTCAAGATTTGGGATTCAATAGCTTCATCATGCTTATTTATTCATAATTACATAATCACATCATTCAAACATACAATTAAGCATATAGTAGGGTTTACAATACTACCAATACATATCATTCTCTATTAAGAGTTTACTATGAAAGCATGAAAACCATAACCTACCTCCACCGAAGATAAGAAATCAAGCAAGCAAGTTCCCAAAGCTTTGTTCTTCTTCTCGTTCGTTTCTCTTTCTTTTTCTGTCTGTCTTTGTTCTTTCTATTTTTCTTATTCAACCCTCTTTCTTTTACCCTAATTAGTATATAATTAAGAATAAAAGGTGGCAATAATACCCCACTAATTAACTTAGGGTTACCTCTTTTAACCCCCAAGAATTTGAGTTATTAATATAAACCCGCGAAATCTATAATTAAGGAAAGAATAGTCCAAAAACTTCCCTTAAAACTTCACCAGAAATCCGACTCTGCCTGGGATTTGCGCAACCTGTGACGGGCCGTCGTGCCTGCGACGGTCTGTCCTGCAGGTCGTCGCAGAGTTCAGGGACCCAAATTTCCACCAAGGGTCTGTGACGGTCCGTCACACCTGTGACGGTCCGTCCTGCCATTCCGTCACAAAGTTCATAGAGTTGATTTTCAGTACCCAATTTCAGATTTTCTAAGTGTTTTGAAACGTTGGATCACGACGGTCCGTCACACCTGTGACGGTCCGTCCTGCCATTCCGTCACAAAGTTCAGAGAGTTGATTTTCAGTACCTAATTTCAGATTTTCTAAGTATTTTCGGACGAGACACCCTCGACGGTCCGTCGTGCCCATGACGTTCCGTCGTGGGGTCCGTCGCTTCTGCCAGTTTTTCCAGAATTGAAGTCTGTTGCTCAAAACAACTAAACGGGTCGTTACAATCACTTGAGCTAACCTTCCCGTTGCTAACAGAACACCCTTGTAAGCCCCCAAAAGAGAACTAAAGTAGGGGCCTACAGACTTTTTTGCTAGCCGGTACAATCTAAATTAATTAGGCTTCAATAAAATATCAAACATAGTATATGAAAAACAAATAAAATAGAAACAATCCTTGAATGCTTTATTCGGTTGCAAAATTTAAATTATATAGAGCCTAATATAAAATTGAATACAACAGGTAAAAAATTAAATAAAATACTTCATAAAATGTTCCCTTTGATTGTGAAGCTCGGTAGCAAAATCTGAATCAATTGAACTCCAATATAAATGTTGAACAAATCAGACAAACAATCAATATACTTCATAGAGTGCTTCCCTCGAATGTGCTGATTTGTGAAAAATATGAATTAGTTGGACTCTATTATGAATATTAAATACATCAGATAAATACAAACGAATAACTCATTGAGTCCTTCCCTCCAATACATAATCTTGAATTAGTTCATTTTCAATACGATTATCGAATAAATAATATAAAAATGAAATATATACAAACAAATATTTTATGACATACACATAGTTCATTAGTTGGAACTATTTTTTATTTTATTATATCTGAGGTGTTGGCCTTGTTAGACACCTAAAACCACTGCCGAATGTCTCAGTAATAAATAAAAAAAAGTAACTTTTCTATGATTAAATAGAAATAAAATTGTATTAATCATAATTAATAATATTATTATATTTTTAAAATGTGTCTAATAGGTTTTGCAAAACATATTCAACTATAACACATCTTTATTCTATTATGGTAGTACGCCACATTATGTCCTCTATTGCTACGCCATTTGCTGAAAACTTAGATTATGAAAGAGTTTCCTCCATGTACACTTATAAGTGTTTCCTCCATAATATATAAGTGTATATAACGAAAATTCTTAAGTCATCTATGTTTTCAACAAAATTGCGTAAAATGAATAAACGAGGTAATGTGGCGTACTACTACAATAGAGTGAAGATGTGATATAGTTTGACTATGCTTTGCAAAAACTATTGACACATTTTAAAATATAATAATATTTTTAATTATGATAAATACAATTTTATTTCTCTTTATTTATGGAAAAGTTCACTTTTTTGTTGTTGTTACTGTTTTTATTTGCAATTAAGTCAATATTGGTTTGTTTATTATATTAAATCATTTGTTGTTCTCTACAATGTCTGACTTGATTTATATGATGGTGATCTGATTCTAGCTTAATTTCATTTTGACAGGTAATGAATTTATTCCTTCTTTATCATGTGTTCATCTATACATATATTGATCAATTAGTATATCGTCACTAATTTTGTTAAATATGTTAAGTCAGACTTGAAATTCTTTTTTTCTGATTTTAATAAATTTTGAATGACTAGTAATAAGATTGTCAACACATTTATCCTATTTTTTTAATTTTTCTATTACTTCTTTATTTGTCACTCAGTTGTATTTATTTAAATACACCAAGGGTATAGAAACATATATTTGTTTCGTTTTGTCACAAAAAAATTTGTTCTCTTTTTTGTCTCCTTATAAACCAATTCTTTCCTAGTGTTTATTTTAAGATTCTGACTTATTATACACATATAACAATGTTCAATGTTTAGTATATGCATTGCATAGTTTTGTGTGAATATATACTCAAGCTATTTATATTTTTTTTAAGCAAAGCCTAATGATGACTCCTTTTTTGATTCGTAATTCAAACAAAAAAATAGACTATTAACCTATTATAATTTATCTCCAGAAAAAAATATTAAAGTACCTTTTGTCAGATTTGTAGAGCGTGTCAATATAATTTGCTTAAATTTTCAACTATGAACTCATTAGTATGGAAGAAAAGATTTACTTTGTACGAGCATGGAATATTAATTCAAATATTTCGTTCATGTATTTTGCCTCTTTTATGTTTTCATAATATATGTTCTATATGATCGAATACAAAAGTTGAAAGAGAAAAAGAATATCAAAAAAAAATAATCTGAAGACACGGTACAACAAAATTTGATATAAGAGGATTTTTCCAAGAAGATACTACCTAACAAACATAAGAAACTATTTAGGGTACATAATTCATTAATTCTACATCTTGCACTGACTTATATTATGCCAATCCCATTTTACTTGTTAAAATGAAACAAGTAAAGACTTAATTGTAAATTTAGTAATTACGAACCATGAATAGATTGTTTCTTTTTGTTTATTAAGTTGATAACTCTCTTGGTCCTTTCTAGATTTGCATGTTCTTCACATTTATTGTTGTTATTGACATTCTTTTTCAGTTTCAACTTTTATACTTCGATTATATGGAGCATATCAACTAATTATTTAAATTATCAATTCATGATCATACAAAGTGAGACTTTTCCTCAAGATTAATGAATTGAAGTTGAAAAATTCCGAAAACATGATTGATCAATGCTAGAAAAGTAAAAAACATACTTTAATTTATTTCATTAGATAAATTATACTAGGAAAATAAATTGATTTCTCTGGTATAAATGATAAATTAACAAATATCTATATAGTTTTTAATTCACAGTTGTCTATAACTTCTGTACTACGTCAAAATGAATTCAAATAATTTCCAAGGATTTAATAAAATTTTCATTTGAACCATTAGATTCACCATCAATTTAAAAAAATATTAATTGTTTGAAGAGTTTGACCTAATAATTTTTTTTATATATAAATTTAATCAAATTTCTCTTCTGTCTCATTTGAACAATCAAATCCACTCCAACATTTAAAGAGGATGTTAATTAAGACAATAATTATTATTATTATTTTTGCTCTTAGAACATTTTTAATTTTTCATATTTAGACACGGGAGACTCTATATCACCTCCCTATCAATTTTTGTAAATATATAATAACTGTATAATAATTATATCGTTAGTGTCAATGTACGCAAAGCATACTTATTTAAAATCATGAAATTCTAGTATTCGATGTCTCAACATTTGATAGGTTGCCTAAATACTTTAAAATTAAAAAAAAAGATTATTGAAGATAAAAAAAATTATGATTTTGTATTTTTACATAAGCGATGGATCATTGTGGTTCAAACCACTTAACATTAAGTATGTGAATAATAACTCCTTCACACTACTAATCATATTGCAACATACAAAACCAAGTAACTTAATATCAAACTAAGCAAAACTTAAGTGAAATATGGAAGCAAGCAATATATTGATCATACTAGAATAAATATTAACATTATTAGGCATTATGTGAAAGTTATGATAAAAGCATATGTGAAATAAATATTGATATAAACAATAATTACGTGTCAAAGTTCAAGCTAGTTAGGGTAAATTCTCTTTGTATTTTTTATTAGGGTGAGAAAGAATGGGTGTGCAGGTAACATGTATAAGTTATACTTTCAATTTTTCACCACTATCTTACCTTAATAATTGGATTTGAAAGATATAAAAATTAATAGGGTTCATGGAACATAATAAAAAGGCAATTCAAATAATGTGTTCACTAAAGGGAGGTTTCTTTTGCATCAAAAATGTAATTTTTTTAGCATAACAGATATTGTTATCTGGTTGTTAATAAAGGAGTTCAGAACCATGAGTATCAAGCACAATTTCTAGCATAGACCTAGATATTTTCTCTTATTTATACCTTGAAGGATAGAATTACCTAGTACATGTGTTGGTAAGATAATGTGATTGTCAATGTAAGAAAGAAAAAGTGAACCACAACCAAGCAAGAAATATATATGATTTAGAAATATAAAGGAAAACTGCGAAATACTAATTGATGTGATTTTAGATGCAAGAACAATAAAATGGACTACAATCAAGCAAACGAGATATATGACTAAGAAATAGAAAGAAAGATGTTAAGATTTAGAATAAAAAATGAATGATCTAGCAAATAAAAGACATTAAATATTTGCTAGAACAAAATCTAAGGGTGAAAAGAAATCGATCTCACACAAGTGAAGACTTATCCAAAAAATCAATAAGATGCAATTGAACAAGTATGAAGGTTCCCGCAAACTAACAAAGGATCCTAAACTTCTAATGTTCATTCAAAACCTAACCCCTAAAATATATCCTGGTAGTACTATTTATAATATTAGATAAACTAACTCAAAATAGTTACAATAATACTCTTGCTTACATTCAACTTTAGCATATTGTAAACCGTTCATGCTTCATTCATTAATATTATAAGGTATTCAAAATACTCCAAATCTACTTGATGGTCTTCATATCTATGATTATTAATCCATACCTCATGTGAGATCTATGGGTACCACTACATAAATATAATTTCATCTTGAATCACTAAACATTTATATCAGAGATCTATTAATAAGTAATTATTACATGTATGTTTTGAAATAGAGTAATAAACGTCATCTAGGTAATAAACTAAAGAGTTTCCTTTGATTTCCCACATAATAGACTTTTCCTTTTTAGCCCATTTCCATCTCATTTTGTTACTATCAAATTTGAGACTTTGATATAACTAAAAATTCATTGTCTAGATAAAAAAACTTTGACAAAACTTGATAATTTTGTATCACTCTAACAACCTAATTTTCGCAGTTAGAGAAAGCCAATGGAAAAAAGAATTGGGGCCAAAAAACTTTTCATAGTAACTTGAGATGTTCTAGCCTAGTCTAGATTTGGACGAAATTAGAGTCAGTGAGGTCTAGGAAAATTTGATAACAAATGAGATATCTATTAATGAAGTTGATTACATGAATGGATAGAGAAGTTGTTAAGAACTCGTACGACTTGGCGGAATTGAATTCGGGTGAGTAGAACTCCCGAAACTAATCTTAGTATGAACAAGTTATTTTTGAGTGTATAGGGATGCTAGTATGTTGTGAAATGGGGGTTTCAAATTCTTAAATTTGGTCATTATATCCATGCAAGCGACGTGACGGGATTATTCCTGGGGGAGGGAGGGGGGCTTTGGCTGGTTGGGGCCACCATAGCGGGGGACAAACGCGACTTAAGTCGGAAATAAAACCTCAAAAAGCGTTTTATTTTGAACTCTTTAACTTTGAGGGCTAAGGAACGATCCCAGGTGTTCTTGACGGTTTTTCAGCATTCTTGAGGCTAAAGGTAAGGTTTTTCAGGTGTTCTTGACGGTTTTTCAGCATTCTTGAGGCTAAAGGTAAGGTTTTTACTCCTGAAATCCATATTTTGATCCGTAGAACCTAGTTTCTTGGGTAATATTCAATGAGTGAGGGGTTTTGTTATGGGAATTATTGTGCGAAAATCCCTAATCTAGGCATGGAATCATGGTTGTGGTCTAGGTGTATTAAATTTGTTTTAATTAAGATAATTAGACCTTTGATTGTTGGTACTTGCGTATAAATTATTGTTTGTAGACCTAGAACAAGCGGAAAGAATCTTGAAAGTGAAGATTAAAATGCCTTAGGACATTAAAGCTTGAATTTCAGGTCGGTTGGTGTGTTGTATATTTGTAATTACTACATTATTAGGCATGTATGTATGTGAATGTTTTGTTAGTAAAATAAGGATGATTGAATAATTCTATGCCATGAAATTATGAACTGATTGTATGATTATGAGAATGTATATTGTGATTTTAATTGTGGTTGTTGAATGAATCGGGCGTTGCGTTGTGTTTCGACACACTAACTTGGATCGGTTGCTAAGTTTCGACATTAATATGGGATCGGTTTCCAGATTTAGCATTAACATTGCATGGGATCGATTGCAACGTTTGGCATAAATATTGGATCCGGTACCATATTTCGACATGCTAACAGTGTGGGTGTTGGTTCGATAAGAGGACAATTGAATTTCGTCCATTGACTTGACATAACTATATATCTTGAAAATTGTGAAGTTGCGTGTGGTTCATAAGTGATGACTAATATTACTACATTTGGTATATGCATGTTTATTATAATTGTAATGAATTATATAAGTTGCACCTTTTGGGATAGTTGTGTAATCCTATTAATACATTGTGGTTGCATACTACTACTGCACTTGCTTGTTCTTTGTTGAATACAGGGCATCTTGTGGCAGTTATTGATAGACCTTAGCTAGGTGACTATTGAGCATGGTCAGATTTAAGGGTGAGTAGTTCTTTCAGACTGCCATGTATCTTTCTTGTTTAAGTTCACTGTTTTCGGACTTCGACAATTTGTATAAAGTGTTGTTTAGTTTCGGGGTTGCACCCACTTGCTCTTAGACTTGGGCTTAGAAGAGTTTTGGTAAAATGTCTTTCAGGTTCTAGGGGTTGTTCTTCTATATTAGTTTTATTAGTTATTTGTATAAACCCTTGGAGTTTATGGGAACTCCATATTTTTGTTGTCATTTAAACCTACTCTTGTAACTTTTAATCCCTTAGTATTGATCTAGTTGTGTAGTTTTTGATTAAGTTTTTTGGTTTAGGTTGTTGTAATGGTTCTTCCACCAGAGGGTTAGTGTGGGTGTCAATCACAACATTCTGGGTCGTGACAAAGTTGGTATCAGGTCCCTAGGTTCGTTGATCTCATTGTACCAAAGTGGATCTAGTAGAGTTTTGTGAAACGGTACGAAGACATCTATACTTTTCTTCGAGATGCTATAGGACTTTAGAAAAAACTGACTTCTTTCTACTCCTTCTTTTTCTATGACTTAAATTTAATTGGTATCTGGGTGAACCAAATTGGTATCTTTCCTCCTTCACTCTATGACCCGAACTAGAGGAACAAAAGTGTTAGCACCATCACTAACAATAAAATATGTTTATAATCTATCGACAGTTGAATAGGGTCACCATTCTGAACATGTATCCATTGCCTCTGCTAAATGATATTTTTACTAGTTGTAGGGTGCATCAACTTACAGTTTTCTCTTGTACTGAGAGAACAGTAATGGTCATCTATGGAGCAAACTAATTTAGAAATCAAGCTTGTCTATGAATTATTACTTGAAAAATGTGAATGTTTTTTCCTTGTTGCCTTAATTACTATGAATGTGGGAGTTGTATTTTCTTTGATGTTATTCGTAAGAAAGATTTGAACTTGTCTTGTGCTTGGGTAATAATAGTGTGAGTGTCTGGTGTATCTTAGGGATGTGTGGGTTATGGTGTTGAATTAATGAGAATGATTGGACTGTGTATCAATGAATTGACATGGGGAAGATAATGATTATCCTAAATTTCTCACTAAAGTTGAAAACCGTTAGTAGATTTACAAAAGATAAAATTCGCTGAAAGCTTATTGCATGGATACTATTTTCATCTGAGCCGCTAGGGAGGGATTTTTCCACTAGCGCGAGGCCACTAAAGCAGGAGCGAGGCTTCTAAAGCAGGACAGAGCGAGATAGAACATCAACCTTGTCTCCTAACTTTTTCCCAAATCGCCTTATAGAACCCAAATCAAATACGAACTAAACCTTGCAATTATATCAATGTTCAGCTATCGAGGATAGACTATAAAACCTTGTAATAAACCAAATGTTGTCAAAAAAACAAAAGTACTAGCCATGTGCATACAAAATAATAAAAAGCGGTAAGAGAAATTTGCTACATATGAATTTCAGTTGACTCCGATTGACTTTTTAGTTCAT
Organism: Solanum lycopersicum; assembly: GCF_036512215.1. Lineage (NCBI taxonomy): Eukaryota > Viridiplantae > Streptophyta > Magnoliopsida > Solanales > Solanaceae > Solanum > Solanum lycopersicum. The sequence continues at coordinate 20,675,049 of NC_090800.1, forward strand.
GTAGTTTGAATGGAAGGGGTAATGGTAGATCCCCAAAAGAATGAAGCTGTCAAAAATTGGGTTCGACCTTACCTTTGAATGAAATTTAAAGTTCTATAGGGATCTCGAGCTACTATAATATGTTATGATGGGATTAAGGTCAGAATTGCAGATTAGATGACAAAATTCATTAAGGTTTTGGTAAGGGACAATTAGATAATGAACACCATTTCTCTAAAAATGCATTTAGTATTGTTGTCATATCATGTATAAGTTGTTTAGCGAATGATGGAATTAAGTTATGTCAATTGAGGTCATAAGGTATACTATTGTTTTATGGATTGATTGTATATCAAGATGACATTGTTCAATTTTATGCCTTTTCAAGCAAGACCGGGGCTGAGGATCTGATGTAGTGATCACAATGTAATTATTGTTATGATCGGGTGACTAATGTGTTGTTTAATCCGGATTCTACTTATTCTTATGTGTTTGTGCGATTTGCCTCATAATTTAATATGATTTCTAATATAATTGATGCCCCCATCAATGTTTCTACCCGAGTTGAAGAGTCAGTCATAGTCGCCATGTATATCTTGTTGTCCTGTTGTGTTTACGCATTTTCAAATTTGAGTTGATTTAGTTATGTTGGATATGATTGACTTGATATAATATTAGGTATGAATTGGTTGTCCCCCCAATAATGATGAGCTTTATGTTATTGCTAACTCGATAACTCTAGAGATCGCAGATAGGAAAAGGTTATAGTTGGAACAAGGTACAAGCCTAAGTCAGGTAAGGTCATATCTTTCTGTGGGGGGGTACGAAGATGGTGAGGCAGGATTATTTGGAATAGTTAGCTCATAATTGGGATGTTGAGGTTGAATCCCCCTCTATTAAGTCAAATTATGTGGTGTCATAATTGAGAGATCTTAAAGCTCAAATCCAGGAGCTTCTTGATTGAGGTTTCATCCCTCCTATTGCTTCCCCGTGGGGTTCTGGTGTCTGGTTTGTTAAGAAGAAAGAGTGCAGTACGCCAGTGACATTATCATAAGCCATAAAGGAGTGGATTGATATTGAAATGACAAACTTATGGATAAAGTATGTCCCAATGAGTATACTTGAGTGAATGAAATTGAAATATTTTAGTAAGAAAGTGTGTATAAAAATTGGGTTAGTCCTTTTAATTTGATGAGTTTACCTGAGTTTGAGGTGTCCTGTTGATGAAAAGGTTGACTTCAAATTGATAGTCAAGATGGACTGAGCGTAATGGTAATAAGAGTTCGTGATGGATGGCAACAAGATGTATCTATATAATAAAATTGTTGTTTAAGTAAATTTCTGTTGTAATGGTAGTAAGAGTTCGTGATGGATGGCAACAGGATGTAACTATATAATAAAATTGTTGGTTAAGTGAATTTCTGTATAGTAATTACACTAGCGAATATATAAGGTTGTGGTTTTCTAATATGTTGTGAGTAACGTGGTTATCTGAAATGTTTTAAGAGATGGAGTCATAATGAAGAAAAATAGTGGGATGTAGTACAACATTTAAAGAGAGACGAGAGCAAGAATATTTTATTTGATAGGAAAGACTAAATAGATATCCTCAGTGGGTAGATAATTATGTTGAGAGGCACGTGATTTCTTTCATATTGTTGTTAGGTAATAGTGTTACAAGTCCATCATATTGCTTAAAAACTATTAGAAAGGACTTAAGAAAGGAGTGTACCGACATTAGTTCGAGTGTAATGATACATACTTTGGTTTTATTTTTGAGTTTATTAATGAGTACGATGGAACTTAGCAAAGGACATTGTAAGATCGTTGGAGATGCGATAAATGATAAGCAGAGACACATGAATTCATAAGAATCTTCACAGTAAAAGCTAATGATGATAGATAAGGGAAATTTTTTATACAGCTGAATTTATAAATCAGATTTTTCATTATAATTCTACATTAAGTTATGAATTGGCAAGGTAATAAGTGATCAATTGTATCAAGTATTGAACCTTTGAAAGGACTTACACCTTGGTTGAGTCGTAAAGTTTATTACTATTGATTGTTAAGTACCTAAGATAGGTTTATTTTAAAAAGTGTTGATTTGTAATAAGGTAATTGGTCGGAGTCCTTGTGGTTGTTGTTAGTATTGTGAGTATAATTCACTAGCTATTCTCTTGTGTGTTTTCACTTTTTTGGGTGGATCCCTAGTGGTGGGTCAGGGCTATCAAAATTTGTGATATGCTCTTAGGGTTGAGTGTGAATATTGGGAAGATTTGGTTATTTCGAATGATATAATTGGTGTTGTCTTGGAGTTGTAAAAGTACTTTAGTGGTTCTACAAGTACCACCTTACTTATGAGAATTTGTAAAGGAGCTACCATTCGCATTTATGGTTGTCCGATAGCCTAATATTTCATCTTGTTGTCAAGGTCATTTATCAATTTTATGTGGTTGAGAATGTGGAGATCATTGGATCCAATTCTACTATTCTTAACTGGTAATCTATGATTAGAGTGTATTGATTGGTACAAGTTAACCTCTAATTGTGGCGAGTTTTGATTTTAGGATTTATCCATGGTTATTGGAGAAAGGATATGTCCTAATGTTTGTGTTAAAGTCCTTGATAACATGTTGCAGACATATGCACGATCAACTTTGGTTGTTATTAAGGATAGATTTGTGGCTAGTTAAGTATACATACAACAATATAATATCATCTAGGTATTTTGCTGATTTCATTTACGCATTGTAGGTGAGGAAGTATAAGTATTCAATTGGTTGACTACACACGAGGATTATATCATAAAGGGAGGGTCAGTGTTGTTAAAAAAGACCTTTGGTATGAGAGAGAACTGGTTGAAATTCTTGATCACGATGACCGGAAGCTAAGGACATGCCAGACAAGTATCCCCAATAATTCGACGTTTCAGATATTATTCTACCCTTACTTTAGCTAACTTTTACTAGTTGATCACTCAGGGACAAGTGTTAGGAAAATTGATATTTATTGTAACTACCTAATTTTTGTCTTTAGGAAAACCCAATAGAGGAAGAATTAGGTCCAAAAAATTTTTCCTTAGTAACTAGGGATTTTCTAGACTATCCAAATTTGGACGAAATTCAAGTGACATCTAGGGAAATATGGTAACAAATGAAAGATCTATTAATAAAGTTGATTATAAGAGAGGACGACGACGACGTTAAGCAACTCGTACTACTTTACGAAATTGAATTCGGGTGATTAGAACTCCCAAAAAAAATCTTAGCATGAACTGATATTTTTTGAGTGTCATCGGGTGATGGTGTGTTTGTGAAATTGGCGTTTGGAATTATTACATTTGCTCAATGTTTCCATGTAAGACAGTGTGGAAGGATTATTCCCGCTAGGGTCGGGCCGTTGTGGTGGGTTGGAGCTGCCACAACGGAACATACGCGACTTAAGTCATAAATAATATTCCAAAAGTATTTTATTCTACAGTTTTTGATATTGACAGCTAAAGGACAACCGTAGGTGTATTCTTGATGTTTTTTGACTATTCTTGAGGCTATAGATATGAGTGTGGGTTCCATGAGAGGACCATTGAATTGAGTTCCATGAAAAGACTGTTGACTTTACATAACTGTATATATTAAGAATTTTGAAGCTGCACATGGTTTGTAAGTGATGACTAATATTATATATGTTTGGTATATACATAAATATTATTATTGTAATGACTCATATATGTTTCACCTTTTGAGATACTCGTGTGATCCTACCAGTACACTGTGGCTGAAAACTGATACTGCACTTGCTTGTTCTTTGTTAAGTAGATGACATCTTCAAGTGACTATTGATACACCTCGGCTAGGTGACAATTGAGTTTGGCCAAATTTGAGAGTGAGCCACATTTTTCAGGCTACATAGATTTTTCTTGTTTAAGTCCACTCTTTTCAGACTCAAACTATTTTTTAAAGTGTTGTTAAGTTTCAGGGTTGTAATCATTAGTAGAGTTTTTCCATAACAAATTTCAGGTTTTGGGGATTGTTCTTCCGCATTAGTTTAGTTTGTTATTTATTTAAACCTTTGGATTTTATGAGAACTTTATATTTTTATTGACATATAAACCTTCTCTTGTAACATTAAATGTCTTAATAATGATTTAATTGTGTAGTTTTTGTTCAAGTTTTTTGGTTTGAGTTTGTAGTAATGATTCTTCCACCGAAAAATTAGTGTGGATGTCAATCACGACGATTTAAATCGTGATAACCAACATCAAGAATTTCTGCAATATTTTTCTTTTTCTCAAAGAGTCACTTGTACATTTATATACGTTGACCATTGATAATGAAAGATATTCATTGTCACAAAGTACATTTAGCTAACATAGTACAATTTAGCTAACATATATAGCTCACACATCTAGGTTGGTTCAACTACAGTCACAAAATACTAGAAAGAGTGTATGGATGTCAAATGGGCAAATTGGACTTATTTAAAATTTGGTATAATATATATATAGTGGACTCTAATCTAGGCTTTAAATTTTAAAATTTTCACCTTCAATTTTCATAATGCACAAACAAACAAACTCTTAACTATCCAACTTTTAAATAAATAAACACATGAGTTCTACCTGACACAACACATGTAGGACACGACGTACGATAAAAAATGACATGTTGGATGACATGTAGGACATGGGTGTTTATTTGTCCAACTTTATACAAGTTTAAGTATCTACTTGTGTATGCTCAAAATTAAAGAGCATAAATGTGATTCGAAGCCAAGTTAAAGGGCATATTTATGTATTATGCCTTAAACTTTTCGTGTAAAAATTCATATTTGTTAATTTTTGAGTCCTTAAATTTCTTTTATTTAAAACCTCATTTTGATATACTTCATTGACACAGAAGAAAACATCGCAAAAAGCAAAGTCTAATCATAAAAATTACAAACGTCATAAAAAAGAGTTTTCTCATCAAAATATAAACATGAAAAATAAATGAACATTTATATTATTTTTTACTTTCAAAATTCTAAAACAACATAAGAAAAATTACCTCTTTTTTCAACATGTTTCGCACCTTCACATGCCAGTTGATCTTTGGACACCGAATTTTCAAGAAAACTTTGTAATATCTATTAGAAAACTTTGTTGAGTTATCTTTTTTTTTTTAATTGTAAGTGAATAGGAGGTGACAATAGCAATGTAAGGTGTCTGCTTTGTTTTGTCTTTAATTAGTGAGAATTAGATTGTAAATAAGTATTGAAATTTGGAACCGAATATTATTTTTTGTTTGTGGCTTGATTATGATTCGTGAGCCCACAGGTTTAGAGCTATCAATATGGGATGGTTCATCCTATTTGGATTAATCTTTGCATATTTTGAAATTTTAAGGATCAAGTCGGGTTAACTTATTTTTGGTGTGGTCCACAAAATAATCGAGTCAACCCATAAGTATGTGGGCTAAGGATTTTGTCAGGCCAATCCTCTTTTTTTAAAGTATAATTTTTTAATTAAATTATAATTTAAAATATTATCATAAATATCAACAAGATAATATTATATGGTGCCAAAGTTACCACTTGTTAATCAAATTCCAAAATAAAATTATCTTTATATTGTTTATTAAGTTTGATTTCAAGTAAAAGCATAAATAGCTAAATAGAAAAATTAATCTAATTGTTTTTCAATGATCATAATAAAACACAAAAACTATATTAACATTTTACATGTTACGACCTATGTAGTGATTCCATAGAAATTTTAGAAAAATTTTATTTTATGTAGGACATATTATATAAACATAATTTATATTTCAATTTTAATATTTTAAACTTTTAACAGATTTTGAGTTTAGACTCTTGTTATTTTTAATAATCTATTTTGTTTTAATTTTAATTAATTTTTGTTTAGCCCGCGGACCAGTCCTATCCCAATTTCTCAAGCCTCATAGAGACAGACTTATTCAGACCGGACTAAAAATAATTTTCTTAAATGGGCTACAAAAATCGTAGTCCAAAACTATCAAATCATGGGTTAGGCCATACAGACCCTACAGACCTAACTCATATTGACATTTCTACATGTGTTTGGTCAGATACATATGTTACAAATCACTATCCCCTCAATATATTTTTACTTATAGTTGTTTCATTAAATAGACCTTTTAAAAATAATAAATGATAAGATTATTTTATTATATCATTTCAATTAATTATAAGTTATCTAAATAATAAAAAAATGAAAAGTATTTAATAAAAAGAATAAAATATATATAAATAATAAATTATCTTTAATGACATTCGAAGAAGATTACAATTAATTTTAACAAACAAGATGGTCTCTGAGATTTGATAAACTAATTGTGATCCCTTTAATCTGATTCACCAATTATGTTTTGAAAGATTTTGATTAAGTTCCTATATATTAGTTAGGATTGACTAAAAGAATAAGACTACTAAAGATTTGTTGTAGGCTTCAAACAATACTGATTGTTATTTTAAAATTACACAATTTAATTTTTTTTTAAAAAAGATAAACAATGTACTTTTTATTAAAAATATTTTAGAGCGTTAAATTAAACAATTTAAATATTTATATTAACAAATAAAGTTTTTACAACACAATTCAGGGTACTTTATATTAAGCAAATGACTAAGCTCTTAATAACTAAAGTAAATATAACTTTTATAAATAATATTACCAAGGGATGTTCAACGGATGTTTGGGCTGAATGAGGTTACTAGGGGTTGAAATGTGCTGAGATTAAAAAAAAAGATGTGATGACACTCGTTTAAATTTATTAATATAAGTTAGTCTAAAATACACAGTATAAAAAATTTATGGAACATAAATCAACAATAATATAACTGCGGAAACTTAACAAATTTCATAAATACCCCAAATTTTGATGGTCATGCTACAAGAAATATGATTTATTGTGACGACTTTTTGTAGCGGCATACATAGTTGTCACAAAATGTAAGGTTTATGTGGCGACACAATATCGTTCCACAAATATTGATAGTTTGGTGGCAATGCATATTATCGCTATTAAAAAGAAATTGGAGTGACGACTTCTCGTGGAATGCCACTAACATGTTTTTAAAAATTGTGATAAAAGAATTTGTTTATAGCGACTTATAAAGAATTGTCGTTAAAAAGTAGTTTGTTGCGAATAAGTCGTCGTTAAAAGAATAGTTCTATATTTGTTTGTACTATTTGGTATAAAAAGTTAAATTAATATATTTTTAATGAAATTTTGTCTTTTTATTGTTGGTAAATAAGTAATTTAAATTTATAGTCTTAAGAACTTTTTAAAAACAAGTAATCATGTATTGGAAAATTTTAATGATTATAAAGGTATTTAAATAATAATTTAGAGTTATTATATATCACAAATTCAATACTTGTATTAAATAAGTACTTATTTATTGATTTTCTTTTACACTACAAAAATAATTAAATTTATGATATTTTTTACTTTGCGATTAAAAGTAAATATCTTTGTTAAAAAGTTATGCATAATATCTTTGTGTTTAAATGAATAGTGTAAACTTTATCTTTTCAGTTAACACACTTGAGTTTGAAAATGAAATAAACTTAAAAGTGTTATTCAAAAACTAAAAAGAATATTCAATCTCATTTTTATTCATACCCTAAAAAGTCTATTTTATGATTAAGTGGAAAAAGAATTGAGTACTTTTATTTGGTCTTTGAGATCGGGTTTGACGGGTGGAGTAATTGTTTTTAAAAGATGTATGATATTTTTTAAATTAAAAGGTCAATTGTTTCTTAATTAAATAATTATTAGATGTATTGACAAAAATAACAAATATGTATACTTTATTACATCAACGATATATATTCACCACCATTTTAATAATGAATATTTTTACTCTACAATTTAAGTATCCTATTGACTAACATTTGCGCAATATTATTAGAAATATTGATGTTGCATATTTTTTGTCAAAAGAAAAAAAAGGTATCTATCGTAACCATGTCGCCACTATATATGTATATTTTGTGTCGACATTTGATAATCATTACTTATAACATTTAGTTATGAAAGTACTTGGCATGATGCTAAAGTCCCTACTAATATTTTCCAGTGGCGATTTTTTAGCCTTTTGTAATAACTTTTGACGCCGTAAAAACGTCAAATTTCTTGTAGCAAATCTTGGCGCCACAAAATGTTACATATTATCAAATAGGTCAAAATATAAAATAATGAATTAATAAGATGACCTGTAGGGATGACAAGAAATTATGTCTCATTATTTTCTTTGAAAGCATCGAAGAAAATGAAGAAGAATTATCAAAAAAGTTCGGACTTAAAACCTACACAATTGTAAAAGATAGGAGTAAATATCAAACAATATGGTGCTCAACAAGCAAACCACTAAATTAAGCTAGAATATGAGTACTACTTTCATTCCAACCGAATCACCTCAACTACAACATGCATAAAAATCAGCACAATCCAACAATGTATGATGCACAACCCACAAGGCTTGACAATCATAGTCCAACAATCACAATTCAACAATAAACAATTATCAAGTTAATAAATCACGATTATAAGTATGTTAATCACATGCATCAAGTATCTCAATCAAAAGTATCTTGTTCATCAAATCACCAAAATCAATATCCTATCAGCATAATACCACTCGCTGGAATAATTTCTTATTAGTACAATATCATTCGTTGGAAACCATTTCCCATGCTTTGCATAATGTCACTTGCCTAAACCATTTCCATCGGCACAATACCACTGGTCTTATCACTTCCGATAAAAAGTGGGCCTGTCACTTTCGTGAGCTTCACGAATTTGATGGTTAGGCAAGGCCACCTGACCCCTCACGGACGCGACGATCCTTCAAAGGCTTAGCAAGACAGTATTATAAGATCGATTTTTTAATAATTTTACTGGTTACACAGCTACTGCAACAACAAAAATATTCTTTGGGTCATTGTGAAAGTAGAATATAAAAGTGCTAAAATATTGAGTGCATTGGTATATACCAAAATAAATATTTCATAGAGTACTTCCCGACGTGTTTAAATTTAGACTTCAATATAAATTCGAACATACACTAGATGAAAAATATATAAAATACAAACAAATACTTCATAGTGCGCTTCCCTCGACAATGTTGTTTGTTGTCAAAATCTAATTAAATAATTTGAACTCTAATATAAATATTGAAAAGATCAGGTAAAAAATTAAATAAAATACTTCATAGAGTGCTTCCCTCTGATATGTTTCTCGATGGAGAAAATCTGAATCAGTTAGATTCCAGTTTAAACATTGAACATAGTATATAAAATATAAATAAAATACAAACAAATACTTCATAGAATGCTTCCCTCTAATGTGTTGCTTGGTGCCAAAATCTAAATTAGCTGAACTATAAATTGATACATATTTTCACTTTTTTTTCTCGTCTTTGTGGTGAAATTAATTCATATATTTCTTAACGTTTATTTTTATATTTTCATTTGTAATCTACACATCTCAATGGTTAGTGTCTGTATTTCATACTTTTGCATGAATATAAACTCAAACTTTTTGAATTTGATTTAAACAAAGCATAATGATTATTGAATAAAACATTTCTCCTTTTTTTTATTTATAATTAATACAAAAAATATATTATTGTCCTATTACAATTTTTTCTATAGAAAAAAATTTCAGTATTTAATTGGATTTCTAAAATTGGTCAATATAATTTTCTAGTTTTTCAACTAAGAGGTCATCAATATGAAAGAAAAGGCTTACTTTGTACGAACATGAAATTTAATTCATACGTCTTGCTATTTTTATTTCATAATATATGTTCAGTATAATCGAATTAAAAAAGTTGAAAGAGCAAATGGATGTCACTAAAATCAACATATCTGAAGAACCCGATGAACACAAATATGAAAAGGGTCAAGAGTGTTTTTTCAAGAAGAAAGTACCTAACCAAAAAAACAACTAGCTTTTAATAGTACATAACATATTAATTCGACATCTTACGTTGACTTATATCATACTAATCACATTCTACTTGTTAAAAATAAACATGTAAAGAATTAATAATTGATATAAGTTGATTGCATAATGTAGAATTAATAAATTATGCACCAGTGATAGTGTTACTTTTGTTTGTTACATAGTATGTTCTCACAATAGTCCCCTTGATTAAAATTTCCCTTCACTGTGTTTCATATTTCTTGTTCTTATTAGCATTCACAATCTGTTTCAACTTTTGTACTTCGATAACATAGAACATGTACAGTGAAAAATTAAAAGCAAGATCTAAGCTGTTTATATTTCACAATATTTGTTCGATATGATCGAATTACAAAAGTAGAAAGACAAATAATGTTAATAAGAACAAAAAATCCAAAGAACTCGATGAACACATATCTGAAAAAGGGCAATAGTTCTTTTCCAAGAAGAAAATGCCTAACAAACAAAAACAAAAAGCTATTAATGGTACATAAATTATATATTTTATATCTTAGATTGACTTATATCATGCTAACCTCATTTCACTTGTTAAAAAGTACGAGTAAAGAATTAATTGATATAAGTCAATTATATATATCTCTCATAAACCAAATAATTAGTTTTGTATTCTTACTACATAAGTAGTATTATTGAAGTCGATGATCCACATTACATTATTAACGAATAAAGTTAGAATATATGTTAAGATAAATCTACCAGAAATTGTTGGGAGTACTGATTAAATTGATATGAACAATTTTTTTAACTATTTTAGTCTATATCCTCAATGCATGTATTATTGTTGACCAATAAATTGTATTATATTATAACCTTTGAATAAGTGTTATATTTTTTTTTCCATCTTGTGTGTTTGATATCTACATTGAAGTTTGAGGTTTAGAGTTTCACATTAAACATTAAACAATAAAACAAGTGACTTCAAATTCAAGGAATAAAGCGCTCCGCCATAACGAGGAATAGTGAAGCACTTTATTTCTCTGAAGTTAACTTTGTTATAAGTTTTTATTCTTTAATGGGGAACTTTGCACCTTTAACTCCAATGTAGATATCGAACACATTGAATGGGAAAAAAATTAACACTTGTTCAAAGCATATAATATAATACAATTTATTGATCAACAAAAGTACATTGAGGATATAGGCTAAAATAGTAAAAAAAAATTCATATAAAATGAATCAATACAAACATTTTGTCACGACCCAAAACGAGCCGCGAGTGGCACCCACACTTATCCTACTATGTGAGCGAACCAACCAATCTAAACCCCAATATTTCAAACATAATAAACAGAAAAATAATGCGGAAGACTTAAAACTCATTAACGAAATCAATAACAAACTTCTAATACCCAAAACTTATCATTATCCCCAAAATCTGAAAGTCATCATCAGAAGAACATCTATCCTCAAATTACTAAGTCTAAGAGTATCGAAGAAGCAAAAATAACTAAACAGATAGTCCATGCCAGAACATCAAGGCATCAAGACGTGAAGAAGAAGATCTAGTCTAAGCTAGAAACAATAGCTCACCCTGAAATCTGACGTGATTAAGACTGGCTAGAGTTGCGGTTGAGTTGAAGACGGTCGTACGTTTGCTGCACTCCACAATTAACAAAAAGAAAACATAAAAGTAGGGGTCAGTACAAAACGCGAAAATAGAGTAGATATCATCGGCCAACTAAAAATAGAAAGCAATATATATCATATACTATCATAAATCAACTACAATACTCAACGGGTAGCAAGAAAAAGTACAAGGATCATTGATAATAACACCAAGTACACCCATGAGGACTTAAGCCTCCATACCATACTCATTTGGGAAATAGGTTCATTAAATTTTGAGTATATTAAGATAGTTCAAGATTCATTCTCTTTATTCCTCTTGTGTCGGAACGTGACACTCCGATCCCCTAATACTACGTGTCGGTTCGTGACACCCGATCCTCTAATACTACGTGTCGGTTTGTGACACCCGATCCCCTAATACTATGTGTCGGTTCGTGACACCCGATCCACTAACACTATGTGTCGGTTCGTGACACCCGATCCCCTAACCTCATTCCTTTAGATCATCAAGCCTTCTTTTATACCAAGGCATCATCATTAACAGAGAGGTTTTAAGATTTAAGATTCAACAGCCTCATCATGCTTAATTTATCACAATTATGAAATCACATCATGCAAGCACACAATTAAGCATATAGAAGACTTTATGATACTACCCAACACATATCATTCGCTATTAAGAGTTTATTATGGAATAGCATAAAAACCATAATCTACCTCCACTGAAGAATTCGCAATCAAGCAATCTACTTCTCCAAAGCATTACTTCCCTCTCTTTCTCTTTTTCTGATTTTTCCTTATTAAAACTCTTTTTCTTTTACCCTAATTACCATATAATTAAGTATAAAAGATGCTAAAAGTAACCCACTAATTAATTCAAGGTTATCTCTTTTTACCCCAAGTAATTGAATTATTCACATTCAACTATTAACTTTATAATTATAAGCAGGAATAGTCCAAAACGCCCCTTAAAATATTTAACAGAAATCCGACCCCGTCAGGGTTACATAGCCTGTGATGGCCCGTCGTGATTGTGGCGGTCCGTCGTGCCTGCGACGGTCCGTCCTGCTGCTTCCGTCACAAAGTTCAGAGACTCAATTCATTAAAGAGTCTGTGACAGTCCGTCATGCCCACGATGGTCCGTTCTGCCATGTCGCCACGAAGTTCAGAGAGTTGTTCTCAGTACCCAAATTTCCAGAATCTAAGTGTTTTGGAACGAGACCCCCTCGACGGTCCGTTGTGCCCATGACGGTCCGTCGTGGGATCCGTCGACCCAGACAGTTATTACCAGAATAAACTCTACTGCTCAAAACGACCAAACGGGTCATTACAATAGATACCAATTTACCCATCGTTCGTCCCGAACAATCACAAGAAGAAAAACAAGTGCGAAAAGGAGTACCTGAATCTGAAAACAGGTGTGGGTATCTTTCTTGCATATCAGCCTCCTTCTCCCAAGTGGACTCTTCGACTGGCCGATTCTTCCACTGAACCTTGATGGATGCAATCTCCCTTGACCTCAACTTGCGGACTTCTCTATCTAAAATAACAACAGGATCCTCCTCATAAGACAAATTCTCATCAAGAAGAAATGAATCCCAACGAATGATGTAGTTTCCATCCTCATGGTATCTTTTCAACATAGACACATGAAATACCGGATGCACTCCTGACAGTCCTTAGGGTAAGGCTAATTCATAAGCTACCTCCCCCACGAGCTTCAAAACTTCAAATGGACCAATATACCTCGGACTAAGCTTACCTCGCTTACCAAACCGCATCACCCCATTCCTGGGTGAAACCTGCAGCAAAACTTGCTCGCCCTCCATAAACTCCAAGTCTCTAACCTTTCGATCTGCATATTCTTTCTGCCTACTTTGAGCCGCTAGAAGCTTTTCCTGAATGCTTTTCACTTTATCTAACAATTCCCTCAGAAGGCCAGTTTCCCAAGGTCTAACCTCAAATGCATCAAACCACCCAATGGGAAACCTAAATCTTCTCCCATACAGTGCTCAAATGGGGCCATATTAATACTTGAGTGATAGCTATTGTTGTATGAGAACTCTGCTAAGGGTAAAAAGTTATCCCAATGGCCACCTAACTCTATCTTACATGCTCGAAGCATATCCTCCAAAACCTGAATCGTTCGCTCAGACTGACCATCGGTCTGAGGGTGAAATGCAGTACTAAGATCCAATCTAGTACCTAATTCAGCATGCAATGTTTTCCAAAACATAGAAGTAAACTGCGTACCTCTATCTTATATGATGGAGAGTGGAATTCCATGCAATAGAACAATTTCTGAGATGTAAATTTTGGCTAACTTCTCTACATTATAAGTCACCTTGACCGGAATGAAATGAGAAGACTTAGTTAATCTGTCAACAATTACCCAAATAGAGTCATACTTACCCATTATCTTTGGAAGACCAACCACGAAGTCCATTGCAATTCTTTCCCACTTCCATTCAGGAATGGGCATTCTATGAAGTGTCCCTCCAGGCCTCTGGTGTTCATACTTTACCTGCTGACAATTCGGTCATTGAGCCACGAAAACAACAATGTCCCGTTTCATCCTACTCCACCAAAAATATTGCTTTAGGTCGCAATACATCTTGATTGCACTGGGATGTATAGAGTACCTTGAACTACGAGCTTCTGTAAGAATGGTGTAAATCAAATCATCGACACGGGGTACACATACCCTTCCCTTAATCCCCAAAACACCTTCTTCATCTATTTTTGCTTCTTTAGCCTCTCCTTGCAATACCTTATCTCGAATCTGGATCAGTTTCTCATTAGTAACCTGTTTTCCCTTAATCTTATCAAGAAAGGAAGATCTTTCCTCCACACAGGCCAAAAATCCTCCCTTCTCATTTACTTCTAGCCTCATAAAGTCATTAGCCACAGTCTTAACCTCTCTAGCCAATGGGCGTCTAGAAACCTGCAAGTGAGCTAGACTCCCCATGCTTCCTGTCTTTCTACATAAAGCATCTGCCACCACATTAGCTTTTCCCGGATGATACAAGATAGTGATATCATAGTCCTTCAGTAGTTCCATCCACCTCCTCTTTCCCAAATTCAAATCTTTCTGAGTAAAGACATACTGTAAACTACGATGATCCGTATAGACTTCACATTTAACCCCATATAGAGAATGTCTCCATTGCTTTAATTCAAACACTACTGCAGCAAACTCCAAATCGTGGGTCGGATAATTACGTTCATGCACCTTTAATTGCCTCGAAGCATAAGCAATTACATTCTTCTCTTGCATTAGCACTGCACCCTAACCAGAATAGGATGCATCACAATAAACAATGAAACTGTTACCTTCCACTGGCAATGTAAGAATTGGTGCAGTAGTCAACAAAGTCTTGAGCTTCCGAAAGCTTTCTTCACACTCGTCCGACCATACAAATGGAACACTCTGCTTAGTCAAGTTTGTCAGTTGGGAAGCAACAGAAGAAAGTCCCTTGAAAAATCGACGGTAGTAGCTAGCTAAACCAACGAAGCTCCTTACCTCTGTAACATTAGTAGGTCTTGCCCAACTCTTCACTGCATCAATCTTAGAAGGATCCACCATCACTCCATCCTTAGAAACCACATGTCCCAAGAAGGACACTGAATCTAGCCAAAACTCACACTTAGAGAATTTGGCATAAAGCTTTTTATCCCACAACATTTCCAATACAATTCTCAAGTGTTTCTCATGTTCCTTCATGCTCTTTGAGTATATCAGTATATCGTCAATGAATACGATGACAAAGAGATACAGATATGGCTTAAAAATCTCGTTCATCAAGCTCATGAACGCAGCAGGGGCATTCGTAAGCCCAAAAGACATTACTAAGAACTCATAATGTCCATACCTAGTCCGAAAAGCGGTCTTGGGCACATCTGTGACCCGTATTTTCAATTGATGATAACCAGATATCAAATTGATTTTTGAGAAGGTACAAGCACCTTGTAACTGATCAAACAAATCATCGATGCGAGGAAGAGGGTACTTGTTCTTAACAATTACCTTATTCAGTTGTCTGTAGTCAATGCACGTCCGAAAACTTCCATCCTTTTTCTTCACAAACAAAACTGGAGCACCCCAAGGGGATGCACTTGGTCTAATGAAGACTTTGCTTAACAACTCTTGAAGTTGGGCCTTTAAATGTCTTAACTCAGCGGGATCCATCCTATAAGAGGGTATGGAAATGGGGCGAGTACCCGGCTCCAGATCAATACAAAAGTCGATATCCCTATCTGATGGCATACCAGGAAGGTCTGCAGGAAACACATCCAGAAACTCAGGGACTACTGAAACCGACTCAATTTAAGGTACTTGGGTAGTATCATCCCTGAGGTGTGCCATGAAAGCTAAACAACCCTTGCGAACCATTCTCTAAGCGCGAAAGAAGGAGATGATACGAACTGAAGTGGAAGTGTAGTCACCCTCCCACACTAAAAGATCTATCCCAGGCTTGGCCAACGTTACAGTTTCAGCATTACAATCTAAGATTACAAAATTTGGAGAAAGTCAAGTCATACCCAGAATTACATCAAAGTCAGCCATTTCTAAGATAACAAAGTCTACATGAGTATTGCTCTCCATAAAAGTCACAGGACAAGACCTATACACCTTTTCAACTATCACAGACTCACCCACAGGAGTAGAAACACGAATAAGCATGTCAAGCAACTCACAATGTAAATTAAGACCAGTAGCAAATGAGGAAGATACATATGAAAATGTGGATCAAGGGTCAAATAATACAAAAGTCATGCAATCACACACCAAAAGATTCCCTGTGATGACAGCATCAGATGTCTCCGCTTCAGATCTCCCAGGGAAAGCATAACAATGGGCCCTATCACCAGTCTGTCCGTTCCCCCTACCATGTTGCGCTGCAGTAGTTCCAGTTTGCCGTCACCTCAGCCGTTTTGATGACCACCATTACCTCGGCCACCACATCCTCCCGAATAACGGTCTCTTGGATAACCACCTCTACCTCTGATTATTGGGGGTCTGTAACCCTGTTTTGGACAATTTCTCCTAATATGTCCAGTCTCTCCACATCCATAATATTCTCTAGATTCAAGCATAGGTCTCTGTGAGAACGACGAGGTCTGGGATAACCACCAAACTCAGAGAAATGTTGATCGGTCTGCGGTGGACCCCCAACTACAGTCTGTATTGAACACTGAATAGGTCGGGCTGGATAACCTCATGAACTCTGCCCTCTAGAGTAAGACCCACAAAATTCACCTCCCTTATGAAACTTCTTAGTTGCTGGTGCCATGGTGATGTCATCTGGCTTCACTCCCTCCACCTCTATTACAAAGTCTACCACTTCCTGAAAAGATTTATTTGCAGTGGATACCTATAAGTCTGTGTCACGACCCAAATCCGGGCCGCGACTGGCACCCACACTTACCCTCCTATGTGAGCGAACCAACCAATCTAACCTTAACATTTCAATGTAATAATAACAGAAAGTAATGCGGAAGACTTAAGCTCATAAGTAAAATCTATAATCAACTTCTATAACTCAAAAACTTATCATTATCCCCAGAATCTGGAAGTCATCATCACAAGAACATCTACGATCAAATGACTAAACTAAGAGTATTCTAAAAGCTAAAAATACATAAGAAGCTAGTCCATGCCGGAAGTTCAAGGCACCAAGACTTGAAGAAGAAGATCCAGTCCAAGCTAGAAGCATTAGCTCACCCTGAATTTCCGATGTAGTAAGACTGGCTTGAATTACTGTTGGGTTGAAGACGATGGCACGTTCGCTGCACTCCGCAAATAAACAAGAAGAAAACATAAAAGTAGGGGTCAGTACAAATACGGGTACTGAGAAGATATAATCGGCCAACTCAAAATAGGGAACAATATATATCAAGTATTATCATAAATCAACTATAAAACTCAACATGTAACAACAACAAGTACTATAACCATCAATAAGTACCATCAAATTCACACATGAGGACTGAAGCCCCAACACCATACTCATTTGGGAATCATGTTCGTTAGATTGAGTATATTAACATCTTTCAAGATTCATTATCTTTCCTCCTCTTGTGTCGGTTCGTGACACTCCGATCCCCTACCACTATGTGTCGGTACGTGACACTCCGATCCCCTACATCTATGTGTCGGAACGTGACACTCCGATCCCCTACATGTGTCGGAACGTGACACTCCGATCCCCTACATGTGTCGGAACGTGACACTACGATCCCCTAATTCTATGTGTCGGAACGTGACACTCCGATCCCCTAATTCTATGTGTCGGAACGTGACACTCCGATCCCCTACATCTATGTGTCGGAACTTGACACTCCGATCCACTAATATCATTCTGTAAATCATCAAGCCTTCTCTATACCAAGGCATCCCCAATCCCATTACTTTAATTCATCAAGCCTTCTTCTATACCAAGGCATCATCATAAATAATGTATATTAAAGTTTCTTTTCAAGATTTGGGATTCAATATTTTCATCATGCTTATCTTATCATAGTCACATAATCATATTCATGCAAACATACAATTAAGCATATAGTAGGGTTTATAATACTATCAATACATATTATTCTCTATTAAGTGTTTACTATGAAAGCATGAAAACCATAACCTACCTCCACTGAAGAATTGGAATCAACAAGCAATCTCCCAAGCTTTGATATACTTCTTCCTCGTTCGACTCTCTCTCTCAATCGATCAATCTATCTCCCTCTTTTCTTTTTCTCTTTTCTTATTCAAAACCCCCTTTCTTTTAACCTAACTAACATATAACTAAGTGTAAAAGATGACAATAATACCCCACTAATTAACCCAAAATTACCTCTTTATCCCTCAAGAATATGAGTTATTAATGTAAACCCACGAAGTCTATAATTAAGGAAAGAATAGTCCAAAAACGTACCTTAAAACTGTACCAGTAATCCAACACTGCCTGGGATTTGCGCAACCTGTGACGGGCCGTCGTGACTGCGACGGTCCGTCCTGCAGGTCGTCGCAGAGTTCAAAGACCCAAATTTCCACCAAGGGTCTGTGACGGTCCGTCACACCTGTGACGGTCCGTCCTGCCATTCCGTCACAAAGTTCAGAGAGTTGATCCTCAGTACCCAATTTCAGATTTTCTATGTGTTTTGAAATGTTGGATCACGACGGTCCGTCCTGCCATTCCGTCACAAAGTTCAGAGAGTTGATCCTCAGTACCCAATTTCAGATTTTCTAAGTGTTTTGGGACGAGACACCTCGACGGTCCGTCGTGCCCATGACGTTCCGTCGTGGGGTCCGTCGCTTCTGCCAGTTTTTCCCAGAATTGAAGTCTGTTGCTCAAAACGACTAAACGGGTCATTACATTAGATACCAATTTACCCATCGTTCATCCCCGAACGATCAAAAGAAGGAAAACATGGGCGAAAAGAAGTACCTGAATCTGTAAACAGATGTGGGTATTTTTCTCGCATATCCGCCTCCTTCTCCCAAGTGGCTTCTTCAACCGGTCGATTCTTCCATTGCACCTTGATGGATGCAATCTCTCTTGACCTCAACTTGCGAACTTCTCTATCTAAAATAGCAACAGGCTCCTCCTCATAAGACAAGTTCTCATCAAGCAAAACTGAATCCCAACGGATAATGTAGTTTCCATTCCCGTGGTATCTTTTCAACATCGACACATGGAATACCGGATGTACTCCGGACAGCCCTGGGGGTAAGGCTAACTCATAAGCCACCTCCCCTACTCGCTTGATTACTTCAAATGGCCCAATGTACCTTGGACTTAGTTTACCCCTTTTTCCAAACCGCATCACCCCTTTAATGGGCGAAACATTCAACAAGACTTGTTCACCTTCCATGAACTCTAAGTCTCTAACCTTTCGATCTGCATACTCTTTTTGCCTACTTTGCGCCGCTAGAAGCTTTTCTTGAATAGACTTCACTTTTTCCATCGAATCCCTCAGAAGGTCAGTACCCCAAGGTCTAACCTCGAACGAATCAAACCAACCAATGAGAGACCTACATCTCCTACCATACAATGCTTCAAATGGGGCCATATCAATGCTTGAGTGATAGCTATTATTCTATGAAAACTCCGCTAAGGGTAAGAAGCCATCCCAATGGCCACCAAACTCTATCACATATGCACGAAGCATATCCTCCAACACTTGAATCGTCCTTTCAGACTGACCATCGGTCTGAGGATGGAACGCGGTACTAAGGTCCAACCTAGTATCCAATTCCGCATGCAATGTTTTTCCAAAACATAGAAGTAAACTGCGTACCTCTATCTGATATGATGGATAGTTGAACCCCATGCAATCGCACCACTTCCGAGATGTAAAGTTTGGCTAATTTTTCTGCATTATAAGTCACCTTGACCGGAACGAAATGAGCGGAGTTAGTTAACCTATTAACAATCACGCAAATGGAGTCATACTTACCCATTGTCTTCGGAAGACCAACCACAAAATCCATCGCAATTCTTTCCCACATCCATTCTGGAATGGGCATTCTCTGAAGTGTTCCTCCGGGCCTTTGGTGTTCATATTTTACTTGTTGACAGTTTGAACACTTAGCAATAAAATCAACAATATGACGCTTCATTCTACTCCACCAAAAGTGTTGTTTTAGGTCACGATATATCTTGGTTGCACCCGGATGTAAAGAATACCTTGAACTATGAGCTTCTGTCAGAATAGTGTTGATCAAATCATCAACACGGGGTACGCATACCCTTCCCTTGATTCTTAAAACACCTTCCTCATCGATTTGTGCTTCCTTAGCCTCCCCTCGCAACACTTTATCTTGAATTCTTCTTAGTTTCTCATCATCAAACTGTTTTCCCTTAATTTTGTCAAGAAAAGAAGATCTTGACTCCACATAAGCCAACAATCCTCCTTTCTCATTTACTTCTAATCTCATCAAGTCGTTAGCTAGAGTCTGGACCTCTCTAGCTAATGGGCGTCTAGAGGCTTGCAAGTGAGCTAGACTTCCCATGCTTCCTGCTTTTCTACTTAAAGCATCCGCTACAACATTCGCCTTCCTCGGATGATACAAAATGGTGATGTCGTAGTCCTTCAGTAGTTCCATCCATCTTCTCTGTCTCAAGTTCAAATCTTTCTGAGTAAAGACATACTGAAGGCTACGATGATCCGTGTAGACCTCACACTTAACCCCATATAAATAGTGTCTCCATTGCTTTAATGCAAATACTACCGCAGCCAACTCCAAATCGTGGGTTGGATAGTTACGTTCATGCACTTTTAATTGCCTCGAAGCATAAGCAATCACACTCTTCTCTTGCATTAGTACTGCACCCAAACCCGAATAGGATGCATCACAATAAACAATGAAGTTCTTACCCTCTACTGGTAAGGTAAGGATAGGTGAGGTAGTCAACAAAGTCTTGAGCTTCTGAAAGCTTTCCTCACACTCATCCGACCATACAAATGGAACATTCTGCTTAGTCAAGTTCGTCAATTGGGAAGCAATAGAAAAGAATCTCTTGACAAATTGATGGTAGTAGCTAGCTAACCCTACAAAGCTCCTTATTTCTGACACGTTAGTGGGTCTCACCCAATTCTTCACTGTCTCAACCTTAGAAGGATCCACCATCACTCCGTCCTTAGAAACCACGTATCCCAAGAAGGACACTGCATCTAGGCAAAACTCACACTTAGAGAACTTGGCATAAAGCTTTTTCTCCCTCAACATTTCCAATACCATTCTCAAATGCTCTTCATGTTCCTTCTTGCTCTTGGAGTATACTAATATATCATCAATAAATACGATCACGAAGAGGTCCAAATATGGTTTAAAAATCCCGTTCATCAAGCTCATGAACGCAGCAGGGGCATTCGTTAGACCAAAAGACATCACTACAAATTCGTAATGCCCATACCTCGTTCGAAAAGCAGTCTTTGGCACATCCGTTGCCTGTATTTTCAATTGATGATAAGCGGATCGCAAATCAATCTTAGAGAAGACACAAGCGCCTTGTAACTGATCGAACAAGTCATCAATGCGGGGAAGAGGGTACTTGTTCTTAATAGTTACTTTATTCAGTTGTCGGTAGTCTATGCACATCCGAAAACTCCCATCCTTCTTCTTTACAAATAAAACCAGAGCACCCCAAGGAGATGCACTTGGTCTAATGAAGCCTTTGTTCAATAACTCTTGAAGTTGTGCTTATAACTCTCTTAACTCCGCGGGAGCCATTCTATAAGGGGGTATGGAAATGGGGTGAGTACCGGGTTCAAGATCAATACAGAAGTCAATATCCCTATCCGGTGGCATACAAGGAAGATCTGCAGGGAACACATCCAAAAACTCACGAACTACCGAAATCGACTCAATCGAAGGTACTTGGGTAGTGTCATCCTTGAGATGTGCAAAGAAAGCTAAACACCCTTTAGTAATCATTTTCTTAGCACGAAGAAAGGAGACGATGCGGACCGAATTGGGAGTGTAGTCACCCTCCCACACTAACGGGTCTGTCCCAGGCTTGGCTAACGTCACCATTTTAGCATTACAATCCAAGATTTCAAATTGCGGAGAAAGCCAAGTCATACCCAGAATCACATCAAAATCGTCCATTTCTAAGATAACCAAATCTACATAGGTGTTGCTCCCCACAAAGTTCACCAGACAAGACCTATACACCTTTTCAACTACCACAGACTCACCCACCGGAGTAGAAACACGAATAGGCATATCAAGTAATTCACAATGTAAATTTAGACCATTAGCAAATAAGGAAGATACATAAGAAAACGTGGATCCAGGATCAAACAATACAGAAGCCATGCAATCACAAACCAGAAGATTACCTGTGATGACCGCATCAGATGCCTCCGCTTCGGGCCGCCCAGGGAAAGCGTAACAATGGGCCCTATCGTTCGTCTGTCTGTTGCCCCTACCATGTTGTGATGTGGTGGCTCCAGTTTGCCCATCACCTCGGCCGTTCTGGTGACCACCATTACCTCGACCACCACGCCCTCCAGAAAAACGGCCTCTACCATGACCACATCTACCCCTAGCTATTGGGGGTCTATAACTTTGTCTGGGACAATTTTTCCTAATATGTCCAATCTCCCCACACCCATAACATTCTCTTGAGTTGATCCTAGGCCCCTCAGAGAAGTGTTGACCGGTCTGAGGTGGTCCCCCAACTACAGTCTGTAGGGAAGACTGAATCGGTCGGACTGAGTAATTTCCCGAACCTTGTCCTCTAGTGTAAGAACCATTAAACTCACCTCCCTTTCGAAGCCTTTTTGATGTTGGTGTTGTAGTGAAGTCGTCTGGCTTCACTCCTTCAACTTCTATCACAAAGTCTACCACTTCTTGGAAGGATTTTGCCGTTGCCGCTACTTGTAAGGCCGAAATCCGCAATTCTGACCTCAACCCCTTCACAAATCGGCGAATCCGCTCTTGAGGACTGAAACAGAGTTGAGTGGCATATCTGGATAGTGCACGGAACTTAACCTCATAAGCATTAACCGACATCCTACCTTGCTCTGGGCTCAGGAACTCATCTCTTTTCCTATCCCTCAAAGTCCGGCGGATATACTTCTCCATAAAAGAACTAGAGAATGAGGCCCAAGTCATAGGTGGTGCCTCTATTGGTTGACACTCGATATGTGACCGCCACCACATTTTGGCGTTCCCTTGAAACTGATAAGTCACGAACTCCACCCCAAACCGTTCTACTATACCCATCTTGTGTAGTAACTCGTGACAGTCAACCAGAAAATCATAGGCATCCTCCGATTCAGCACCCTTAAAGACCGGAGGTTTCAATTTCAAGAACTTACTGAAAAGTTCATGCTGATCATTTGTCATTATAGGCCCAGTAGTCAGACGTGGAAATGTGCCTACGTCTAATGGAACATCCATGCGGGGAGCCATAGTAGCCGCATGTTGTACTTCTGAAACCGGAAGTGTTGGCGCAGAAAACACTGGAGGTGCCTGACCTTGATCAGATAACCCGCTAAGATAAGCCTGAACCTGATTGATCATCTCTGGGGTAGGTTGGGGTGGCATTTCTTCGTTTTGCACTTGTTCATTCACCCCATCCTCCCCCTCTCTTATCACTTCCTCAGTCGGTGGAGGAGTCACTGCCCTGGTATCAGATGGGCTAGGTGCTCGTCCTCTTCCTCTAGAGGACGTCCTCCCACGACCTCTACCACGGCCCCTTGTCGCTGCTTTTCCTCGAGCTACAGCCCCAGTGGCTGGCTCAGACGCACCCTGTCCCGCCGGTGCTGGTGTTGGTGTTGGCGTAGTCGTTGCTCTAGTTCTAACCATCTGCGAAAGAGAGTGAAGATGGTCAGATACCAATTCGTATCGCCTAGATACCAATTGGACTCAAGTAGTAGCACGAAAGAAAGAATGAAAGAGTGAAATTTTCCTAAAGTCTTATAGCCTCTCAAGGAAAAATAAAGGCGTCCCCCTACCGTTCCTTAAGACTCTACTAGACCTGTTCTTGTGTGATCAGACCAACGAACCTAATGCTCTGATACCAAGTTTGTCACGACCCAAATCCGGGCCGCGACTGGCACCCACACTTACCCTCCTATGTGAGCGAACCAACCAATCTAACCTTAACATTTCAATGTAATAATAACAGAAAGTAATGCGGAAGACTTAAGCTCATATGTAAAATCTATAATCAACTTCTATAACTCAAAAACTTATCATTATCCCCAGAATCTGGAAGTCATCATCACAAGAACATCTACGATCAAATGACTAAACTAAGAGTATTCTAAAAGCTAAAAATACATAAGAAGCTAGTCCATGCCGGAAGTTCAAGGCACCAAGACTTGAAGAAGAAGATCCAGTCCAAGCTAGAAGCATTAGCTCAACCTGAATTTCCGATGTAGTAAGACTGGCTTGAATTACTGTTGGGTTGAAGACGATGGCACGTTCGCTGCACTCCGCAAATAAACAAGAAGAAAGCATAAAACTAGGGGTCAGTACAAATACGGGTACTGAGTAGATATCATTGGCCAACTCAAAATAAGGAACAATATATATCAAGTATTATCATAAATCAACTATAAAACTCAACATGTAACAACAACAAGTACTATAACCATCAATAAGTACCATCAAATTCACACATGAGGACTCAAGCCCCAACACCATACACATTTGGGAATCATGTTCATTAGATTGAGTATATTAACATCTTTCAAGATTCATTATCTTTCCTCCTCTTGTGTCAGTTCGTGACACTCCGATCCCCTACCACTATGTGTCGGTACGTGACACTCCGATCCCCTACATCTATGTGTCGGAACGTGACACTCTGATCCCCTACATGTGTCGGAACGTGACACTCCGATCCCCTACATGTGTCGGAACGTGACACTCCGATCCCCTAATTCTATGTGTCAGAACGTGACACTCCGATCCCCTAATTCTATGTGTCGGAACGTGACACTCCGATCCCCTATATCTATGTGTCGGAACGTTACACTCCGATCCACTAATATCATTCTTTAAATCATCAAGCCTTCTCTATACCAAGGCATCCCCAATCCCATTACTTTAATTCATCAAGCCTTCTTCTATACCAAGCCATCATCATTAATAATGTATATTAAAGTTTCTTTTCAAGATTTGGGATTCAATATTTTCATCATGCTTATCTTATCATAGTCACATAATCATATTCATGTAAACATACAATTAAGCATATAGTAGGGTTTACAATACTACCAATACATATTATTCTCTATTAAGAGTTTACTATGAAAGCATGAAAACAATAACCTACCTCCACTGAAGAATTGGAATCAACAAGCAATCTCCCAAGCTTTGATATTCTTCTTCCTCATTCGACTCTCTCTCTCAATCGATCAATCTATCTCCCTCTTTTCTTTTTCTCTTTGCTTATTCAAAACCCCCTTTCTTTTACCCTAATTAATATATAACTAAGTGTAAAAGATGACAATAATACCCCACTAATTAACCCAAAATTACCTCTTTTATCCCTCAAGAATATGAGTTATTAATGTAAACCCACGAAGTCTATAATTAAGGAAAGAATAGTCCAAAAACATCCCTTAAAACTGTACCAGTAATCTGACTCTGCCTGGGATTTGCGCAACTTGTGACGGGCTGTCGTGACTGCGACGGTCCGTCCTGCAGGTCGTCGCAGAGTTCAGAGACCCAAATTTCCACCAAGGGTCTTTGACGGTCCGTCACACCTGTGACGGTCCGTCCTGCCATTCCGTCACAAAGTTCAGAGAGTTGATCCTCATTACCCAATTTCAGATTTTCTAAGTGTTTTAAAACGTTGGATCACGACGGTCCGTCACACCTGTGACGGTCCGTCCTGCCATTCCGTCACAAAGTTCAGAGAGTTGATCCTCTGTACCCAATTTAAGATTTTCTAAGTGTTTTGGGACGAGACACCCTCGACGGTCTGTCGTGCCCATGACGTTCCTTCGTGGGGTCCGTCGCTTCTGCTAGTTTTTCCCAGAATTGAAGTCTGTTGCTAAAAACGACTAAACGGGTCGTTACAGTCTGGTATCTGCAAATCTGACCTCAATCCCATCTCAAAACGGCGAATCCGCTCTTGTGGACTAAAGTAAAGCTGGGTGGCATACCTAGATAATGCACGAAACTTAGCCTCATACGCAGTAACCGACATCCTACCTTGCTCTAGGCTCAGAAACTCATCTCTCTTCCTATCCCTCAAAGTTCGAGGTATATACTTCTCCATAAACAAGCTAGAGAATGATGTCCAAGTCATAGGTGGTGACTGTGCTTGTTGACACTCAACATATGACCGCCACCACATTTTGGCGTTCCCCTGAAATTGATAGGTCACAAACTCGATGACAAATCGTTCTACTATGCCCATCTTGTGTAGAAGCTTATGAAAATCAACCAGAAAGTCATAGGCATCCTCAGATCCAGCACCCTTGAAAAATGGAGTTTTCAACTTAAAGAACATACCGGAAAGTTCATGTTGATCACTTGTCATTATAGGCCCTGTATTCAATCGAGGAAACGTGCCTATTTCCAATGAGGCATCCATGCCGGGAGCCCCAGCAGTTGCATGTTGTACTCCCAGAACCTGAGGTGCTGGTGAAGAAAACACTGGAGGTGTCTTGCCCTGATCAGATAACCCGCTAAGATAAGCAAGAACCTGATTAATCATCCCTGGGGTAGGTTGGGGTGGTAATTCCTCATTCTATACTTGCTCATTCTCCCCTTCCTCCCCCTCTCTTACTGCTTCCTCAGTCGGTGGAGGAGTCACCGCCCTAGTACTAGATGGGCCAGGTGTTTGTCCTCTTTCTCTAGAGGACGTCCTCCCGCGACCTCTACCACGACCTCTTGCCACTGCCCCCCTTCGAGCTACAGCCCCAGTGTCTAGCTCTGAAGCATCTTGTCTTGCCGGTGTTGGTGTTTGCGCGGTAGTTGCTCTAGTTCTAACCATCTGCGAAAAGAGTGAAGATGGTCAGATACCAATTTTTATCACCTACATACCAATTGGATCCAAGTAATAGCACGAAAGAAGAAAAGAATGGAATTTTCCTGAAGTCTTATAGCCTCTCAAAGAAAAGTAAAGGCATCCCCCTACCATTCCTCAAGACTTTACTAGACTCGTTCTTGTGTGATGAGACCAACGAACCTAATGCTCTAATACCAAGTTTGTCACTACCCAAAACGAGCCGCGAGTGACACCCACACTTATCCTACTATGTGAGCGAACCAACCAATCTAAACCCCAACATTTCAAACATAATAAACAGAAAAATAATGCGGAAGACTTAAAACTCATTAATGAAATCAATTACCAACTTCTAATACTCAAAACTTGTCATTATCCCCAAAATCTGGAAGTCATCATCACAGGAACATCTATCCTCAAATTACTATGACTAAGCGTATCTAAGAAGCTAAAATAACTAAACAGATAGTCCATGCAAGAACTTCAAGGAATCAAGACCTGAAGAAG
Organism: Solanum lycopersicum; assembly: GCF_036512215.1. Lineage (NCBI taxonomy): Eukaryota > Viridiplantae > Streptophyta > Magnoliopsida > Solanales > Solanaceae > Solanum > Solanum lycopersicum. The sequence goes on from NC_090800.1 coordinate 20,702,599, forward strand.
AAGATCCAGTCAAAGCTAGAAACAATAGCTAACCCTGAAATCTGACGTGATGAAGACTGGCTAGAGTTGCGGTTGAGTCGAAGACGGCGGTACGTTTGCTGCACTCCACAATTAACAAAAAGAAAACATACAAGTAGGGGTCAGTACAAAACACGATTACTGAGTAGATATCATCGGCCAAATCAAAATAGAAAGCAATATATATCAGATAATATCATAAATCAACTACAATACTCAACGGGTAATAACAACAAGTACAAGGATCATTGAAAAAAACGCCAAGTACACCCATGAGGACTCAAGCCTCCATACCATACTCATTTGGGAAATAGGTTCATTAAATTTTGAGTATATTAAGATAGTTGAAGATTCATTCTCTTTATTCCTCTTGTGTCGGAATGTGACACTCCGATGCCCTAATACTACGTGTCGGTTCGTGACACCCGATCCCCTAATACTACGTGTCGGTTCGTGACACCCGATCCCCTAATACTATGTGTCGGTTCGTGACACCCGATCCACTAATACTATGTGTCGGTTCGTGACACCCGATTCCCTAATACTACGTGTCGGTTCGTGACAGCCGTCCATTAATACTACGTGTCGGTTCGTGACACCCAATCCCCTAATACTATGTGTCGGTTTGTGACACCCGATCCCCTAACCTCATTCCTTTAGATCATCAATCCTTCTTTTATACCAAGGCATCATCATTATAAGAGAGGTTTTAAGATTTAAGATTCAATAGCGTCATCATGCTTAATTTTTCACAATTATGAAATCACATCATGCAAGCACATAATTAAGCATATAGAAGACTTTACAATACTACCCAACACATATCATTCACTATTAAGAGTTTACCATGGAATAGCATAAAAACCATAACCTACCTCCACTGAAGAATTCGCAATCAAGGAATCTACTTCTCCAAAGCTTTGCTTCCCTCTTTGTTCCTCTCTTTCTCGCTCGTTCGTCCCTCTCTTTCTCTTTTTCTGATTTTTCCTTATTCAAAGTCTTTTTCTTTTACCCTAATTACCATATAATTAAGTATAAAAAATTCTAAAAGTAACCCACTAATTAATTCAAGGTTATCTCTTTTAACCCCCAAGTAATTGAATTATTAACATTCAACCAATTACTTTATAATTATAAGCAGGAATAGTCCAAAACGCCCCTTAAAATATTAAATAGAAATCCGACCCCGTTAGGGTTACGCAGCCTGTGACGGCCCGTTGTGCCTGTGACGGCCCGTCGTGCCTGCGACGGTCCGTCCTGCTGCTTCCGTCACAAAGTCCAGAGACTCAATTCATTAAAGAGTCTGTGACGGTTCGTCGTGCCCACGACGGTCCGTCCCGCCATGTCGTTGCGATGTTCAGAGAGTTGTTCTCAGTACCCAAATTTCCAGAATCTAAGTGTTTTGGAACGAGACCCCCTCGACGGTCCGTCGTGCCCATGACGGTCCGTCGGGGGATCCGTCGACCCAGACAGTTATTACCAGAATAAACTCTACTTCTCAAAACGACCAAACGGGTCGTTTCACATTTCTAAGAATTTGTGGTACAAAGTTTTTAACATATATTCTCACATTATCCGTTAATAATGTAATGTGGACCATCGACTTTAATGATACTACTTCTATAGTAAGGATACAAAATAAATAAATTATGACCATGCATAGCTTGTTGCTTTTGTTTGTTTGCATAGTATCTTTTTAAAATAGTTCCTTTGATCCTTTCCAAATTTGTCTTTCATTGTCAAATTCTTTGTTTTTATAGGCATTTTCTTTCTGTTTCAATTTTGGTATTTCGATTACCTAATACGGTGAAAAATTAAAAATAAGATCTATCAAACAATTATTTAAATTAATAATTCATGTTCATACAAAAGTAAGACTTTTCCTCTAGACTAATGAATTTGGAGTTCAAATTTTTTTTTAAATTAACCAAATTGACCAATATTAGCAAAACCAACAAAAAAATACTTTAATTTATTTTTATTAGATAATTTAAAATAGGAAAATAAATTTATTTCTCTGCTATGAATTATAAATTAACAACTGTATATATTTTCTAATTCACAGTTGTTGATAACTTCTAGATTATGTAAAAATGAATTCAAATAATTTCAAAAGAGTTACTAAAATTTGCATTTGAACCATCAGATTCACAATCAATTTAATAAATATTGATTGTTTGAAGACTTCGACCTAATAAATTTAATTTTTCTATAAAGTTGATCAAATTTCTCTCATATTTCATTTGGACAATTAGGTCCACTCCAACATTAAAGATGTTATAAGGCAGTCATAATATTTTTTGCTCTACGATCAAAAACAATATTTTTTTTTTAAATTTTTAGATGTGGGAGACTCTATATCACCTCTTTATGAATTTGTTTAAATATACAACAAATGTGTGCTAATTATAACGTTACATCAAACTCATTTAAAATCATGAAATTCTAGTATTAATGTCTCAACATTTAATAGGTTCCCCAAATAATTTTATATAGAAGAAAAGATTATCAAAGGTAAACAATTTTTTATGCCCTATATTTTTACATAAGTGATGGATCACTGAGATCCAAGTCAAGTGACACTTTACACTAGGTATCAGGACATTTATCACTCCTTCCCACTCCAAATGATGTTGCAACAAACAATACTAAGCAATACAATAAATTAAGCAAAAATAAGTGAAATGTCGAAGATAGTATTGATCATACTATTATAAAATATTAATTAACATTATTAGGCATTATGTAAAAGTTATGATAAAAGCACATGCCAAAAAATTATTGATATAAATAATAATTATGAGCCAATTTCAAGCTAGTTAGGCTTAATTCTCTTTGTTTTTTGGATCAGGGTAAGAAAGAATGGTTGTATAGGTAACATGTATTAGTTATAAATTCAATTTTCACCACTATCTTAACCTAATAATTGTATTTGGAAGACATAAATAAATTTAGAGATTTGAGATGCACAAAAATTCACTTAATGCCAACCAAAAGTAGAGTTCAATGAACATAATGAAAAGGAAATTGAAATATATTGTTCACTAGAAGGTTCCTTTTGCATCAAAAACTTTTCTGAAATCATTACCTAGTCGTCAACAAAGTGAGTTGAGAACCATGAAGTGTCAAGTATAATTTCTGGTGTAGGCAAAAAATCGAGATGATTTCTTCTCTTTATACCTTGAAGGATAGTGTTACCTAGTACATGTATCGGTGAGAGGATGTGATTTTAGATGCAAAAATGATGAAGTTAATCACAATTAAGTAAGGAAGACATATGGTTTAGAAATATAAAGGAAAAGGGAGAGATAATAATTGATCCGATTCTAGATGCAAGATCAATAAAGTGGACCACAATAATGAAGGTAAGATATATAATTTAAAAAAAATTTAAAAAAAAAAGACGGAGAGATTTAGAAGAAAAAATGAATGATCTAGCAACTAAAGCACATTCAAAATTCAATTACTTGAATAAAATCTAAGGGTGAAAAGAAAATTGAACTTGTACAAGTGAAGACCCAAGTAACCAATAGGTTTCAATTGAACAAGTATGAGGATTTGCCAAAACTCACAAAGGAGCCTAAACATGACATGTTCATTCAGAAAGTAATTCCTCAAATAAATCCTAGTTTCAATTATTTAATATTGTAGGTAAAGTAAACTAAACTAGTTATAATAATACACTTGAGCTAAAAACAAGGAAAGTCTAACCTATTAATTATTTAAAATATAGTCATCTCTTGCTTACATTTCTACTTTAGTATATTGTAGACCCTTCATGGTTCTTCATTAATCTTCTAAGTTATTCTAACTACTCAAATCATCTTGGTGGTCTTCATATCCATGATCATTAATTCATATCTCATATAAAATATATGGGATACCACTATATGCATATAATTTTAAATTTGAATCTGTGAGTGCACGTGTGCGAGTGTGCGTGTGCGTGTGTGTGTATGTGTGCGCGTGTGTGTGTGTTTTGAAGATCTATTAATAATTTTTAATGACTAACTGTTTGATTTGGAATAAAGTAATTAACATTAGCTAAGAAATTGAATAGTTTTCTTTGATTCTCCACATAAATAACTTTTCCTATTTAGCACCATTTTAAACTCAAAAGAAAAATTCAAAACTTCTAGCATAAATGTTTCCAACCAAAATACTATTTCATGTTGAGAAATAATAGAGATATAGAACAGTGATAAAGAAAATAAAGAAGATATGAATTACATTACCTTGATGGAGTGACACATCTTGTGTGAGAAATGTAGATGAGAACGGGGAACGTTGAGATTGAAAGACGGTACAACCCACAAGAGAAGGACTGTAGTATCATTCACTCGAGAGAAAGGAGGCAACAAGTGAGAAAAGAGGAAAGTCAAGATGAAGCTAAAGTTAACATTTATAGATAGGTTTAATGAATGTGGATTTTCCCTTAATCAAATTAGATTTAGGTTGTTTTGATTGTTTTACTATGGGCTTGGGCCAACATTATTTTATTTTTTGGTTAATTAATAAAATGGCTTATATGGCAAAAAAAAATTCTTTTTTTAAAAATTTCTTCAGGTCAATATAGAATGTATCGAAATATAGTAAAGAAATGTCAATAAGGCAATATTTTTAAAAGAGTTAAAATATAAAATTGTCAAGATTTCTGTGAGTCCTCATATAGACATTACCTTCATCCCCCTTTCATAACTACTTACATTCGAACTGTGTAGGAATATAGTCAATCATAATTTCATTTATTGTAGTTAGTGATTGTATGGGACTTTTATTGATCCCCAAAAATGAAGTAACCCTTAAGATTTTTCTCCTCAAAAAATTTGAGAACAATTTGAAATCAAATTTGTGATTCTCTAAATGAACTCTCATACACAATGAGTAAGGATGATTTATTCTTTAGATATAAAAATCTTATACATAACAATCAAGAAAATCTTAAAAATTGGCGTCTCCCTAACCAATAAACATCAATAGTAGAGGATTGTGGTAATTATTTAAATCCTTCTGATGTTCAAATACTTATATCATAGTCTTAAATGTATCATGACGATGATAGATAAATGTGAGGTCTCCTACTTATCAATTATGCCTCCGAACTTTGTTTGTAGCTACAAAAAGAAATTACGCTCATGAAATCATGCGGGGGGGGGGGGCACAATATTATTATCTGCAAAAAAGTAGTCCATATACTCTTTCATCGTTAGGTAAAGGGAATATAGATAATTTTTACCTTAACTACACTTTCATCTTCAATATTGACGTGTCTTACTTTCTATAGGCAAAGTTATTTAAGTAAGAAAGTATATTGCGAAGAAAGAGGAGTGAGTATTTAGTGGAGATGGAGTAAATCAAAAAGAATTTACTAATTTGTATGACCAATGTGATTTCACATTAACTTTTTAACACTAGAATATTGAGAAGTTTAAATAAATAAGTTATGATGATCCCTCATAAATATGCGGACAATATATAACATAAATCGACAAACAAAAACTTTCAATCAATTGAGGAAAAAGAATGGTAGAAAAAAAGAGCAAGAACTTATAGATTAGCAAAATGGAATACAGGGATAATAATTAAAAGTTAATTAAGTTACAATCTTGCTAAAAAGTTTAAAAAAGAAATATTTTAACCAACCTTAACAATAAATTTACAAAAATATTAATGAAAAAAGTAGTATTCCAAATTGCTAAAATAGAGTTCTTCACGACTCCTTTTTCCCATAAATAATATTTTCACAGGTTTATCACTCGTTATCCCATAATTTATTAATTTAACACAAATTTACGTAGCAAAAATGTCAAATTTCACCATGTTTAACCCTTTCCAAAAGAGAGATTAAACCCTTAGAGCCAAGTTATTCACGATTAATAAAGGAAAGTAATTTCAATAAATGATTGGGGAAATTCTACAGACTCATTAATCATTGAGTTGTCCAGAACATAATTTCAGTTTGATATCAAGAAACTCATTTGATTTTCCTAAAGCTACAAAGTATAAATCGACATATAAAATACAAGTAGGGAGTGTAGCAATTCTAATTCCTCCGAAAGAATTCAAAAAATATCAAAAGATAAATTAATCAATATTATATAGTCGTCAAAGTTTAAATGATAATGGTGATTTATTCAGATTTGTAACCTAAGTTCTGACGATCAATATAACTATTTGAAAGGCTATTTATCATAATTTAGGACCAAGTTATTTTACATGACTATAACTTGATACTAATGAAGTCTTTCTCAACATTAAATTAAAAATCTTGACACCCCAAAAGAATTTTGCTTCTGTTTATAACATAATGATTATTTTTGTACTATTTTTCCTAATGAGATCAAAATTAAAATAGTAGCATACAAAAATTTTATTTGTGAAAATCACTCAAAAGAGTCAATATGTTAACACACTTGTAACCCATTCATTGTGACAAAAATAAAATTTGGCTAACTTGGGTAGCTCTAAGTTGAACTGCTTAACAAATCAACTATAGTTTCAAAGCTTCATTGTAAGCCTATGAGTGTCAAATGGTGGTTGAGCTTGAACTGAAATGTTCAAGATGGTTGAGTTAATAATTGATTGAATCATTAACTCACCCAAAGCTTACTTGTTTTGAGATGGATTGGGTCGAGATGGGCTTAATGGTCAACTTGGCTGAATCAATAAATGAATGTCTCTTAGTCACATGTTTAGATCAATATGCTCATCCACATCTAATCCTGACTGTAAACCTAACCTTGAAATATGTATTATCCAAGACACAGTAGCGTAGACAACTACTGAGGTTTGAAACTAACATCCTTCTTATAAGAATAGAAAGAGTAATTTGCGTGGTCTTTATCCCATCTAAAGGTCAATTTTGTTGACATGACTTGGGTCAAGTATCACGATCCAACCTACCAGATTGTGCGGGCATCCACATCTAAGTATAAGAACCCACATACTCGAAAAGTAAAACATGTGGAAATTTTTGACAAACAAGAAGAATTATAACTATACGATTTTTATAAATAGGCCTTCAACACGTTATTAATTAAAACTTGTAGAGTATTTTAAATGAATCTCATGTACCTAGTTAAAAAAGTTACAAGATCTAAGAGTACTCTGGACAAAATAAATAAAAGACACAACTTACAAAATGCGAAAAGAAGAATGGAAGTTGGAATATTTTCGTTTGCGCCAAGGAACCTAATCAATCATGCATCCAGACCATGTCAAAAGATATAGCAAGGGTAGTATCATTAGGTAGGCATCATCGGTCAATTAGACCCCCACCACTTAAGATAAGAAATTAACCAATGAGATCATGAAATAAACCACTCGCTTCTCCATATTCACTCTCTTGGAATAACCTTCAATATACATTCAATAAAATACGTAAAAAGTATCTAGTACAACTACCGCCAATTCAATTCTCCGCTAAGTGCAACTTATACAACTAATACAACAATATATTTTACATGCGTATATCAAGCACAAGCCATATTGTCGAAAAGTATACAACAATGATTAACTCACATGGGTCCTCTCACGGAACCCAAACCCAAACTATCACTAAGCCGGAACGTGGCAATTCGATCCAATATTATGTCAGAACGTGTCAATTTGATCCAAGTAAGTTATGCCTAAACATGGCATTCCGATTCAAGTTAGTTATGTCGAAACGCGACAATCTGATCCCATTCATACCACAATCACAAACACAAGAACATCATCAAGATCATACATTTAAGTCATGATTTATTGGGAATGACATTTTATTTATTTCATTTACAACAAGTATGATCAATATTGCAACATTCATGCATATACAAGTATCATAGTGAAGCAAAACTATGTATCCACCACACACATATAACTATAACCATCACCTATGAATCACTCCTCAATCCCTATCACATTAGTAATAATTCAACACACTCCACCTTAGTTCATCATAATTCCTAAACATCATTACCTCAATTTTCGGATATAACATACATTCAGAGTTCTAGTTCTACTCATGATCTCGTGTCCTTATTCTTTACCCCATTCTTTCTGTGATACCAATTCTAGATATTTCTAAGAACACATCAATTCCTCTTCACAAGGCATAGACTAACATACTTTGAGTTTTCCAGGATTTATTTATGTATTTTACTTGGTGTACAAAGGTTTGCCCACAACCTAACATTGATTTGCAAATATCACGTAGTAAGAACATGTTTATTACAATTAAATTTAAAAGTTAAAACAATCTTCAGAAGACCAAAAAAAAAGGGTTACTCGCAGCACTTTCTTTTTGCTAGTTACATAACTTACATTTAAAGATAAAAAAGTGCAGTGCAGCTAACCTCTTTAAGTTCAGCTGATGTTAATATATAAAATTCTTTCGGAGTTCTGTCCAGTATAAGATCGCTAACACAACCCCCGACAAGGTAGACCTCGAATCTTGTCAAAAACAAAACAAAAACAAGGAAAGGTGAGGCCATAATGAGGAGAAATAGGAATCATCATGTTCCAAATAGCAAGACCAAGGGTGTGTTTAGTACAAAGGAAAACATTTTCATTAGGTAAACAACAACAATAATAATAAATCCAATGTAGTTCCACGAGTGGAGTATGGAGAGGATAGAGTGTACAAAAAACATAGCCCTACCTAGTGGAGGTAGAGATGTTATTTCTAATTAATTCTCTCAAGAAAAATAATTCAAGGCAGTAAGGGAAAAAGAAAATATGGAAGTGAAGAAGCCATGGAAGATAGCATGGAAGGCATTACATAACATTCAGAAGTCAGTAACTACAACTAAATTGTTCAGTACCGAAGTACTCCGAACAACAAATAGTAAAAAAATTGAAGAACAAGAACTATGAGAATAATGTTAATACTATTGGTATGAAAGATAAAGTAAATATGGTGCTCTAAACTACCAACCAGCCTACGCCACTGGAAAGTGAGACGATACTGTTCAACTACCCACTAGACATCTACCCTAATTCGAGACCTCCAAATTCCCCTATCTAATATCATCTGTTAAGCAAGTTAAAGATGAGCCATTGTCATGTCTAATTACTCCTCTACAATACTTTTCAGTCTACCTTTGCCTCTCCTTCAACCCACTATTGCCAATGTCTCACACCTGCTCACTAAGTCATATCTAAGTCTTTCCATCACTTTTCTGAGCTATTTTAGTCTTACCTTCCTCATGTTGTCCACTATGGGAGTCACTCCCACTGATATATTTATTCCTAAACATATCTTTCTTGCTAGGCCCAGACATCCATCTCAGCATCCTCATTTCCACAACCTTTATCTTCTAAACATGAGTCTGGTCAAAAGTATGCCCCTAACAACACTGTTTGTCTAATCATCATTCCGTAGAACTTACGTTCAAGCTTTGGAGGCACCTTTTTAATTTATCACACAAGACTTTGTATGCAAGCCTGAATTTCATCCATTCCGCACCAAAATGATGTGTGACATCATCGTCAATTTCCCCATTTCATTGGATTATAGATCCAAGATACTTGAAACTTCTTCTAAGATACTTGAAACTTCTTTTATTGCGGATGATCTACGATTTCAGCCTTAGTTATTCTCAAGGTAAACAAGTTCCTTAAAAATGAGGAAAATGATTCCCTTTATGAAAATACGGAAAACAAGTGATATTTCCCCCCACCTCCACTCCCATCCCCATTGTGTTTGAAACATTGAATAAGTTATATAGAAATGCTTTTGGGACAATATTTTCTACTTACTCACCAAACATAAAAAAAAAGAAAAAGAGAGAATATAACTTATATACGAAGAAAGATTTTCCAATAAATAGTTCAAATTTTCCTTCATACCAAACACACCTGGAGTGCAATTTGCAACAAATTCCTACATATATATGCTAATTTCTGAATTCGTGGTTCATTTCATATTCATAAAAAGTAAAACTTCAAAAAAATATCTCATTTTTTCTACCTTGTAAGAATGAATAACTTTATACATCAACAACAACACAATAAAAACCCAAAAGAAAACAAGTCAACAATAAAATAATCATTGTGAACACTTACCATTTTTCTTTAACACATTCAAAACCAAATCTTATAGGTTTCGCAATCATTGATGTACTTATTCCAAGTTCTTCCGTACTGAGTTTCTTCTATTTTGGTGCATCACGATCACCTATTTCAATGAAGAATCACCACCCCAAACTTCCAAATCACAACATAAAAGCTTAAATAAAACCCATAAAAATTGAAACTTTATCATCAAAATTTTACCTTTTCCATCTGAAGCATTATAGACAACAGCGCAGCTTTTTCGGATATTCCAGGTGGCTCGATAGTGTTAAAAAAAGAAATGTGATGTAACACCCTATAGACAAAACAAACCAAAAATTAGTTTTTAAGAAAAACCTGCAGGTGCAACTGACGTAACCATCGACGGATCATAGCCTGACCCACGATCCGTCCTGCACAACCGTCGATAAGATCATAAACTCCCAAAAATCTAAGCCCGGGAAAACTTATTAAGTGTTGGTCAACAGACGAACTTACAATCCGCAGGTCAGACTACGGTACGTAGTCCATGACCGTCGATGCCCCTCTATCCACTCCCTGACAAGAGCCACGAAGGACTAGCACGGTCCGTAGGTGGTCCCACGGTCAGTAGGTTCGAAACTAGCAGGCAGTTAAGAGGGAAATGTAGTTGGGTCAATTTCAAATGGTCATAACTCTTAGCACAAAATGAATTAGGTGTCCCATGCCCTACCCACAGATAATTGAATTAGCTTTCCATAGCCACCGACCTTGCTAAGCCAGACCTCTGAGTATAATTTTTTTCCCATTTTAGTAATGACCTATCAAATAGGCCCAACCGACATACTAACCGATAGGCGTGGATCAATCGATGGACCGTCTGTCCTGGCCTTCGATTGTTCCGACAACAACATTCTCAGGGGTCTTTTGGACCTTTCTCACTCTGTTTAAATCCTAATATACATCGTTTTGACCCTAAATCATAAGAATTTAGTCAGTTTAGTCCTAGAATAATAATTAAAACATATGTAAGTCAAATCATTAAATCAAAACTTTGAAAAATTAGAAGCAGGAGAGGAGAAAAAGCTCAAGAACCCTAGTTAAAGAATTCCACAAGGTACGACTATTCCAGCTCCGAAACTTAAGTATTTTTCTGTGGATTCCATCACCAGGTATGTGGAACTTCACTAGTGGGTTCCTTTCACCCATTGGGTCCCTAATTTTCAGGCAGTTTTTGATTCGCTTATCATGATTAAACCTAGGATTTCTAGATCTTTGTTACAACTTCGTGATTTAGTTTTGTAGATGTTCCAAATCATATAATCATGTTATTACTCAGATTATCGCATGAATTTCAGAACCCTAACTTTGTACTTCTTTATTTCTTGAATTACACATGCTATGTTAGATATTTCAGACACTTCAGATATACATGCAAGTTATAAATGCATAATTACCAGATTAATTGTTGTATTCTCAGTTTGCATGTTCATCTTTGAGCTATCCAGCATTTACAGAAACTCAGACATAACCAGTAAATTTACAGTATTCATTGGGAGTAGTATAATATCGAGTTGGACTATGGTTCAGCGTACCCAATTAGTCCTAGAACTACTAGGCAAGTACGTTGTAAGTCCCCTTATAGGCAATCGGTTTAGTGATTACGCCAGCATGCCTTTATACCTTTGGCAGGGTATATTGGGTCCTCTCGATGGGGTGTATATATCGTACTTCATATTTAGCTCATGTGGTTTTATTATCATTTATTAGTAGCTCCTAAAGATCAGTTAGACTCTCTACATTGAGCATTTATCAGTATATTCAGTATTCAGTTTCAGCATGTTATAAATTGGTCATTGCATCCAGTTAGCTCAGAATTCAGTTTATCATGTCAAATTATTATACTTGGTTTTATGCTTGTTCGGTTTTGTTTTATTTCAGTATTTCTATCTTCTACATGCTTAGTACCTTTCAAGTACTGACGCATAGGTGCGCTACATCTTCAATGGTGAGTCCTCATTCTCCGAGGATAATAGTCATCAGTTCATTTCAGTTTTCTTTTAGTCATTTAATTTCAATTTTTGCTAGATTTAGCTGGGGCTTGTCCCAGTATTTCTAGTCCGATTTAGAGGCTTATTTTGACATAGTTAGATTCAACTTAGTATTGAGTTAATATTCCCTTTTTGCTAAACTCATTTTCTTGAAATGTTTCTGTTATAGAATATGGGTATTCCCCATCTTTTCAGATTTAAATATGATTTAGCTTCCGTATCAGTTTATTATCTTTAGTATGCTCATGATCATGCCAGCAGGGATAGCTTGGGATCACTTGTGGTCCTAGGTTTCGTGTCCGCGTCACGGGGGTAGCTTGGGGCGTGACATGTGCCTTAGGGACCTAAATTCAAGAGGCCTTATTTTTTTTTATAATATTAGGTTATAAGTTATTATTTTTTAACAAATATTGGATACTATTTGTAGAAAAAGTAAAGATTTCATGATGAAAGAATTATTAGAAGAAATTTTACATATTTTGAGTACTATATCTAATGAAAAATAATTTAAAATAAGAATAGTTATATTATCAGATGAATAGTAGAATAAATAATTTATATTAAAGATATTAAAAATTAAATTTAGGGCCCTGTTTAATTTTTACTTTAGGTCACTAATACGCTTGAGCCGCTCCTGCAGACATTGGGAAGCCAAAGATAAAAGGTCTATGAATATTGAGTTGGGTTCATAGAGTGTTTCCTTTGATTGTGATGTTCGGTAGAAAAATCTAAATCAATTGAACTTCAATATAAATATTAAAAAAATCAGACAAACAATCAATAAACTTCATACAGTGCTTCCCTCGAATGTGTTGATTTGTAAAAAAATATAAATTAGTTGGACTCTAATATGAATATTAAATACACCAGATAAATATAAACGTCTAATTTATTGAGTGCTTCCCTTAAATACTAAATTTAGAATTAGTTGATTTTCAATACCATTATTGAATGTATCATCTGAAAAATAATAAATACAAATGAATACTTTATGACACACACATAGTTCATTAGTTGACGCTATTTTTCATTTTTACATATATAAGGTGGTGGCCTTGTTAGACACCTAAAAACAATGTTGAATGCCTCAGTAATAACAACAACAACAAGAAAAGTGAACTTTTTTATGATAAAACAGAAATAAAATTGTATTAATCATAATTAATAATATTATTATATTTTAAAAGGTATCTTATAATTTTTGCAAAACATATTCAATTTATAACACATCTTTATTCTATTATGATAGTACATCACATTACCTCGTCTATTGCTACAATTTTGTTGACAACATAGATGACGAAAGAATTTCCTCCATGTACACTTATATATTATTATATGTCAATTCTACTTTACATCCGCATCAGAGATGAAAATATATATTTACATACACAAAACGTATTGGATATATATATATATACACTCACAAAGATATACAAGTATGCATATTATTTAATGTTATGTGATATATATGTTTGATATATGTTGTGTTTATAAATATATATTTTTGTATGTCATGCTTATGTAAATTATAGTTGACATACATTATTATACAATATTATATAAGTGTATATGGCGAAAACTCTTCAATCATTTAAGTTTTCAACAAAATCGCCTAGAAGGAATAGACGAGGTAATGCAACATACTATCGCAATAGAATAAAATTGTGATATAGTTTGAATATGATTTGCAAAAACTATTGACACATTTTAAAAATATAATAATATTATTAATTTTGATAAAAATGTTTTCTTCTGTTTATGCATAGAAAAGTTCACTTTTTTTGTGTGTGTTTACTGTTGTTATTTGCAGTTATTCAGGGTACATAATTTATTAATTCTAAATCTTACATTGACTCGTATTATGTCAATCCCATTTTACTTGTTTAAATTAACAAGTAAAGATTTAATTGTAGAATTTATTAATTATACACCATGAATAGTTTGATGCTTTTTGTTTGTTAAGTTGATATATCTGTTGTTCCTTTCTAGATTTGCATGTTTTTCAGATTTCTAGTTGTTATTGAAATTCTCTTTCTGTTTTAACTTTTATATATGGTGAAAATCTAAAAGCAAGACCTACCAATGAATTATTTAAAATAATAATTCATGATCATACAAAGTAAGACTTTTCCTCAAGATTAATGAATTTGAAGTTGAAAACTTACGAAAACATGATTGACCAATGCTAGACAAGTAAAAAAGAAAATACTTCAATCTATTTCATTAGATAAATTATAATAGAAAAAAAATTTATTTCTCTGCTATAAATAATAAATTCACAAATGTCTATATAGTTTTTTATTCACAATTGTCTATAACATCTAGTCTATGTTATAATGAATTCAAATAGTTCCAAAAGAGTTAATGAAATTTCGTTTTGAACCATTAGATTCACCATCAATTTTATAAATATTTATCATTTGAAGACTTTGATCTAATAAATTTATTCTTTTTATAAGTTTAATCAATTTTCTCTTCTGTCTCATTTGAACAATCAAATCCACTTCAACATCTAAAGAGGATGTTAATGAAGGCAGTGATAATATTTTTTGCTCTAAGACCATTTTTTAATTTTTCTTTTTTTAAACATGGGAAAATCAACATCAACTCCCTATAAATTTGTGTGAATATATAATAAAAATGTATAATAATTATATCTTTACTGTCAATGTACGCAAATCATACTGCTTTAAAATCAAGAAATTTTAGTATTCGGTGTCTCAACAGTTGATAGGTAGCCTAAATACTCTAATATGAAAAAAAAAGATTATTGAAGATAAAAAAATTATGTGCTGTATTTTTAAATAAGCGATAGATCATTGTGGTGCAAGCCAAGTGACACTTTACATTAGGCATGTGAACAATAATAACTACTTCACACTCCAAATCATATTGCAACACACAATACTAATTAATCCAAAATAAAACTAAGCAAAGATTAAGTGAAATGTTGAAGCAAGCAATATATTGATCATACTAGTATAAAATATTAACATTATTTACTAACATTATCAGGCATTATATGAAAGTGATGATAAAAGAATATGTAAAAAAATTATTTATATAAACAACCATTACATGTCAATTTCAAGTTAGTTAAGGTCAATTCTCTTTGTATTTTGGATCAGGGTGCGGAAGAATTGATGTATAGGTATATGTATAAGTTATACTTCCAATTTTTTACTACTATATTAACGTAATAATTGATTTGAAAGATATAAAGAAATTCAAAGATTGGAGGTCACCTAAATTCACTTAATACCTACCAAGAATAATATTTTTCATGGAACATAATGAAAAGTCAATTCAAATATTGTGTTTACTAAAGGAAGGTTCCTTTTGCATAAAAAATACAAGTTTTGTTTAGCATAAAACAAAAATTGTTACGTGGTCGTTGATGAATGAGTTGAGAACCATGAAGTAGCAAGTACAATTTTCTCCCATACACCTAGATGATTTCTCTTGTTTATGCCTTGAAGGATATTGTAACCTAGTACCTGTGTTGGTGAGATGATGTGATTTTCGATTTAAGAATGATAAAGTGAACCACAATAAAGAAAGAAAGATATATTATTTAGAAATATAAAGAAAAACTGCGAGATACTAATTGATGTGATTCTAAATGCAAAAATAATAAAGTGTACTACGATCAAGCAAGCGAGATATATGACTTAAAAATAGAAACAAAGATAGAGAGATTTAGAACAAAAAAAGAATGATCTAGCAACTAAAAGGTATTCAATATTTACTAGAACAAATTCTTAGGATAAATAAAAATCGAACTCAATACAAGGAAAAATTTATCCAAGAAATTAAGAAGATTCAATTGAACAAGTATAAGGGTTTACCCAAACTCACAAAGCAGCCTAAACTTCATATGTTCATTCAAAAACTAACCCCTAAAATATATACTAGTACTACTATTTATAATAGTATATAAACTAACCCAAATTAGTTACAATAATACTCTTACTTACATTTCCACTTTAGAATTAATCGGATTGAGGATATGGCGTCATCACGCTTCATTCATTAATCTTCTAATGTATTCAAAATACTCCAGATCTACTTGGTGGTCTTCATATCCATGATTATTAATTCATATCCCATGTGAGATGTATGGGTATCACTATATGAATATAATTTAATCTTGAATAACTAAACATATATATTAGAGATCTATTCTATTAATATTAATAGATCTCTCACTGCAAGATATGGCTCTTATATAATCTTCAACATCAACTTTTCGAGTTTCTTCATTCCACCCAGACCCTTAATGAATTTGTTGTGTGAACTATGAAGATTTGAAAAAAAAAAACTTTATCACTAATATCAACATCACATGTCCAAACAAAGATAAATATATGTATATATATATATATGGCGATACACAATTATAAAGATACATATCATAGAAGTGTAAAAAAAATTCATCTTTTGGCTGTAACTATAATATATCTTTTTCCTACATGTAGAGAAGGATTGGGATGGAACAGGCACAATTAAAGTGATTTTTATATTTTATATAACTTCTAAATATTAGATATTTTTGTTGGAATTAGCGAAATGATTTTTTCTGCTACTATGAATTGCACTTATATGTAGTCAACTACTAGTGTTTCCAATAACAAAAATATTCATGTCTTAAACCTACCAACCTAATGTGTTCTTTAGAACTAGGGAATAAAATTGTTCTTGTCTGGTACAACATGGATGAACTAAGCATTAAACAGAATGTCGGGTTCTACTGAATTATAGGATCCCAAAGATTCTGATACACTTTTAAATAGGAAGCAACATAACTTTGTGAAGCTGAAATTCGAGAGAGTTAATGTTACCTCTTATTTAAATAAATATTGAAATAAATTGTTGGAAGTCATAATTAAATAATACTTAATCTTCTTTTGCAACACTTGAACCAATTAATTATAAGATTGTTCATGTTATAATAATGGATAAGGACTATTATGTTCTCTAAATCATAGTGACACTTAAGATTTTCATGCTTAAAGCATGAAAATAATATTATTGGAAACACTTGCAATCAATTGCAGAAAAGTTTAAGTAGCAGAAAAACATTCTTACTATTTTTTAGCCAATATATCTATTTGTATTTTGAAGTGGTACAAAACTTAAAAGTCGCTCCAGTCATGCCTCATCCATCTCAATTCTTTATATCAAGTTGAAAAAGAAAGATTATTGTTAGTGAAAAAAATATGCTTTTTATTACACTTATAGGTATATTTAAGTCTTTACTAGATTGCATCTTTATACTTTGTTAAGAAAATAATTCTATGATGAAAAAATATATGTTAAGAGGAACCTTCATCACTAGTCATTTCTGTTTTCATTATGTTGATACAATTGTAAAGTGGTGGATACTCCAGTTATACGCTAACATGTATTGTTACTTCTAGGTCCTTAGAATTTAAAATAAAGTACCTCAATAAAGAAAGTAATGAGAAATTTTCCTTAAAAAACCACTACACAAAAATTAGTGAGAAATAGTTCACTTGTTTTGTTTCAAATATAATGATTTAAAGAGAATAAAATAATAATATTCCTTCGCCTTTTTTATAGAAATAAATTATATAGTTTTTTAGCCAAAAATATGACTGAAATTTAATTTTGTAAAGAGGTTGAAGGAGCTCTCCACCAAAAGTCTCACATACGTAGCTTCTAGTCACCATGAGATTAAAAATATTAAAGAACTTAAATTTTCTTTTAAATTCTGTTGAAGAGCAGCATTATTAAAATAAACAACGAGGACATCAAAAATAGAAAAAAATTACATTAGATGCAAATTTATTCTTGGTATGGAAGTTACATTTATCAATCATTTTTCATATACAATTTCTACCTTTTATCATTTTAATAATATGAGTACTATTTAGTAAGTTCATGGATAATAAAAGAAAATAAATGAAGAAATGAGGGGTTGCTTACAAGGAAAACAACACATATTTAAACATATAATGAGGAAGAGAATGAAGATACATACTACTTGGGAAACATGACTATAGAAAAAGGAAATTGCATATTCACGGATTTTCAAAGCATGGATGCGAAAAGAAAAAGAATTATAAACATGAGCAGAGCTACACGCATTCAAGGATTTCCAGATAGACACCCTTCGACGAATTTGTTAATGAATATACAAGTTAAATATAGATATTGTAGATTATATACTAATTGTTGAATGCCCTTAACACATAAGAGAAATATAGCTCAGTGGTTAAACCGATGCAAATTTTCCTCAAGGGACTGAATGACCCTAGGCTCCTAAAACTACAGTTAGTTGTTTTCAATTTAACAAAGATCCTCTTTTGTTGTTCAAGAAAAAAAAAAGAAAACTCTCTTTTATTGTTAAAATTAAAAACAAAAAGTTCTCTTTTTATTAATCAAAACAAGCCAAGGACATCATTTAGTGTTTGACTTTTATCTTTTAAAATTAAAAAATTCTTATTATTTTAAAAAAACCTAGTTAAAAATTTAAGCCACCCCTCTCATAAAAGTATGAACACCCTTGATAAAATTATTGGTTTTGCCATAGATTATGATCAATGAAATTTTAAAAGTCTATTTCTAAAAGTATCTCCGATAAGGAGATATTGGAAAGGAGAAGCCACAAAATATATTTTTTTAACATATAAATCATTTACAAAACACACATGACAAATAAGAAATGTGAAATGTTATCTAGCCTAGGCTGTATTCGTTAAAAAAAAGACTTGGATAAATAGCAGAATTTGGGGCATATTTTAAACTAGAAGATCTTTTAAATACTAGTATGAGGAGGCGGAAACAAGATACTCATTCCCTCCATTCAAGCACCACCTATAAGGTAGCATAAAAGTAGAACTCAAAGATGAGGGAAAGAATGGAAAAAGAGAAGTAGAAATCACCAACCTAATAGTTAAGCTTCGTTCCTTGAAAAAAGATCCAGAAGTAATGAGCACATTCTACTAAATTAGAGACCACAACTACAAAGACACTTTGGTTAGTTGAAATAGGAGTATGAGCAAGGAAGTAAGGAAAATAAAGAACTTACTCTTATTTAGAGGACAAACAATGAAGCGAGCAGAAGAAATCAAGATTGATCCATATGATAAGTAGACGAAACTTCTTTTTATAACAAAGAGAAAACATCGATCTTTGAAGTGGTTAGGGATGGCGCATAAGGAAACAGATTTATTTGAAAACCCTAGACTTAAGTAAGTAGTTATAGTGATTAGATTTAGGGTTGGATCTAATGTGGGCTGTGTATGTTAGATTATTTTGTAATGTTTGAATAGATTTAGATGTTAGGCCCAAATGAGTTTATATATATATATATATATATATATATATATATATATATATATATATATATATATATATATATATATATATATATATATATATATTAATCTTATCAACACAAGACTGAAATTTTATCAAAAAAGTACTATCTACAGTACAATCTTTATAAATTAATACTTGGTAAATTAATAATGTCTCTAAAATAATATTTTTCTCCGATCTCGACTTGAGCCAATTAAAAATCATCGATTTCGATAAGTTAATATATTTTCAGAACAACCCTATCTAAATATATGGTGTCGTTAATATCATAAATTAATAATTCTTTAAAACATC
The DNA here is from genome assembly GCF_036512215.1 of Solanum lycopersicum. Lineage (NCBI taxonomy): Eukaryota > Viridiplantae > Streptophyta > Magnoliopsida > Solanales > Solanaceae > Solanum > Solanum lycopersicum. The sequence continues at coordinate 20,722,326 of NC_090800.1, forward strand.
CAACATATCTAAGAAAATTTAGTGTATTATTATTTTATTGCGTTCTGTTTTTTCTTGAAATTTTAATGTAGTTGGAGTTCATCTCTAACTTTTCTTATTGTACCAAAGAGCTCCCGTTTTGTCTTTTCAAAGTGCACCATAAAATTGTAAACATATCTAGATGTGATAAGTTCTTGCTTACGCAGATATAGTATCATCTTCAACTTTATGATCAACATTGTTTTTTTCGATGATATCTACAAATTTTTTTAAACTCTGGACCTCTGAAAATGTATCACTTTCACCCGGATAATCCAATAGGTTATTGGCATAATTTTATTGTGATAACCCAGATCTTTAATCATGACCTTAATGTAACACCTCGTAGCTAAAACAAACAAAAAAATCAGTTTTTCTGAATATCTGCAGATGCAACAGACAAGACCATCGACGGACCGTATTCTGACCAGCATTATATCCTGCAAAACCGTCTATGAGATCAGACTCCCAAAAACTCAGCCGAATTGGCTACGTCTTAATTGACGGACGGCCCTACGGTCTGTAGGTCAGATGACTGTTCGTAGTCTAGGACCTTCGATCGAGACCCCCATTCACCCGCACTCTGACAAGAGCTACGGATGACCAGCACGGTCCATAGGTGAAAAATTTGCAGACAATTAAGGGAAAATGTATTTGGGTCAACTTCAAATGGTCATAACTCTTAGCACGAAATGAATTAGGTGTCACATGACTTACCCACAGATACATAATTGAATTATCTTTTCATAGCTACCAACCTTGCTAAAATCATTCATTTCAGTAAAAACTCATTCCCATTTTAGCAAAGTCCTATCGAACTGTCCCAGTTGACAGACCCAACGACGGGGCGTCGTCAGTCATGGCTGTCGTTTGGTCCGACAACAACTTTCCTAGGGGTCTTTTCCACCTTTTCCACATCGTTTAAAATCTTAAGATACGTCATTTTAGCCCTAAATCATCATATTCTAGTCATTTTAAGACTACAAACATAACTAAAACATATCTAAGTCAAATCATTAAATCAAAACTTAGAACTTAGAAGCAAGAGAGGAGAAAAAGCTCAAAAAATCTAGTTTAAGAATGCAACAAGTTCCGGCAGTTCCAGCCCTGAAACTTAAGTATTTTTTCATGGATTTCATCACCAGGCATGTGGGATTTCACTATTGCTTTCCTTTCGCCCATTGGGTCCCTCGTTTTTAGTCAAAGTCTAGATCTTATTATCATGATTTAAGCCTAAGGTCTCTAGAACATTGATAGAACTTCATGAACCTATTAAATACATGTTCCAAATCAGATTATCATGTTATTATTCAGATTCTCACATAAATTTCAGAACTCTTGCTTTGTAATTCTCTTGTTCTTGAATTACACATGCTAGGTCAGATATTTCAGACACTTCATATATACATGCCTCAGTTATAAATGCATACTTACAAGATTAATTATTGCATTCTCAGTTTTAATGTTAAGTTTCGAGCTATCCAGTATTTACATAAACTCAGACATAATCACTAAATTTACATAATTCATTGGAGTAACATAATACCGAGTTGGACTAGGGTTTAGCATGCCCAATAGTCCCAGAACTACCAGCCAAGTAGGTTGTAAGTCCCCTCTGTGGGCAATCAGTTTAGTGATCACGCCAGTATGCCTTTATACCGTTGGTAGGAGTATATTGGGTCCTCTCGATGGGGCATATACATCGGACTCCACATTTAGCTCATGTGATTTTATTATCAGTGATTAGTAGCTCCCACTGATCATCAGACTGTCACGACCCAAATCCGGGCCGCGACTGGCACCCACACTTACCCTCCTATGTGAGCGAACCAACCAATCTAAACCTTAACATTTCAATGTAATATCAACACAAAGTAATGCGGAAGGCTTAAACTCATTAATAAAATCAAGAACTATTATTATCACCAAAATCTGGAAGTCATCACCACAAGAACATCTATGATCAAAGTACTAAACTAAGAGTATTCTAATAAGCTAAAAATACATAAAAGCTAGTCCATGCCGGAACATCAAGGCATCAAGACATGAGGAAGAAGATCCAGTCCAAGCTAGAAGCGTTAGCTCACCCTGAAGATCCGGTGTGACGAAGACTTGCTACTGTTGAGTTCAAGACGACGGCACGTTTGCTGAACTCCACAAATAACAAGAAGAAAAACATAAAAGTAGGGGTCAGTACAAATCACGGGTACTGAGTAGATATCATCGGCCAACTCAAAATAGAAAACAATATATACCAAGTAATATCATAAAATCAACTATGATACTCAATATGTAGCAACAACAAGCACTATATCATTTACAATTACCGTCAAGTTCACACATGAGGACTCAAGCCTCAATACCATACTCATTTGGGAATCATGTTCATTAGATTGAGTATATTAACATCTTTCAAGATTCATTATCTTTATTTCTCTTGTGTCGGTACGTGACACTCCGCTCCCTCATATTCATTAATCCTCTTGTATCGGTACGTGACACTCCGATCCCCTAAATCTACGTGTAGGTTCGTGACACCATATCCCCTAAATCTACGTGTTGGTTCATGAAACCCGATCCCCTAAATCTACATGTCGATTCGTGACACCCGATCCCCTAATCTCCTTCTATCAATTCATCAAGCCTTCTTTCTCACCAAGGCATCATCGATCTCATTATTTTAGTTCGTCACGCCTTCTTTTATACCAAGGCCTCATTATTAACAAGCAAATTTTCCCAAAGCTTTCTGTTTTTCCCCTTCTCGATCGTCTCGCTCTTTCCCTTGTTCTTTCTATTTTCTTTATTCAAACCCTCTTTCTTTTACCCTAATTAGTATATAATTAAGAATAAAAGATGGAAATAATAACCCACTGATTAACTTAAGGTTGCCTCTTTTAACCCCCAAGTAATAAGACTTATTAACATTAACCCACTAACTTTATAATTAATGCAGGAATAGTCAAAAACGTCCCTTTAAAACTTAACCAGAATTCCGACTTCAACTGGGATTATGCAACCTGTGACGACCCATCGCGCCTGCGACGGTCCGTCATGCAGGTTTGTCAGAGACTCGATTTTCTTAAGGAGTCTGTGACGGCCCGTCGTACCTACGACGGTCCGTCCTGCACTTCCGTCACGACATTCAGAGAATTGTTCCCTGTACCAAATTCTCAAGAGTTGAAGTGTTTTGAATCGGTGGATCACGACAGTTCATCGTGCCTGTGACGGTCCGTCCTGCAGGTCCGTCATAGAGTTCAGAGAGTCGATTTCAGCACCAAAATTTCAGAATTTCTAAGTGTTTTGGGACGAGACACCCTCAACGATCCGTCGTGCCCATGACGTTCCGTCGTGGGTTCCGTCGTCTCAGCCTGTTTTTCCAGAAATAAAATCTGCTGCTCAAAACGACTAAACAGGTCGTTACATTAGATACCAATTTACTCATCGTTCGTCCCCGAACGATCACAAGAAGGAGAATAAGGGCGAAAAGGAGTACCTCAATCTGTGAACAGGTGTGGATATATTTCTCGCATATCAACCTCCTTCTCCAAAGTGGCTTGTTCAACGGGTCGATTCTTCCATTGAACTTTGATAGATGCAATATCCCTTGATCTCAACTTGCGAATTTCTCTATCTAGAATAGCAACAGGCTCCTCCTCATAGGACAAATTCCCATCAAGCAAAACTGAATCCCAACGGATAATATAGTTTCCATCCCCATGGTATCTTTTCAACATCGACACATGGAATACCGGATGTACCCCGGACATCCCTGGAGGCAAGGCTAACTCATAAGTCACCTCCCCTACTCGCTTGAGCACTTCAAATGGTCCAATATACCTTGGACTTAGCTTACCCCTTTTTCCAAAGCGCATCACCCCTTTCATGGGCGAAACCTTCAGCAAGACTTGTTCTCCCTCCATGAACTCTAAGTCTCTAACCTTTCGATCTGCATATTCTTTTTGTCTACTTTGCGCCGCTAGAAGCTTTTCTTGAATAGATTTCACCTTCTCCATCGAATCCCTCAAGAGGTCAGTACCCCAAGGTCTAACATCGAACGCATCAAACCAACCAATGGGGGACCTACATCTCCTACCATATAATGCTTCAAATGGAGCCATATCAATGCTGGAGTGATAGCTATTATTGTATGAAAATTCCGCTAAGGGTAAGAAGCTATCCCAATGGCCACCAAATTCTATCACACACGCACGAAGCATATCCTCCAACACTTGAATCATTCGCTCAGACTGACCATCGGTCTGAGGATGGAACGCAGTACTAAGGTCCAACCTAGTACCCAATTCCGCATGCAATGTTTTCCAAAACATCGAAGTAAACTGCGTACCTCTATCTGATATGATGGATAGGGGAACCCCATGCAATTGAACGATTTCTGAGATATAGATCTTGGCTAACTTCTCGGCATTGTAAGTCACCTTAACCGAAATAAAATGAGCATACTTAGTTAACCTATCAACAATCATCTAAATAGAGTCATACCTACCCATTGTCTTTGGAAGACCAACCACGAAATCCATTGCGATTCTCTCCCATTTCCATTCCGAAATGTGCATTCTCTGAAGTGTTTCTCCGGGCATTTGGTGTTCATACTTTACTTGTTGACAGTTTGGACATTTGGCAATAAAATCCACAATATCACGCTTCATTCTATTCCACCAAAAGTGTTGCTTTAGGTCACAGTACATCTTGGTTGCACCAGGATTTATAGAATATCCAGAACTATGAGCCTCTATAAGAATGGTGTGGATCAAATCATCAACACGGGGCACACATACCCTTCCCTTGATTCTCAAAACACCTTCCTCATCGATTTGTGCTTCCTTAGCCTCTCCTCGCAATACCTTATGTTGGATTCTTCTTAGTTTCTCATCATCAATCTGTTTTCCCTTAATCTTGTCAAGAAAGGAAAATCTTTCCTCCACACAACACAACAATCCTCACTTCTCATTTACTTCTAATCTCATCAAGTCGTTAGCTAGATTATGAACCTCTCTAGCTAATGGGCGTCTAGAGGCTTGCAAGTGAGCTAGACTTCCCATGCTTCCCGCCTTTCTACTTAAAGCATCTGCTACAACATTCACCTTCCCCGGATGATACAAAATGGTAATGTCGTAGTCCTTCAGTAGTTCCATCCATCTTCTCTGTCTCAAGTTTAAATGTTTCTGAGTAAAGACATACTGTAGGCTATGATGATCCATATAGACCTCACACTTAACCCACTATAAATAGTGTCTCCATTGCTTTAATGAAAACACTACCGCGGCCAATTCCAAATCATGAGTTGGGTAGTTACGTTCATGCACTTTTAATTGTCTTGAAGCATAAGCAATCACATTCTTCTCTTGCATTAGCACTGCACCCAAACCCGAATAGGATGCATCACAATAGACAATAAAATTCTTACCTTCCACTGGCAAGGTGAGAATGGGTGCGGTAGTCAACAAAGTCTTGAGCTTCTGAAAGCTTTCTTCACACTCATCCGACCATACAAATAGAATATTTTGCTTAGTGAAGTTCGTCAGTTGGGAAGCAATAGAAGAGAATCCCTTGACAAATCGGCGGTAGTAGCTAGCTAACCCAACAAAGCTCCTTATTTCTGACACATTAGTAGGTCTTACCCAATTCTTTACTATCTCAATCTTAGAAGGATCCACCATCACTCCATCCTTAGAAACCACGTGCCCCAAGAAGGACACTGCATCTAGCCAAAATTCACACTTAGAGAACTTGGCATAAAGCTTTTTCTCCCTCAACATTTCCAATACCATTCTCAAATGCTCCTCATGTTCTTTCTTGCTCTTTGAGTATATCAGTATATCATCAATAAATACGATCACGAAGAGGTCCAAATATGGCTTAAAAATCCCGTTCATCAAGCTCATGAACGCAGCAGGGGCATTTTTAAGATCAAAAGACATCACTACAAATTCGTAATGCCCATACCTCGTTCGAAAAGCAGTCTTTGGCACATCCGTTGCCCCTATTTTCAATTGATGATAACCGGATCTAAAGTCAATCTTAGAGAAGACGCAAGCACCTTGTAACTGATCGAACAAGTCATCAATGCGAGGAAGAGGATACTTGTTCTTTATGGTTACCTTGTTTAGATGTCTGTAGTCTATACACATTCGAAAACTCCCATCCTTCTTCTTCACAAACAAAACCGGAGCACCCCAAGGAGATGCACTTGGTCTAATAAAGCCTTTGTTAAATAACTCTTGAAGTTGGGCTTTTAACTCTCTTAACTCCGCGGGAGCCATTCTATAAGGGGGTATAGAAATGGGGCGAGTAACCGGTTCAAGGTCAATATAGAAATCAATATCCCTATCTGGTGGCATACCAGGAAGATCTGCAGGGAACACATCCCGAAACACACGGACCATCGAAACTGACTCAATCAAAGGTACTTGGGTAGCGTCATCCTTGAGATGTGCCAAGAAATCTAAACACCCTTTACTAACCATTTTCTTAGCACGAAGAAAGGAGATGATACGCACCGAATTGGAAGAGTAGTCACCCTCCCACACTAACGGATCTGTCCTAGGCTTGGCTAACGTCACCATTTTAGCATTACAATCCAAGATCGCAAATTGCGGAGAAAGCCAAGTCATACCCAGAATTACATCAAAATCATCCATTTCTAAGATAACCAAATCTACATAAGTGTTGCTCCCCACAAAGTTCACCAAACAAGACCTATATACCTTTTCAACTACCAGAGACTCACCCACCGGAGTAGAAACACGAATAGGCATATCAAGTAATTCACAATGTAAATTTAGACCATTAGCAAATGAGGAAGATACATAAGAAAATGTGGATCCAGGATCAAACAATATGGAAGCCATGCAATCACAAACAAGAAGATTACCTTTGATGACAGCATGGGATGCCTCCGCTTCAGACCGCCCAGGGAAAGCGTAACAATGAACCCTATCATTTGTCTGTCCATTGCCTCTACCATGTTGTGATGTAGTGGCTCCAGTTTGCCCATTACCTCGACCAATTTGGTGACCACCATTACCCCGACAACCACGTCCTCCAGAATGACGGCCTTTAGCATGACCACCTCTACCTCTAGCCATTGGGGGTCTATAACTCTGTTTTGGACAATTTCTCCCAATATGTCAAGTTACCCCACACCCATAACACTCTCTGGAGTCAAGCATTGATCTCTCAGAGAAGTGTTGACCGGTCTGAGATGGACCCCCAACTACAGTCTGTAGTGAAGATTGAATAGGTCGAACAGAGTAACCTCCGGAACCCTGTCCTCTAGAGTAAGAACCATTAAATTCTCCTCCCTTTCGAAACCTCTTTGATGTCGATGCCATGGTGAATTCATCTGGCTTTACTCCTTCCACCTCTACCACGAAATCTACCACTTCTTGGAAGGATTTTGCCGTAGCCGCTACCTGTAAGGCTGAAATCCGCAACTCTGACCTCAACCCCTTCACAAAACGACGAATCCGCTCTTGTGGACTGAAACAAAGTTGGGTGGCATACCTTGATAGTGCACGAAACTTAGCCTCATATGCATTGAACGACATCCTACCTTGCTGTAGGCTCAATAACTCATCCCTTTTCCTATCCCTCAAAGTCCGGGGGATATACTTCTCCATAAACAAACTAGAGAATGAGGCCCAAGTCATAGGTGGTGCCTCTGTTGGTTGACACTCAATATGTGACCGCCACCACATTTTGGCGTTCCCTTGAAACTGATAACTCACGAAATCAACACCAAACCGTTCTACTATACCCATCTTCTGTATTAGCTCATGATAGTCAACCACAAAATCGTAAGCATCCTCAGATTCCGCACCCTTGAAGACTGGAGGTTTCAATTTCAAGAACATACTGAAAAGTTCATGCTGATCATTTGTCATTATAAGCCCTGTAGTCAGACGTGGAAACGTGCCTATGTCAAATGAGGCATCCATACGAGAGCCATAGTGGCTGCATGTTGTACCTCTGAAACCGGAGGTGTTGGTGTAGAAAACACTGGAGGTGCCTGACCCTGATCGGACAACCCACTAAGATAAGCGAGCACCTGATTTATCATCTCTGGGGTAGGCTGGGGTGGCAATCCCTCATTCTGCACTTGTTCATTTTCCCCATCCTCCCCTTCTCTTATTACCTCCTCAGTCGGTGGAGGAGTCAGTTCCCTAGTATCAGATGGACTAGGTGCTCATCCTCTTCCCCTAGAGGACGTCCTCCCACAACCTCTACCACGGTCTCTTGCCGCTGCTCTTCCTCGAGCTACAGCCCCAGTGGCTGGCTCAGACGCACCCTGTCCCGCTGGTGCTGGTGTTGGTGTTGGCGTAGTCGTTGCTCTAGTTCTAACCATCTGCGAAATAGAGTGAAGATGCTCAGATACCAATTTGTATCACCTAGATACCAATTGGACCCAAGTAATAGCACGAAAGAAAGAATGAAAGAATGGAATTTTCCTAAAGTCTTATAGCCTCTCAAAGAAAAGTAAAGGTGTCCCCCTACCATTCCTTAAGACTCTACTAGAGTCGTTCTTATGTGATGAGACCAACGAACCTAATGCTCTTATACCAAGTTTGTCACGACCCAAATTCGGGCAGCGACTTGCACCCACACTTACCCTCTTATGTGAGCGAACCAACCAATCTAAACCTTAACATTTCAATGTAAGATCAACACAAAGAAATGCGGAAGACTTAAACTCATTAATAAAATCAATAACTATTATTATCCCCAAAATCTGGAAGTCATCACCACAAGAACATCTATGATCAAAGTACTAAACTAAGACTATTCTAATAAGCTAAAAATACATAAAAGCTAGTCCATGCCGGAAATTCAAGGCATCAAGACATGAGGAAGAAAATTCAGTCCAAGCTAGAAGCGTTAGCTCACCCTGAATATCCGGTGTGATGAATACTGGCAAGAATTACTGTTGAGTTGAAGACGACAGCACGTTTGCTGAACTCCACAAATAACAAGAAGAAAAACATAAAAGTAGGGGTCAGTACAAAACACGGGTACTGAGTGGATATCATCGACCAACTCAAAATGGAAAATAATATATACCAAGTAATATCATAAAATCAACTATGATACTCAACATGTAGCAACAACAAGCACTATATCATTTACAATTACCGTCAAGTTCACACATGAGGACTCAAGCCTCAATACCATACTCATTTGGGAATCATGTTCATTAGATTGATTATATTAACATCTTTCAAGATTCATTATCTTTTTTTCTCTTGTGTCGGTACGTGACACTCCGCTCCCTCATATTCATTAATCCTCTTGTGTCGGTACGCGACACTCCGATCCCCTAAATCTACGTGTCGGTTGGTGACACCCGATCCCCTAAATCTACGTGTCGGTTCGTGACACCTGATCCCCTAAATCTACGTGTCGGTTCGTGACACCCGATCCCCTAAATCTACGTGTCGGTTCGTGACACCCGATCCCCTAATCTCCTTCTATCAATTCATCAAGCCTTCTTTCTCACCAAGGCATCATCAATCTCATTATTTTAGTTCATCACGCCTTCTTTTATACCAAGGACTCATCATTAATAGAGATTAGCGTTTTGCAAGATTTGGGATTCAATATCTTCATCATGCTTATATAATCACAATTATATAATTACATTCATGCAAGCATACAATTAAGTACACAGCAGGGTTTACAATATTTTCAATACATATCATTCGCTATTAAGAGTTTACTACGAATGTCGTATTAGAAACCATAACCTACCTCCTCCGAAGATTCGTGATCAAGCAAATAAATTTTCCCAAAGCTTTGTGTTTTTCCCCTTCTCGATCGTCTCTCTCTTTCCCTTGTTCTTTCTATTTTCTTTATTCAAACCCTCTTTCTTTTACCCTAATTATTATATAATTAAGAATAAAAAATGGCAATAATAACCCACTAATTAACTTAAGGTTACCTCTTTTAACCCCCAAGTAATTAGACTTATTAACATTAACCCACTAACTTTATAATTAAAGCAGGAATAGTCAAAAACGTCCCTTTAAAACTTAACCAGAATTCCGACTTCAACTAGGATTATGCAACCTGTGACGGCCCGTCGTGCCTGCGACGGTCCGTCATGCAGGTTCGTCAGAGACTTGATTTTCTTAAGGAGTCTGTGACGGCCCGTCGTACCTACGACGGTCCGTCCTGCACTTCTGTCACGACGTTCAGAGAATTGTTTCCTGTACCAAATTCTCAAGAGTTGAAGTGTTTTGAAATGGTGGATCACGAAAGTTCATCGTGCCTGTGACGGTCCGTCACAGAGTTCAGAGAGTCGATTTAAGCACCCAAATTTCAAAATTTCTAAGTGTTTTAGGATGAGTCACCCTCGACGGTCCGTCGTTCCCATGACGTTCCATCGTGGGTTCCGTCGTCTCAGGCTGTTTTTCCAGAAATAAAATCTGCTGCTCAAAATGACTAAACAGGTTTTTACACAGACTCTCTGCATTGAACATTTATTAGTATATTCTCTATTCAGTTTCAGCATGTTATAAATTGGTCATTACATTCTATTGTCTTAGAAATTTAGTATATCATGTTCATATTATTATACTTACTTTTATGATTGTTCAGTTATCTTTTGTTTAAGCTTTACTCTATCCTACATATTAGTAACTTTCATGTACTGACACATACGTGCGCTACGTCTTCTAGTAATGTAGGTTCAGATTCTCAGCATCCAGATTACGGATAGATCGATTTTCTGATCTCCTGTTCAGCAGATTTAGTGGTGAGTCCTCATTCTCCGAGGACAATATTATTGAGTTCATTTTAGTTTTCTTTTAGTCATTTAGTTTCAGTTTTTGTTAGATTTAGCTGGGCTTGTCTCAGTATTTCTTATCCTGTGTAAAGGCTTATTTTAGACATAGTTAGATTCAGCATAGTATTGAGTTAATATTTCCTTTGTATTAAACTCATTGTCTTGAAATATCTCAGTTATAGAATATTAGTATTTCCCATCTCTTCATATTTAATTATGATTTAGCTTCCGCATCAATTTATTATCTTTAGTATGCTCATGATCATGCCAGCAAGGTCATCTCGGGATCACTTGTGGTCCTAGGTTTCATGTCTGCGTCTCGGGGATAGCTCGGGGCGTGAAACTTAAGTTCATGAATGACGTGTTCACAAGTGGGTTCATTCAAATTCTATCATATTTCATTCGCCGAACGAATCTTACACTGTCGAAAATAATTTTCTATTATCTATTGTTGAACATTTGTTGTCCAAGTAACGATTGGAAAATTGATGGAATCCAAAAAATTAATCTTTGTTGGATCAATTTGTCCCACTTCATATCCTTATAATATCCTATGATAAAATATATTACAATAATACATCTTTAGAGCTCTTATTATCCAACATCACAAGGTTGAAATCATAAATTTATATAAAAGAGAACCTTAGACCCACCTATGTGGCGCAACCACAAACCAGGAATCTTTTAACTTATTTATTTCCAAAATTAGTCTTTCCTTTTATGAAAAGTTGTGAATTTTATGAATATTTATGATACAAAAAGTTGTGAGTTTTTATGAAAAGTTCGACTTTTACAAAAAAGTTGTGACTATTTGTGAAATGTTTGATTATTACAAAAAAGTTGTGACTTTTTATGAAAAGTTGGACATTTACGAAGAGTTGCGACTTTTCTGAAGATTTCCAACTTTAATGAAGTGATGCCATTTTTATGAAGAGTTGCAACTTTTATGAAAAAATGAGATATTTATGAAAAATTGTGACCTTGTTGTCTATAAATAGAGGGATTTTTTCTAATTTTAAAACAACAAAAATTATGAAGTTCTTCTTCTGCATAATTATATATTCGTGTACTTTGCTTTTTGTATTAACACACTTGTGAATAGAATCAATCTATCATGAGAGGATCTACTCCTTTAAACTTTAAGTAGTAGAATGGACTAATTTCCTTAATGGAACAGTATACATTAAGCTTACTCGATTTTTCCTTTATGTTCATTTTCTTATTACATATTCTGATATTTTGTTTACAGTCACTAATTTATGTTTTTTTTTCTTTTGTACATGTTTTAAATTTTGTTGTTTATGTTTATGCTTTTGATAGTATGTTGAAGTAAATATATGTTAATAAATTTTTTGATGTAATCATTAGACTAGTGGTGTCATGTAGATTAGAATTCTTAAACTTGTAAAACAAATGACTTTAATCTTTCTAGAGTTTTCAGTGGCTAAAAGATCCATTAGATGTACAACAAAGGACTTTAAGTGTTCAATGTTAGGGTGGTTCGACTCTACCTTGAAATATTATATATGTAACTTTCTATCTTATCAAGGTATTCAATCGATTAGTGACATTAAAAAAATAATGTAGTCGGATGGTAAGTATTGTACTCAACCATAATCAAATGTTTGAGATTCAAATGTTAGGTTGGAGGTAACAAATAACCCTCAAAGTAGGATGAATCTACATTAATGAAATATTAAAGAAATAATTACCTCCTAGCAAACATTATATTAAAAGTCTCAAAAGCAATAAAGTTTTAACCCTATTGATCAAAATATAAACAATAAAATATGTGTGTTGGCTATCAAAGTAGTGTAATCGAATGTGTATAATTTTGAATAAGGGACCTGCCAAGACATCATTTAATCTAAATTATTTAAGCAACATATAAGATATGTGTTTTTATATTTTAATTAACTTATCAAATACATAACTAATTATGTAAGATGTATTATATTTAGATTTGGTATGTAGCGCCTTGAGTAGGAGAAAAACACTCGCAATTGATGAATATAATCTTTTTACAACTTTTTCAAAATACAAATATAGACAGCAAAAAAGTTATATATCTTTTGTAAACACTTTGGTGATAGCAAATACAGTGAAATGAAGAGCTAACAACAATATTTGTAAACACTTAGAATCAATTCTTTTTTCGTTTTATGATTAAAAAATATTTTCATCTTTGGATAAAATATTCTTGACAATTTATTGTAGGGTTGTACCTTCTCAAAGAGAAATGAATTATCAAATGTTCAGAAGTGAATTATTTATAAAGTTCACAACCGCGAGAAGCGCGGGCAATTTACCTAGTTAGTAAGATAAAATTATTCTGATGTATTCGTTGTACATTATGCAAAATATTTTTTTTTATATGAAATCAATGCATATGATACATAAATTAGAAATATACAATGATTTTCATATAATCACATTACCTTCATTAAATCTCAAACCATTCATTAAATTAATAAATTTTAATTTATCAATTAAATATACCATTATAAAATAATAAAATTTCATGATCTCACCTACAATAATTTATAGAGATTTTACTATACAATGAAATGATTAATCAAATTTAAATTGAAATATAAGGATTCCCTTTTTTATATTGAAAAATTAATGCATCTACCTTTATTTACTAAGAATCACTAATTAGTCATACTTTGAAAAATAAACTATGTTATAGGCATGACAGGTGGAAAATTTTAGGGATCAATAATATACTAACGAGGTATTTTTTTTATATATAAAAACTTACTTATGATCAATGTTTCCTACTATGACTTTGTAAAATATGTAAAAAAACAACTATACAGTTCCATTTATCTTCATAGGTAGATTGATCTTCCATACAAACTTCCATGGCAATCTAAGAGGTACTGTTCTTTTTTAGCATAGTTGTCTATAATATTAAAAAATGTGATACTTCCAACATATAAGCCATAAAAAACTTAGTTCCAGGTTATATTTTCTTTGTTTCTTCACTTTTGGGCATCACAATACTCCAGGAATGTATTTTTACTTTATTCTATGTATCTCTATATTGCCAGGCTTAAAATTTTTATTCTACTTGAATATAGAGAAGTAATAACCTTTCTTGGTTCTACAAGAACTTAGGAGATTGAAGCTTTTACAATGTCATTTCAAAAACAAGAAAAAATTCAAGTTGTTGTTATGGAAGAAGGAAGTTTTCCTGTAAGGAGTTGGGAGGAACTTCATATTGATATGCTGGTGAATATATTCCAGTCCTTCGACCTTTTCGAATTAATCTGTAATTCCTCAAGTTATAGACTTGTCAGTAGTGCAGTAAATTTCAATTAGAGCTTCAATACCTACGTATATATATGTCGGCACTCCATCCCGTAAAAAGTTGACCTATATCCTAAATATTTGTTTGAACCTTAGTCGTGGAAACATACTGACATTGATATCCATTACAATTTGTATGTTGACAATAATTACTTGAATTCTGCTGCCATCTGAAGAGAAACTGTTTATTGTTGGGATATGCGTTTTTTTGATAACTAACGAAATACATGGAACATGTTGGCAAAGTCATCTAAAGAGAAATTGTTTCAAGAAGGAATTTTACTTTATGAAAGTCTTTCATTGCAAGAAGAAATCTAAATGGAATTAAGTGGTTAAGAGAATGAGTAGTTACTGAGGGAGTAGAAGACTTCAGGAAGCAAGAACATAAATAGAAGAAGAGTCATCAAGAATAATCAGGCAATTACATAGCAAAACAATTGAGAGATTCATTTTTTATGTGCTGCTGATCAAAGAATATAGAAGAAAAAAAATCTACAAATATTTCTTAGTATTTGTGACTTTTACTATTTCTAGATCAGTGATTTTTAAACTGAATTTAAGATCTTAGTCTTCAAGTTGAGTGCAACTCGAAGACACTGGGAACACATACCTTGGAGGTGTGTGGTTGAATTGAGATTAAGTAGTTGATCTTTAGTTTAGATAACTTCTTTTAATCTCCTTTTCTTATTGTGGCGCGTAGTCATTTAGGTAAGTTGGGGTTAATCCTATTGAGGAGCAGGTCATGGTTTTCAAACCTTTTGAGCTTGGTGTTTCCACGTAAAATACTGTGTTCTTAGTTTATTGCCTTTATAACTTCTCTGAAGCTCATTAGGCATATTGGTTCACTTACGTAAGTTAAGATAAAAGTAAGTTAATTGACGTTGTGTAGAATTTCAATTGGTATGAGAGCAAAGTTATTTTTTACAGGTTAACACCTAAGAAAAAAAGATCAAGTTGAATTCTCCACCACCTATTTGTCACAGTGAAGGGCAATCAACTGTCATACCCCCAATGTTCAATGGGTCTCACTTTGGATAATGGAAAACACGCATGGAAGATTTCAATTCAAGCGGAAGACTACGTGTTGTGGGATAGGATAACAATTGGACTTATCATACCTAAGATGACTGTTGATGTAGTTCAAGTACCAAAATAAGAGTTTACTTCACTGCGATGATTTATCATCCCTCAAGAAAAATACTAAGACCAAAAACATTCTTGTTTGTGGTCTTGGACCATATGAGTACAACCGAATTTCAAACTTTACTGCTATCAATCAAATCTAGTATGCACTGATTAATGCTTATGAGGAAAGAAATCATGTGAGAAAATTCAAAGTAGTTATGCTATTTACTAAATATGAATCTTTCAAAATAAAGGATAGTGTGTCTCTACTATAAATAATTACTAGACTCACTAAGTTAATAAATGAATTTTCATCATTAGGAAATATTTTTACGAGTGAAGAACATCTTTACAAGGTGCTAAGGATCCTTCCAAAGAACAAATGGGATGTAAAAAATACTGCTATAAGAGAAGCTAAACACATCTCTATAATGACATTTGATGGGCTTGTGGGGAATATAGAACTTATGAGATGAACATGGATGATCTAAAAAGGAGAAAATTCTTAATTATAAAACATTTGCCTTGAATGTGTCGGATGGAAAACATACTGAGTATGATGAGGATCAAATAGCACTTCTTGAAAAAGACATTAAGACGTATTCAAGAACGAGAAGGGAAATGAAAAGAAGAAAATCAATCAGAAGAAGTGGGTAAATGATAAATCTCAAAATGGTTGCTCCAAGAGTGAAAAAAATGATCATCATTTTAAGAATTGTCCATAGTGGGAGCTAAATTGGACGAAAGAAAAGATAGAAAAGGAATGAAAGAAAAAACTGGATTTTGCAATGGTTGCTTCCTAGGGTTCAGAAAATAAAGAATTCGATTATGAAATAGATGAAACAAATCTCGTGGTTGTATGAAATGGAGATATCGAAGATGAAGAAAACTCAGAGGTTAGTATTATTGATCTAAAAAAGCTGCATCTTTTATCAAAAACTAAATAGACCGGATTAATGAACGTGCTATTCGTTGACTTCCAAGAATTAACATTTGAAAGAAATCTCTTTTTAATGTCTTTGCAGACAAAAAATTTGAGTATATGGAACTCAAAGATGATAAAACTGTAACTGAAAGACAAAGCACTTGTCAGAAGAAACATGTGGGAAAACCTGAGTCATCTAACCTTGATAGAAAATTAGACACCATAAAGATGATAATTACTGGAAAAGGAAAAGAAAAAATGTTGAAACTGACGAAAGCCTATAAAAGGAGTTAAAAAAAACATACAAAAAATGATTTTTTTTAAAAAAGAAAAGGTGAGGAAATTAAAAGCAAAATTCTTTCAGATAAAAGTAAAGTTTGAAAAAGCAAATAGATGGACTCACTCATCCATAATTGTGAAACAATTGAGTGAGAAAAATCACAATGAGAGAGCAAGTATTGACTTTCATAATCAGAAGGTTGTCACAACTTATTTGTGCTATATTTGCGGCAAAGTCGCGCATCCTACCACTAAATGTCGTGTTGCCAAAAATTATAGAAACAAAAATGTTAAAATAGAAACTAACAAACATGTTAAAAGCCAATCAAAAAGTCAACAACAACAATTGGATGCCAAAATGGTAAAATGAAATATTATTCACCCCTTCAGTCATCAGAAAGAACCCAAGCTTGTCTGGAATTCTAAAACTAACCTTTAAATTGTTGTAGGTAAAAGTGAAAGGAAGCAAGCACTGGTACATGGATAGTGCTTGTTCGAAGCATATGACCAGAGAAAACCTATATTCCTTTCACTCACTACATACAAAGAGTGGAATGTGTCATTTGGATATGGAAAATAGGCACTATTGTAGAAATTGAGAAGATTGGAAAGTTTGAATCCAAAGCAGTGGAAGAAGTATACAATGTGGAATGAATAAAGCATAATCTCCTCACCATCTTTCATAATGTGACAAAGGTAATAATGTAATTTTTACTTCTGAAGGTTGAAGGGTTTAAAAACTAGATACGAAGGAGGTTATCTTAATAGCCAAAAGACATATAAATGTGTACAAAAGCTAACATGAAGGGGATTGCCATACACTAGTATGAAGTGCCTCAACACATTTTCCAATGATCTTTACCATGACACAAAAGACATGGACATGCTATTTTGAAACAAATCAACAAACTATTAGAAAAGGAGATGGTTATATGTTTACCCAAGATCAAATTTAAAAATGCCAAAGTTTGTGGTGCATGTGTAAGGGGGAATAAATTGAGATCATCTTTCAAACCAAAGAATCAGATAAGTACAACTAAATTCTTGAACTGCTTAATATGGGCTTATGTGGACCCATGAGAATAAGAAGTAGAAGAGGGAAGATATATGTCTTTATTATCATTGATGATTTTTCTAGATTTACTTGGACATTATTCCTAGCTTCTAAAGAAGATTCCTTTGAGTCTTTATCTGTTTTTCTCAAGAAGATAGTGAAAAACTCTAGGATTATCCTTGATTTCCATAAAATCAAATCATGGAACAGAATTTGAAAATGCAAAAATTCATAAAATTCCATTCATCACATGGTATAGATCACAATTTCCCTGATCCTAGAACTCTTCACAACATAGAGTAGTTGAAAGGGAAAATGGGACTTTAAAAGACATTGCCCGAAAAATAATGATTGCTAATAATCTTGAAAAAAATCCCTGGTCTGAAGCTATCAGTGCTGAATGCTATGTCATAAATAGGTTCATGACACATCCCATCTTAGAAAAGACTCCCTATGAATTACTCAAAGGTAGAAAACCAAATATCTCGCACCTTAGAACTTTTTGGTTGCATGTACTATGTTCATAATAATGGTAAAATAATCTTGGTAAGTTTTATGCAAAAAGTGATGAGGGTATCTTCTTATGATATTCACCACATAGTAAAGGATAGAGGGTCTTGATAAAAGATAAAATGTGTTGCAAAATGTGGCATGTTGTCTTTGATGAATATTTTTCTTTGGCTGAGACTAACATGCAGGGTGACAGTGAAATTTATTAGCACAAGCAGGAGCAGGTAGAGCAACACGTTGCCTTTGTTGAAAAATCAGTAGGCATACAGTCAGGGGGAGCAATAAGTCAAGATAGTGGTAATTCTGAAGAATAAAATAATGGAGATACTACTGCTACCGCTAAAGGATTAACTGTAAAAGGCTACAAGTATCAAGGATCACATCCCATTGACCATGATTTTATAGACTTAACCTCTGAAATGACTATGAGGCCAGGCCTAAAGAATCTTTAAGCTTTTAAAGTGTTTATGTCCATGATTTAACCCAAAAAGGTGAAGGAAGCTCTTCTTTAAGAGGATTGGGTTAATACAATGCAAGAAA
The DNA here is from genome assembly GCF_036512215.1 of Solanum lycopersicum. NCBI lineage: Eukaryota > Viridiplantae > Streptophyta > Magnoliopsida > Solanales > Solanaceae > Solanum > Solanum lycopersicum. Next base: position 20,740,893 of record NC_090800.1, read on the forward strand.
ATCTTAACCAAATTGAAAGAAGTAATGGATGGTCTCTTGTTCAATCACCTGAATGGAGAACAATAATTGGAACAAAATGGGTGTACATGAACAAGATCGATGAGAGTGGAATAGTAACAGGAGACAAGGCCATGCTTGTGGTTTAGGGGTATAATCATGAAAAAGGAATATACTATGATGAGACTTTTCCTCCCGTAGCAAGGCTTGAAGACAATCTATTACTCCTTTTTTTTACTGTGTTCAAAGTGCTCACTCTCTATCAAATGGATGTAAAAGTGCACTCTTGAATGAACACTTGAAAGAAGAAGTATATGTTAAGCAGCCTATTGTGTTCGAACATCCCGAGTTTTGTAATCATTTTTACAAATTGGACAATGCTCTGTATGGGCTAAAGCACGCTCCAAAAGCATAGTCTGAAAGGATATCTATGTTTCTCTTAGGTCATGGTCACTAAATATGTAAAATCGACAATACACTTTTTCCTAAAACAAATGGAAAAGATTTGTTGATTGTGCAAGTATATGTCGATGACATAATTTTTAGATCTACAAATATTGTCTGATTACAAATGAGTTTGTTGAACATATGAGTGGAGAATTTGAAATGAGTATGATGGGGGAGCTATATTTTTTTCTTGGATTACAAATCAAGAAAACTCCCATAGGTACCTTGATTCATGAATAGAAGTATGTGAAGGAACTGATAAAAATATTCAATATGACTGATGCAATGGAAATTGATACTCAAATTACTACAGCCACTTAGCTAGATTTATATTTAACAAGTGCATCTGTTGATCAAAAGTTGTTAAGACGAATGACTGGGTCTCTCAAGTATCATACCACAAGTAGGCCTAACATCGTGTTTAGTGTTCGACTTTGTGCCAATTTTCAAGCAAATCACAAAGAATTTCATCTTAAATCTGTTAAAAGATTTTTTCAGGTATCTCAAAGGAACTACTAATATGGGACTCTGGTACTCAAAAGAACACAATTTCAATGTTCTTGGTTATGGGGATTATGATTATGCTTGATACTTGGTTGACAAGAAGAGCCGAATAAATATGACACACTTCCTTGAAACATGTTTGATATCCTAGTCCACCGTGAAACAAAACTCTATTTCCTTATCAAATGCTGAGGCTAAATACGTGGCAGTTGGATCTTGTTGTGCACAATTGTTCAGAAATAAACAACAATTACTGGATTTTTGTATGGTTGTCGGTATGGTTTCTATCTTGTCTGATAATACTAGCTCTATTGATATAAGAAAGAATCTTGTGCAACATATGCATACCAAAAAAATTGATATAAGACACCATTATTTAAGAGATAATGTAGAAAAATAGCTCATATCAATTATGTTGTTCCACTGAAGAATAAAAATTTGATATTTTTACCAAAGCATTTAGTAGAGAACATTTTTAAAAGAATAGGCTAGACATGGGGATGATTAAGCTTGCATAATTTCCCTCCCTCGTTAATTGATTAGAAAACTGTTTCTGTCAATATTATTTGGTATTTTATGTATGCACTGAGAGCTTATCTATTCTACCAAAGAACATTAACTTGTATACCATTTTTGTCCTCATTAGCTTTCACTATGTCTCATGGATTTTATTACTTGAGCAGAGAAATGGGTATGAGTTAACTTGGGGAATCGTGGAGCTCACCTCAGGTATAAATTTTTTTAAATTAAAGGGTTATACATGCTGATACACGTAATTAAAGTGGTCCATCTTTCTATGTCCACTCACCACGTAACCGCCAAAACTCTTCTTTTCCCTTTTTTGTTCAAAAAGACTGCCACCATAAAATCAAGGGGTTAAATCCAGCCTTTCATCTTTTTTTATTGCGGCGTGCGAAACATACTCCTTCGTAACCATCTAGTTCTCAAAAAATATCCTCCACAAAACCCAAGTCCAAACCCTCTCCTAAGTCTGCGTCTACTTTAAAATCAACCAAACCATCTCTCTCTAAATCCAAAAGGCAATAGGTTGCTTCCCCTGTTTCCTCTGATAGTTCTTTGTCTGATTCTGATGATGATTATTTGCCTCAGACCAATCCTTCGGTGTCTTCCCCTCAACTTGATTGAATCATTCACTTCCATAAGCAATTTGTTCTTACAGAAAGGGTTGTCACTGGATTTGGGGGTTCCTGAAATGGCTGTTCTATTGACTAAGTTAGAGGTCCAAGGGTGGTCTTCCATTTTTCTTCAAGGCGATTCTCTCAAGAAAGTGGTTACTCAATTCCATATCAATGGGAAAAGTGATGAACTCTCTTCACATCTACTGTCCGTGGTACTCCTGTTCACTTGATTCCTTCCGATGTTGCTCGTATATTTTGAATTCCTTCAGAAGGTTGGGGTAATTATGTGAAACTTGAGTGGCCTCCTTTGCCTCCACATACATCCACCCTCAGTATCTCTAAAAAAATTTCCTCCAAGCCTCATCTGACTCATCACTGTGGTGTTAATAAAAATGTGATGTCTCCATTGCACAAGTTTTACTTTAACGTGGTCCACAAGATCATTCTTCCATGTAAAAAATATTTGTATGATGACAAAAATCTAGATTTGAATCTTGTAGAGATACTGGGCTCTGAGGTTCCTATTGACTTACCCTTCTTAATTGTCAAACATATGCACATGGTTCTTCATCAAGATGACAATGGACATGCTCTTCCATATGGGTTCTGGATGACTCCTATCTTTGTGTCATTTGACGTGCCTGTTCAAGTGTGGTTTGCTCAAACAATTAAGGATGTGGTGGGTAAAGTGAACTATATGGCTCTACCAGTTTCTCTGAGGAATCCTGATAATACTTTTCCGCGATTAAAGAATAAGCTTGCTGACAAAGAGGATCAACTTCTTGCTATGGAAAATGCCCATTGGCTAGAAAAAGCGACTTCGGAAGCACATATAGTGGAGCTACAAAACTAACTTGCTAGAGAGAGGGCTACCCATATTGCCACTGTCTAACACTTATTTAGTTCATCTTTGTTCCCTCCCAAAATCAGTCTTTTGTTCTCTTCTTTCTACCCAAACTATCTGTTGAACTATGTTATTTTGAGCATTGTGCGTGATTAACATTATTTCTTTAAGACATTCAATGTTTTTGGTGTGTACTCTATGTGTGTTCAGTTTTTATATACTCTTATTGATATTTCTGTGACTCTGTCTATGATTAAGTATGTTGCTACTTCGATTCCAATCTTGAAAACCAATCTGTTGGTGCAAATTACATTTTATATCATTCTCCTTATATACTTTGTACATTACCTTGAAACTGTTTTTGAGGATGCCAAAAGGGGGGAAAGTAAAGACAGTGCTCTATTTATAACCTATAGCTAATTTGTTTTGCCATAAGTTCCATGCTTAAGTGTTACAGGTTAAAATAGAAAGCTAACAGGAAAGGAAGTTGCCATATGTTTGTCATCATCAAAAAGGAAGAATTTTTTGGGATAAGAATTGTTTTGATAAATGACGAAATACATGAAACAAGTTGGCAAAGTCATCTGGAGAGAAAATGTTTCAAGAAGAAGTTCTATTATATGAAAGAGTTTAATTGCAAGAAGAACTCTAAATGGAATAAAGTGGTTAAATGAACGAGGAGTCATTGAAGGAGTAGAAAACATAAGGAAACAAGAGCATAAATAAAAGAAGAGGCATTCAGAATAATCACGCAATTACAGAGAAAAACAATTGAGAGATAATTTTCGAAGTGCCTCTAATAAAAGAATATAGAAGAACAAATCTAGGAAGCTTTCTTAGTATTTGTGATCATTTTAATTTCTATATCAGTGATTTTAAAACTAAATTTAGGATCTTTGTCTTCAAATTGAAGGCAACTCAAAGTAGCTAGGAACACATACCTTGGAGGTGTGTGTTAGAATTGAGATTAAGTAGTTGATCTTTAGTTTAAATAAACTCTTGTAATCACATTTGTTTGTTGAGGCTCGTAGTCATTTAGTGAACTTGGGGTAAATACTTTTGAGGAACAAGTCTTATTTTTTTACACATTTTGAGTCGTCTGTTCCATGTAAAATATTGTGTTCTTACTTTGCTGCCTTTATAACTTCTCTGGAACACGTTAGGCAACTTTGTGCACTTATGTAGTTTCAGATAAAAGTAAGATAAAGAGGTTGTGAAGAATTCCAGTTATTCATTTGGAGGGGTTAAAAATGTTTAAAGTGCTCAACATATCGCATTTTATAATTACTTAATACTTTCCAACATCTGCTCCACTGAAAACTCTGACTGATCTTGATAAAGCCGTTCTTGAAAAAGCGTCTAGGTTAGACAAATTCCTAACCTGCATGAGTGATTCATGTGTCAAATGTTAGCGCACTCAAAATAATGAGGGCTTCTTGACGTGGTATAAGTATGTAGAACTATGAAAAGTGGACGACGGGAAGTCTCTTGCAATTTGAAAACTTTAAAAATATTTTGCTTTATTAGTTATTAAACACAATTAAACCTTCATTTTATGTATTTGTTATCTATTTATGTATGTATGTACAAGCATTTAGGAGTAATAGTAATTTTTTTAAAAAAACACACTTGAGAAAAAAACACTTTGTAAAATAAGATAGATTTTAGAATTTTTACCCAATATATTATTATTATTATTATTCTACATCATTTTGAGAGTTTTGTACCTAAACTCCTTGGAGAAAAATGACATGTTATGTGAACATCACACTTGAAAAGCTTTTTAAAAGAGTTTCAAGCGACATTTTATGTGAATTGTTTATCTTTTCCTTTTGAGTGAATTAGGTTAAACTAATATCAAACGCAAATGGTAAAATGTTAACCAATTCCTATGAACAATCAGGAATACATTGAGTAAGGTGGACTTGTTTTAAGATTTTTTTATTTTTTCCCCTCACGTGTTTTAAATGAAATTATTTCATTATTTTAGTACACATTCAACTTGGGGATTTTTATTTTAATGAGGATTATTGTCCATGAGGTGATAAAAATATTAAATAATTCAAATATAAATATGTAGTATCATATATCATATATTTATATAAAACAGAACCCTAGACCCACCTACATAGATTCACCAAAAATAAGGATTCCGTTTTTTATTTATTTATATCGAAAATAGTCTTTCCCTTAAATGAAAAGTTGTAACTTCTATAAAAGGTTGTGGCCTTTTAGAAAGGTTGTAACTTTTTCAAAGAGTTGTTGCAGTAATGATATGATACACTAAACATTTATTCACACTACCCTTTGTTCTCTATGAATAGATCAATTTTCTCTTGCTTTATATGATCTTTTTCTTCTTTTGAATAATTAAAGATTTGTGTACTTTGTTCTTGTTGACTAATTTAGTGACACCAGTACTCAGAGGTAGTTCCCAAGAGTACATGCTAGACGAAACGGCGGTGGCTCCATACACGGGATTGTAGTTTTTTTTAGATCAATACACTTGTGAATAGAATTGTTCGATACAATAAAAAATGCCCTTACAGATTTCTAATTTCTACATCATCTTCATTCCTTTATATACAAGGATGATATTTTCAATTATTTATAAAATCCTCTAAGAGTTAATACATTTGTATGCCCATATTTTTTGGGTTTTATGTTGTTGTCGTCTATTTTCCCTACATTTGTATGCCCATATTTTTTGGGTTTTATGTTGTTGTCATCTATTTTCCCTGAATTTTATCAGTGGATTTTATGAGTACTTTAAGGACATAAAGTTCATTTTATGAGTATTTTAAGAATTGAAAGTTCATTGAAGTGTTGGTCAATTTTTTTAGATATGTTATTTTAGAACATAAGAACTTTTTCGGTTAGAATGATTTGTTATGATCATTGGATATATCATACGTTACACACTCTAATATAAGATTTTCAATTTTTGATGTATGTTATTTCAAAACATGAAAAATTTTCTGGTTCGAATGATTTTTTATCATCATTGGATATCTCATAATTTACTCCCTTTAGTCTATATTTTTTCTCGTTGTTTTGTTGTCTCCTAAAAATTGTATTCATTATTTTTCGTTTGGTAATGAATATGATCTAACTTTGATAAAGCTTTATCCCTTTTAAAGTTTTTCTTTTTTTCCTTCTAATTCGGCTCTTATAAATATTTGTGGTGTGAGTTATGACTATTTTTGGCAAGCTTAATTTAAAAAATACGAAACAAAATATTCTCTAATTCAAGTAATATCTTAAGGTACAAGAGATATGTGGATTAACATAGAGTTATTGTCTTTCATGTCCCAAGTCATTGTTGAGCGTTAATTTATCTATGTTATACTCATTTTTAGTGTTTTAATGTTCGAGAATATTTCTTTAACATGAGTGTACGATTGAACATTTTGATCTACTTATACTTTAAAAATGCAACAATTATACATACATATTGACAAAGTCGTAAAGTTGCATTAATAAAGCATTTTGAAGGGCTTTCAGAGTAGTAGTTTAATGAAAAATGATTTTTCATAATGGACAACAATATTATTTTGTTGTTGTTTCAGATTATTTTACTCCTTCTATAAAGTTTTTAGAGTAACATAATAAAATAACGGAATGTGGTGAGTGCTTAACCTCAGACATCTAGATTATCTCTATAAATAATTTTTTTGTTGTTGTGCTGTACATTTTTAACAGTCTTAACTTATTTATAACTAATATTGATTATTGAAAACTTATACATAATTACTTTTAATAAGAAGTTACTCTAACAATATAATTATCTGATTCTATGCTTTCATGTAAAAAAAATAGAAAAAATGTTGTTTAATCGCTACATAAAAATATTATCCAGTTTTAACAAAACAATTGTATCATCAAACATATATTATATTAGACTATGTTAAAGATAAACATGATTACACATGAAAATATTTTTAGTCATTGATTATATATTTAGAATTCTTGAGATATATGATAATGCCAAATCATTTAATTTTTGTTGAAATGTATCAAAAATCAACTTATGTTTTTGATAATAATCAATTATTGGAAAGGTTATTCAAAAGATTAGAAAAATTAATAATGCCAACGCAAAGCGCAGGCAAATAACTTAGTGATATTAATAATTGACATTTTTATATATATTTGGTCTATTTACCATGTTATTGTAACACTCGAGAAGTCTTAAATCCTTATAAGATCTAGAAAGTTCATAAACTAAATCTGCAAGATTTTTTGAGATCTATGAGCATCATCTACGGGTTGTAGATGGAAGCACGGACCATAGATAGGGCTCAAAGCAGGATGATTAGTTTGAGTTTTAATGAGGCAACTTTATGGATTCTAAAACCCTTTGTGGATCATAGATGAACTCGTAGATCAAGTCCTAAAACTCGGTATTTGATCTTACTTTTGTGGAGACCATCTAATGAATGTAAATCGAACCAAAGACCATAGATAAGTCTAATAGATCATATTTCAGACTCTCATAAATTGATCTAATTTCCATGGTAGATATCTACGGACCATAGATTAATCCTTATACCGCAATTGATTTCGTGAAAGCTTCCGATAGCTATTTTTTCCAATGATCATTTTGGTCTTTTTTACTCTTTTTATTTCTATACTATATTGTTTTTTCCTATTCTGAGGGGGATTAAAGAAAATTTAATCGACTAAACCTCGTTATTCACACCTAAAAAGTTCTCATTCTCTAATCATCTTTGCCATACCAACTAGAATTTCCCTCATTACTACTCGTAACCAACTAAGGGCTCCTATTAACTATTTCTCATACTAAAACCTAGTTCTACTCTTCCTCCTCATTTATAACCTTTGATGGAATTATCACACCATCAATATCATGATAAGAACATTAACTGTATCCTTTTAAAATCACTCCACTACTAAAATGACCACAAAAAAGATTTATCCCATGCTCTTTTGAACTCATTATGATCTTATTCTCAACACTTGACTTGATTTCTCATCTTATTATTTTCCCCTAAGGTATAAAGGTGACACATGAAAGATATGGACCTATTCAATCATGTTTGAACTGGTTTACATCCCCCTTAACTCTAAAACTCGGTTACTACAGAACTGTCCATTAGAATGTATTAATACCTCTTCCTAAATTGCTTCTCTTCAACTCAATTGGGACCTTGTCTTTGTACATACCATCTCAGGTGTACCCTTACTGCTCTACCTTGAAGTCTCTCCTATATGGGTCATAATAGGACATTTTCATTACAAGGTACACTTTGATCTCCTCACCTATTTCAGGTCAGACCCACTAGATCAAATATAATAGCTAACACCATCACCCTCATATTTCCATCTACTGATCACGATACTTATATCAAATTCAAGCATAGTGTCTAGTACGAAACACATTTATCAATATGATTGCTCACACCTTATATTACTTGCGACTACCAAAGAAGTCTAGAAACACACCCCAACTAAGATTTCATGACAGTTAGTAAATCGTTAGCTCTCCGTCTACGTACCTACAATTTACTTTCACCTTCAATTTCACAACTTAAGTACTATTAACTCACATACTGGGCATTACTTCTCAAATAGTTATATCACCTTTAGAAAACCATGGGACTCCCCTTTAAAATTCATAAGCCTAGCTTCGTTATAAGATGTTACACCCTGGAATAGGGGGAGTAACTGACACTAGATACCTTAATTGAACATGTTAGCCACTAAAACATACTATCTATCCAATTGTGAGAAAAAAATATTGAGTAGCATAACCTCTAAAAAGTGAATCCTATACTCTAAAAGTTATGACCTGAATGAGCATAAACCGTAGACAAGCCAAAAAAAAAGTATATACATACACCAAGACTATTGGCTGGAATTTGAAAAATGCATAAAGAAAACCTAAAATTTGTATATCCCACCTTCCTTTAAAATCCTACACACAAGCACGTACCATATCATCAGCCGTCTAAGTAATACGTTCCGTCAGTCCATTATTTTGTGGATGAAAAGAGGTGATAAGATTTATTTGAGTGCCTAGGACCTTCTAAACGATTTCCAAAAATGTGTTGTAAATTTAGATCCTTCGTTGAGATAATGGATAATAGAAATCCACGAAGGCAAATTTTTTTTAATGTAAAGCCTAGCATAATCTTCAGCTGAATATGTCGTCCTAACTAACAATAAAGTACCCAAATGTAATTAAACCTTGGTGGAGTGAGATGAAAACTAGTGATCAATTCCACACATATCATATCCCATTTCCATAACGGATGCTCAATACATTGGGATAGATCTTCAGGCCTCTGATGCTCTCCTCTGACATGTTGACACTTGGGACATTCAGCTACCATATCCGCAATATTTTTTTCATGCCATTCCACAAATAAATCTGTCAAAGGTCCTAATATATCTTTTTTGTGAAAGGGTGAGATGCGTAACTAGAATAATGGTCCTCTAAAGGAATATTTATATCGAGCTCTCCAACTGCCGCTAAACATAAGCAACCCTGATATCTAAGGACTCCATTTCAAATTAGCTCAAATAAGGGGTGTTGCTGGTGTGGAATTCTATCCATCAATTTCCAGAGATCGAGATCTTTATGTTGCCTCCTTTTCGCTTAAGTCATAACAGAATATTTTACCATATTCTTAACGAAAACATCCTCGTCTATGAAATCTACCAAATATACTTGTAAATTAACTAGATGGAATAGGTCTTTTGTAATTCCATCCTAATCAGCTTCAACATGACTTAGAATACCTGTGGCTTTCGGCTGAACCCATCAGCAAAATCATTAGCTTTATGAGGATGATGTAAAATGTCAACATCGCGGTCATTTAATAACTCTATCCATATCCTTTGTCGTAGGTTAATTTCTTTCTGATTAAGTATTTGTCATAGGTTCAGCTCCTTCTTCTTAAGTAAGTAGTGAAGGCTCCGGTGATAGGTGAAAATATCTATATGGACTCTATGTAGATAATGCTGCAAAAATTTTAGGGCAAACAAAACTCCAGCAAACTCAATATTGTGCATAGGATAATTCTGCTCGTGCTTCCTCATTTATTTAGTCACGTATGCAGTAACCTTACCATGCTGCATAAGAGCACAACCTACACTAATTACTGAGGCATCATAATAAATAACATAGCCCCCACTACCATCAGGAATAGTTAGGATAGAGGTAGTGGTAAGATTTTTTTAGTTCTTGAAAGTTCCACTCTCATGCGGTCTACTAAAACATAGTTGCCTTATGTGTCAATTTTTTTATCGGTGCCGAATTAGAAGAAAATCTCTTTACAAACCTTCGATAATACTATGCCAGGCCTAAAAAGTTGCGAACCTCCATTGGATTCAAAGTCCTCAACAAAGTCATCACTTCTTTAATATTTTTCCATTGAACATAACACTCTCACTTTTAATAACATGACTAAGAAAAGCAAATGAAGTAAATCAATAATCACATTTAGAGAATTTAGCATATAACAAGCAATCTTTGAGAGTCTGCAATACAATTCTCAAGTGGTGTGCATGCTCAGCTTCCGACCGTGAATATATAAGATATAATCAATAAATACAGTTGTAAATTCATCCAAGAATGGTTTGAAGATTCGAGTCATAAGATCAATAAAAGCTTCAGTGGCATTTTTAATCCGAAAGACATTACAAGGAATACAAAATTGACATACCTTATCCTAAATGTTGTTTTTGGGATATCAACTTCCCTCACTCGTAGATAATGGTAACTAGACCAAAAGTTAATCTTGTAAAAGTGTTTTGAACCTTATGACATATCAAATAAGTCATCAACATGTGGATGAGGATATTAATTCTTTATAGTGACTTTACTTAGTTGTCTATAGTCAATACACATCCGTAAGGATCCATCTTTCTTTCGAACAAAGAGAACTGGGGAACCCCATGGGGAATTACTTATTTGATAAAGGCTTTATCGAGCATGTTTTTCAGTTATTCCTTCAATTCTCTTAATTCTGTAAGAGTGATTATACATGGAGGAATCCATGTAGGTTGTGTATCAGGAAGAATGTGCATAGAGAAATCAATTTCCTTTTTATGGATTTCCTAGAATATAATCAGGGAATACCATTGAAAATTCGTTCATGATAGAAAATATATGAAGAGTTATGGGCTCCTTATTAGTATCATGCACACGAATCATATATTATATACAACCTTTAACAATAAACTTCCGAGCCTAAGGTATAAAATAAACTTACCATTAGGTGTTTTCGCATTACCCTTTAACTCATAGACTGGATCAACTGGAAAGTAAAATATAACAATTGTTGCACAACATTAAATACTAGCATAGCAAGCTTCCAACCAATCATACCTATGATAATATCAAAATCTAACATAATCAACTCAAGTAAATCAACGGGGTTAGATGATAATTAATAGACGTCATGCAACCTTGATAGGCACAACTAACTATAATAGAATCAACAACTGGTGTAGACACCTCTACTGGTTGTCGCAACAACTCAAATTTAATGTCAATATTACTATTGATAAATGGAGTAATATATGAAAAAATTAGAGCCAAGGTCTATCAATGCGTAAACAACTTGAGAATATATCATCAATATACTTGTAACAACATCAAAGGGTAACTTTGAATAATGTTGTCCTGTGTGTACATAAAAGTAGTTTTGACCACCGCTCGATCATGTATCTCCTTCCCCTTTCCCTTAACAATGATCTTAAGCAGAATATGGTCCTAGTCATGGGGCACAAACCGAGGGTGATGATGTTGTTGTGGATCTTGAAGGCTGAGCTAGATCAACTCTGCTTTACTCGTGAACTGACTAAAAATATATCTTATATGCGCACACTCATAACATGCATATGAACCCTATATACACTTCCCTGGCTTACCACATTATGTACAATAAAGGATGGGATATCTTATTTGTATATAACGATCTTGTGGACGACCCTCAAGCTAGCCTAAGATCGGTCCTGGTCTTAACTAACTATAACAATCAAACTGCGGTCCCTGCACATGTGCTAAGATACTACCCACAAGACATGGTGGATATTGATGGAAAGAGGGTCTAAAATCACCATATGGCTACCTATAAGACCCCATAGTAAGGACCCTCTTACTCTGCTTCCTATCCTGCGGGAATTACAAATCCGTTGAGAAATGTCCTCTATAGTCTAAGAAAAATCCTATATGTGGGAAATATTAACATCATCTTATAGGGATTGTACCCTACAATCTGTGATAAAATGATATTCCAAACCATCAACTTAACGATGAATTCTGGATCTCATTATATGTATAATATCTGGTTCATATATCGTAATAGAATTAAATTTGTGGCTATAATCATTCACAATCATGGTTTCTTGCTTCATATTGATAAACTGGTCAAGAAGGGCCTCTCAATCTTCCCGTGGAAAATAGTTTGCAAGAAAGGCCTCATAGAAATCCTTCCACTCTACTGGTGGATAATCAGGTCCTCTAGATGTCTCCCATACCGCATACCAAAGGATGGCTACTTAACGTAGCTGTAAAGAATCGAACTCCCCAGCCTGTATGACATATGCATACATCATCCTCAATATTCTATATATATGGTCTATAAAGATATGGGAATCCTTAGCACGATTAGATCTTGTAAATAACAAAGGGGACAAATGAAGAAACTGACGTATCTTCAAACTTTCTAAATGATATTTTCGGGTATTTACTCTTGACTCCATTTGACACTGATGAATAGAAACAATCCTAGTGTGCCACTAAACTGCTCCTGTATCTTCTGCTCCCCAGCAATTGGAATTGGAGTTAATTGTAGCATCTTGCAACAAGAAATGACTAGAAAGTAGTTTGAAATATAAAATATATATTTTTTGAAAGAATAAGTACATTTCAAAAAATTGTCTGAGTTATAAAGTGATTTTTTGGTAAACTTTAAACGACCTTAACTACCAGATCAAGATGAGTTAAGGGTAGTTTCAGATGTTATTTTAAATCATTGGAATAATAATTCCTACGCCACTGAGTTAATGTGATTTTGTTAGCGTATGAGTGAGTTGTGCCTTTCGGAAGTTGTGCTGTTGGATTAAGAGAAGTCCAAATCTCTTAGACATAATTCACATAATTCCCGAAACCCAATTGCTCTTCCTTCTCTCTACTTTCTCTCTCCCAAAGAAACTCCATAGAAAACCAAGGTCACGGTGGATTCTAGGGAAGCATGAAGTCAAGTTTCCTCCTTCAATCTTCATCAATTAACAAGGCATGGGATTTTTTCCAGTGGGATACCTTCCCAAATGGTTCCTCCAAATTAATCTAAAAAAGATGAGTTTTAAGTGGGTTTTCATCTATTACGAATTTAATCTTCAAAATTGCTTTGTTTATGGTTTCTTTATATGATTATGATTATATAACGATGTATTATGACACAATTATTCTAGTTCTTGATGAATTAACCTAGTTTGTGAAGTAGATTATGAATTTGACCTAAGTATCGAAAACTAATCTCTAAACTAGTGATGAATTGATGTGTAGTGATTCAATTGACTTCAATATTGTATTAATTAATATTTTGTGATGATATTTGATCCATTTTTGGGTTGAGTATGATGGTTGATGGTAAAACCTTTAATCATAACTTGTGAAGGAGATAGGGTACGTCTTGTAATCTCAATCCTTTACTTCAGTTATGATTACTTTTTCTTAGTGATTAGGTTATATTGAAGTATATCATATGATATGATTGATTGGGGTTGGTATAATGTTGAATGGGAATATCTTTAATTATGACTTGTGAGTTGTTGACTAAGATGGAATGATATAGGATGGTGATGACTTACCTATGTGCCTTATCATAATGTGATTATATATATGTGCTAACTACACATGTGTGAATTGTATTGAAAGGAACATACTAATGCAATTCCTATTGAGTTATGATGATGACTATATAAGGGGTAGACCCTATGAAATAAACTAAGGGATGATTATTAATGGAAGACAATTGTGTCACGACCGCAGTATAAACCCCAGAAGAGACAGGCGTCGTTGAACTCTCAGAGGTCGCAGACAAGCCTACATACGTCATCGTTACTTCATCTAGGTTGATTTCAGCAAAAAATTTCAACTTTTTGTTACTTAACATTCATTTAAGACATTCCACTTGAACACATAAACGTTCATAATCAACCATCTAATATTAAGATCATCAAATGAAAGAAATAGTTCAATACTTCATTGAATGTTTACTTGCCAAAATAACACCAATACAATGTCTGGAATAAGATGAGAAACAAGTTCTAGTGGAACATACTCCACTAACTCAAACATATATCTAAGATAGAATATAATGGGCAAGCGTCCTCGAAAGCATGAGGGCAAACCAAATCCGGATGAATCCTCCATGTCCTGGTAGATGCAACGTCATACTTTAAGCTCTAACGTCCACTTGTCCCTTCACCTAAAAGTAGATATTGTATGGGATTCATGCACACTTATACTAAGTATGGGTATATGCAAACACATACCAAGGACATCCAAAAGTAAGAATAGATCTTTCCTAATAACATGATTTATAGAAAGTCAAGTCAGTGGACTTTCCAAATGTTTATTTATAAAGTAAGTGGACTTGCCAAATTTGGATTAGGAAAGTTAGTGGAATTGCCAAATTTGGATTAGGAAAGTCATGCAATGAGAGTAACATGAATCATCATACTTACCATTTTCAAGCAACACATAAGATATTGCCCATGTCATATCACATAGTTCACATCATTCTTTCATATGCCATGAGACCATGGAATCATGGACTTGACATTAGGACTTCTTAAATGAGGGCTCAATATATGGGGCCTCAACTAGGGATCCTACTTTAGCGAACATAGAGTCTGGTTCATTATTTCATACGTACATCATTTTCATTCATTCATATACTAGTTCAATCACTAGTCATACCTAGCATATCGTATAAGACTCTCATCGGGTTTGTTGTGAAATGACCGAGAATAACTTAGTGTCATTACTTGAGTCTAGCTCATCTTTTTACTATCCTGTCATAATAACTTTTGTATCATTCATTTCATTATGTGCATTCTTTTAGGCCGACTCATTCTTTCATTGGGAACTTTAATCTTAACCGACATAGATCGTGTGAGCATCATTGAATCCAGTATGTAATCATCACTAAAACAGGTGGAATCACCGACCAAAGTGAACAAAACATGCTACCGTATATAGGGAATTGAGCCCTGCTAGATCCATATATTGGCAATATAGGCTCATAGACTAGGAGATATAAGGAGACTCATACCCGGCATTCTTGACAGTCTCATCTCATGAGAGTTATGTGAATCTATTCCCTTCCCGAAGGAAGGCATAACTGCTTATAGCTTGCCAATCGGTGCTCAATATAAAGTTCCATTACATTCAACTCACACATCATGGATGTTGGCTTTTAGCATAAGGATATCATAGCTCATTAGATTATTTCCCATCTAATCATTAGTATTGAGTATGCATTAACTTCAATACTTTCATAAGAGTGTCCATAGATACTTGTCTCTTCATTAGCTTTTCACTCTCATAGATGAGTACGTTTTTGTAACATTTACTTTGGCTCATTTGAGATTGATCTCATCTTTCACATTAGCCTCTATCATATTGTCACATCATTTATTAACTTCAACACAATTGCTTTTCATAATTACTCACCCCTTCACGTGAATGTTCATTTTTTAAAATAAACCTATCTTAGGTACTTAACAATGAATAGTAATAAACTTTACGACTCAACCCAGGTGTAAGTCCTTTCAAAGGTTCAATACTTGATACGATTGATCATTTATTACCATGCCAATTCATAACTTAATGTAGAATTATAATGAAAAATCTGATTTATAAATTCAGCTGTATAAAAAATTTCCCTTATCTATCATCATTAGCTTTTACTATGAAGATTCTTATGAATTCATGTGTCTCTGCTTATCATTTATCGCATCTCCATCGATCTTACAATTTCCTTTGCTAAGTTCCATCGTACTCATTAATAAACTCAAAAATAAAACCAAAGTATGTATCATTACACTCAAACTAATGTCGGTACACTCCTTTCTTAAGTACTTTCTAATAGTTTTTAAGCAATATGATGGACTTGTAACACTATTACCAAACAACAATATGAATGAAATCACGTGTCTCTCAACCTAATTATCTACCCACTAAGGATATCTATTTAGTCTTTCCTATCAAATAAAATATTCTTGCTCTCGTCTCCCTTTAAATGTTGTACTACATCCCACTATTTTTCTTCATTATGACTTCATCTCTTAAAACATTTCGGATAACCACGTTACTCACAACATATTAGAAAACCACAACCTTATATATTCGCTAGTGTAATTTCTATAAAGAAATTAACTTAGGCAACAATTTTATTATATAGTTATATCCTGTTGCCATCCATCACGAACTCTTATTACCATTACGACAGAAATTCACTTAACCAACAATTTTATTATATAGTTACATCTTGTTGCCATCCATCACGAACTCTTATTACCATTATGCTCAGTCCATCTTGACTATCAATTTGAAGTCAACCTTTTCATCAACAGGACACCTCAAACTCAAGTAAACTCATCAAATTAAAAGGACTGACCCAATTTTTATACACACTTTCTTACTAAAATATTTCAATGTCCTTCACTCAAGTATACTCATTGGGACATTCTTTATCCATAAGTTTGTCATTTTAATATCAATCCACTCCTTTATGGTTTATGATAAAATCACTGGCGTACTGCACTCTTTCTTCATAACAAACAAGATAGTAGAACCCCACGGGGAAGCAATAGCAGGGATGAAACCTCAATCA
This sequence comes from Solanum lycopersicum, assembly GCF_036512215.1. NCBI lineage: Eukaryota > Viridiplantae > Streptophyta > Magnoliopsida > Solanales > Solanaceae > Solanum > Solanum lycopersicum. Next base: position 20,757,701 of record NC_090800.1, read on the forward strand.
AGAAGCTCTTGGATTTGAGCTTTAAGATCTCTCAATTATGACACCACATAATCAGACTTAATAGAGGGGGATTCAACCTCAACATCCCGAATATGAGCTAACTATGCCAAATAATCCTGCCTCACCATCTTCCTACCCCAAACAGAAAGATATGACCTTACCTGACTTAGGCTTGTACCTCCTTCCAACTATAACTTTTTCCTATCTTGGATCTCTAGAGTTATCGAGTTAGCATTAACATAAAGCTCATCATTATTGGGGGGACAACCAATTCATACCTAAGATTATATCAAGTCAATCATATCCAACATTACTAAATCAACCCAAATTTGAAAATGCGTAAACACAACAGGACAACAAGATATACATGGGCGACTATGACTGACTCTTCAACTCGGGTAGAAACATTGATGGGGGCATCAATTATATTAGAAATCCTATTAAATTATTAGTCAAATCACACAAACACATAAGAATAAGTAGAATCCGGATTAAACAACACATTAGTCACCCAATCATAACAATAATTACATTGTGATCACTACATCAGATCCTCAGCCCTGGTCTTGCTTGTAAAGGCATAAAATTGAACCATGTCATCTTGATATACCATCAATCAATCAAACAATAGTATAACTTATGACCTCAATTGACATAACTTAATTCCATCATTCGCTAAACAACTTATACATGATATGACAACAATACTAAATGCATTTTTAGAGTAATGGTGTTCATTATCTAATTGTCCCTTACCAAAACCTTGTTGAATTTTGTCATCTAATTTGCAATTCTGACCTTAATCCCATCATAACATATTATAGTAGCTCGAGATCCCTATAGAACTTTAAATTTCATTCAAAGGTAAGGCCGAACCCAATTTTTGACAGCTTCATTCTTTTGGGGATCTACCCTTACCCCTTCCATTGAAACTACATGACCTAAAAAGTCAACCGGAGTCAACAGAAATTCATATGTAGCAAATTTCTCTTAACTCTTTTTATTATTTTGTATGCACATGGCTAGTACTTTTGTTTTTTTGACAACATTTGGTTTATTACAAGGTTTTATAGTCTATCCTCGATAGCTTAACATTGATATTATTGCAAGGTTTAGTTTGTATTTGATTTGGGTTCTATAAGGCGATTTGGGAAAAACTTAGGAGACAAGGTTGATGTTCTATCTCACTCTGTCCTGCTTTAGAAGCCTCGCTCCTGCTTTAGTGGCCTCGCGCTAGTGGAAAAATCTCTCCCTAGCGGCTCAGATGAAAATAGTATCCATGCAATAAGTTTTCAGTGAGTTTTATCTTTTGTAAATCTCCCAACGGTTTTAAACTTTACTGAGAAATTTAGGATAATCATTATCTTCCCCAAGTCAATTTATTGATACACAGTCCAATCATTCTCATCAATTCAACACCATAACCCACACATCCCTAAGTTACACCAGACACTCACACTATTATTACTTAAGCGCAAGACAAGTTCTGATCTTTCTTACGAATAACATCTAAGAAAATACAACTCCCACATTCATAGTAATTAAGGCAACAAGGAAAAAACATTCACATTTTTCAATTTATAATTCATAGACAAGCTCGATTTCTAAATTAGCTTATTCCATAGATGACCATTACTGTTCTCTTAGTACAAGAGAAAAGTGTAAGTTGATGCACCCTACAACTAGTCAAAATATCATTTAGCAGAGGCAATGGATACATGTTCCGAATGGTGACCCTATTCAACTGTCAATAGTTTATAAACATCTTTTATTATTAGTGATGGTGCTAACACTTTTGTTCCTCTAGTTCGGGCCATAGAGTGAAGGAGGAAAGATACCAATTTGTTTCACCCAGATACCAATTAAATTTAAGTCATAGAAGAAGAAGGAGTAGAAAGAAGTCAGTTTTTTCTAAAGTCCTATAGCCTCTCGAAGAAAAGTGTAGACGTCTTCGTACCGTTTCACAAAACTCTACTAGATCCACTTTGGTACAATAAGATCAACGAACCTAGGGATCTGATACCAACATTGTCACGACCCAGAATGTTGTGATTAACACCCACACTAACCCTCCGGTGGAAGAACCATTACAACAACCTAAACCAAACAACTGAATAAAAAACTACACAACTAGATCAATACTAAGGGATTAAAAGTTACAAGAGTAGGTTTAAATGACAACAAAAATATGGAGTTCCCATAAACTCCAAGGGTTTATACAAATAACTAACGAAACTAATGTAGAAGAACAACCCCTAGAACCTGAAAGACATTTTACCAAAACTCTTTAAGCCCATGTCTAAGAGCAAGTGGGTACAACCCCGAAACTAAACAACACTTTATACAAATAGTCGAAGTCCAAAAACAGTGAACTTAAACAAGAAAGATCCATGGCAGTCTGAAAGAACTACTCACCCTTAAATCTTACCATGCTCAATAGTCACCTAACTAAGGTCTATCAATAACTGCCACAAGATGCCCTGTATTCAACAAAGAACAAGCAAGTGTAGTAGTAGTACACAACCACAATGTATTTGTTGGATCACACAACTATCCCAAAAGGTGCAACTTATATAATTCATTACAATTATAATAAAAATGCATATACCAAATGAAATAATATTAGTCATCACTTATGAACCACACGCAACTTCACAATTCTCAAGATATATAGTTGTGTCAAGTCAATGGTCCAAACTCAATGGTCCTCTCATCGAACCAACACCCACACTGTTAGCATGTCGAAATATGGTACCAGATCCAATATTTATGCCAAACGTTGCAATCGATCCCATGCAATGTTTATGCGAAATCTGGAAACAGATCCCATATTAGTGTCGAAACTTTGCAACCGATCCAAGTTAGTGTGTCGAAACACAACGCAACGTCCAATTCATTCAACAACCACAATTAAAATCACAATATACATTCTCATAATCATACAATCAGTTCATAATTTCATGGCATACAATTTTTCAATCATCCTTATTTTACTAACAAAACATTCACATACGTACATGCCTAATAATGTAGTAATTACAAATATACAACACTCCGAGCGACCTGAAATTCAAGCTTTAATGCCCTAAGGCATTTGAATCTTCACTTTCAAGATTCTTTCCGCTTGTTCTAGGTCTACAAACAATAATTTATACGCAAGTATCAACAATCAAAGGTCTAATTATCGTAATTATAACAAATTTAATATTCCTAGACCACAACCATGATTCCATACCTAGATTAGAGATTTTCGCACAATAATTCCCATATCAAAACCCCTCACTCATTGAATATTACCCAAGAAAATAGGTTCTACGGATCAAAATATGGATTTCAGGAGTAAAAACATTACCTTTTGCCTCAAGAATGGTGAAAAACCGTCAAGAACACTTGGGATCGTTCCTTAGCCCTCAAAGTTAAAGAGTTCAAAATAAAACTCTTTCGGAGGTTTTATTTCTGACTTAAGTCGCGTTTGTCCCCAGCTATGGTGGCCCGAACCAGCCAAAGCCCCCCTCCCTCCCCCGGGAATAATCCCGTCACACCGCTTGCACGGAAATAATGACCAAATTTAAGAATTTGAAACCCCCATTTCACAACATACTAGCATCCCAATACACTCAAAAAATACATGTTCACACTAAGATTAGTTTCGGGAGTTCTACTCACCCGAATTCAATTCCACCAAGTCGTACGAGTTCTTAACAACTTCTTTATCCATTCATGTAATCAACTTCATTAATAGATATCTCATTTGTTATCAAATTTTCCTTGACCTCACTGACTCTAATTTCGTCCAAATCTAGACTAGGCTAGAAAATCACAAGTTACTATGAAAAGTTTTTTGGCCCCAATTCTTTTTCCATTGGCTTTCTCTAACGGCGAAAATTAGGTTGTTAGAGTGATACAAAATTATCCAATTTTGTCAAAGTTTCTTTATCTAGCCAATGAATTTTTAGTTATATCAAAGTTTCAAATTTGATAGTAACAAAATGAGATGGATGTTATTATTTCATTTTTTAAATATTTTTATAAACAAATTTTGTTTCAGTGACATCTTTTTCTTTATTGGTCCAAAAGTTCCTCACCTAACACATGATGACATTTTCAGGGTAAATTTTAATATATATATATATATATATATATATATATATATATATATATATATATATATATATTCTAGTATGGGTTCTCACAATTTTCATGATATTTATTCTAATTTTTCAATAGCAGAATCTAATGGTGGCCAGTTTATGTTATTGCAATAAGAATTTTTTCATTCCTACAAAGTTTTCATGTCCCAAAAAATCAATATCTACAATAAATGAAATTCTGATTGATTTTGTACCTACACAATTCAAATGTAGGTAGTGGTGAAAAAGGGTGAAAGTATTTCTATATGAGGAACTCACAAAAAAAAAATCTTGGAAATTTCATACTTTAACTGTTTTAAAAAATATTGCAATATTGACATTTCTTTACCAAATTTTGATACTTCCTATATTACCCCAAAATTTTTTTTGATAGTATAGGCCATTTTATTAATTAACCAACAATAAAAATAAAGTTCTGACTCAATCCCAAAATAAGACAATCAAAACAACTTATTTCTAATTATATTAGGAAAAAGACCACTTCAATTAAACTTATCTATCTCACAATGTTGACTCCTTTCTCTAGACGGGATATTACTCATTACTCCTTCTCTTGTGAGTTGTACTGCCTCCCGATCTCAACATTCCCATCTCCCTTCTTCGCACACAAGATGTGTCAAACAACCAAGGTAATGTAATTTAGATTTTCTTCCTTCTTTTTCTTCATCGTTGTTCTAATTAACTCTATTGTTTCTTTAAGTGAAAGAGTTTTTTTGTTGAAACAATTTATTCTAGAATTTTGAATTTTCTTTTGAGTTTAAAAATGGGCTAAAAAGGAAAAGTCTTTATGGGGAAAATCAAAGGAAACTCTTTAGGTTCTTACCTAGATGACGTTTATTACTCTATTTCAAAACATACATGTAATCATTCTTTATTAATAGATCTCTGATATAAATGTTTAGTGATTCAAGATGAAATTATATTTATGTAGTGGTACCCATAGATCTCACATGAGGTATGGATTAATAATCATAGATATGAAGACCATCAAGTAGATTTGGAGTATTTTGAATACCTTAGAAGATTAATGAATGAAGCATGAAGGGTTTACAATATGCTAAAGTTGAAATGTAAGCAAGAGTATTATTGAAACTATTTTGAGTTAGTTTATCTACTATTATAAATAGTAGTACCAGGATATATTTTAGAGGTTAGGTTTTGAATGAACATTAGAAGTTTAGGATTCTTTGTGAGTTTGCGGGAACCTTCATACTTGTTCAATTGAATCTTCTTGATTTTTTGGATAAGTCTTCACTTGTGTGAGATCGATTTCTTTTCACCCTTAGATTTTGTTCAAGAAAATATTGAATGTCTTTTATTTGCTAGATCATTCATTTTTTCTTCTAAATCTTAATATCTTTCTTTCTATTTCTTAGTCATATATCTCGCTTGCTTGATCGTAGTCCATTTTATTGTTCTTGCATCTAAAATCACATCAATTAGTATTTCGCAGTTTTCCTTTATATTTCTAAATCATATATATTTCTTGCTTGGTTGTGGTTCATTTTTTATTTCTCACATTGACAATCACATCATCTTACCAACACATGTACTAGGTAACTCTATCCTTCAAGGTATAAATAAGAGAAAATATCTAGGTCTATGCTAGAAATTGTGCTTGATACTCATGGTCCTCAACTCCTTTATTAACAACCAGATAACAATATCTATTATGCTAAACAATTATATTTTTGATGCAAAAGGAACCACCCTTTAGTGAACACATAATTAGAATTTCCTTTTTATTTTGTTCCATGAACCCTATTATTTTTTATATCTTTCAAATCCAATTATTAAGGTAAGATAGTAGTGAAAAATTGAAAGTATAACTTATACATGTTACCTGCACACCCATTCTTTCTCACCCTAATCCAAAATACAAAGAGAATTTACCCTAACTAGCTTGAACTTTGACACGTAATTATTGTTTATATCAATATTTATTTCACATATGCTTTTATCATAATTTTCACATAATGCCTAATAATGTTAATATTTATACTAGTATGATCAATATATTGCTTGCTTCCACATTTCACTTAAGTTTTGCTTGGTTTGATATTAAGTTACTTGGTTTTGTATGTTGCAATATGATTAGTAGTGTGAAGGACTTATTATTCACATACATAATGTTAAGTGGTTTGGACCACAATGATCCATCGCTTATGTAAAAATACAAAATCATAATTTTTTTTATCTTCAATAATCTTTTTTTTTAATTTTAAAGTATTTAGGCAACCTATCAAATGTTGAGACATCGAATACTAGAATTTCATAATTTTAAATAAGTATGTTTTGCGTTATTGACACTAACGATATAATTATTATACATTTATTATATATTTACAAAAATTGATAGGGAGGTGATATAGAGTCTCCCATGTCTAAATATGAAAAATTAAAAATGTTCTAAGAGCAAAAATAATAATAACTATTATTGTCTTAATTAACATCCTCTTTAAATGTTGGAGTGGATTTGATTGTTCAAATGAGACAGAAGAAAAATTTGATTAAATTTATATATAAAAAAAATTATTAGGTCAAACTCTTTAAACGATCAATATTTTTTTAAATTGATGGTGAATCTAATGGTTCAAATGAAAATTTTATTAAATCCTTGGAAACTATTTGAATTCATTTTGACATAGTATAGAAGTTATAGACAACTGTAAATTAAAAACTATATAGATATTTATGAATTTATCATTTATACCAGAGAAATCAATTTATTTTCCTATTATAATTTATCTAATGAAATAAATTGAAGTATTTTTTTTATTTTTCTAGCATTGATCAATCATGTTTTCGGAATTTTTCAACTTCAATTCATTAATCTTGAGGAAAAGTCTTACTTTGTCTGATCATGAATTGATAATTTAAATAATTAGTTGATAGGTCTTTCTATTATCTTTATCCGTATATGCTCCATATAATCGAAGTATAAAAGTTGAAACTGAAAAAGAATGTCAATAAGAACAATAAATGTGAAGAACATGGAAATCTAGAAAGGAACAAGAGAGTTATCAACTTAATAAACAAAAAGAAACAATCTATTCATGGTTCGTAATTACTAAATTTACAATTAACTATTTACTTGTTTCATTTTAACAAGTAAAATGGGATTGGCATAATATAAGTCAATGCAAGATGTAGAATTAATGAATTATGTACCCTGAATAGTTTCTTATGTTTGTTAGGTAGTATCTTCTTAGAAAAATCCTCTTATATCAAATTTGTTTGTACCGTGTTCTTCAGATTATTTTTTTTTGATATTCTTTTTCTCTTTCAACTTTTGTATTTGATCATATAGAACATATATTATGAAAACATAAAAGAGGCAAAATACATGAACGAAATATTTGAATTAATATTTCATGCTCGTACAAAGTAAATCTTTTCTTCCATACTAATGAGTTCATAGTTGAAAAGGTAAGCAAATTATATTGACCCGCTCTACAAATCTGACAAAAGGTACTTTAATATTTTTTTGTGGAGATAAATTATAATAGGTTAATAATCTATTTTTTTGTTTGAATTACGAATCAAAAAAGGAGTCATCATTAGGCTTTGCTTAAAACAAATATAAATAGCTTGAGTATATATTCACACAAAACTATGAAATGCATATACTAAACATTGAACATTGTTATATGTGTATAATAAGTCAGAATCTTAAAATAAACACTAGGAAAGAATTTGTTTATAAGGAGACAAACAAGAGAACAAATTTTTTTGTGACAAAACGAAACAAATATATGTTTCTATACCCTTGGTGTATTTAAATAAATACAACTGAGTGACAAATAAAGAAATAATAGAAAAATAAAAAAATAGGACAAATGTGTTGACAATCTTATTACTAGTCATTAAAAATTCATTAAAATCAGAAAAAAAGAATTTCAAGTCTGACTTACAATGTTTAACAAAATTAATGACGATATACTAATTGATCAATAAATGTATAGATGAACACATGATAAAGAAGGAATAAATTCATTACCTGTCAAAATGAAATTAATATAGAGTCAGATCACCATCATATAATTCAAGTCAGACATTGTAGAGAACAACAAATGATTTAATATAATAAACAAACCAATATTTACTTAATTGCAAATAACAACAGTAACAACAACAAAAAAGTGAACTTTTCTATAAATAAAGAGAAATAAAATTGTATTTATCATAATTAAAAATATTATTATATTTTAAAAATGTGTCAATAGTTTTTGCAAAGCATATTCAAACTATATCACATCTTTATTCTATTGTAGTAGTACGCCACATTACCTCGTTTATTCATTTTACGCAATTTTGCTGAAAACATAGATGACTGAAGAATTTTTGTTATATACACTTATATATTATGGAGGAAACACTTATAAGTGTACATGGAGGAAACTCTTTCATAATCTATGTTTTCAGCAAATGGCGTAGCAATAGAGGAGATAATGCGACGTACTACCATAATAGAATAAAGATGTGTTATAGTTGAATATGTTTTGCAAAAACTATTAGACACATTTTAAAAATATAATAATATTATTAATTATGATTAATACAATTCTATTTCTATTTAATCATAGAAAAGTTACTTTTATTTATTTATTACTGAGACATTCGACAGTGGTTTTAGGTGTCTAACAAGGCCAGCACCTCAGATATAATAAAATAAAAAATAGTTCCAACTAATGAACTATGTGTATGTCATAAAATATTTGTTTGTATATATTTCATTTTTATATGATTTATTCGATAATCGTATTGAAAATGAACTAATTCAAGATTTTGTATTTGAGGGAAGGACTCAATGAGTTATTCGTATGTATTTAATATTTATATTAGAGTCCAACTAATTCATATTTTTAGCAAATCAGCACATTCGAGGGAAGCACTCTATGAAGTATATTGATTGTTTGTCTGATTTGTTCAACATTTATATTGGAGTTCAATTGATTCAGATTTTGCTACCGAGCGTCAAAATCAAAGGGAACACTGTATGAAGTATTTTATTTAATTTTTTACCTGTTGTATTCAATTTTATATTAGGCTCCATATAATTTAAATTTTGCAACCGAATAAAGCATTCAAGGATTGTTTGTATTTTATTTGTTTTTCATATACGATGTTTGATATTTTTATTGAAGCCTAATTAATTTAGATTGTACCAGCTAGCAAAACATTGTAGGAAGGAATCTATGAGATACTCCGTCCGTCCAATTTTATACGGTATCTTTTAGGTTTTGAGATTTAAACAAATCTAATTGTGACTTTAAATTTTTCATACATCTTTTAAACATTTTGAATTATTGATTGTTGTGACTGATAATACATTCGACATAGTTTACAAATATATAAATCTTATATCAAAAAAATTGATGATTTCATGCACAAATTTCTGATCAAACTTAAACAGTATAACTCTAAAAAAACAAAAAGTGTTACATAAATGGAAACAAATCAATTATTTGTTTTGGTATATACCTTAATAAAATTAAAAACCATATACGTATATTGAAACACACGGAATATTTTATTTTGTATATACCTAAATGAAATTAAAAACCATATCCATATATATCCTTTCCCTCCCAAAGATATTAAAATAACTTAAACCAGAACTCCATAAGGGAATAACAATGGCAGTTCCTCAAGTTCTTGTCATGGAACCCAAATCAATATTTGTAGCCTTTTATCTTCTGGCTTCGCAATGTTCGAATGAGCAACTCTGTAGCAGCAGCAGCTGTTGAACAAGTAAGAGTATTAAAGAATTGATCTTATAATGCTTCAGTGGAAAAGGTAAAATCTTGATGATAAAGTTTCAATATGTTTGGATTTCTTTGAGCTATATTGTGAATTGGAAGTTCGGGGTGGTAATTTTTCATTCAAATAGGTGATGTGGATGCGCCAAAATGGAAGAAATTGAGGTCTGAAGAACTGGGAATAAGTACCTCAATGATTGTGAAACCTACAAGATTGGTTTTGAAAGGGGTAAACAAAAAGGGTATGTGTTCAAGATGATAATTTGATTATTTAATGTTCTCTTTTGAGTTTTTATTGTGTTCTTGTTGGTGTACAACTTATTCAGTGTTACAAGGTAGAAATGAAGAGGTTTTTTAATGTTCTACTTGCATTGAAGAGGGAATAGGGGTGGGGGGAAATAAAAAATTCACTTAGTCAGCTATCAGGGTTCAGATAACCAAAGTGGTGCATAGTTCAGTTCCCTTGGGTTTCAATGTTTTCCTTAAGAGCATTGAAGAGATCTTCTTGTTACACCATTAACTGAACTTTAAACCTGTGTGATATGCAAATCAGATTTCTACCTTGACACCTCCTCAACTTCTATACCTACACTCATATGATTTTCTTTTCTCTTTTCTTTATAATTGTATCACTCAAGTGTTTACAAAGCTTTATGAAAGACAAAAGAAACTTGTTTGCTAAGCTTAAGTGAAGTTGTGTGCTTCACGCTGTTCATCTCGATAGATATATATAGATGATGGCCTCTGCTCATTGTAAGGAAAACCCCAAGGGTTTTATCTCAATCAACGATTAATTTGGGGAGTCCTTTATTGAGGTTATTTAGTTGATCTTTAGTAAATAGCTTCTTATGCTTTCCTTGTGCTAATTTGATCTTGTGTTTGTGTGATCAACAGACTTCTTCTCTTGTGGCTTCATTTATGGCTCTTCTTTTTTCATTACTTCTTTTGCTTTCCTTGTGTTGATTTGATCTTGTCCTTGTGTGATCAACAGTCTTCTTATCTTTTGGCTCTTCCTGTATCTTGATGATTTGATTTGATTGTGATTTCTGCCAAGAGTGTGAGAATCTTGCTTCTTTCCTTTTATGTGCTGATTAACCATATATTCTATAATATATTTCTCTGGCTTTTGTACCTTAGAGTTGAGACTTTCCTTTTCAATGCTTATCTATATTTTAAGCAAATATTATTTTCCTTCTTGAAGCCGTTTTCGCTGATGATTTCCCTCTGTTTGTTTGTGACTTAAGAAAATTGAGATCAACGCGTTATGAGTCTAAATCATTCACACAGGAGATCCTGACCAAATTTTTTCTAATCCTTCGAGAAAAAGATTCATTCTCTTCCTAAAAAATAGGAGGTAGAACCAATAAAGATTTCTTGTTTGATTCATCCCTTCTCGACTTTCTTTGGTTCCAAAAACCAACGACTAGTTAACTAGGAAGACAACTATTCTTCTGGACGAGAAGAGCGAGTCTCATTCTGGGTGAGAAGCCAATAGGAAGCTTCAAAGTCATCTAACTCTATGGAGTTAACACTACTTTTTATGAATGTGCAATGACCCAACAATTCAGAAAATTAGCATATATATGTAGGAATTTGTTGTAAATGCACTTTAGGGTGTGTTTGGTATGAAGGAAAATGTGAATGATTTTTGGAAAAACTTTCTTGCTATCTAAGTGATGTTCTCTATTATTTGATTTTATTTTATGTTTGGTGAGTAAGTAAAAAATATTGTCCCAAAAGAATTTGTATGTAAGTTATTCAAAAGTTTCAAACATTATGGGGATGGGTGTGGAGGTAGGGGTGGTGGGAATGGGGTTTGTGTGTGCCAGTGGCGTTTGTTGGAGGGTAGGGAGGAGACAATTTGATGTGCAATATCATTTGTTTTCCATAGTTTCATCAAGGAAATCATTTTCCTCATTTTTAAGGAATTTGTTTTCCTAACAAATTAGGCTGAGCTGGAACTAATGTCGAATTGATAGTCATCCCCAAGAAAAGAAGTTTCAAGCTTCTTAAAAAGATGTTTCAAATAGCTTGGATCTATAATCTAATTAGATGGTGGATTTGATGATGATGTCACACACCATATTGGTGCGGTATGGATGAAATGAAGGCTCGCATTCGAAGTCTTGTGTGATAAGAAGGTAACCCCAAAACTTAAAAGGTAAGTTCTATAGAATGGTGGTTAGACCAACTATGTCGTAAGGAGTGAAGTGTTGACCATCTAAAAATTTCTATGTTTAGCGGATGCAAGTTGTGGAAATAAGGATGTTGAGATGGTTCAAGGGAGAGAAGAGAAAACTTACAGAGTACATTGTGAGGTGTGAGAGCTTGACAATGGTGGGTTTAACGAGAGGTAGAGGTTGGTTGAAGAAGTAATGTAAAGAGGTAATTAGATAGAACAATGGCACATCTTCAGCTTGCTAAGGACATGTGATTAGATAAGGGGATTTAGAGGTCGGAGACTAGGGTAGATGTGTAGTTGGTAATTCCACGGTATGTCACTTTCCGGTGAGATATGCATGACTCTTTGTTTGGAGAATGTATGTGCTTTTTTTGTCATACCAGTTGTATTAACATTATTCACATAGTTTTTTGTTCAGTTTTTTTACTATCTTTTGTTCTTTGTAATTTGGTTACCAAACTATTTAGTTGTTGTTAATGTTCCTTTACTTCTGAACATTAGGTATTCTCTGCCACACAATCTTCCATGGCTTTTTCACTTTCACATTTTTTTCCCTTACTGCTTTGAATTGATTTTCTTGAGAGGGTCAATCAGAAACAACTTCTCTACCTCTACTAGGAAGGAATAAGGTTTTTGTACACTATCCTCTCCTTACTCCACACATGGGACTTCATTAGGTTTGTTGTTATTGTTATTGTATACCTAATGAAAATGTTTCTCAAAACTTTGGACCAACCAAACATCGAAAAATTGAAAAATAAATTGTGGAAAATGTTTTCCTTTATATGATTTCAAAAATAAATGTATTCCTTTGTACTAAACACATCCTTAGTCTTGCTCTTTGGAATAGGATGATTCCTATTTCTCCTCCTTGTGGCCTCACCTTTCCTTTTTTTTTATTTTGAACAGATAACCTTGTCATGGGTTGTGTTAGACAACTTATACTGGAAAGAACTCCAAGAGATTTTGATATATTAACATCAGCGGAACTTAAACAGGTTAGCTACACTGCACTTTTTTATTGTTAAATGTAACTAGCAACAAGAAAGTGCGGTGAGGTAATTACAGAGAAAGTATTACTGCATGATGTACATGAATCATACTGTTTTTTTTTCTTTTGTCTTCTGAAGATTCTCTTACCTTTTATAGAAAGGATGGGAATGAGAAGGGGAAAAAACTGTCAATTTGGGGTACCTCCTGCATGCAGTGAAGCCGATTTCATTCGCTGGAAAAATCACTGCATGAGTAGTTTTCTTTTTGTTCTTTTGGAATTGTATTTTAATTTCATCAACATTAAAATAGTTTTAATATGTTGTAACAAAACTATGTGCATTATAATGTTTTGGCTGATAGATTAATCACCAAATTGTATTACTTACCTAAAACATAAGGGTGTGGAGTCAAACCTTCCCCCCCCCCCACCAATCAATAGCAAAATATATATAACCTATGATGATCAATGTATTGTCAAAATATCAACTAATTTTATTTGTTTAACTGAATATGGAAGAATTTCCAATATGATAAAAATCGGAGCTTTGATTAAATAAATAAAATGTAACATCCAATAAATAAAATCCACGACAGCTTTAGAAAAATAAATAAAGTGGAAGATGCTCTAGCATAGGAAGACGCTAAAATGGATCAATTCAACCTAGAATGAAAAGTAGAACTTCCAATGAGGACAGGCCTCAAAAAACAATGGGGCTAAATGTTGCAAAAAAATATGTATGAGTGTTGCAATATTTTTCGTAGTTGTTGTAAATTAGAGAGATGAAATATCATTTCCATGAAATTATGACTTAAATATATGATCTTTATGATGTTCTTGTGTTTGTGATTGTGGTATGTGAATGCGATCGGATTGCCATGTTTTGGCATAAGTAACTTGAAACGGATTGTCACATTCTAACATAACTAACTTGGATCATATTGTCACGTTCCAACATAATATTTGATCGGATTGTCATGTTCCGGCATACTAATAGTTTGTGTTTGAATTCTGCGAGAGGACCAATGTGATGATAAATGTTAGTTAACCATTGTTGTATACTTGTTGACAATATGGAATATGCTTGATATACATGTGTAAAGTATATTTTTTTATTAGTGGTATAAGTTGCACTAAGCAGACAGTTGAATTGGCATTGGTTGTACTGGGTATTTTCTACGTGTTATAGAATGGTTAACTATGATTAAGTATGTGGGAAGAGGGTTAGTTATAGGGTGCTAATGTATATTGGAGGTGATTCCAAGATAAAGGAATATGGAGAAGCGAGTGGTTTATTTGATGATTTACGTAGTGGGTTTCTTATCTTACGCGGTGGGCGTCGGATGAACCGATCATGCCAATCAATATGTCTGTTTCTACTGATACTATTCTTGTTATGTCTTTTGACATAGTCTGGATGCAGGATTGGTAATGTTCCATTAGGCGTAGACGAAGAAATTCTTCCAGCAGCTTCTATTCTTTTTTTCGCATTATGGGAGTTGTGTGTTTTATTTAAATTATCCAGTTGTACTATTCATAGTAGCTCTTATTCCTTTTAGACTAGATGCATGGGAGTCGTTTAAAATATTTTACAAAATTTAAATTAATAATGTGTTCACGGTCTATTTATAAAAAACATAGAGTTATAATTGTTTTTGTTTGTCAAATATTTCCGCATGTTTTACTTTTGCGGTATGATGGTTGTCCTACTTGATATGGGTGCCCGCACGGTTCGGTAGGTTAGATCATGATACTTGACCCAATTCATCTCAACAAAATTGACCTTTGGATGGGATAATGACCACCCAAATTACTCCATCTATTCTTCTAAGAAGGATGTTAGTTTAAAACCTTGATATACGCGCGAGGAGTCCTCCACGCTAATGTGCGTTGTACATATTTTAAGGTCAGATTTAGAGTGAGATAGATGTTGATCTGCATATTGGACTAAAGATGTAATTCAGATATTCATTTATTGATTCAACCTAGTTGACCATGATTAGCCCATGTCGACCCAATCCATCTCAAAACAAGTAAGCTTTGGGTGAGTTAATGATTCAACCAATTATTAACTCAATCATATTGAATAATTTATATCTCGATAGTTTTGGATACTTCTGAACGAAGTAGAACTGATACACTCCCTTCTAGTATTGTATATGTTCATTTATACTTTGTAGTTTTAGGGAAGTAAATCAGTTCTTGCTATTAAATTGAAATCATGCTTTGGACAACTCAATGATTAATGAGTGTGTAGAATTTCCCCAATCCATTCAATGAATTTTTTTCCTTTATTAATTGTCAATAGCTTGGTTCTAGGGGTTGAAATCTCTCTTTTTGAAAGGGTTAAACATTGTGAAATTTGGCATTTCAGCTACGTAACTTTGTATTAAATCAATGTATTATGGGAAAACGAGTAATAAACAAGTAAAATTGGTATTAATGGAAATAACAGTCATGAAGAACTCTATTTTAGCAATTTGGACTTCTACTTTATCCATTAACATTTTAGTAAATTTATTGTTAAGGTTGGTTTAAATTTTTTTTTCTTGATCTTTTTAGCAAGATTGTAACTTAAAAAACTTTTAATTATTATCCTTATATTCCATTGTGCGAATCTAGAAATTCTTCCTTTTTTTCTCTACTATTCTTTTTCCTCAATTAATTGAAAGTTTTTGTTTCTCGAGTTATCCTATATGTTGTCCGCATATTTGTGAGGTATCATGTGACCTTATTTCTTTGAAGTTATACATATTCTATTGTTAAAAAGTTATTGTGAAATCACACTGGTCATACAAAATAGTAAGTTCTTTGAATTTATTCCATCTCCATTGAATACTCACTCCTCTTTCATTGCATATATATTTTCTTACTTAAATAATGTTACCTATAGAAAGTAAGATACGTCAATATTGAAGATGAACGTGTAGTTAAGGTAACAATTATATATATACCCTTTAGTGAACGATGCAAGAGAATGTGGACCACTTTTCTACAGATGATAATATTGTGCCACCCCCCATGATTTGATGCGCGTAATTTCTTTTCGTAGCTACAAAAAAAAGTTTGGAGGCATAATTGATATGTAGGAGACCTCGCAATGATCTATTATCCTCATGATACCTTTAAGCCCATGACATAAGTACTTGAACATCATAAGGATTTCAATTTCATCAGACTCCTCTACTATGGAAGTTTAATGGTTAGGGAGATCGTCAATTTTTAAGGTTTTCTTGATTATTGTGTACAAAATTTTGATATGTAAAGAGTAAATCGTCATTAGTCATTGTGCATGAGAGTTCATTCTTAGAATAAAAAAATTTGATTTCAAATTGTTCTCAAATTTTTGGAGAAAAATCTTATGAGCTACTTCATCTTCGGTGATCACGAAATGTCCCATACAATCAAAATCTATAATAGATGAATTTTTTATTGAATATATTTAAATACATTTCAAATGTATGTAGTTATGAAAGGGGGATGAAGGTAATTTTTATTTGAGGAACTCACAAAAATCTTTGCAATTTTATTGTTTAACTGTTTTTTAAAATATTGTCTTATTGACATTTCTTTACCATTTTGAATACTTTCTATATTACCCCGAAGAATATAAAGAATTTTTTGGGCCATTTTTTTGTAACCAAAAACAAAATAAAGTTGGCCCAAGATCGAAACAAAACAATCAAACAACCTAACTCTAATTTGATTAGGGTAAATTCCACTTTCATTAAACCTAGCTAAAAATGTTAACTTCACCTTCCTCTTGAGTTCACTTTCCTCTCTTCTCGCATTATTGCCTCCTTTCTCTCGACTGGATGTTACTTTACTCCTTCTCTTGTGGGTTGTACCAACATATGATCTCAACATTCGACGTTCTCATCTTCCTTCTTCTCATACAAAATGTGTCACTCAATGAAGGTAATGTAATTTATATTTTCTTCCTTCTTTTCTTCATCACTTTTCTAAATCTGTATTGTTTCTCCACATGAAAGAGTACTTTGGTTGGAAATATATATGTTGATTTTTTCTTTGAGTTTAAAAATGGGGCTAAAAAGGAAAAAAATTATATATGGGGAGAATTAAAGGAAATTCTTCAATTCTTACCTAAAAATGTTAATTAATCTATTCCAAATCAAACAAGTAGTCATTACACATTATTAATAGATCTTCAATAAATATATATATTTAGTTATTTGAGTTTTAAATTATATGCGTGTAGTCGTATCCCATATATCTAATATGGTATATGAATTAACGATCAGGGATATGAAGACCAACAAGTAGATTTGTGTATTTTGAATACCTTAGAAAATTAATGAAGAAGCATGACGGGCCTACAATATACTAAAGTGGAAATGTAAGCAAGAGATGACTACATTTAAAATAATTAATAGGCTAGAATTTTCTTGTTTTTAGCTCAAGTGTATTATTGTAACCATGTTAGGTTAGTTTATCTACAATATTAAAAGTAGAAACTAGGAATTATTTTAGGGATTACTTTTTGAATGAAGAGTTGATGTTTAGGCTCCTTTGGGAGTTTGGAGAAATCCTCATAATTGTTCAATTGAACCTTCTTGATTACTTAGGTAAACTTCACTTGTATAAGTTCAATTTTCTTTTCACCCTTAGATTTCATTCATGTAATTGAATGTCTAGTTGCTATATTGTTCTTTTTTTTCTGCTAAATCTCTCCATCTCTCTTTCTATTTTGTAATCATATATATTGCTTTCTCGATTGTGGTCCACTTTATTGTTCTTGCATCTATAATAACATCATTTCACCAATACATGTACTAGGCAACATTATTCTTTAAGGCATAAACAGAAAAATTAATTTATATTTTTTGCATACGCCAGAAATTGTACTTGACACTTCATGATGCTCAACTCACTTTATTGACGACATGGTAATGATTTCAGTTGCATGCTTACAAAATACGTTTTTGATACAAAAGGAACCTTTTAGTGAACAATATATTTGAATATTCTTTTCATTATGTTTCTTGAACTAAATTATTCTTGGTAGACATTAAGTGAATTTTGGTGCACCTTTAATCTCTAAACTTGTTTATGTCTTCCAAATACAATTATTAGGTTAATATAGAGGTGAAAATTGGAAGTGTAAGTTAAACATGTTACCTATACATCTATTCTTTCTCACCCTGATCCAAAAACAAAGAGAAATGACCCTAACTAACTTGAAATTGGGTCGTAATTGTTGTTTGTATCAACATTTTTTTGGCAGATGATTTTATCATAAGTTTCACATAATACCTAATAATGTTAATTAATATTTTATGCTAGTATGATCAATATACTACTAGCTTCGATAATTCACTTAATTTTACTTAATTTATTGGTTTGCTTAGTATTGTGTGTTGAAACATGATTTGTAGTGTGAATGAGTTATAATTTCCAGATACCTTACATAAAGTATCATTTTACTTGGATCGCAGCAATACATCGCTTATGTAGAAATACAGGACATAAAAAATTGTTTTGCTTTGATAATATTTTTTTCTATATTAAATTATTTGGGCAACTTATTAAAATTTGAGACATTTAATAGTAGAATTTGATAATTTTAAATGAGTTTGATAGTAATGATATAATTAGTATACATTTGTTATATATTTACACAAATTCATAAAGAGGTGATATTAGAGTCTCCCACATCTAAAAATTGAAATATATATATATATATACACACACACACACACACACACATATATATAAAAATATATACATATATATATATATATATATATATATTTGATTGTAGAGCAAAAAATATTATGACGGCCTTATAACATCTTTGGTGTTAGAGTGGACCTGATTGTTCAAATGAAATATGAGGGAAATTTGACTAACTTTATAAAAAAAGTTAAATTTATTAGGTCAAAGTCTCCAACGATCAATGTTTATTAAATTGATTGTGAATCTGATGATTCAAATGCAAATTTTATTAATTCTTTGGACATTATTTGAATTCATTTTTACATGGTCTAGAAGTTATAGACAACTATGAATTTGAAACTATATACATTTGTTAATTTATAATTCATAGCAGAGAAATAAATTTATTTTCCTATTATAATTTATCTAATAAAAATAAATTGAAGTATTTTTTGGTTGTTTTTTCTACTATTGGTTAATTTTATTTTATTTTTAGTTTTTGAACTCCAAATTTATTACTCTTTTGGAAATGTCTTACTTTGTATGACCATGAATTATTAATTTAAATAATTGTTTGATAGATCTTGTTTTTAATTTTTCACCCAAGTATGCAATCGAAATACAAAAGTTGAAACAGAAAGAGAAAGCCTATAAAAACAAAAAAAATTGAACACAATGAAGACAAATTTAGAAAGGATCAAGAAAGCCATTTTAAAAAGATACTATGTAACAAACAAAAGGAACAAGCTATTCGTGGTGCATAATTTATTTATTTTGTATATTTACTACAGATGTAGTATTAATATATGTTGAATGTTTTCTACTACAAATTGTTAGAAATGATAGTATTGACTCAATTGATATGAATTATGTTTTTTACTATTTTAGTCTATATCCTCAATGTACTTTGTTGACCAATACGTTATATTATATTATAAGTTTTGAACAAATGTGATATTGATTTTTCGCATTCAGTGTGTTCGATTTCTATATTGAAGTTCGTGGTGCAAAGTTCCACATTAAAGAATAAAACTTATAAGAAAGATAACTTCATATTCTAGGAATAAAGCGCTCCGCCATTCCTCGTTATGGGAGCGTTTTATTTTTCGAATATGAAGTTACAGAAATTATCGACGTTGAGGATTTTCAACAACACTCACTCGTATGCATTTCAAGAGATGGATAAATACAAAAATAAAGGAACATGCACGTGGCGGTACCAAGACTAGTGGATTCAAAAGATGACTTTTAATGGTGTCAAAAGTCTTCGAACATTCTTTGGTCAATTTAGTTGGTGCATCTTTTGATAATAACATGAATATGGGCTGATATAATTCAAGTCTCCCATAGAAACTCATTATTTCCTTCTTAGTATTTGAAGGAGGTATGTGCTGAATTGTCTTTATTTTGGAACAGTCAAGCTCAATCCCTCTTCGCTAACTAATTTAGTCTCCCCGAGAAACTAATTACTTCCTTTTTTGTGTTTGGAGGAGGTAATCTTTAATTGACTTGATCATGGAATAGTTAAGCTCAATATCTCTCTTGCTAACTATAAATCCTAATTACTTCCCTACAGGTACTCCAAATGCACATTTGGTTCAGTTGAACTTCAAATCATACCTTTGTGACCTATAAAAGATTTTTTCAATAGTGTCAGGTTATCCTAACTCTCGCGCGACATTATGATGACATTGTCAACATACATTCAATTTCTTTATGGGTCATATTATAAAAAATTGTGGTCATTGATCTCATGAAATTAGAACCAACATTTTTGAGTTCTAACGACATAACTTAATAATGCTAGACACACGAAGAAGTTATGAACGTTGTTATTTCTGCGTCTTCTTCATCCACTAAAATCTTGTGGTATCTCGCAAAATAATCCACAAAAGATTGCAACTCATGTTTAGCATAATTATTGATGATTATATGGATATTTCACATGGGGTAATTTTTTGTTGGACTTTCTTGGTTGATATCTCGATAATCCATGCATATCTTGATCTTTACATCATTCTTCCTCACATGGAAAATAATATCCAACCTGGTGGGATACTTCATCACTTCAATAACTTTTGATTAAGTTTTGTTTCCTTACTTCTTCTTATATCCCTAAATTTACATCTGGCTTGAACTTTCTGATTTTCTGCTTTATTGAGAAATATTCTAGATTGATAGGCAACTTATAGGGAATAATATCCGTGCACAACCCCAACATATCATCATAAGATCTTGTCAGCACATTAATATATTTTTTGAATAGTTTGACAAATTCTTCTTTTTGTGTTGCTTCCTAGTGGACAATGACTTATGTTTCTGTTGACCAATTTGTCATATCACAAGTTTATTGTCTTTGTCTCATCCAACTTGGCCTTTTATCATCTTCAAGTTGACTCAAATCCTTAGCGGGGTGCTTAGGCATCACAGTTTCCTCATAATATCCTTCACATTCATCCTCGTTGATCTAACTTGGTTGCAATGTTAGTGACATGTCATGACATTGAAAGATTTAGATTCATTTTTATTTAAAAGAACTAAAAATCAACCATGTTAGATAGGAAGAGTTTGAATGAACATATTGGAGGGAAATTCATAAAGATAAGATAATCAATTTAAAATATAGGAGGCTTTCTTTGAAATTTAAAAGCGCATACAAACTTTTATCATGACTAAGGTCAAAGTGACCCATTTCCTTTTTAAACATTGTGATAGAAAGTAAAGTCACATAAATGGTTATTCAGGGTTTCGTCCAGACAACATTAGTATTCGAAAGTAAAAACATTAAACCTTGTCTTTGTTTACTGCTTCATTCGATGGATCATAAGTTGAGTGACCATCAAATTTTGTAGCATACCTTCAAGTCTAGAATCTCGGATGGTTGGTGTCTTGGGGAACTCCACCAATATCACAATAAAATATTCTCATCCCTTCAACTAGGCCATCAATCTGAAGCTCTAAAGCTTATACAAAATATGAGTGGTACAATCCTGGAATATGCTTTGGTATATCACATTCATGCTTCTTCCTTGTATATTGTTCCAACAATTCTTCCTTTTTTTGGGTATAACCGATGCTAGAGAGAAAATATTAAAATGGAACAGTAAGAGATTCAAGTATGTCATCCAAGTCCTTACCTAGCCCATGCCCAAGTTCAAACCCGCTACTTACTATAGTGATGTCAAGCATTTTATAGTCCGGTGGCATGGGCACTTGTGTTGCTGTATTATTAAAAGAAGCGTTCATTATCTCTACCATGTGAAAGTCAAGATTATTATCAATCATCATTGTTCTAGCAATGTCTTTTAAAGCCCTATTTTTACT
Source organism: Solanum lycopersicum (assembly GCF_036512215.1). Classification (NCBI taxonomy): domain Eukaryota; kingdom Viridiplantae; phylum Streptophyta; class Magnoliopsida; order Solanales; family Solanaceae; genus Solanum; species Solanum lycopersicum. The sequence goes on from NC_090800.1 coordinate 20,779,787, forward strand.
TTTAACTACTCTATATTGTTGTTGAGTTCTAGGATCAGATAAATTGTGATCTATAACATGTGATGAACGGAATTTTAAGAATTTTGCATTTCCAAATTATGTTCCATGATCATATTTTATGGAAATCAAGGATAATCCTAGAGTTTTCACTATCATTTTGAAAAAATAGTTAAAGTCTCAAAGGAAACTTCTTTAGATGCTAGAAATAACGTCCAAGTAAATGTAGAAAAATTATCTATGATAACAAAGACATACATCTTTCCTCCTTTACTTCTTACTCTAATAGGTCCACATATGTCCATATGAAGCAGTTCGACACATTTAACTGTACTTTTCTTAATCTTCGGTTTGAAAGATGATCTCACTTGCTTCCCCCATACACATGCACCACAACTTTGTCATTTTTAAATTTGGTTTTCGGTAAACCAATAACCATCTCCTTTTCTAATAGCTTGTTATTTTGTTTCAAGCTAGCATGTCCAAGTCTTTTGTGTCATAGTAAGGGATCATTAGCAAATGCCCTGAGGCACTTCATACTACTGTCTGGCATCCTCATGATGTCGGCTTTGTTCACATTTATGTGTTTTTTGGCTATTAAGATAACCTCCTTTGTATCTAGTTTTTCAACCCTACAACCCTCAAAAATAAAAATTACCTTATAACCTTTATCACATATGTGCAAGATGCTGAGGAGATTATGCTTTATTCCGTCCACCTGGTATACTTCTTCCACTACTATGGATTCAATCTTTTCAATTAAAGTATTTTTTTTTACATTTCTAGCATTGGTAATGAATTGTTAATTTCAAAAATCTCGAGGAAAAGTCGTACTTTGTATGATCATGAATTGTTAATTTAAATAATTCTTCGATATATCTTGCTATTAGCTTTTTACCGTATATTTTCTGTATAATCGAAGTATAAAAGTAATAATATGCAAATCTAGAAAGAAACAAGAGAGTTATAAACTTAACAAACAAAAAGCAACAAGCTATTCATGATTCGTAATTACTAAATTTACAATTAACTCTTGTTCATTTTAACAAGTAAAATGGATTGAGATAATACAAGTTAGTGTAAGATGTAGAATTAATAAATTATGTACACTGAATAGTTTGTTTCTTTTGTTTGTTAGGTAATATCTTTTTGGAAAAATCCTCTTTTATCGAATTTGTTTGTACCGTCTTCTTCAGATTTGTTTTTCTTTTTCACGTTCTTTTTTCTTTTTACTTTTGTATTCGATCATATCGAAATACATTATGAAAAAAATACAAAAGGCAAGACACATGAACGAAATATTTCATTTAATATTCCATGCTCGTAGAAAATAAATCTTTTCTTCCATACTAATGAGATCATAGTTGAAAAATGTAAGGAAATTATATTGACCACCTCTACGAATCTGACAAAGGTACTTTAATATTTTTTGTTGATATAAATTATAATAGGATAATATTTTTTTTTATAGAATTACGAATCAAAAAAGGAGTCATTATTAAGCTTTGCATAAATCAAATATAAATAGCTTGACTATATATTCACACATAACTACAAAATGCATACATTAAACATTGTTATATGTATAAACAATCAGAATCATAAAATAAACACAAGGAAATAATTGGTTTATAAGGAGACAAAAAAAGTGAGAAGAAATGTTTTTTGTGCCAAAAGTAAAAAAAATTGTGTTTCTATACCCTTTGTCTATTTAAATAAAAACAACTGAGTGACAAATCAAGAAATAGTAGACAAATAAAAAATACAACAAATGTGTTGTCAATCTTATTACTAGTCATTCAAAATTTATTAAAATCAGAAAACAAGAATTTCAAGTCTGACTTAACATCTTTAATAAATAGTGATGATATACTAATTGAGAAATCAATGTATAGATGAACACATGATAAAAGATGGAATTAAATTCATTACATCTCAAAATGAATTTTAGCTAGAATCAGATCACCATCGTATAATTCAAGTCATACACTGTAGAGAACAACAATTGATTCAATATAATAAACAAACCAATATTGACTTAATTACAAATAACAATAGTAAAAACAACAAAAAAGTGAACTTTCGTATGCATAAAGAGAAATAAAACTGTATTTATCATAATTAATAATATTATTATATTTTTAAAATCTGCCAATAATTTTTGCAAAGCATATTCAAACTGTATCACCTATTTATTTTATTGTTGCAGTTGCTGCATCACCTTGTTTATTCCTTTTACACAATTTTTCTAAAAACATAGATGACCAAAGAGTTTTCTGCATATACACTAATATATTATGGAGGAATCACTTATAAGTGTACATGGAGGAAACTCGTTCGTCATCTAAGTTTTCGGCAAAATGGCGTAGAAGGAATAGACGAGATGATATGATGTACTACCATAACAAAACAAAAATGTGTTTTAGTTTAATATGTATTGCAAAAACTATAAGACAGATTTTAAAAGTATAATAATATTATTTATTATGATTAATACAATTTCATTTCTATTTAATCATAGAAAACTTCACTTTTTTTTATCGTTATTACTGACGCATTCAACAGTGTTGTAGGTGTGTAACAAGGCCAACACCTTAGATATGTAAAAATGAAAAATACTGCCAACTAATGAACTATGTGCATATCATAAAGTATTGGTTTGTATTTATTTATCTCAAACAAGTACTATCCATGTACCAGTGCTTGCTTCCTTTAAGTTTTATCTTCAAACATTTAAAGATTAGTTTTAGTTAAACAAGCTTGGGTCCTTTCTGATGATTGAAGGGTTGAATAAGATTTATTTGATCATTTTGGCATCCATTGTTGTTGTTCACCTTCTGATTGGGTTCAACATGTTTGTTAGTTTCTATTTTAACATTTTTGTTTCTGTAATTTTTGGAGACACGCCATTTTGTTGTAGGATGCCCTAGTTTGCTATAGATATAGCACAAATCAGTTGTGACAATCTTATCATTATGAAAGTCAATACCTTCTCTCTCATTGTGATTTTTCTCACTGAATTGTTTGACAATTCTGGATGAGTTAGTCCATCTATTTGCTTTTTCAAGCTTAACTTTTATCAAAAAGATTTCTGCATTTATTTCCTCACCTTTTCTTTTTTCAAAAAAAAATAATCATTTTCTGTATTTTTTTTCAACTCCTTTTTCATGTTTTCTTTAGTTTCACTAATTTTTTCTTTTCCTTTTTCCAGTAATTATCATCTTTACAATTCCAGATTTTACATCTAGGTTAGATGACTCAAGTTTTACAACATGTTTTTTCAAACAAATGTTTTGTCTGTCCGTTACAATTTTATCATCTTTGAGTTCCATATACTCATATTTTTGGTCTGCAAATACTTTAAACAACTGATTTCTTTCACATGTTAATTCTAGGAAGTCATCAATTAGCATGTTCATTAATCCTTTCAACTTATATTTTTAAAAAAGATGTAGTTTTTCTTTTAGATCAATAATACTAACCTTTGAGTTTACATCATCTTCGATATCTCAATCTCATACATCCACGAAAGTTGTTTCATCTATTTCATAATCGAATTCCTCATTTTCAGAAGCCTAACAAGCAACCTTTGCACATTCTTCTTTTTTCTTTCTTCCTTTTTCTATCTGTTTTCCCTCCAATTCAGTTCCCATTATGGACAATTCTTAACATGATAATCGGTTTTGCCACACTTGTAACAACCATTTTGAGATTTATCATTTACCCACTTCTTCTAATTAGTTTCCTTCTTTTCATTTCCCTTCTCGTTCTTGAGATACGTCTAAGAGACTTTTGCTAAAAGTTCTATTTGATCCTTATCATACTCAGTATCTTCCCCATCCACACTTTGAAGGCGAATGACGTATAATTAAGCCTTTCCTCCTTCTTTAAGATCATCCATGTTTATCTCATACGTTCTGACATTCCCCACAAGTTCATCATGTGTCATGATGGCGATGTGTTTATCTTCTCTTATAGTAGTTACTTTTACATCCTATTTGTTCTGTGTAAGGATCCTTAGAACCTTTTAAAGATGTTATTCACTCGTAAGAACATTTCCTAATGATGAAAATTCATTTATCAACTTAATGAGTTTAGTAATTATTTTTAGCAGACACTTAATATCCTTCATATTTGAAAGTTTCATATTCAGTAAATAGCATAGCTACTCTGAGTTTTCTCACATGACTTGTTCCCTCATGAGCATCAATAAGTACATCCTAGATTTGTTTGGCAGTAGTAAAGTTTGAAATTCGGTTGTACTCATCTGCTCCAATACCACAAATAAGAATGTTTTTGGTCTTAGCATTTTTATTGAGGGATGATAAATAATCCGCAGTGAAGTAATCACTTACTTTTTGTACTTGAACTAAATCAACAGTCTTCATATGAATGATAGGTCCAATCGTTATCTATCCCACAACACAGTCTTCTGCTTGAATTTAAATCTTCCATACACATATTCCACTAACCAAAGTTAGACCCAATAAACATTGGGGGTCTGACAGTTGAATGTCCTTCGTTGTGACCAATGGGTGGTGCACAATTCATCTCGATCTTTTATCTTAAGTTATAACCTGTAAAAGATAATCTTGCTCTAATACCAATTGAAATTCTAAAAAACGTCAATTATCTTAATCCTAAATTTCTTAAGTGAACTAACATGCCTAACGTGTTTCATAGAAGTTATAAAGGTAGTAAAGTAAGAACAAAGTATATTACATGGAACACCCGGCTTAAAAGGTGTAAAAACCTTGACATTAACCCAAACTTCGCTAAATGAGAACGAGCCTCAACAAATAAAAGATATTACAAGAATTTATCTAAAGTAAAGATCAACTACTTAATTTCAATTCTACCACACACCTCCGAGGTATGTGTTCTTAATGTCTTCGAGTTGCCCTCAACTTGAAGACTAAGATCCTAAATTCAATTTATAAATCACTGATCTAGAAATAAAAAAGGTCACAATTACTAAGAAAGCTTCCTAGATTTTTTTCTTCTATATTCTTTGATCAGCAACACTTCGAAAATCAATCTCTCAATTGTTTTACTTTGGAATTGCGAGATTATTCTTAACGCCTCTTCTTCTATTTATGCTCATGTATTCTGAAGTCTTATACTCCATTGAATGCTCATTCGCTGAACCACTTGATTCCATTTGGAGTTCTTCTTCTAATGAAACACTTTCATAAAATAGAAGTCCTTCTTGAAACAGTTCTCTTCAGATGACTTTGCCAATTTGTTCCATGTATTTTGTCATTTATCAAAATAATGCATATCCCAACAATAACTAAAGAAGGTTTAGATAACCCTGTACACCTCACACTCAAAAGTTTCATGTTTGGAAGAAGTCAGACCAGTGCAAATGCAAGTACTATATCGAAGGGAGTCATAATCTTGAGCTCGGAAATTTTCTTCCAACTCCTTTTAATTTTCTCAATAACATATGCAGGTTATTCTAAACTAGGCATCATCAATAATTTAAGATCTTTCCTCTCATAAAAAGATCTACATATCCCTTGATTTTCTAGTTTTTCCCAAGCAGGCATAACAAGGAGTTTAAGATGTGGATATGAAAAGAAGAGATTTATATTATGAGGGAAATACCTCTTGGCAGTATTATTCAACTAATTGTTGTGAACATACAAATTTTAATGGAAGATCAATTTCAATGTTTCCACGACTAAAGCTTATACAAATCTTTAGGATGCGGGTCAATTTTTCACGAGATGGAGTGTCGACATATATATACGTAGGTATTGACACTCTAATGAAAATTTACAGCATTACAAACAACTCCAGCATTTTCCAGAGACGTTGGTAAGACCTAGCCGATTGCCAAGCAGGACAAACTTGAGGAATTAAGAGATTAACTGGAAACGGTTGAAGGACTGGAATATTCTTCACCAAGATATCAATATGAAGGTCCTCCAATCTCCTTACATGAGAATTTCCTTCTTCCATCACAACAACTTCAATCTTTTCTTGTTTTTGAAATGACATCGTTAAAGCTTCAATCTCCTAAGTTCTTGTAGAACCAATAAAGGTTATTAATTCTCTAGATAATAGAAGAATAAAAAGGTAAGTTTCTGGCAATATATAGAAACATTAAACATAGAAGAGAGTACAAATACGTCCGAGGAGTACTGTGATGCCCAAAAGTGAAGAAACAAAGAAAATATATCCTGGAATTATGTGTGTTATAAGGAAAGTGTATTAAGTTCTCGATAGCATAGCTGACGGAAGTATCACATTTCTTAATGTTATAGACAACTATGATCACAAAGTCATAGTAGAAAATATTGATCAAGTAAGTTGTTATAAAAAAAACCTTGTTAGTATATTATTGATCCCTTAACTTTTCCACCACTGAAGGTTATAACATAATTCATTTTATGAAAGTATGGCTAATTAGTGATTCTTAGTAAATAAAGGTAGATGTATTAATTTTCAAATATAAAAAAGAGAAATGTCTTACCTCAATTCAAATTTGATTAATCATTTCATTGTACAATAAAGCCTCCATAAATTAATGTTGGTGAGACCATGAAATTTTATTATTTTAAAAATATATTATTTAATTGATAAATTAATATTTATTAATTTATAGATGGTTTGACATTTAATGAAGGTTAATGTAATTACATCAAAATCATTGTATCTTTCTAATTTATGTATCATATTTATTGATTTCACATAAAAATATATATGGGATAATGCAAAAGTACCCCCTCAACCTATGCCCGAAATCCCAGAGACACACTTATACTATACTAAGGTCTTATTACGCCCTGAACTTATTTTATAAGTAATATTCTACCCCTTTTTAGCCTACTTGGCACTAGTTTGAAAAACAATTCAACAATCGTTGGGCCCACAAAATAGTGCCACGTAGGTCGAAAAGAAGTTAAAAATTATTAATAAAATAAGTTCAGGGAGTAATAGGACCTTAGTATAGTATAAGTGTGTCTCTGAGATTTTGGGCATAGGCTGATGGGTACTTGAGCATTATATGCATAATGTAAAACAAATACATCAGAATCATTTTATCTTTTACAAGTTTCAGCCCTGTGATGTTGGATAATCAAAGCTTTCAAGATGTATTTTGCAAAAGATTTATCATAGGATATTAGAAGACTATCAAGTGGGACAAACTTATCTAACAAAGATTAAATTTTTGGATGCTATCAATCTTCTTGAACAACAAATGTTCAATAATATACAATAGCAAATTATTTTCGATAGTGTAAAATTTGTTCGGGGGATACAATCTGAGAGAATTTTAATGAAAATGTCATGGGGAATATAATCTTCAACATTAACTTTTGGATTTTCTTCATTCCACGCAGACCATTAATGAATTTGTTGCATGTACTATGAAGATTTGAAAAAAGAAACTTAATCAGTAATACTAATATCACATGTCCAAACAAAGATACATATATAACATATTAGAAAAACAAATAGCGAAAGATATGTATGTTTTTATTCTATATGGCGATACACAATCAAAAAGATTCATATTGTGTAAATAAATTCCATCTTTTGATTGTAACTATAATATATCTTTATTCTTACTCGTAGAGAAGGATTGAGATGGAACAAGCACAATTAAAGTGATTTTTGTCTTTTATGCTACTTGAGAATATTAGATATTTTGGCATGGAATTAGCGAAACGATTTTTCTTCTACTACTTCGTCAAAGGCCTATAGCACAAAGTATAGCATGATTGGAGAGAATTGCTATAGACCCCCATGACATTTGCACTACAGCCAAAATTGCCCATGACGTTATTTGAAATAATATGAGGATGTGTCATAATCTTTTCCATGTTTTGTTGTCCCTCATTGTTTTTTTAAATCTTCTCCTTTGATAGCTTCAATGTGACAGGAGAGACCCGATACATGTGAGTGTACCGTACCTTGTTGATGTTTGTCATGCCATAAAGAAGTTGAGGTTCTACCGGGTATAGTTTTTCCATTAGCCTCAAGGTGAGAGTTGGTTAGCGACACCTTCGTTTACCAAATCTAAACGCCGGTAAAAGTATTGAAGGAGTACATTATCAGGAAAACCATAGGTTGGGCATTGTAGCACCATCTTGTTGAACCTTAGACAAGTTTCATGCAGAGGCTCTCTATTCAGGCGCTTAAAGCTTTGAATGTTAGCTCGAATAGTCATTATCTTCATGGGAGGCAAAAATCAAACACTAAATGCGGTAACTAGCTCTTCAAATGAAGTGATGAAATTTCGGGATAATTCATCTAACCACTTAAGAGCTTCCCCTATCAGGGAAAATGGGAATAATCATAGTCTAACTGACTCTTGAGAGATGCTATTTGAAAGAGAATGGCCCATAAACAATTAAAAAGTTTTGAAAATGCTCGTAGGGATCCTCATGAGCCAATCCACTGAAGATTCATTTTAGTTGCTAGAGCTACAATATATTGCTTGTTTTATGAAACATTGCATTCCCCTCGGCTGGATAAACTTATGGCTCCACTACGTTCCATAAGATGGGGGTCATTGACATTTGGTGGCAACCTTGGCTACATTACTGGCATTTACACCTATAGTTCCTTCTTACAACACAAAAACTTAAAACAAAAGTGAAAAATAAGTATGTAGACTACCACTAATAAGAATAAAAACTCTACTGAAATGCATTTTTACGTGACATCACTCCTCGGCGGTGGCGCAATTTTGTTTCTTATTATGGCATATGACACTACCATCTGGTATGAGTATCTCTGATCGTCGATAGTTTAGTTACCCATCAAATGGTTGAGGTCGTGTCCTAAGGGAGCGGTTAAGAGAAAATTTAGTTAAATTAGAACTTCATTCTAATTAGTCATCGCTAAAGATAATAATGAATAAAAATATAGTAAATAGGGGTGACAACAAAGTATCAAATAATGATGGCGGTTTTTGTCACAAGTATGTAATAATTATAAAAATGAGAAAGGAAATCAAGCATGAGAAAAAGTTCTAGGGGTGTGACCGCAATACAAATTGAGATAAGTAGTTGGGTACATGATTGATAGGAAATCTGCAAGATAATAGTGACTAGCCTAAACTTTAGATGTAAATAAGTTACCTATCATAGAACTAACCAGGTTTCAAATGATTTCCTCTCGGACACCCATTTTCCAAATAAAGGCTAGCCTACGCCTTACCCCACTTACTCTCTTGATCTCAACGTTAGGATACACGACTAGGGTTCACCCACTCTGGCTGAACCTAATGTTGACCCACTCCTTAGGGCATTAGTCTAGAAATTTTTGTTTCACGATCTATCTCTCGGGAAAGCCGAAAACACATGGGTGAGTTTATATTTGCAACTACACACCAATTAAGTTAAACCACAACCACTAGTTGTAATCACCATTAAAATACATCTAACGTCTCACAAATCAAGATCCAATAATAATATCAACACAAATTTGCTAAATCACACCACAAGAAGCCACACATTAAGCAATAAAAAAAGTACACCTATAATGATAATGATATCATATGGGAATAAGAAATCAAACCTTAATATGAGAAAAGGAAAATGAATAGAGAAGACCCACTTCTAAAATGGAAAAAATGAAACCCTTCCTTGTTCAAGTCTCCCACAAAACCCTCTTCAAACCTGAGAGAACATATGAAGAAAAATAGTCTAAAGCCTCTAACCTATAAAAATTTTGGTATCTCTAAAAATAAAACCTACAGATAGTATTTATAGATTTTAGATTAAGTTCTTTCGTGAAAACACTCGACGAGGTTAGTAGTGACTGTGGAACTACTCGATAAATCACCCTTCTTCTAGTTCATCGCTATTTTGTGCTTGGCGTCAACATCTTCGTATTCGGGACCATTGGGTCGTATTACATTGTTTTGCGAACCTGTGTGGTGATACGATGACTATTACTTTCATTGCCTTTTGATCTTCTTTCTTCTAGTCTTCACATGTTTCTAAAAGACGGTAACTCGCCAAGTGTTCTTGGCGATGCTCATGATACTTCAGTTTCTATTAAAATAAATCCCTAAAAAGTCCAATTCGAGGACTCATCAACTTACATTCTTCAAATTGTAAAACTTCAAATTTTTCTCATGAAGAATTAATAATTAGAAAATTTTCTGAAAAATATTCTAGAACAATCTCTTATTGTGCTTAATAAAAATAATGAGCTATTGCTGAATATTATATATCAAGCACATTCAAATAATAAGGTTTCATTCCCGAAATAAATAAAATATATACCACTGTTTGTCTATTGAAGAGATAAAATAACAAAGCTTACACATTTTATTTTGTGTCTGAAAGTTACTGCAATATGTATCTATCATGAATAGAAATATCTAAAACAACTTTAGTAAAGTAACATTTTAAGTTGTGAGAAATGAATCTTGTTGGCTGCTTTCTATTGTATGTTCTATTTATTTCCATGAAAGAAATACAATTCATAAGCTTTCCTAAAGGAAGTGAACAATAATGTCAAAATTACCGATTTGATAAAAAAATTTAAATATTAATCATGACACATAATGTAATTCTAAAAAGGTGCATATAATCTATTCAAAATATATTGAAGAACTAGGAAATTCTTCAAAATTCTTTTATATTGTTTTCTATCATGAAAAATATAAGAGGTCAATAAAAACATGTGATAACTTAAACAGATTTATCTATATAAGATAGTAATATGTGTGTTCACTATTTACATGTAGTTTGACATTCATAGAGATTAATTGTCCAGTTAAGAGAATTCATTGGTGAAGGTTATGTTCCTCACGTTGTAATCTCCTGTTCGTTTTCCCTTTCAAGACCCCTATATTTTAAAAAAATTCTTTAAAATAGATATGGATAAAAGTGTCACATAAAATTATATTAACAAATAGTGTCATCAAATATAACTTTGTTAGTTAAAAATTACAGAAATAATAAACAAAAAAGAAACACCATAATTTGTCTATAGAAAATTCCAAGTTAACTTATCATGAAGATGCTTTTTTTTTTTTGCCAAAAGGTCCAGAATGTTACTTTGCTTATGTGATTAACATTACTTTTTCTATACATGGACTAAAAATATGAACATTTAATTTTAAGAAAGAATAACTCTCATGATTAATGTATGGTAATTCTCCCCTTTTTAGTTATTACCATTTTGTTGTTTCTCACAAAAAGTAAAAGTAGCACGACAACCATGAGTGTGAAACACAAATTCCCAAGTAAATGTGGTGATGATGGAAATTCCGAAAGTTTTTTTTATTGATAACTCACCTCAAAAAAATTGAGATAGAATCTCAAGAAACTGATCACATTGATAGAATCAGTCAGTTACCTAACGCTATTATTGTTCAAATTCTTTCTCGATTGCCCCCAACAGATGCCTTCAGAATTACTATCCTCTCTAAACATTGTAAATACTTTTTGAATTTTATTGTCTGTTAAGGAAATGAATTTGTGTACCCCCAAGCAATTTGAATAACAATACTCCTTGTTGTCATAAACATTGTTGTCAATAGAAGTCCAGAAGTATTTCCAATGTTTAGAGGGAATAGTCGTTCTAAAGGCATCTAATATGGACAATCGAGAAAGGATTTGAACAATAAGAGCGCTAGACAACAGCTGATTCTAACAATGAGGCTAGTTTCTTCACATTTTTTCTCAATTTTCTCTTTTTTATGAGGTGAGTTTTTAATAAAAATAACATTAAGAGTTTCCATGATCACCACTACTGCTATGTAATTGGTCTTTCTCACTGATGGATGTCATGCATATTTTTTTTCTGATAACTGATAGATGAAATTTATCATACATTAATACTGAGAATTAGTTTTTCTAAAAAGGAATTACTCATATTTTTAGTTCATCAATAGAAAGAATAATGTTAATCACACAAACAAAGTAACATTCTAGACCTGTTGGCAAGAACTTTATAAGTTTCCAAAAATTGAAGATACAAATTAAGAAATTGAATTTTTTTAAATTAATTATAGATAATTAATCGTGTCTCCTGTTTGTTCATTATTTCTTTAACTTTGAACTATCAAAGTTGTATCTTATGACACTATTTATACATGCATATATACATACGTATATACATACAAATATTTCACTAATGTTTATTTATACCTAGGCTACCTAGTTTGACATTGAATATCATTGATAAATAGCTAAATTATTGCTTATGATAATAAAATTAGGTGTTGGTCTAGGATATGATATAGTGTATAGAATATCACTATTATGCGTCTTACCAACAATATTGCATATTTGGTGTCATATCAATTAATTTAGGATCGGGTACAAAATATTTTTCACATAAAAGCTTGTCATGTGCGATATATGAATTTAATCGATAAACATGGGAGTTGACTTTCTTTAGGGAAACGAAACTAAATCATTTGGACAAATGATTAGGGGTGAATAAACAAACTAGTGAGGAGTTGTTAGGGGTTGCTTCTAGAAGGTACGAGGATACTTAAGATAAATCAAGTGAAATAATAGAAGAATTTGCTGAATCAAAATTTATGTCATATTTCAGTTTGAAATGATCCTTTTAAATATCCCAAAAGGACTTAGTATACGATATATCAAGCATGGTAAACCAGTTGATTTCAATTGCCACAATCCTTACAACGGGGAAAAAGGAAATAAGAGATCTTATTAAGAGGTATTTTGTTTGTATACATTCACCCCCACTCCATCCACAATCACCAAACACCACCACAACCATTACCCTCGCCAACCACCATTGCACTCGCCAACCACATCAATATAATTGTATCCACCTGACTCCTACCAGAACTAATGTTGTTAATCCTTACGAACAATGACCTCTAACATCACAACTATGACCAACACATTATCAATCACTACATGCTCTTCAACCCCCACCAACAGCACCGGCAACTACTAACATCAACTAAATTCTACGAACACAACCATCTCTACCACCATAGTTACTAACAACTAACACCAACCATTACCCCCACCACTGATGAAAAACCATTTTCATAATCACCATAAAACATAGATATTTTAATTCTTTATCACATAATATTTTTTATTTTATTAATTTATATTTTTAATATTAAATACTTTTTTATTTGAATCTTGTATTTATTATTTATTCAATGTTCGGAGCTAAAAAAAATATATTGATCATAAGAATGTGCATTAATATTGAGATATCAGAATCTTAATGAGAACAAACAATGCCTTATGAGTCATCAAGCTATGGACTTGTTATTAATTCAGAAGAAAGGATTTAAAAAATTTGTAATTGAAGAGTCAAACAACAAAATATAAATCACTGGCCTTGTGTATTTATGCTAGCTACTCAATTTAGCAATTGAAAAAATGAAATTTGTATAATTATCAACAAATGAATCAATGATGTAATGTTGTTTTTCCTTTTATTTCTAATATGGAAAAGGCTTTGAAGAAAAAAATGGACAGGTAGAATATTAAATACAAAAATACCTTAGTTTCCCCAATTTTGACACTCTCTTTTTGTCCGAATCCAACAAATAGTTTTGCTCCTTTATAAACACCACCTCCTCTACGGCATCCTCTTTTTACACGTCTTAATCCTTCTCCTTTGTTGCTTCCTCGTTACTATCCTTCAGCCGAAGTAGTTTAAAAAGGATGTTATAGGCAAGAAAAAGATGACGAGGAAAGAAAGAGTATATCAAAGGTAAAGTTTTCTTCCAATAGAACTCTTAGTGGGAGTTTTGATTGACTTAAAAAAAAAAGTCCCCTTTATGGTTTACTTTCGCGAAAAAATTAAAAATATGAGGATTCTATGTTGGTATGCATGACACTACATATATAGTATATTTGAAAACATAAATTTATAAAAAATAAAATGATAAAAATAAGAGGATTTTTTCTTAATTTCAAATTTCAAGTGAAAACGTGAAATACAAAGCCTGAAGGCTTGAAAAACAAATGCAAACTTATACCAACATGAATAAATAGAAAAGAGTTTAGACCACATATATTGCTCAAACATCACTACAATTTCCCTAAGATCCTCTGCTCTATCTTTCCCTAAGATAGGGAATTGCTTCCTAATGTCCTCTATTCTATACCACCATATAAACAAAAGTTAAGCTTCAAAATGAAAGGCTTGATAAGAATGTAATATAGATAAATGCTTCTCAAATATATTAAAATATGTTGACATCACATTTTGTTGTGAGAGACTAAAAGTCATTTTATTTAAAGATTATAGATAGTTATAATCCAATAATTTCACTAAGTAGAAGTAATAGAAATCCCACAATTCACTTGGAGAATTGAGTTTTTAAACAAATTAAATCTGAAAAAACAGGTTATTCCATATTTAACAGATAAATCACAAAAGAACCCTAGATTCCCGATCCGAAATCTTTAACAAAAACACAACAACAAGGTGATTTTTTTTAAAAAAAGATTTCCCATTGTTGACAATTGACGAGTATAGAGTGGACGTTCAGTCTGCAAATCACCAGAATCTCTATCTCAGGCACCAGCTTCACCTCCCTGAGACTGAGCAGCCGTCTATTTTGTATCTCAATTTCTGACCTAACCGAACTTGTTTCTTCACAATCATAATAGAAAAAAAAATATGTTACTAAATTTTAAAAGAAAATTACAATATCAGAAATAGATTACAAGAGTTTAATAAGTGTAGAAACGGCATAGTCTTAAGGACAGGGCTGTCTCGACCTTAAGGCCACTAAAGCAATCGCTTAGGCCCCAATTTTTTTGGGCCCCCATAACTGTATTGTGTTCTTACATTTACTTTTGTTATTCTCTTGTAACTATTTTATTCGTTCATTAATAAATATTCTAAAATGTCATCTCAAACATTCAAACCTCCTACATTATGTAAATACTATTGTTGTGTATTTATAAAAAGATCAAATTTGTTTTTGGTATCTTATTCAAATTTCAAGTACCATCACTAATCAACACCATTTTAATATTATTATATCTACTTAGCAAATTCATCATAACTCTATTTCAATATAATAATATTTTTTAAAAATTGATTTGTTTTTTATTATTCAAACTTTTATTATAGAATTTTATTGAAAATAATTTACATTGTTTACATTCTTAATTTATAATGCTAGTAACCTGCCTCTCTACACCTCATTTGTATATCTAGACGGAGTATAATATAATTATTCAATTTGTATTGTCGACTAAAAAATACGGTCTCTTTATACGTTCAGCCTTAGGCCCCCAAACTTGTTGAGACCACCCTAATTGTTGGGTTTATACCTAAAGGATAAAATGTCTCATTTTACAGACACAGAGAGTCAAAATATTGTTGTGTTTTTTATGGTAAGTTTTTTTAAATGTATTCTTTATACTTTTTTTAATATTATTATATACTAAATTGGGGTACGATTATATGTTATCAAATAGAGAACTCAAAGGAATAATATTAATTTTTACATTGCAGATTTATATATTTTTTAACTATTAAACTTATTCGCTCTTTATGTGATTATAAAAATGATAAGCTATGAATAATTATAAAAAGTATTGTATAGATGAACATGTGTTTACAATATAATCACTAGGCCATAATTATTAAATCAAAAAATAATATATATATTCAATGCATAATTATTCAGTGGAGTTTTTAATGACATCCACATTCTTAAGTTTATCTTAAATCAATAGTTTGCATCTAACATTTTGAGTCAAACTAGAATATACAAAAAATGAATATCTTCATGTTCTAGAGCATTGGGCAGTGTAGCATTGCTTGGCAAACCCGTTCGGCGCAGTGCCAACTAATCCTTTCATTGCTTTTTGTTCCATTTCCTTCAGGGCTTCGCATGTTTGGAACAAAGGGCGGTGTACGTCTACTTAACGATTATCCAAGTGAGCTTGGCGATGCTCCGTCTTCAGCTTATACGTTATTTTCAACCTTTTTGGTACTTTTTACATGTAAAGTGTTCATGATTTCATAAAACCATAAATAAGTTCAATTTGAGGACTCATCAACATCCTCAACTTAATATTGTTTTTGTCCTAAAGTAAAACGCAAGTTAAATAGTTCAAAAAGGATGTCTAAAATAGTGCTAAACAAGACTCAATCATAAATGTGCATAACAAGATTCAAATACTAATGCAAATATCTATTGTCTACTCAAAGATTCAAGTTGTGACACACCATTATCAAAGATTCTCATGCTCACAATATTACTACTAATGCAAGTTCAAGCTTAAAAACAATATCAGACTGCCCTAACACAAAGAATAATTTCATATAAACACACATAAGTAAATCATTTTAAGATCATGAATCAGATGCAACACTAAGAATTACAAGGAGGAACACAATACATGTTTTCCCCCATAGGTTTCCCCTCAGTTTAAAATAAATCTTCGATTCGGGTTACTCAGGATCAAAAAGGTGTCTAATGCTTGTAATGGGGCTGAGTGCAAAGGTATGATAATTTAAACTTATTGACTAAAACTCCTCATGAAATGCGAAGCCCACAAACACTTCCTATTTTCTACTTTCGTCTACCAATTTTCTTCTTGTGATTCTAAGTCATCCTATTATTTGTTGAGATAAGTAGTTGGGTACATGATTAGGAAATCTATGAGATAATTGTGACTAGTCTAATCTTTATATGGAAATAAATTCCTTCTCGAAAAACATGCCACATTTCAAATGTGTTCCTCTCAGACACCCATTTGCCGTGTAAAGGCTAGCCTACGCCTTACACCACTTACTCTCTTGAGCTCAGTGTTAGTATAGGGGACTAGGGTTCACACTTTGTATCAAAGTAACTTCTTTGATAAAATAATATTCAAGTATGAATCACGAAAAATAATGAAATTCTAAAAATATGCATATTATCTTTTCAAAATATATTAAAGAACTAGGAGATTCTTCAAAATTTGTTTATATTGTTTTTTCTCATGAAAAATATAAAAGGTCAATATAAACATGTGATATATTAAAGAGATTCATCTATATAAAATAGTCATATGTATGTTTACTATATACATGCAGTTTGACATTCCAAGAGATGAATTGTCGAGTTAAGAGAATTCACTGGTGAGTGTTATGTTCCTCACCTTGTAATATCCTCTTTCATTTTCCCTCTCAAGACCCCTATATATAAAAGAAAATCTTAATTAAAATACATATATATACAAGTGTCACATAAAATTACTTAAAAAAATAGTATCATAAAATATAACTTTGTTAGTTAAACATAAGGAAATAATAAACAAAAAAGATACACCATTAATTGTCTATAGAAAATTACAAGTAAACTTATCATGAAGATGTTTTTTTTTTTTGCCAAAGGTCCAGAATGTTACTTTGCTTATGTGATTTACATAATTTTTTCTATCGATGGACTAAAAATGTGAATATTTCTTTTTAAGAAACAATAACTCTCATTATTTATGTATGGTAATTCTCCCTTTTTTAGTTATTAGCGTTTTGTTGGTTCTCACAAAAAGAAAAAGTAGCATGACAACCATGAGTGTGAAATACAAATTCCCTAGTAGTTGTGGTAATGATGAAAATTCCGAATGTTTTTTTTATTGACAACTCACCTCAATAAAATTGAGATACAATGTGAAGAAACTAACCTCATTGATAGAATCAGTCAGTTGCATAACGCTATTATGGTACAAATTCTTTCTCGATTGCCCACAACAGATGCCTTAAGAATATCTGGTCTCTCTAAACATTGTAAAACTTTTGGACTTCTATTGTCTGTTTAGTAAATGAATTTGTGTACCCCCAAGCCGTTTGAATAACAATACTACTTGTTGTCAATAGAAGTCCAGAAGTATTTCCAATGTTTAGAGGGAATAGTCTTTTTGAAGGCATCTAATATGGACAATCGAGAAAGGATTTGAACAATAAGAGTGTTAGACAGCTTCTGATTCTATCAATGAGGCTAGTTTCTTCACATTTTTCTCAATTTTCTCTTTTTTATGAGGTAAGTTTTTAATAAAAATAACATTCAGAATTTCCATCATCACCACTACTGCTAAGTAATTGGTCTTTCTCACTGATGGACGTCATGCAACTTCTTTTTACTAATAACTGAAAGATGAAATTTATCATACGTTAATACTGAGAATTAATTTTTCTAAAAATTAATTATTCATATTTTTAGTCCATCAATAGAAAGAATAATGTTAATCACACAAAATAAGTAACATTCTAGACCTGTTGGCCAGAACTTTATAAGTTTCCAAAATCTTAAGATACAAATCAAGAAATTGAATTTTTTAAAATTAATTATAGATGATTAATAGTGTCTCTTTTTTGTTCATTATTTCTTTATCTTTCAACTATGAAAGTTATATCTTATGACACTATTTATACATGCATATATACATACGTATATACATACATATATTTCACTAATGTTTATTTATACCTAAGCTACCTAGTATGACATTGAATATCTTTGATAAATAGCTAAATCACTACTTATGATAATAAAATTAAGTGTTAGTCTAGGATATGATATAGTGTATAGAATATCACTTTTATGCGTCTAACAAACAATATGGCATAGTTGGTGTCATGTCAATTAATTTAGGGTCGGGTATAGAATATTTTCCACATAAAAGATTGTCATGTGAGATATATGAATTTTTTCGATAAACATGGGAGTGGCCTTTCATTAGGGAAACAAAACTAAATCATTTGGACACATGATGTGGGGTGAATAGACACACTAGTGAGGAGGTGTTAGGGGTTGCTTCTAGAGGGTACGAGGATACTAGTTCTAAAGATAAATCGATTAAAATAATAGAAGCATTTGCTGAATCAAAATTAATCTCATATTTCAGTTTCAAATGCTCCTTTTAAATATCCCAAAAGGACATAGCATACGATATAAATTAAGCATGGTAAACCAGTTGAATTCAATTGCAATAATCCTTACAACGGGGAAAAAGGAAATTATCATAATATGTAGGCAATATGCTCTGAAAAATACTATGACTTCTAAAACCTTATGTGAGCTTCAGGTATCTAATTAGTGATCCTTATTTAAAAGTTAATTCAAGTCAAATGCTCCTCAAATATTCTGACACTCTATGACATGCAGAAAGCATGAAAAAACAGTCGGTTTCGATTGATAGATCCTTAGAAACAGAAAAAAGAAAATTACCATAATAAGGAGACAATGTGTTCTAAACTGTCATCTTAGGTTTCCGTTGTTTGTATTTAATGTTGGTATGAGAGTTCAAAACTAATGTTATTAACTGCATTTGTTTACATTAAATATAAGCACTTATTTGATATGAATAGGTCTTAGTTATTCAGATCTTATCAAGAGGTATTTTGTTTGTATATATTCACCCCCACTCCATCCAAAATCACCAAACACCACAACAACTACCCTCGCCAACCACCCTTGCACTCGCCAACCACATCAATATAATTGTATCCACCTCATCCCAACAAGAACTAATGTTGTTAATCCTTACGAACAATGACCTCTATCATCACAACTACTACCAACACATTATCAACCACTACATGCTCTTCAACCCCCACCAACAGCACCGACAACTACTAACATCAACTAAATTCTACAAACACAACCATCTCTACAACATCACTTACTAACAACTAACACCAACCATTACCCCCACCACTGATGAAAAACCATTTTCATAATCACTAGAAAACATAGATATTTTAATTATTTATCACA
The DNA here is from genome assembly GCF_036512215.1 of Solanum lycopersicum. NCBI lineage: Eukaryota > Viridiplantae > Streptophyta > Magnoliopsida > Solanales > Solanaceae > Solanum > Solanum lycopersicum. The sequence goes on from NC_090800.1 coordinate 20,799,492, forward strand.
TAATATTTTTATTTTATTAATTTATATTTTTAATATTAAATACTTTTTTATTTGAATTTTATTTTTATTATTTATTCAATGTTTGGAGCTAAAGAAAATATATTGAACATTAGAATGTGCATTCATATTGAGATATCATAATCTTGATGAGAACAAACAATGCCTTATGGTCCTCAAGCTATGGACTAGTTATTAATTCAGAAGAAAGGATTTAAAAAATTAGTAATTGAAGAGTCAAACAACAAAATATAAATCATTGGCCTTGTGTATTTATGGTAGCTACTCTTACCTAACCAACCAATCTAAACCTTAACATTTCAATATAATATAAACAGAAAGTAATGCGGAAGACTTAAAATTATAAGTAAAAATAAATAATAAACTTCTATAACTCAAAAGCTTATCATTATCCCTAGAAACTTGAAGCCATCATCACAAGAACATCTACTTTAAACTACTAATTCTAAGAGTTTCTAAGAAGCTAAAAATACATAAGAAGCTAGTCCATGCCGGAAGTTCAAGGCATCAAGACATGAAGGAGAAGATCCAGTCCAAGCTAGAAGCGTTAGCTCACCCTGACGATCCGGTGTGACGAAGACTGACTTGAGCTACTGTTGAGTCGAAGATGACAGCACGTTTGCTGCACTCCACAAATAACAAGATTAAAAACATAAAAGTAGGGGTCAGTACAAAACACGGGTACTGAGTAGATATCATCGGCCAACTCACAATAGGGAACAGTATATATCAATATTATCGTAAATCAACTATAAAACTCGACATGTAGCAACAACAAGTATTATAATCATCAATAAGTACCATCAAGTTCATCCATGAGGGCTCAAGCCTCAACACCATACTCATTTGGAAATTAAGTTTTATTAAATTGAGTATATTATCATCTTCCAAGATTCATTATCTTTCTTCCTCGTCGCAGAGTTCAGAGACCCAAATTTCCACCAAGGGTCTGTGACGGTCCGTCACACCTGTGACGGTCCGTCCTGCCATTCTGTCACAAAGTTCAGAGAGTCAATTTTTAGTACCCAATTTCAGATTTTCTAAGTGTTTTGAAATGAGACCCTGCGACGGTCTGTCGTGCCCATGACGGATCGTCGTTTGGTCCGTCGCCTCAGCCTGTTTTTCCAGAATTGAAGTTTGTTGCTCAAAACGACTAAACAGGTCGTTACTATAGATATCAATTTACCCATCGTTCGTCCCCGAACGATCAAAAGAAGGAAAACAAGGGTGAAAAGGAGTACCTGAATCTGTAAACAGATGTGGGTATTTTTCTCGCATATCCGCCTCCTTCTCCCAAGTGGCTTCTTCAACGGGTCGATTCTTCCATTGCACCTTGATGGATGCAATCTCTCTTGACCTCAACTTGCGAACTTCTCTATCTAAAATAGCAACAGGCTCCTCCTCATAAGACAAGTTCTCATCAAGCAAAACTGAATCCCAACGGATAATGTAGTTCCCATCCCTATGGTATCTTTTCAACATCGACATATGGAATACCGGATGTACTCCGGACAGCCCTGGAGGCAAGGCTAACTCATAAGCCACCTCCCCTACTCGCTTAAGTACTTCAAATGGTCCAATGTACCTTGGACTTTGTTTACCCCTTTTACCAAACCGCATCACCCCTTTCATGGGTGAAACTTTCAACAAGACTTGTTTACCCTCCTAGAACTCTAAGTCTCTAACCTTTCGATCTGCATATTCTTTTTGTCTACTTTGCGCCGCTAGAAGCTTTTCTTTAATAGACTTCACTTTTTCCATCGAATCCCTCAAGAGATCAGTACCCCAAGGTCTGACCTCGAACGCATCAAACCAAGCAATGGGAGACCTACATCTCCTACCATGCAATGCTTCAAATGGAGCCATATTAATGCTTGAGTGATAGCTATTATTGTATGAAAACTCCGCTAAGGGTAAGAAGCTATCCCAATGGCCACCAAATTCTATCACACACGCACGAAGCATATCCTCCAACACTTGAATCGTTCGCTCAAACTGACCATCGGTCTGGGGATGGAACGCAGTACTAAGGTCAAACCTAGTACCCAATTCTGCATGCAATGTTTTCCAAAACATAGAAGTAAACTACGTACCTCTATCTGATATGATGGATAGTGGAACCCCATGCAATCGCACCACTTCCAAGATGTAAAGTTTGGCTAACTTTTCGTCATTGTAAGTCACCTTGACCGGAATAAAATGAGCAGATTTAGTTAACCTATCAACAATCACCCAAATGGAGTCATACTTACCCATTGTCTTCGGAAGACCAACCACAAAATCCATTGCAATTGTTTCCCACTTCCATTCCAGAATGGGCATTCTCTGAAGTGTTCCTCCGGGCCTTTGGTGTTCACACTTTACTTGTTGACAGTTTGGACACTTCGCAATAAAGTCAACAATCACGCTTCATTCTACTCAACCAAAAGTGTTGCTTTAGGTCACGATACATCTTGGTTGCACCCGGATGTATAGAATACCTTGAACTATGAGCCTCTGTCAGAATAGTGTTGATCAAATCATCGACGCGGGGTACACATACCCTTCCCTTGATTCTCAAAACACCTTCCTCATCAATTTGTGCTTCCTTAGCCTCTCCTCGCAATACTTTATCTTTAATTTTGTGCAGTTTCTCATCATCAGACTATCTTCCCTTGATCTTGTCATGAAAAGAAGATCTCGCCTCCACACTGCCCAACAATCCTCCCTTCTCATTTACTTCTAACCTCATCATGTCGTTAGCCAGAGTCTGAACTTCTCTAGCCAATGGGCGTCTAGAAGCTTGCAAGTGAGCTAGACTTCCCATACTTCCCGCCTTTCTACTTAAAGCACCCGCTACAACATTCGCCTTCCCCGGATGATACAAAATAGTGATGTCGTAGTCCTTCAGTAGTTCCATCCATCTCCTCTATCTCAAGTTCAAATCTTTCTGAGTAAAGACATACTGAAGGCTACGATGATCTCTGTAGACCTCACACTTAATCCCATATAAATAGTGTCTCCATTGCTTTAGTGCAAACACTACCGCGGCCAATTCAAAATCATGAGTTGGGTAGTTATGTTCATGCACTTTTAATTGTCTTGAAGCATAAGCAATCACATTCTTTTCTTGCATTAGCACTGCACCCAAACCTGAATAGAATGCATCATAATAGACAATGAAATTCTTACCTTCCACTAGCAAGGTGAAAATTGGTGCAGTAGTCAACAGAGTCTTGAGCTTCTGAAAGCTTTCCTCACACTCATCTGACCATACAAATGGAACATTTTGCTTAGTCAAGTTCGTCAGTTGGGAAGCAATAGAAGAGAATCCCTTGACAAATCGGAGATAGTAGCTAGCTAACCCAACAAAGCTCCTTATTTCTGACACATTAGTAGGTCTTACCCAATTCTTCACTGTCTCAATCATAGAATGATCCACCATCACTCCATCCTTAGAAACCACGTGCCCCAAGAAGGACACTGCATCTAGCAAAAACTCACACTTAGAGAACTTGGCATAAAGCTTTTTCTCCCTCAACATTTCCAATACCATTCCCAAATGCTCCTCACGTTCCTCCTTACTTTTAGAGTATATCAGTATATCATCAATAAATACGATCACAAAGAGATCCAAATATGGCTTAAAAATCCCGTTCATCAAACTCATGAACACAGCAGAAGCATTCGGAAGACCAAAAGACATCACGACAAATTCGTAATGCCCATACCTGGTTCTAAAAGCAGTCTTTGGCACATCCGTTGCCCGTATTTTCAATTGATGATAACCGGATCACAAGTCAATCTTAGAGAAGACACAAGCACCTTGTAACTGATCGAACAAGTCATCAATGCGAGTAAGAGGATACTTGTTCTTAATAGTTACCTTGTTCAACTCCCGGTAGTCTATGCACATCCGAAAAACTCCCATCCTTCTTCTTCACAAACAATACCGGAGCACCCACAAGGAGATGCACTTGGTCTAATGAGGCCTTTGCTCAACAACTCTTGAAGTTAGGCTTTTAACTCTCTTAACTCCGCTAGAGACATTCTATAAGGGGGTATAGAAATGGGGCGAGTACTCGGTTCAAGATCAATACAGAAGTCAATATCCCTATCTGGTGGCATACCAGGAAGATTTGCAAGGAACACATCCAGAAACTCACGGACCACCAAAACCGACTCAATCGAAGGTACTTGGGTAGTGTCAACCTTGAGATGTGCCAAGAAAGCTAAACACCCTTTACTAACCATTTTCTTAGCACAAAGAAAGGAGATGATACGTACCAGATTGGATGTGTAGTCATCCTCCCACACTAACGGATCTGTCCCAGGCTTAGCTAACGTCACCGTTTTAGCATTACAATCCAAGATCGCAAATTGCGGAGAAAGCCAAGTCATACCCAGAATTACATCAAAATCAACCATTTCTAAGATAACCAAATCTACATAAGTGTTGCTCCCCATAAAGTTCACCAAACAAGACTTATATACCTTTTCAACTACCACAGACTCACCCACCGGAGTAGAAACACGAATAGGCATATCAAGTAATTCACAATGTAAATTTAGACCATTAGCAAATGAGGAAGATACATAAGAAAATGTGGATCCAGGATCAATCAATAAAGAAGCCATGCAATCACAAACCAGAAGATTACCTGTAATGACTGCATGAGATGTCTCCGCCTCCGATCTCCCAGGGAAAGCATAACAATGGGCCCTCTCGTTTGTTTGTCCGTTGCCCCTACCATGATGTGATGGCTCCAGTTTGCCCATCACCCCGGCCATTTTGGTGACCACCATTACCTCGACCACCACGTCCTCCAGAATAACAACCCCTACCATGACCACCTCTACCTCTAGCCATTGGGGGTCTATAACTCTATTTTGGACAATTCCTCCTAATATGTCCGGTCTCTCCACATCCATATCACTCTCTGGATTCAAGCATGGGTCTCTCAGGGAAATGTTGACCGGTCTGAGGTGGACCCCCAACTACAGTTTGTAGTGAAGACTGAATTGGTCGGACTGAGTAACCTCCTGAACCCTGTCCTCTAGAGTAAGAACCATTAAACTCACCTCCCTTTCGAAACCTCTTTGATGTCGATGCCATGGTGAATTCATCTAGCTTCACTCCTCCCACCTCTACCATGAAATCTACCACTTCTTGGAAGGATTTTGCCGTAGCCGCTACCTGTAAGGCTGAAATCCGCAACTCTGACCTCAACCCCTTCAAAAAACGACGAATCCGCTCTTGTGGACTGAAACAAAGTTGGGTGGCATATCTGGATAGTGCACGAAAATTAGCCTCATATGCATTGACCGACATCCTACCTTGCTCTAGGCTCAAGAACTCATCCCTTTTCCTATCCCTCAAAGTCCGGGGGATATACTTCTCCATAAACAAGCTAGAGAATGAGGCCCAAGTCATAGGTGGTGCCTCTGTTGGTTGACACTCAACATGTGGCCGCCACCACATTTTGGCGTTCCCTTGAAACTGATAACTCACGAACTCAACACCAAACCGTTCTACTATACCCATCTTGTGTAGTAGCTCATGACAGTCAACCAGAAAATCGTAAGCATCCTAGATTCAGCACCCTTGAAGACTGGGGGTTTCAATTTCAAGAACTTACTAAAAAGTTCATGCTGATCATTTGTCATTATAGGCCCAGTAGTCAGACGTTGAAACATGCCTATGTCCAATGAGGCATCCATACGAGGAGCCATAGCGGCTGCATGTTGTACCTCTGAAACCGGAGGTGTTGGTGCAGAAAACAATGGAGGGGCATGACCCTGATCAGACAACCCACTAAGATAAGCGAGAACCTGATTGATCATCTCTGGGGTAGGTTGGGTGGTAATTCCTCATTTTGCACTTGTTCAGTTTCCCCTTCCTCCCCTTCTCTTACTACTTTCTCAGTCGGTGTAGGAGTCACCGCCCTAGTATCAGATGGGCTAGGTGCTCGTCCTCTTCCTCTAGAGGACGTCCTCCCACAACCTCTACCACGGCCTCTTGCCGCTACTCTTCCTCGACGTACAGCCCCTGTGGCTGGCTCGGACGCTTATTGTCTTGCCGATGTTGGTGTTGGCGCAGTCGTTGCTCTAGTTCTAACCATCTGCAAACTAGAGTGAAGATTGTCAGATACCAATTTGTATCACCTAGATACCAATTGGATCCAAGTAATAACACGAAATAAAGAATGAAAGAATGGAATTTTCCTTAAGTCTTATAGCTTCTCAAGGAAAAGTAAAGGTGTCCCCCTACCTTTCCTTAAGACTCTACTAGACTCGTTCTTGTGTGATGAGACCAACGAACCTAATGCTCTGATACAAAGTTTGTCACAACCCAAAACCGACCGCGACTGGAACCCACACTTACCCTTCTATGTGAGCGAACCAACCAATCTAAACCTTAACATTTCAATATGATATCAACAGAAACTAATGCGGAAGACTTAATATCATTAATAAAATCAATAACTATTATTATCCCCAAAATCTGGAAGTCATCATCACAAGAACATCTATGATCAAATTACTAAACTAAGAGTATTCTAAGGAGCTAAAATAAGTAAAACCTAGTCCGTGCCGGAACTTCAAGGCATCAAGACATGAAGAGGAAGATCCAGTCCAAGCTAGAAGCATTAGCTCACCCTGATATCCGGAGTAATGATGACTGGCTAGAGTTACTGTTGAGTCGAAGATGACGGCACGTTTTGCTGCACTCCACAAATAAAAAAGAAGAAAACATAAAAGTAGGGGTAAGTACAAAACACGGGTACTAAGTAGATATCATCGACCAACTCAAAATAGAAATCAATATATACCGAGTAATATCATAAAATCAACTATGATACTCAACATGTAGCAACAGCAAGTACTATATCATTAACAATTACTGTCAAGTTCACACATGAGGACTCAAGCCCAATACCATACTCATTTGGGAATTATGTTCATTAGATTGAGTATATTAACATCTTTCAAGATTCATTATCTTTATTTCTCTTGTGTCGGTAAATGACACTCCGCTCCCTCATATTCATTAATCCTCTTGTGTCGGTACGTGACACTCTGATCCCCTACTACTATGTGTCAGAATGTGACACTCCGATCCCCTAAATCTACGTGTCGTTTCGTGACACCCGATCCCCTAAATCTACGTGTCGGTTCGTGACACCCGATCCCCTAAATCTACATGACGGTTCATGACACCCGATCCCCTAAATCTACGTGTCAGTTCGTGACACCCTATCCCCAAAATCTACGTGTCGGTTTGTGACACCTGATCCCCTAATTCTACGTGTCGGTTCGTAACACCCGATCCCCTAATTCTACGTGTCGGTTCGTGACACCCGATCCCCTAATCTCATTCTATCAATTCATCAAGCCTTCTCCCTTACCAAGGCATCATCAATCTCATTAATTTAGTTCATCATGCCTTATCCCTTACCAAGGCATCATCATTAAAAATAGATTAGGTTTTTGTCAAGATTTGGGATTCAATAACTTCATTATGCTTAATATAATCACAATTATATAATCACGTTCATGCAAGCTTACAATTAAGCACATAGCAGGGTTTACAATACTATCAATACATATCATTCGCTATTAAGAGTTTACTACGAATAGCATGAAAACCATAACCTACCTCCACCGAAGATTAGTGATCAAGCAAGCAATTTCCCAAGCTTTGTTTCTCTTCGTTTCTCCTCTTTCTCGTTCAACTTTCTCTCTCTTTCTCTTGTTCTTTCTATTTTCTTTATTCAAACCCTCTTTCTTTTACCCTAATTAGTATATAATTAAGAATAACAGATGGCAATAATAACCCACTAATTAACTTAAGGTTACCTCTTTTAACCCCCAAGTAATTAGACTTATTAACATTAATCCACTAACTTTATAATTAAAGCAGGAATAGTCAAAAACGTCCCTTAAAACGTATAAAAGAAATCCGACCCAGATTGGGATTGTGCAACCTGCGACGGCCTGTCGTGCCTGTGACGGTCCATCCTGCAGGTCGTCGCAAGCTCCAGAGAGTGGATTTCCACCGAAGACTCTGTGACGGTCCGTCACACCTGTGACGGTCCGTCCTGCCATTTCATTACGAAGTTCATAGAGTCTATTTCAGTACCCAATTTTCAGATTTTCTAAGTGTTTTGAAACAAGACCCTGCAACGGTCTGTCGTGCCCATGACGGTCCGTCGTGGGGTCCGTCGCCTCAGCCTATTTTTCCAGAAATAAAATCCGCTGCTCAAAACGACTAAACAGGTCGTTACAAAACACTTCCTGTTCTCTACCTTCGTCTACCAATTTTCTTCTTGTGATTCTAAGTCATCTGATTATTTGTTGAGATAAGTAGTTGGGTACATGATTAGGAAATCTTTGAGATAATTGTAACTAGTCTAAACTTTAGATGGAAATAAGTTCCGTCTCGGAAAACTTGCCACGTTTCAAATGTGTTCCTCTCGGACACCCATTTGCCGAATAAAGGCTAGCCTACGCCTTACACTACTTACCCTCTCGAGCTCAGTGTTAGGATAGGGGACTAAGGTTCACCCTTTGTGTAAAAATTACTTCTTTGATAAAACAATATTTAAGTATGAATCACGAAAGATAATGAAATTCTAAAGATATGCATATTATCTATTCAAAATATATTAAAGAACTAGGAGATTCTTCAAAATTCGTTTATATTGTTTTTTCTCATGAAAAATATAAAAGGTCAATATAAACATGTGATATCCTAAATAGATTCATCTATATAAAATAGTCATATGTATGTTTACTATATACATGCAGTTTGACATTCCAAGAGATGAATTGTCGAGTGAAGAGAATTCATTGGTGAGTGTTATGTTCCTCACCTTGTAATATCCTCTTTCATTTTCCCTCTCAAGACCCCTATATTTAAAAGAAATACTTAATTAAAATACATATATATAAAAGTGTCACATAAAATTACTATAAAAAATATTATCATAAAATATAACTTTGTTAGTTAAACATTAAAGAAATAATAAACAAAAAAGATACACCATTAATTGTCTATAGAAAATTACAAGTAAACTTATCATGAAGATGGCTTTTATTTTTTTTTGCTAAAGGTCCAGAATGTTACTTTGCTTATGTGATTTACATTATTTTTTCTATCGATGGACTAAAAATGTAAAAAATTTTTTTTAAGAAACAATAATTCTCATTATTTATGTATGGTAATTCTCCCCTTTTTAGTTATTAGCGTTTTGTTGTTTCTCAAATAAAGAAAAAGTAGCATGACAACCATGAGTGTGAAACACAAATTCCCTAGTAGTTGTGGTGATGATTGAAATTCCGAATTTTTTTTATTGGCAACTCATCTCAAAACAATTGAGATAGAATGTGAAGAAACTAACCTCATTGATAGAATCAGTCAGTTGCCTAACACTATTATTGTTCAAACTCTTTCTCGATTGCCCACAAAAGATGCCTTCAGAATATCTATTCTCTCTAAACATTGTAAATACTTTTGGACTTCTATTGTCCGTTTAGGAAATGAATTTGTGTACCCCCAAGCCATTTGAATAACAATACTCCTTGTTGTTGTAAACAATGTTGTCAACAGAAGTTCCGAAGTATTTCCAATGTTAAGAGGGAAAAGTAATTCTAAAGGCATATAATATGGACAATCGAGAAGGATTTGAACAATAAGAGTGTTAGGCCGCTGTTTATTCTATCAATGAAGCTAGTTTCTTCACATTTTGTCTCAATCTTCTCTTTTTTATGAGGAGAGTTTTAAATAAAATTGACTTTCAGAGTTTCCATCATCACCACTATTGCGAAGGAATTTGTCTTTCTCACTGATGGTTATCATGCAACTTTTTTTCTTGAGAAACAACAAAGCGCTAAAAACTAAAAGGGGAAATTTATCATACATTAATATTGAGAATTATTGTTGCTAATAATAAATTATTCATATTTTTAGTCCATCAACAAAAAGAATAATTTTAATCACACGAGAAAAGCAACATTCTAGACCTTTTGGCAAAAAAAAAGGAATCTTCATTATAGGTTTACTTGTAATTAGATATAGATAATAATTTGTCTTTTTTTTGTACATTATTTCTTTAATTTTCAACTATCAATGTTATATCTTATGACACTATTTTTAATCTAATATATATATATATATATATATATATATATATATATATATATATATATATAATAGGGGTCTTGAGAGGAAAAATAAAAAAGGAGATTAAGGTGAGGAACATAACTCTCACCCGTGTAATAATTCATTATTTTCTCATAAAGATCTTTCATTTCACTGATGTTGATTTATACTCAAGCTAGCTAGTTTGACGTTGAATATCATTGATAAATAGCTAAATCACTGCTTCTGAAAAGAAAATTAAGTGTTGGTCTAGGATATAATATAGTGTATAAAATAATACTGTTATGCCTCTGACCAACTATTATGGCATATGTGGTGACATATCAATTGATTTAGGGTTGGGTACAAAATATTTCCACCTTAAAGCTTGTAACGTGCACTATATCAATTTATTTGATAAATATGGAGGTTACCTATTTTTAGGGAAGCGAGACTAGATCATTTGGACACGTGAATAGGGGTTAATAGAGAAACTAGTGAGGAGTTATTCGGGGTTGCTTCTAGAGGGTACGAGGATACGCATTCAAAAGATAATTCAAGTCAAATGAAAGCGTTTGCTCAATCAATATTAATCCAATATTTCAGTTTCACATGCTCCTTTTAATTATCCTGAAAATACATTGTATACAACATGAATTAAGCATGGTAAACCAGTTGGTTCCAATTGCAATAATCCTTAAAACAGGGAAAAAAGGAAATAAACATAATAAGTAGGCAATATGCTTTCGAAAAGATTATGACTTCTCAAACGCCATGCGAGTTTTAGGTACGTCATTAGTATGATAGTTACTCAAAAGTTAGTTCAAGTCAAATGCTCCAAAAATTTGCTAAGCAATGTTAACTCATATTTTAGTTGCAAATGATCTTATTAAATATTCTGAAAGGACAGGCTACAACATGCACAAAGCATGATAAAACAGTCGGTTTAGATTGATATAATCCTTATAAATGGAAAAAAGAAAGTATGACTTCTGAAACCTCATACAACTTCAAGTACCTCATTAGTATGATAATTATTTAAAAGGTAATTCAAGTCAAATGCTCCACAAATTTGCTGACCCAAAGTTAACTCATATATCAATTGCAAATGATCTTATTAAATGTTCCAGAGGGACAGTCTATGACATTCACAAAGCATGATCAAACAGTTGGTTTTGATTGATATAATTCTTAGAAACAGAAAAGAGAAAATGTTTATAATAAGGAGACAATGTGTTTTAAAGTTTCATTTTTAGTTCTCCTTTGTTTGTACTTAATGTTGGTATGAGTGTTCAAACATAATGTTATTAACTGCATTTATTTACATTAAATTTAAGCACTTACTTAATCTAAATAGGTCTTCGTGATTGAGATCTTATTTAGAGGTATTTTGTTCGTGTGTATTCAATCCCACTCCATTCACAATCACCAAATACCATCACAATCATTACCATCGCCAACCACCATTGCACTCGCCAACCACATTAATATAATTGTATCCACCCACCCCTGTCAGAACTATTGTTGTTAATCCTTACTAACAATGACCTCTATCATCACAACTTCCACCAACACATCAACACAACCTCCTCTACCACCACAATTATTAACAACTAACACCAACCATTACCCCCGCCACTTATAAAAAACAATTTTCAAAATGGAAAACATATACATATATTTTATTTATTTATCAGATAATGTTTTTATTTTACTAATTTAAATTTTTAATCTTAAATAATTTTTTATTTGAATTTTTTATTTATTATTTATTTAATGTTCGAAGCTAAAGAAAATATATTGGTTATAAGAATGTGCATTCACATTGAGATATCTTAATATTGATGAGAACAAAAAAATGCCTTATGAGTAATCAAGCTATGGACTATTAATTTATTCAGAAGAAAGGATAAAAAAAATTGTAATTGGAGAGTCGAAGAACAAAATGTAAATAAGTGTCCTTGGGTATTTATGATAGCTACTCAACTTAGCAATTGCAAAAATCCAATTTGTATCATTATCAACAAATGAATCAATGATATAATGTTGTGTTTCTATTTTATTTTTAATATGGAAAAGGCTTTCAAGAAGAAAAAAAAAAGGAAAGGTAGAATAACAAATATAATATTGTGTTTCTATTTTATTTTTAATATGGAGAAGGCTTTCAAGAAGAAAAAAAAAAGGAAAGGTAGAATAACAAATATAAACATACCTTAGTTTCCCCAATTTTGACATTCTCTTTTTGTTCGACTCCAACACATAGTTCTGCTCCTTTCTAAACATCACCTCCTCTACGACATCCTCCTTTTACACGTCCAAATCATCCTCCTCTGTTGCTTCCTCGTGACTATCCTCCACCCCTTTAAAGTTTAGTTTTGCGAAAAAATTAAAAATACGAGGATTCTCAGTTGGTCTGCACGACATCACATATATAGGATATTTGAGAACATAAATAAATAGAATAGAAAAATATAAAAATAAGAGTATCTTTTTCTTAATTTCAAATTTTAAGTGAAAATGTAAAATACAAAGCCCGAACTTTCATTTTTACCGGAATACGGGAATTCTGACTATTACTCGCAGTATTAGAATGTAAACCATTAAAATTTTCAGCATCTTAAAAGACACTTCCCTCAGAAAATTATACTGCAATATTAAATAAATTTGAGTTAGAATACATTCAACGCGTCAAGGTGACTTGAAAAAAAAATGCAAATTTATACCAACATGAATAAATAGAAAAGAGACCACATATTTTCCTCAAACCTTACTACAATTTCCCTAAGATCCTCTGCTCTATCTTTCCCAAAGATAGGAAAGTTCTTCTTAATGTCCTCCATTCTATACAACCATATCAACAAAAGTTTAGTTTTAAATGAAAGGCTTCATAAGAATGCAATCTAGCTAAATACTTCTCGAATATATTAAAATATGTTTACATCACATTTTGTTGTGATAGACTAATACTTATTTTATCTAAAGATTATAAGTATTTATAATTCAATTACTCCACCAAGTAGAAGTAATCGAAATCCCCATATTCACTTAGAGAAGTGAGTTTTTTTATAAAAGAAAAAAATTAAATCTGAAAAAACAGGTTATTCCACATAAAACTGATAAAACACAAAAGAACTCTAGATTTCAGATCCAAAATCTTTAACATAAACACAAGAACAAGGTGATTTTTTTTTAAATATGTTTTTACACATTGTTGATAATCCTTTGACGAGTATAGAGAAGACGTTCACTCCGCCAATCATCAGAATCCCTATCTTTGGCAGCAGCTCCACCTCCCTTAGCCTGAGCAGCCATCTATTTTGTACCATCCATCTCAATTTTTGACCTAATTGAATTTGTTTCTACACAATCGAAATATAAAAAAAGTAAATCATGTTACTAAATATTAAAAGAAAACTACAAAATAAGAGATAGATTACAAGAGTTTTATATGTGTAGAATTAGCTTAGCCTTAAGGGCAGGGACATCTCGACCATAAGGACCAAATAATATATATATATATATATATATATATATATATATAAACTATCTCTTTTGTTGTCTAGGTCATTTATATTTTTTGACGATTATCATAAATCAACCATATTGTGTTCTTAGACTTACTTTTCTTATTCTCTTGTCACTATTTTTTATTCTTTGATTATTAAATATTCTTAAGTTTCATCTCAATCATTCAAACCTTCTACATTATGTAAAATATATTGTTATGTATTTATAAAAAGATCAAATTAGTTTTTGGGGTCTCATTCAAATTTCAAGCACCAACATTAATCAACACCATTTTTAAATTCTTATACCTATTTATCAAATTTGTCATAACTCTATTTTAATATCATCATATTTTTAAAAAAATTGAGTCGTGTCTTATTATTCTAACTTTATATTATATAAGTTTTATTGAAAATAATTTACATTGTTTAATTTCTTACTTTATAATGGTAGTATTTTGCCTCTGTAGACCTCTTTTGTAGAAGTAGATGTTGTATAATATAATTAATAATTTTGTATTGTCAACTAAAAAATAGGGTCTCGTTATACGTTCGGCCTTAGGCCCCCAAACTTGTTGAGACAAGTTTTTGGGTTTATGCGTAAAGGCTAAAATGTCTCATGTTACGCACACAAAAAGTCAAAATATTGTGTGATATGTATGGTAAGTATGTTTAAATATATTCTTTTTTTTAAATATTATTTTAATTTAAATTGGAGTACAATTATGTGTTATCAAATAGAGAACTCAAAGGAATAATATCAATTTTTACTCTGCAGATTTACAGTATTATCTTTTTCACTATTGGACTTGTTCGCGCTTTGCGTGATTATAAAAAATGATAAGCTATGAATAATTTTTTAAAGTATTATATAGATGAACATGTGTTTCCAATATAATTATTAGGCTTTAATTTTTTAAAATGAAAAATAATATATAAATTCAATGCCACTTTAATAAGTTTCTCTTAATTCAATACTGTGCATCTAACTTTTTGAGTCAAACTAGAATATGCAAATAATGAACTCATAGAATATAACAACAAAAAAATAAATGTGATGATTTCTACAAAATTTGACAACCTCTCTCAAAAAAATAACAATAAAAAATTAATGTGATGATTATATAAAATCCAAGCATATATTTATTTAATTACTATTATATAAAATATTAATATGATTATCAATTACTTTAGAAATTAAGAAAATAAAAAAGTTGTTAGTGTAATGAAAATAAATACAATTCAAGCTTATATTAAAGAAATGACTTCTTAGTTTTTTAATACTGTATTAAATATAATTAATAGAATAAAAGAAGTGAGTTTTAAAGGTTTTTAATTTTTAACATAACACGTAAATGATGAAAAATAAGGATAAATCCCAAAAACAAAGATAAAAGAAAAGATTAATTATTAATTAATGACCAGTTATACTTTTCCAAAAAGAACGAATTCAAAACCTACAGTTTTTCCTAAACATTAATATATATTTCTCTTCCTTATATTCCTCTTTTTACCTTTTAATATATAAATTTATTTTCACAAAAAAATCTAAGCTACTGCCACTCAAAAAAGATAAAATGTAAAAATTAAAAAGAATAAGTTATAAGTAAATTTTTGACAAAAATGACAAACTACAATAATCTGAAACCCTTGTAAAATGATTGTCTTAAAGATTTATCAGATTTTAGGAAGTGTTAATCAATGAAAGAAATTCAGGACGAGAAAAAGAAAAAATTTAGGAAAATTAAGTATTTTATTAATAATGAAAAATACGATATTTTAACACTTTTTTTTTGGAATTTCATAGATTAGAGAAAATAAATAGTAAAAAAATGTAACAAAATAAATAAGTCATTAATTATAAATTAAACTTAAATTTTAATTATATTAGATCAAATCTTTTCTTTCCTTTTCTTTTTCTTTTAAAACCAAATGCCCCATAGGGTTTATTAATCAAAAAAACCAAAAATAAGTACAACTACCAATCCCAAAAGTGGATTTGTTCCCAATAATCAAAAAGGAAAATAAACTTAGCACTAATTAAAAAAAAAAGAAAATAAACAAATTTAGAATAATGACAAGAACATCAGAGATTTAAAAAACTTCATATTCAGTATACTTATTCAATAAGCCGCACAAAATATATGGATACCTCAACACCATGATATCTGTCTGACCTTCATCTTCTACAAACAATATCATATTCGATATGTAATCAACTTAATTATATGTGTTTATATGGTATTCAAAAGTTAATATTAAAAAACTTTTCAAATTCTATAATTAAGTGGAAAAAATAAATATTCTTAAATCCTACAATTAAGGAAAATATTTTTACTCTAGAAAATGGATAACTGAAGATTTTATGTATATGATTAATTAGGGAATATTAAATACTATGTGTTAATATTCGGAAAAAATATTGAATAATATTTTAGGTTTTAAAATGAAAAAAATAATAAAAAGAACCACCAAAAGATAAATTAAATTCCAACCCTCAGAGACATGTCATAGCAGTGATTCTAGATTAAGATTTATATAGACATATACATTTGGATCTTCATACTTTATCGTGAGAAATTCAAGTGACATTAGATATTCTATTTGGATTAAATTTATATGTATGTGTCATGTTTTTTTGGATTATAAAATGGATTCATTCTTACGGTTAAATTAAGGTATGTATTGTTTTGGTAGAGAACTACTTTAGAATCTCTTTATTAATTCTTACTCAACTTTTAAATCTTGATGTTATGTGTTACAAATCATGATATTTTGATAAATCAAGGAGTCTCATATTTTATTCAATTACTAAATAATTGATATATTCTTTTAATTGAGAACTACTTTAGAGTCTCTTTATGAAAATATTTCTCACTCAATATTCGATAATTTTTTATGTTATTGTCGGTTGTAATCTACATCAAAGAGTCTCATATATTCGACATATAACATATACCTCATTGCTGAATTATTAAGTAGTAACTGTGTCACGACCCAAAAAAAATGGGTGTGATGGCACTTGTCTTATCCCACCAAGACAAGTTAGCCTAAAACTCAACTTATTACAATAAAATGCGGAAAATTTACTATCAACTTATATTATACCCCAAAACCTGGTTGTCACATGTACAAGCCTCTAAAGTATTACAATTGATTCAAAAGAAAACTCAAGTCTCAAATGAACTTGTTTCTAGAATAGAACAAGAACATAATTAAGGAGAAGAAAATCTGCTGCGATGGAACAGCTACCTGACAAATCTCCAAGAAGCCTCGGAAAAGAAGAGAATGACAAGTACAACAAATATCCAAGCTCATAACCTACAAAAATTTGTAGAAGCAAGGGGTGAGTACCAAACCACACGGTACTCAGCAAGTAAATGTCTAAACACAAGCTAAGGGGATGAAATACGGGTACTCCTACCACCCTGACCGAACCTCCACAATTACAAAATGCATAAAATTCAGTCTAACCTAACAGTTCATATTTACATACCACGTATCTCTACAACAACTCTGACACATATTACATATACATCCTCCACAACCACACTTTACCAAATTACATATCCTCTATAACAACACTTCAACAAATTACATATCCTCGATAACAACACTTCAACAAATTACATACCCTCAACAACAACAATTCAATAAATTACATATCCTCAATAACAAGCTCAGTATTCATCAATCACAAATTTCGCAGAAAGTCAATCACAAGATCAGCAAAACACAATATCAAGTTCATCAATGATAAGTATGTGTAATGCAATGTCAAGTATAATAATGCATGTCTGACCTAGTGATACACACCCGCTGTCTCTCAGTTCGGGGCCCATGGGGAACATATCTGTCCATGAATCTGTCGCGGCGCACGACACGACCCTCGATAATATTAACCATCGCGGCGCGCGATATGTCCCTCGAAATATAGTATCCATCGCGGCGCGCGATACGTCCATCGAAATGGTTCATCCTCTTAAGTACGCATTATTTCTCAATGCACATTACACTTGCCACAACCAATGCCTTAGAATAATGCAGATGACAAGTTCACACATATAATGAGGAGATGACAATTTTCATAACAACGTACAGTTCACAACCACACAAACATGAAGTTACATCAACAATGATTTAACAAGCCTTCAACCCTTTCTCAACACAACCCACATAAACAATTAATCACATTGCCTTTTGTTATCCCCATTCTTTTCATAATTAGAATTAATCAATGTGGACAAGTCAACCCATCACCAATCCCGTTACTCCCAACATATACCACAAGGACATACACGCATTTCATACACCTAACAAGAGTTTAGAAATTCACTTGCCTCAATTTATCGAACAATCACTTCGGGACTTTAGCCTTCCTCCTTTGTTGTACTTTCAAATCAATACAATCTATTCAAATCAATAACCACAATAACAGTTCAAATCTTACAACACTCATAATACACTAGGTTTAGTCTAGACCCAAAAACTCACTCAAATCTATAGTAAAGGTATTATATCATAATTCCAACCAATAAATCAAATCTCATAATTCCCTAACTTTCAAGTCTAGGTTAAGCCTTCATTCCTCTAAATAAATAAAATTTTAATTTAAACACTCTATATCGAAAACCCTAATTTATCAACAGTATTTTAATAATTATAAGGAAGATCAGCACACGAAATTTGACACACAAATGAGTAGAAACAAAAATGTTAATTGTCAAACTGTTTTATAATCACAAATCAACACTATATCATTATTACATATTGATTAAATAACATTATATTATACTTTATGATAAAAACTATTGTATCAATTCTTATTATTTTATTATAAAATCTACTGTATCATTTATTTTATTAATCCTAACTAATACGACCATTGTAATCAAATTTACTTGCAATTTTAAGAAACTCCACTGCCTTTTTTTTTTATCACAACTATAATGTTGGGAACACTACATTCAAAGTGACTCACCTGAAGCTGCTGGATAAAATCCTTGAAAGTTGCAGCATGGAGTTGTTTTGAGTGTACGAATCGAACATAGTAACCCCAACTTACAACTATAGTACACGTTCTATTCCCTTCCAATTCAACTGTAGAAAAATAAAGATTTTGCATTACATGATTGTGTAGCTTTCCGATTTTCGCATTCGGACTCCTCAAGCCATCCGCTTTTCTTCTTTTTCCTTTTTTTTCTGAATTATTTATTTTGAGTGATGGATCTTACCCACTTATTTTATTAAATATAGGTTAAAGGGTATAAGGTCTTAAACAGATTATTACTTTAGCCCATTAACTCTTTATTTAGTCAATTACCTACAATTACTAATAAATTAATTAACTCAAGTTAAACGAATAGTTCAAAATTTTCAAAAATAGCCTATCGGGTCATTACAATATCCACCACTAAAAATCATGTTCGTCCTCGAACTTAAGGAAGAAGAAAGAAAAATAAACAATGTTACCAACAATTTGAGGTATGATCTTCCCGAGTCGATATTCATATCTCCAAGTAAGATCCTCCTTAAAATCATTCTATTAGGATCAACTACTACAAACTGAACTTTCAAAACAAACTTTGGAGGATTTCTAAATCAAGAGTGATTATCAAGCCACAAACTAACTGATGAACTCAATCTAAACTCAAACCCACTGGTCCTTAATACAATCATCATGAAGAATCGTTTCTCACATAACCACGATAGACTTCCGAATCGATACATACTACGAGAAGAATTTAATCTCACCCAACCACCATACCTTCGTACTGCACAAACCATCACAAATCTTTTCTAGATTTCCTTTTCACAACACAATTTTTTTTCATGAGCTTAAGTTATAAAAATCCGACTTTTAGATATTGTTGCTCATCAAGGGGGGATCAAAGTTATCTAACCCAATGAAAAGAAATAAGATCAAGTAACCACCCAACATGCGATACACTTCAAAATGTAGAATCTCTACCAATATGCTTTAACAATTGTAACTCTTCATAGTAGCTTTTATATAAGTTCTCATAAGTAAGGTCGTATATGTAGAACCACAAGTATATTTCAACTGTTCCAAGACAACGTTAAATATGTCATATCTAAAATTACCTAGTCTTTCCAAGCATCCTATCCTACCAAGAGGACATCGCAGGATCGGTACACCCGATCCACCACTATGGATACACCCATAGATATGAAAACACATGTAGGTATAAGTAGTGAATCACACTCCAAACCATATCCAAAACGAAGTAAATGACCATATTAGAATATACAAACTCAAAGTCCATATTACACTTGATACTTCTTTCATAGTGACCATATCAAACATTCTTATTCTTCTTACTCTATTTATATAATTTTTATCCAACCACAATCACCTAGTCTGATCTCCATTACAATCTCACAAAATCTCAATTTTCAAACCCCACATATTTCTCATAGTACACCACTAAAGTCAAAACTCCTAATACTAACAAACATCATAACTACACCAATCATTTACCTTACTCTCAAACAGTCTCTCGTTACAATGTTTTCTTACCAAGCACATTATCGCCTCCAAATTTTATTTAATTTTTGAATTATGACTCCCTTTCATTTCATTTATGCATGTAATGACAAGTACAAGCTACCCTCAAGACTGATAATACAAATTTTAAATCAAAAAGTACATTACCATCAAAACACAACAATTGAATAACACTCAATTCAAATCCACATAATTCTTCAGATACCAATTTTAACTATTAGTCACACCATCATATGCCTCATACCAACACACAAAAATAATAACTGTGGTCACTCCAATAATTCGATACCAAAAGCTCATAACCTATACTCACTGTCAAATGCGTATGTAACACATCATAATAGTTTGTATCTTCCATAAATAAATAGCTTAAATCTCCTCAAATCCTCATTAATTATGTAAAATTGTAGGTCCACACTGTTGAACATAAATAAATTATTTATCATCATGTGAACAATTTAACTCCACATAAGAACACATAATTGTAAACACCTCATAGTTTTTCATATAATAAAAATCCAATCTTCATAAAAATTGTTGATAAATTCCTAATAAGTATATACCGAATAATTCACATCCTTAGTCATATGAGAACTTATGAATGAAAAATTTATACATCCTTCAACTTCTAACCAAGACTCTATATGAGAGGTCTTATACTTCACATCTCTTAAATTCCTCCCATGGTGCTTCTAACTATATTGAAATCTTCAACATACCAAACTTCTTTTTTTTTTACTCGCTTACCAATCTTATTCTTTGACCAACAACTCATGATATTTTTACCTCATCCTCTAAATCAAATAATTAATGTGAAATCCCATTTAGGCATAGCAATAAAAAGTAACAAAATTAATACTCAAATTATTTTTAAGTCCTTCTAAATGCTCCATATTTAATGTGATCAATCATTTCTTACCCATTATCAATTCATACCTTGACAAACAACAAATCTAAACTCACAATGAAAAACTTGATTTTTTTTTAAAATCCCAGCCATGTAACACAATCCCATTATCTACAAATATTAGTTCATATATTGAATATCTTTATGAATTTCACGTATCTTAGCTTATCATTGATCACCTCTCCATCGACCTTATCATATCTTTTGCTAAAAATTCTACCATATTCATTATCAAACTCAAAACCACAAAGAACTAATTATCATACTCGAGATGAACGATCGTTCACTCCTTTCTCAAGATTTATCCAATAGTTTTTAACCAATATGATGATGTTGTGACACTATATTACCATAATCAAAGAAAATATGGGTGAAATCATGTGTCTCTAAATCCAATTCTCATCCCATGTGAATATACCTCTTTAGCCCTTGCAATCAAAGAAAATATTCTTACTCTCACCCCTTTTAGAAGGCTACACTATATCAACTAATTTATTTATTATTTTTTTCCATTATGACTCTAGCTCCTTTAAATTCTATTCGAGCAGTGTTTCCTACTCACCGAACTATAGCAAACCATAACATTATATACTCGCAAATTGTCACTATTATAAAAAAATCCATTTAAAAAACTATCTGTCATATAGCTCATCCCAATCTCAATCCATCACAAACTCTTACTATCATTATGCTCGTTTAGCCCTTGCCATCATCATAAAATAATCTTTGTCATTGCCACGACATCTCAAAACAAACTTTACCAATAAAATTCACAAGACTAACCCAATATCATATGCACTTTTTAGTAAGATATTCAATTCCCTTCACACAAGTATACTTTTTGAGACTTCCTTTACTTATAAGCTTATCATCCATATGTCCACTTCCATGTAGTTTATGATGAAATCAACACTCATTTACAATCCACAAAATACATTTCACAACCTGACATATCAATATCATACCAAAGATCCACCACAAAAAGCTTCCTTATAAATAATGTTTAACACATTCACTCGTACTAATAAGCTAATTGGTATCTCGAATATGAATTCAACAGCAAATCATATCATATGAGCATGTAATACAATAGATAACTCCTTAAGTAGTTAGTATTTGCACTTATCAATCAACATGTCCGTTTTCATGTACCACTAGTAACACATCGTGAAAATTCATTGCATCAACCATTAGAACATATCATATCTATTGAAAAGATCATTTCCAAATAGGTCACACACTTTATCCATCAAATAGCTGTAAAATATTACCAGATTAGTTTTGTATCTAATCCAAGCTATATGTATTCTTTCATAAGCAAGGTCAATATCAAAAGTAACACACTTCATAATTCTAACCAAGTACCCATCAGTACCATTGTAATAGTCGTATCATGACCTTCTTTGGTATACACTCAATCTGTGAAACCACAGAAGGGATTCTGACCTGAATTGGTGCAACATCATTTGCTAAGCGACTCATTAATTGTATGACAACTATATCAATTGTATTTTTCAAGGTTACACTATTTATTATCTAGTTAATTCTTCAAACATTTTACTTCTAATTGTCGAACCACTCCATATTTTGCTTATACCAGATAAGTACTATATATATATTATTATTATTTTACAATGATAACAAATTTACTCAACTCTTTCAAATATGATCACGCATGTGTTTTATAAGTATATCATTACCACCTTAATACCAAATCTAACATCAAACCAATACACGACATGCCGATGATTCACAAAAGAAACTACGCACGAGTGATCACATAAACGAGAGCGAATGGAGTGAAGCGATAAGAATCAAAATGGAACCAAGTACGCACAATAGAGTTCCAAGAAGTGAAGATATTTCCTAAAAGTCACTATAGCCTCTCGAAGATAGGTACAGACGTCTCCGTACCGATCATCGAGACTCTATTTAGACTCGACTTGTACACATGTGAGACCTATGAACCTGGGGCTCTGATACCATTTTGTCACGACCAAAAAAAAATGGGTGTGATGGCACTTGTCTTATCCCACCAAGACAAGTCATCCTAAAACTCAACTTATTACAATAAAATGCGGAAAATTAACTATCAACTTATATTATACCCCAAAACCTGGTTGTCACATGTACAAGCCTATAAAGTATTACAATTGATTCAAAAGAAAACTCAAGTTTCAAATGGACTTGTTTCTAGAATAGAACAAGAACATAATTAAGGAGAAGAAAGTCTGTTGTGTTGGAAACAGCTACCTGACAAATCTCCAAGAAGCCTCGGAAAAGAAGAGAATGACAAGTACAACAAAAATCCAAGCTCATAACCTAAAAAAATTTGTAGAAGCAAGGGGTGAGTACCAAATCACACGGTACTCAGCAAGTAAACGTATAAACACAAGCTAAGGGGATGAAATACGGGTACTCCTACCACCCTAACCGAACCTCCACAATTACAAAATGCATAAAATTCAGTCTAACCTTTTCACGACCAAAAACCAGGCCGCGACTGGCACCCACACTTACCCTCCTATGTGAGCGAACCAATCAATACAAAACCCAACATTTCGAATATAATAACACAATATAATGCGGAAGACTTAAACTCATTAATGAAAATAAATTAAATAACTTCTAAAAACTCGAACACTTATTATCCCCAAAACCTGGAAGTCATCATCACAAGAACATCTATCCTTAAATTATTAAAGCTAAGAGTTTCTAAGAAGCTAAAAAAAATACACAAAAGCTAGTCCATGCCGGAACTTCAAGGCATCAAGATATAAAATGGAAGATCCAGTCCAAGCTAGAAGCATTAGCTCACCCTGATATCCGGAGTAATGAAGACTGGCTAGAGTTACTGTTGCGTCGAAGATGACGGCACGTTTGCTGCACTCCATAAATAAAGAAGAAGAAAACATAAAAGTAGGGGTCAGTAAAAAACACGGGTACTGAGTAGATATCATCGGCCAACTCAAAATAGAAATCAATATATACCAAGTAGTATCATAAAATCAACTATGATACTCAACATGTAGCAACAACAAGTACTATATCATTAACAATTACCGTCAAGTTCACACATGAGAACTCAAGCCTCAATACCATAATCATTTGGGAATTATGTTCATTAGATTGAGTATACTAACATCTTTCCAAGATTCATTATCTTTATTTCTCTTGTGTCGGTACGTGACACTCCGCTCCATCATATTCATTAATCCTCTTGTGTCGGTACGTGACACTCCGATCCCGTACTACTATGTGTCGGAACATGACACTCCGATCCCCTAAATCTACGTGTCGGTTCGTGACACCCGATCCCCTAAATCTACGTGTCGGTTCGTGACACCTGATCCCCTAAATCTACGTGTCGGTTCGTGACACCCGAACCCGTAATCTTCTTCTATCAATTCATCAAGCCTTCTTTTTTACGAAGACATCATCAATCTTATTATTTTAAGTCATCACGCCTTCTTTTATACCAAGGCCTCATCATTAACAAAGAGATTAGGGTTTTGCAAGATTTGGGATTCAATAACTTCATCATGCTTATATAATCACAATTGTATAATTACATTCATGCAAGCATACAATTAAGCACATTGCAGGGTTTACAATATTATCAATAGATATCATTCGCTATTAAGAGTTTACTACGAATATCGTAAGAGAAACCATAACCTACCTCCACCGAAGATTAGTAATAAAGCAAGCAAATTTTCTCCAAAGCTTTGTGTTTCCCCTTCTCGATCGACCCTCTCTCTCTATTCTTGTTTTTTCTATTTTCTTTATTCAAACCCTCTTTCTTTTACCCTAATTAGCATATAATTAAGAATAAAAGATGGCAATAATAACCCACTAATTAACTTAAGGTTACCTCTTTTAACCCCCAAGTAATTAGACTTATTAACATTAACCCACTAACTTTATAATTAAAGCAGGAATAGTCAAATACGTCCCTTAAAATGTATAAAGAAATCCGACCCAAACTGGGATTACGCAGCCTGCGACGGCCCATCGCGCCTGCGACGATCCGTCCTGCTGCTCCGTCACAGACTTCAGAGACTCAATTTCTCTTATGAGTCTCTAACGGTCCGTCACACCTGTGACGGTCCATCCTGCCATTCCGTTACGAAGTTCAGAGAGTCCATTTCAGTACCCAATTTTCAGATTTTCCAAGTGTATTGAAACGAGACCCTGCGACGGTCCGTCGTGCCCATGACGGTCCGTCGTGGGGTCCGTCGCCTCAACCTGTTTTTCCATAAATAAAATCTGCTGCTCAAAGCGACTAAACAGGTCGTTACAGTAGATACCAATTTACCCATCATTCGTCCCCGAACGATCACAAGAAGGAAAACATGGGCGAAAAGGAGTACCTGAATATGTAAACAGATGTGGGTATCTTTCTCGCATATCTGCCTCCTTCTCCCAAGTGGCTTCTTCAACAGGTCGATTCTTCCATTGAACTTTGATGGATGCAATCTCCCTTGATCTCAACTTGCTAATTTCTCTATCTAGAATGGCAACAGGTTCATCCTTATAAGAAAAATTCTCATCAAGTAAAACTGAATCCCAACGGATAATGTAGTTTCCATCTCCATGGTATCTTTTCAACATAGACATATGGAATACCGGATGCACTCCGGACAGTCATGGAGGCAAGGCTAACTCATAAGCCACCCCCCCTATGCGCTTCAGAACCTCGAAGGGACCAATATACCTTGGGCTTAGTTTACCCCTTTTTCCAAACCGCATCACCCCTTTCATGGGCGAAACCTTCAACAAGACTTGTTCACCCTCCATGAACTCTAAGTCTCTAACCTTTCGATCTGCATATTCTTTTTGCCGGCTTTGCGCCGCCAAAAGCTTTTCTTGAATAGATTTCACTTTCTCTAACGATTCCCTCTGAAGGTCAGTACCCCAAGGTCTAACTTCAAATGCATCAAACCACCCAATGGGAGACCTACATCTTTTCCCATATAGTGCCTCAAATGGGGCCATATCAATGCTTGAGTGATAGCTATTGTTGTAGGAGAACTCTGCTAAGGGTAAGAAGCTATCCCACTGACCACCAAATTCTATCAGACATGCACGAAGCATATCCTCCAATACTTTAATCGTTCGCTCAGACTGACCATTGTTTTGAGGATGGAACACAGCACTAAGGTCAAACCTAGTACCCAATTCCGCATGCAATGTTTTCCAAAACTTAGAAGTCAACTGCGTACCTCTATCTGATATAATGGAGAGTGGAACCCCATGCAATCACACCACTTCCGAGATGTAATGTTTGGCTAACTTCTCTACATTGTAAGTCACCTTGACCGGAATGAAGTGAGCAGACTTAGTTAACCTATCAACAATTACCCAAATAGAATCAAACTTTCCCAATGTCCTTGAAAGACCAACCACAAAATCTGTTCCAATCCTTTGCCACTTCAATTCAGGAATGGGCATTCTCTAAAGTGTTCCTCCGGGCCTTTGGTGTTCATACTTTACTTGTTGACAGTTTGGACATTTGGCAATAAAATCCACAATATCACTCTTCATTCTACTCCACCAAAAGTGTTGCTTTAGGTCACAGTACATCTTGGTTGCACCCGGATGTATCGAATACCTTGAACTATGAGCCTCTGTCAGAATAGTGTTGATCAAATCATCGACGCGGGGTACACATACCCTTCCCTTAATCCTCAAAACACCTTCTTCATCGATTGTCGCTTCATTAGCCTCTCCTTGCAACACTTTATCTCGGATCCGGATCAATTTTTCATCATTAAACTCCTTTCCCTTAATCTTGTCAGGAAAGGAAGATCTTGCCTCCATACAAGCTTAAAATCCTCCCTTCTAATTTACTTCTAATCTCATAAGGTAGTTAGCCAGAATATGAACTTCTCTAGCCAATGGGCGTCTAGAAGCTTGCAAGTGAGCTAGACTTCCCATGCTTCCCGCCTTTCTACTTAAAGCATCCGCTACAACATTCGCCTTCCCCGGATGATACAAAATAGTGATGGCGTAGTCCTTCAGTAGTTCCATCCATCTCCTCTATCTCAAGTTCAAATCTTTCTGAGTAAAGACATACTGTAGGCTACGATGAACCATATAGACCTCAAACTTAACCCCATATAAATAGTGTCTCCATTGCTTTAATGCAAACACTACCGCGGCCAATTCTAAATCATGAGTTGGATAGTTACGTTCATGCACTTTTAATTGTCTTGAAGCATAAGCAATCACATTCTTCTCTTGCATTTGCACTGCACCCAAACCCGAATAGGATGCATCATAATAGACAATGAAATTCTTACCTTCCACTGGCAAGGTGAGAATTGGTGCAGTAGTCAACAGAGTCTTGAGCTTTTGAAATCTTTCCTCACACTCATCCGACCATACAAATGGAACATTTTACTTAGTCAAGTTCGTCAGTTGGGAAGCAATAGAAGAGAATCCCTTGACAAATCGACGGTAGTAGCTAGCTAAACAAACAAAGCACCTTATTTCTGACACATTAGTAGGTCTTACCCAATTCTTCACTGTCTCAATCTTAGAAGGATCCACCATCACTCCATCCTAAGAAACCACGTGCCCCTAGAAGGACACTGCATCTAGCCAAAACTCACACTTAGAGAACTTGGCATAAAGCTTTTTCTCCCTCAACATTTCCAATACCATTGTCAAATGCTCCTCATGTTCCTCCTTACTTTTAGAGTATATCAGTATATCATCAATAAACACGATCACAAAGAGATCCAAATATGGCTTGTAAATCCCGTTCATCAAACTCATGAACGCAGCAGGGGCATTCGTAAGACCAAAAGACATCACTACAAATTCGTAATGCCCATACCTGGTTCTAAAATCAGTCTTTGGCACATCCATTGCCCGTATTTTCAATTGATGATAACCGGATCTCAAGTCAATCTTAGAGAGGACACAAGCACCTTGTAACTGATCGAACAAGTCATCAATGCGAGGAAGAGCATACATGTTCTTTATGTTACCTTGTTCAACTGCCGGTAGTCTATGCTCATCCGAAAACTCCCATCCTTCTTCTTTACAAACAACACG
Source organism: Solanum lycopersicum (assembly GCF_036512215.1). Taxonomy (NCBI): domain Eukaryota; kingdom Viridiplantae; phylum Streptophyta; class Magnoliopsida; order Solanales; family Solanaceae; genus Solanum; species Solanum lycopersicum. The sequence continues at coordinate 20,827,640 of NC_090800.1, forward strand.
GGAGCACCCCAAGGAGATGCACTTGGTCTAATGAAGCCTTTGCTCAACAACTCTTTAAGTTGGGCTTTTAACTCTCTTAACACCGCGGGAGCCATTCTATAAGGGGGTATAGAAATGGAGCGAGTACCCAGTTCAAGATCAATACAGAAGTCAATATCCCTATCTGGTGGCATACGTGGAAGATCTGCAGGGAACACATCCAGAAACTCACGGACCACCGAAACAGACTCAATGGAAGGTAATTGGGTAGTGTAATCCTTGAGATGTGCAAGGAAAGCTAAACACCCTTTACTAACCATTTTCTTAGCACGAAGAAAGGAGATGATACGCACATGATTGGAAGTGTAGTCACCCTCCCACACTAACGGATCTCTCCCAGGCTTGGCTAACGTCACCGTTTTAGCATTACAATCCAAGATCGCAAATTGCGGAGAAAGCCAAGTCATACCTAGAATTACATCAAAATCAACCATTTCTAAGATAACCAAACCTACATAAGTTTTGCTCCCCACAAAGTTCACCAAACAAGACCTATATACCTTTTCAACTATGACAGACTCACCCACCGGAGTAGAATCACGAATAGGTGTATCAAGTAATTCAACATGTAAATTTAGACCATTAGGAAATGAGGAAGATACATAACAAAATGTGAATCCAAGATCAAACAATACAGAAGCCATGCAATCACAAACCAGAAGATTACCTGTGATGACAGCATCAGATGTCTCCGCCTCCGATCTCCCAGGGAAAGCATAACAATGGGCCCTTTCGTTTGTTTGTCCGTTGCCCCTACCATGTTGTGGTGTAGTGGCTCCAGTTTGCCCATCACCCCGGCCGTTTTGGTGACCATCATTACCTCGACCACCACATCCTCCAGAATAACGGCCTCTACCATGACTACCTCTACCTCTAGCTATTTGGGGTCTATAACTCTGTTTGGGACAATTCCTCCTAATATGTCCAGTCTCCCCACATCCATAACACTCTCTAGAGTCAAGTATAGGTCTCTCAAAGAAGTGTTGACCGGTCTGAGGTGGACCCCCAACTACAGTCTGTAGTGAAGATTGAATGGGTCGAACTGAGTAACCTCCGGAACCCTGTCCTCTAGAGTAAGAACCATTAAACTCACCTCCCTTTTGAAACCTCTTTGATGTCGATGCCATGGTGAATTCATCTGGATTCACTCCTTCAACCACTACCACGAAATCTACCACTTCTTGGAAGGATTTTGCCGTAGCCGCTACCTGTAAGGCTGAAATCCGCAACTCTGAGCTCAACCCCTTCACATAACGACGAATCCGCTCTTGTGGACTGAAACAAAGTTGAGTGGAATATCTGGATAGTGCACAAAACTTAGCCTCATATGCATTGAACGACATCCCACCTTGCTCTAGGCTCAAGAACTCATCCCTTTTCCTATCCCTCAAAGTCCGGGGGATATACTTCTCCATAAACAAGCTAGAGAAGGAGGCCCAAGTCATAGGTGGTGCCTCCGTTGGTTGACACTCAACATGTGACTGCCACCACATTTTGGTGTTCCCTTGAAACTGATAACTCACGAACTCAACACCAAACCATTTTACTATACCCATCTTGTGTAGTAGCTCATGACAGTCAACCAGAAAATCGTAAGCATCCTCATATTCAGCATCCTTGAAGACTGGAGGTTTCAATTTCAAGAACATACTAAAAAGTTCATGCTGATCATTTGTCATTATAGGCCCGGTAGTCAGACGTGGAAACGTGCTTATGTCCAATGAGGCATCCATACGAGGAGACATAGTGGCTGCATGTTGTACCTCCGGACCCCGAGGTGCTGGTGCAGAAAACACTGGAGGTGTTTGACCTTGATCAGATAACCCACTAAGATAAGCGAGAACCTGATTGATCATCTCTGGGGTAGGTTGGGGTGGCAATTCCTCATTTTGCACTTGTTCATTCTCCCCTTCATCCCCCTCTCTTACCACTTCCTCAGTCGGTGGAGGAGTCACTGCCCTATTATCAGATGGGCTAGGTGCTCGTCCTCTTCCTCTAGAGGACGTCCTCCCACGACCTCTACCACGGCCTCTTGCCGCTACTCTTCCTCGAGCTATAGCCCCAGTGGCTGGCTCGAACGCTTCTTGTCTTGCCAGTGTTGGTGTTGGCGCAGTCGTTGCTCTAGTTCTAACCATCTGCGAAATAGAGTGAAGATGGTCAGATACTAATTGGACCCAAGTAACAGCACGAAAGAAAGAATGAAAGAATGGAATTTTCCTAAAGTCTTATAGCCCCTCAAACAAAAGTAAAGGCGTCCCTCTACCGTTCCTTAAGACTCTATTAGACTCGTTCTTGTGTGATGAGACCAACGAACCTAATGCTCTGATACAAAGTTTGTCAAGACCCAAAACCAGGCCGTGACTAGCACCTACACTTACCCTCTTATGTGAGAGAACCAATCAATACAAAACCCAACATTTCGAATATAATAACACAATATAATGCGGAAGACTTAAACTCATTAATGAAAATCAATTAAATAACTTCTAAAAACTCGAAAACTTATTATCCCCGAAATCTGGATGTCATCATCAAAAGAACATCTATCCTCAAATTACTAAAGCTAAGAGTTTCAAAGAAGCTAAAAAAAATACACAAAAGCTAGTCCATGCCGGAACTTCAAGGCATCAAGACATGAAGAGGAAGATCCAGTCCAACCTAGAAGCATTAGCTCACCCTGATATCCGGAGTAATGATGACTGGCTAGAGTTACTGTTGCGTCGAAGATGACGGCACGTTTGCTGCACTCCATAAATAAACAAGAAGAAAACATAAAAGTAGGGGTCAGTACAAAACACGAGTACTGAGTAGATATCATCGGCTAACTCAAAATAGAAATCAATATATATCAAGTAATATCATAAAATCAACTATGATACTCAACATGTACCAACAGCAAGTACTATATCATTAACAATTACCGTCAAGTTCACACATAAGGACTCAAGACTCAATACCATAATCATTTGGGAATTATGTTCATTAGATTGAGTATATTAACATCTTTCCAAGATTCATTATCTTTATTTCTCTTGTGTCGGTACGTGACACTCCGCTCCCTCATATTCATTAATCCTCTTGTATCGGTACGTGACACTCCGATCCCCTACGACTATGTGTCGGAATGTGACACTCCGATCCCTAAATCTACGTGTCGGTTCGTGACACCCGATCCCCTAAATCTACGTGTCGGTTCATGACACCCGATCCCCTAAATCTACGTGTCGGTTCGTGACACCCGATCCCCTAAATCTACGTGTCGGTTTGTGACACCCGATCCCCTAAATCTACATGTCGGTTCGTGACATTTGATCCCCTAAATCTACGTGTTGTTTTGTGACACCCGATCCCCTAATCTCCTTCTATCAATTCATCAAGCCTTCTTTCTTAACAAGACATCATCAATCTCATTATTTTAGTTCATCACGCCTTCTTTTATACCAAGGCCTCATCATTAACAAAGAGATTAGGGTTTTGCAAGATTTGGGATTCAATAACTTCATCATGCTTATATAATCACAATTATATAATTATATTCATGCAAGCATACAATTAAGCACATAACAGGGTTTACAATATTATCAATACATATCATTCGCTATTAAGAGTTTACTACGAACATCGTAAGAGAAACCATAACCTACCTCCACCGAAGATTAGTGATCAAGCAAGCAAATTTTCTCCAAAGCTTTGTGTTTCCCCTTCTCGATCGACCCTCTCTCTCTCTTCTTGTTCTTTCTATTTTCTTTATTCAAACCCTCTTTCTTTTACCCTAATTAGCATATAATAAAGAATAAAAGATGGCAATAATAACCCACTAAATAACTTAAGGTTACCTCTTTTAACCCCCAAGTAATTAGACTTATTAACATTAACCCACTAACTTTATAATTAAAGCAGGAATAGTCAAATACGTCCCTTAAAACGTATAAAGAAATCCGACCCAGACTGGGATTACGCAGCCTGCGACGGCCCGTCGCGCCCGTGACGGTCCGTCCTGCTGCTCCGGCATAGACTTCAGAGACTCAATTTCTCTGAAGAGTCTTTGACGGTCCGTCACACCTGTGACGGTCCGTCCTGCCATTCCGTTACGAAATTCAGAGAGTAGATTTCAGTACCCAATTTTCAGATTTTCCAAGTGTTTTGAAACGAGACCCTGTGACGGTCCATCGTGGTGTCCGTCGCCTCAACCTGTTTTTCCAGAAATAAGATCTGCTGCTCAAAGCGACTAAACAGGTCGTGACAAACCTAACAGTTCATATTTACATAGCACGTATCTCTACAACAACACTTAGACAAATTACATATACATACTCCACAACCACACTTTACCAAATTACATATCCTCAATAACAACACTTCAACAAATTACATATCCTCGATAATAAAATTTCAACAAATTATATACCCTCAACAACAACAATTTAATAAATTACATATCCTCCATAACAAGCTCAGTATTCATCAATCACAAATTTCGCAGAAAGTCAATCACAAGATCAGCAAAACACAATATCAAGTTCACCAATGATAAGTATGTGTAATTCAATGTTAAGTATAATGATGCATGTCTGACCTAGAGATACACACCCGCTGTCTCTCAGTTCGGGACCCATGGGGGACATATCTGTCCATGCATCTGTCGCGGTGCACGACACGACCCTCGATAATAGTAACCATCACGGTGCGCGATACGTCCCTCGAAATATAGTATCCATCGCGACGCGTGATACGTCCCTTGAAATGGTACATCCTCTTAAGTACCCATTATTTCTCAATGCACATTACACTTGCCACAACCAATGCCTTAGAATAATGTAGATGACAAGTTCACACATATAATGAGGAGATGACAATTTTCATAACATCGCACAGTTCACAACCACAGAAACATGAAGTTACATCAACAATGATTTAACAAGCCTTCAACCCTTTCTCAACACAACACACATAAACAATTAATCACATTGCCTTTTGTTATCCCCATTCTTTTCATCATTAGAATCAATCAATGTGGACAAGTCAACCCATCACAATCATGTTACTCCCAACATATACCACAAAAATATACACGCATTTCATACACTTAACAAGAGTTTAGAAATCCATTTGCCTCAATTTATCGAACAATCACTTCGGGACTTTAGCCTTCCTCCTTTATTGTACTTTCAAATCAATACAATCTATTCAAATCGATAACCACAATAAGAGTTCAAATCTTACAACACTCATAATACTATAGGTTTAGTCTAGGCCCAAAAACTCACTCAAATCTATAGTAAAGGTCTTATATCATAATTCCAACCAATAAATCAAATCTCATAATTCCCTAACTTTCTAGTCTAGGTTAAGCCTTCTTTCCTCTACATAAATAAAATTTTAATTTAAACACTCTATATCTAAAACCCTCATTTATTAACAGTATTTTAATAATTATAAGGGAGATCTGCACATGAAATTTGACACACAAATAAGTAGAAACAATAATGTTAATTGTCAAACTATTTTATAATCACAAATCAACACTATATTATTATCACACAAAGATTAAATAGCATTATATTATGCTTTATCATAAAAACTATTGTATCAATTCTTGTTATTTTATTATAAAATCTACTGTATCAATTTATTTTATTAATCCTAACTAATACGACCATTGTAATCAAATTTACTTGCAATTATGAGAAACTCCACTACCCTTTTTTTTATCACAACTATAATGTTGGGAACACTGCATTCAAAGTGACTCACCTGAAGCTGCTGGAGAAAATCCTTGAAAGTTGCAGCATGGAGTTGTTTTGAGTGTACGAATCGAACATAGTAACCCCTATTTACAACTATAGTACACGTTCTATTCCCTTCCAATTCAACTGTAGGAAATAAATATTTGGCATTACATGATTGTGCAGTTCTCCGATTCTCGCATTCGACCGCCTCAAGCCATCCGCTTTTCTTCTTTTCCCCTTTTTTTCTGAATTATTTATTTTTAAGTGATGGATCTTACCCACTTATTTTATGAAATATATGTTAAAGGGTATAAGGTCTTAAACAAATTATTACTTTAGCTCATTAACTATCTATTATGTCAATTACCTACAATTACCCATAAAGTAATTAACTCAAGTTAAATGAATAGTTCAAAATTTTCAAAAATAACCTATCAGGTCATTACAAACTGCTTCCATTCATTTCATTTATCATATTTTATCTTTCTAATGGTTAATTTAACAAATTCTCAAAGCTCAATTGAATTAGATAAATACACTATTTTAGAATTGAAATTTAAATATTTTGAAATCTATACAAAAATACTATACGATTCAATATTTCTCATATTAGTATAATAAAGAATATATATTAAATCTGATATGGTAAAAGTTCATATAACTTAATTCTCGAACAAAATATGAGAACAAAATTAAATGGAGAATGTATATACTTTACAAATTCATAAATATTTCTCTACTCCTTCATTGAAAGTGTAATTTTGCGAGATATTATTATGTTTCATTGATGAAATAACAGAAGCAAAACTTAACTTTTTTATTATGAATACATCATTGCAGTGAATTTAAAATTCATACATATTTTTCAACTTTTTTTATGGCATCAGACAATGATCGTTCAAACATAAATAACAATATATACTGCATTAAAAGGAATATGAGCATATGATAAATAAGTTAAAAGAGAGAGGATGAATAGACTCTCACCCTAAAGAAAACAAGCTACAAATACATATAGAGATGGGAAAAAGGATAAATATATCTCCGAACTTTCGTAAATGGTATCTGTATACCCTTCGTTATACTTTAATGACATCAATACCCTTGTCATCCAAATTTTGGAGCATATATACCCTTTATGTTAACGGTGGTACACGTGTCTCGATCCTAACCACTGATATGATACTTCTTAAATTTCTGCCAAAAATTAAAGAGATCCACCCGAATTAATCTAGAAACCCGCCCAAATACATAGTATCCATGACCCAATAATGTAAACTCAAATCCCTAAATCAATCCACCTAAGAGCGAGAACAAAAGTGGCAACCATAGCTCCGCCACTAGACGACCACTAAAGATGTATAATTGTACGCCGAAGCATGATAAGAAGGGATAAATATTGAAGCAAGAGTATCAACCAAAGCAGATTCCGTCAACGAGGACACAACTAGGGTGATTAGTCACGAGAAATTTGAATCCTTTAGAGAAGAGATGCAGGATCGGATTTGTAGCAACTAAAATATCATAATGAAGGAATTAATTTGCCTATGTCCCCTGTGAATGAGCACAAGAAGAAAGGAAAAGCTCAGCAACTTGGCAGTAAGCAATATGCTAAACAAATTGTTGCTGATTTGGGCTTTGAGGAATAACTCTTCTATGAGTTTTTTTTCTTCATACTATGAGTTTATTTTTTAAAAAAAAGCACCTTATTTAATATCCCACATACGACCGAAAACTCCTTTTCTTTCTCATTCACATCTTCTATCCAAACAAATCTAACCTTACTACTTAACTAAAGTATTATCCTATAATCAGTCTTTGTGCTTGTTAAGATGGGTCTTTCTATTCTACGAGAGGGTTGAGGAGAAGTTGGAGAATTTAGTGTTGAATTTGATTTTGGGATGAAGATGGGGAAAGATGTTGCTAAACAAGTGTTTAAGTTGCTTAATTTTAAATTAAGTGATTCAAATTAGGGATTTGGTTAATATTTTTGGGTTATGGGTATTATGTATTGGGGCGGGTTTTATAATTAATTCGGGTGGATTTTTTAATTTTTGGGAAGAAATTTAACAAATATCAAGTTAGTGGTTAGCATTGAGACATGTGTACCGCCGTTAACTTAAAGGGTATACATGTTCCAAAATTTGGACGGCAAGGATACTGACGTTCTGGAAGTATAACGAAGAGTATACGCATACCATTTAATAAAGTACGGGGATATATATGTCCTTTTCCCTAAAGAGATTGTCAAATTATATATTATTCAAATTTTTGTAAGATAATTTATAATATTTATTGATTTACTTAAAAATTAGTATAATGATGTTTTCTCCAAATCTCTTATGATTCATTTACTCTCAATGTTCGGAAAATTGATATAGACAATGCACTTTATGGTTATTTTTTTATTATTAGTATATCTTTATATGTATTTTCCATTCTTCTTTTTTTTTTATAAAAAAAATAGGTTTAAATACGATTTAATATATATGCTCAAAATATATACATAATTTCTTGCAATTCTTTTGGTTTTCAACTTCCTATTAAGAAAAATAATTATGTTTTTCTTCACTTATAAGTACACTAACAAGTATTTATAAAAGATTAAAAACTTTTAAGTAATAATAAACATAGAAGAATATATAAATTAAAGATCTTTTAAAAAAATAATTGAATTGAAAGTTTGATTCCTGCGTAAATTCGATTAGAAATATTTGAATAAAATTTATACAAAAATTTTCAATAACGCGCGTAGCGCAGCCAAACTCACTAGTTAAATTTATATAATTAGGAGGTATATTTGTTAAAATTCATAAAATTTAATTTATAAAATTAAACTTTTGTTGATGTGTAGTTAATTATTTTTTATATCATATCATATTATATCATATATTTATATAAAGGAGAACTCTAAGTGCGCCTACGTGGTGGCATCATGAACCATAATTTCCTTTGAATTTATTTTATTTTCAAAACTAGCCTTATTTTTTCATGAAATGTTCTGAATTTTATGTAAAATTGCGACTTTTATGAAAAATTTCTACTTGAATGAATAGTTTTGACATTTATAAAAATGTGGGTCTTTTTTGAAAAGTTGTAACCTTTCTGAAGGGTTGTAACTTTTTCGAAGAGTTGTGACTTTTTCGATAAGGCACAATAAGCAATTGATCACAATACCCTTTGTTTTCTATAAATATAGGAATTTTCTCTGAACTTCTTCTTTTTCCTTTGTACATTTAAATATTTTCTAAACTTTGGCCCTATTGAGTGATTTACTGACATCATTGTTTTGTATCAATACTCTAGTGATTATAATTGTTTTATAATGACATTATATCTATTCCCTTAAACCTTAGGTACTAGACGAGAATAATCCCCTTAAGGAATAATGTGCATTCAGTGGGCTCGATTTATTCATTACGTTTCATTCTATTGATACAAATCCGAATATGCTTTTTACAGTCATTCATTTATGCTTATTTTATTAATTGTTGTTTTGGAGTACATTCTTAATACTTTATTATTTATGTTTAATTTATTATTATATGTTTTTTTAGTGAAGATTAAATAACGAGTGCTAATTGACTATTCTTCTAGCTTTTTCTACTGGAATTGTTGAAGGTACGATAAATGAATCTCCACAAATCTCTAATTTTTTTTATCAACGTCATTCCTTCACATACAAGGATGAGATTTTTTGTTAATTAAACTATCATTTGTGAGTTAATTGCTTTGCATGCCCATATTTTTTGTATTTCATATTGTAAAGTATCTATCTTTACAAAATTTTATTAATGAGTATTATATGCACTTTAAGGAGAAATTTGATTGAAGTATTGTATATGATACACTTTAACAAAGTCCATCCTTTAATATTTTTCTTTTTCCATCTCATTCAACTCTTTGAAATATTTTTGATGTGAAATAAGACTATTTTTGCCAAGCTTAATTTGAAAAATATGAAAGCAAAATATATGTCTATTAACATAGATTTATTGATCTTCATTGCAGAACATTTTAGTTATATAAGTTAGACCCATTTTTAATTTTTCATGTTCAAGAATATTTCATTAACATGAGCCTACAATCAAACATTTTGAGCTACTTGTACTTTCCTAATTCAACAATTAGATGTACATATTTCTGAAAAAGTCGTAAAAATGCATTGATGAAGCATCTAGAAGGTTCTTCAAACCAACAATTTAATGAAGAATGAATTTCCAAAAGGGCCAACAATATTTTTTTTCTGGTGTTTCAAATTTATTCTTCTCCTTCTATAAATTTTCTTAGAGTAACAAAGTAACAATAACAAAAAGTACTAAATATTTAATCGCTTACAAATAAATTTTTTCTAAGAAAATTATTATGTTGTTGTGGTGTACATTTTTAACGATCTTCTAACAATAGAATTATTAGATTCTATATTTTTCATGTACAAAAGAATATAAAAATTGATGCTTCATTGCTACATAAAAATATAACTCAATTTTAACAAGATAATTATATTAGCAAACGTATATTATGATAAATTATGTAAAGTGAAAGAATATGGATTGTATTGAAGTGTTCACCTAATAAGGAATACATGGGAGATATATATAGGGGATATAGGAAGGAGTACTAATCCTAATAGGACTAGGATTAAGGAGTACTAATCCTAATAGGACTAGGATTAGTACACAGTAAATACTAATATTATTTAATACTATTTAATTAATACTATCTATTATTATCCCCCCTGAAGCTGAGCTGAGCGGAGGCGAACGGAAGCTTAGAACTAAGGTAATCGTGCTGTCGGCTCGGGAAAGGCTTGGTGAGAATATCAGCAGGTTGTTATTCAGTGGGTACATACTGCACAGTCATGGTGCCAGCCTGAACTTCATCGCGAACAAAGAGACAATCGGTATCAACATGCTTCATTCTGGTGTGTAGGACGGAATTTTTGGCCACACAGATGGTTGATTTGTTGTCACAATAGAGAGCAGGAATGGTGTGAGTTGCACAGAGTTCGCGAAGAATATATGTGACCAACATGGTCTCAGCAGCAAGAAGAGCAAGGGTGCAGTATTCAGCTTCAGTCGAGGATCGAGAGACCTTGGGTTATTTTTTTGTACACCAAGAACTCAGGTTCAAACCCATAAAAACGAGAAACCCCGATGTAGATTTTCTGCCATTTTTATCATTTGCCCAATCTGAATCTGAGAAACCCCGAAGCTCCAAGTCCCTGGGTCGAATGAGTAAACCACGACCAACAGTGACAAAAATGTACATGAGAATGCATTTTAGACAATGATAATCATGTTCACTTGGTTGATGCATGCGCTGAGCAACTCGATTGACAGCAAATTGGATGTCAGGACGGGTAATGGCCAGATACTGTTGAGCCCCAATTAGGCTGCGGAAGTGGGTGATATCGGCAAAGGGGGTGTCGACTCCATTCGTAGACGAAGAGACTGCCATCGGTGTTGGTTGACAGGTGCATTTTTCCAGTCCAACTTTCTGCAACAGATCTCGAGCATATTTTGACTGATAAAGAAACAAGCCGCTGCCTGTCCGAGAAACCTCCATTCCTAGAAAATAATGTAACGGGCCAAGGTCCTTCCTTTTGAAGGTAGTATGCATAGCTTGAGTGACATCCTGAATGAGAGCTGCAGTAGAGCCTGTAATAATGATATCATCTACATAGACAAGAAGAATGACTATACCGTGTGCTAAATGTCGAGTAAACAGACTCGTGTCGTGTACGCAACACGTGAAGCCGAGTCCCGAGACGAACGTTTTCAGATGTGTGCACCAAGCACGGGGGGCTTGCTTCAGACCATATAGAGACTTCTGGGTTTGCAAACATGTTTAGGGAAGTGGGGATCAATATAGCCCGTTGGTTGCGTCATGTAGATAGTTTCATCAAGCATGCCATGAAGAAAAGCATTGGAAATTTCCAACTGATTGATGTGCCAATTATTGCGCATGGCGAGTGACAGTACCAGGCAAATGGTTTCCTGCCGAATAACAGGACTGAATGTCTCGGAGTAATCAAGCCCATACTCCTGATTATAGCCTTTAGCAACCAAACGAGCCTTGTACCTGGAAATACTGTCATCTGCATTGTGTTTAATTTTGTACACCCATTTACAGCCCACTGGGTGCCGCCCATGGGGCTTAGGTACAAGAACCGAAGTTTTCTGATCAGTCAAAGCCTTAAACTCGTCATCCATAGCATGACGCCAATATGAATTTTTTGAGGCAACAGAGTAGGTTGTTTGTTCACTATTGGGAAGGGGTGTATTTGGTAGTATGGTAGCCTGAAAGGTTTTGGGTTTAAAGATACCGTCTTTGCCACGGGTTAACATGGGATGAGTATTGGGGGGTGGCACGGGCGGTGGTGATTCGGGGGTGGCCAGGAAGGACCTAAAACGGATCGGGCTGGAGATGTTGTGGGTATGGGGTTGTTCGGGTTGGTTGTAAGTGTGGGTGGTGGTTGCTGGTGTATTGTGGGTGACGGTCGAAGGGGTGATGAGGGGTGGTTGGGTAGTGGGTGGAGGTGTGGGGGAAGGTGAGGGACCCTGTGAGTATGTTGAAAAAAGGGGAAGGACGCCAATGAATAATGTATTTAGGGAGGAGGAAATAGACTCGTAGGGAAACTCATTTTTAACAAATTTGACATGACAAGATATGTAGACTTTATGAGTTTGTGGGTCAAGACAGCGACAACCCTTGGAGGAAGGATGATAGCCCAAAAAAATACAAGGACGGGATCGGGGTTGTAATTTGTGAGTAATATGAGGGCATAGCCAAGGGTAGGCAAGACACCCAAAGACGCGGAGGTTTGTATAATTGGGAAGTTCTTGGTAAAAGAGTTTATAGGGTTATTTGTTGGAGAGGGTGTGACTGGGCATTCTGTTAATGAGGTAGTTAGTGGTGGCTAGAACTTCTACCCAAAAGGAGACTGGGAGATGAGATTGATGTAGAAGAGTAACCACCGTTTCAATGAGATGGTGATGCTTACGCTCAGCCACCCCATTCTGTTTGGGAGTGTATGCATAGGAGATTTAATGTATAATTCCCAGGGATTGCAGAAACTGCCAAAGATGTTGTTTACATATTTCTTTCCATTGTCACTTCGAAAAAGTTTAACATGAGAATTGAATTCTGTTTTGACAATTTTTTCAAAAGTGACAAAGGTGGTGTATGTATGTGATTTGTGTTTTAGTAGGTACAACCAAGTGTATTTTGTAAAATCATCCACAAAACAAATACAATAGCGAAAACCAACAAATGAAGGAGCAGCAGTAGGACCCCATAGGTCAGAATGAATAAGTTGAAAAGGTGCAGTTCTACGCTTCTCAGATAAAGTAAAAGGTAATTTATGAGTTTTAGCAATTGAACTGGAGTCACAGTTGTTTACATGAATGGAAGAAAAACCTAATTGAGACATTAAAGAATTTATTATTTGAGTAGACGGGTTACCCAGACGATTGTGCCACAACAGACTGTGGTCATCTGCCGAAAGAGCCACCGGAGCCACATGAACGCTTTCTTGAAACTGGGTGGGCAGACAAACTTGTGCTAGGAAGAACGTACAGACCATGCTCACAGGGGCCCTGAAAAATCACCCTCTTGGTAGTATTGTCTAGGATCTGAAAATCATTAGAGGTGAACAAGAGTGAGCAATTATAGTCTTTTGTTAATTGGTGAACTGAAAGGAGATTGGTTTTAATAGAAGGGACATGGGTAAGGTTACCTAGGTGAAAGATAGCGGTGGGGTTTTAATGTTACCCGTGGCAGTGTGAGAAATATAAAGGGACTCATCGTTGCGAAGAGCAATACCATTGGAGCCATGATATGGATTTGGACTGTTAAGCTTGGATAAATTAGAAGTAACGTGCATGTTGTCCCCAGTATCCAACAGCCATTCAGAAGAAGGGTCGACTTGAGATGCATAATTGGCACGGTTATCACTATTTTGGCTCTCCTCATACCGACACCAGCAATGAACAGCGTTGTGTCCTATTTTCTGACAGATTTGACAAGTTGGACGATCCCGCTAGTAAGTGCCCTTCCCGCCATTGGAAGATGACTACTCGCTGCTGCCGAAGGAGTGTAGGCTGTTGTTGCTGCCGTGCTGCTGACCGTCGTGCGGCGGACGACTGCCCTGCCGACCGCCGCGCCCGTGACCTCCGCTGTTTCTGCCGTAGCCGCCGTGGCTCCCCTGCTGGCCGTCACCATGCCCCCCGCGATAGTTCTGGCTTGCGGTGAGGGTGGTGGCCGGCTCCATAACAACGGCTTCTCGGAGAAAAAGTTTGCTCTCCAGATCCACGTTGATTTCTTAACTTTTTAGCCACGAGGAGAGAGTAGCCAGGCCAAGGGGCGTTGGACTGATGCGAACCGCCTGTTTAATGGAGAAGTAAGCTGATGGGAGCCCTGGAACGACGCACATGACGAGATCTTTTTCGGGAATGATTTCATTAACGGTGTCGAGGGCTGTGATGATGGTGGAGACCTCGTCTAAATACTCCGCCATAGTTTTCGTGCCTTTGGTAATTGTGTGGAGGCGATCACACAATTGAAAAATATGAGAGTGGGAAATTGATGCATAGAGTGTTGCGAGGGCCGTCCACAGGACTGAAGGAGTTGTGTAGGATCGGACGTGTTTCTGAACCGTGGGAGAGATGACCGCAATCAAACATGATCGGATCTGGCCATACACTGCTTTCCAGGCGGCATGGGCCGGAATGGTTTTTTCTGATTTGTTCGTGGCGGTGATGACTGCGGCGGCGGTTCTGTGCTTCCATCGACGTATTTGAGAAGGTAATTGGCCTCAAAGGCTGTAAGAACGATGATTTTCCATGTAGGGTAATTTATATCTGAGAATTTTTCTGGAATCAAGGCAAGAAGATGCCTGAGAAGGAGTTTAACTCTAGAAGGAAATGAATCGAGAGGATCCACCTCGGTTGTCATGGCTGCCGCCGCCCAAGAGAAGAGAGGGAACGATCGGTGCCCTAAAGAGAGTAAAAAAACCTAGAGAAAAGAAGATCTAGGTTTTCTGGCTCTTGATACCATGAAAGAATATTGATTGTATTGAAGTGTTCACCTAATAAGGGAATAGATAGGAGATATATATAGGGGATATAGGAAGGAGTACTAATCCTAATAGAACTAGGATTAAGGAGTACTAATCCTAATAGGACTAGGATTAAGGAGCACTAATCCTAATAGGACTAGGATTACTACACAGTAAATACTAATATTATTTAGTACTATTTAATTAATACTATCTATTATTATCCCCTCTCAAGCTGAGTTGAGCGGAAGCGAACGGAAGCTTGGAACTGAGGTAATCGTGATGTCGGCTCGGGAGAGGCTTTCTGAGAATATCAGCCGATTGTTCTTCAGTAGGTACATACTGCACAGTCATGGTGCCGGCCTAAACTTCATCGCGAACATAGAGACAATCGGTGTCAACATGCTTCATTCTTTTGTGTAGGACTGAATTTTTGCCACACAGATGGTTGATTTGTTGTCACAATAGAGAGCAGGAACGGTGTGAGTGGCGCGGAGTTTGGGAAGAATATATGTGACCCACATGGTCTCAGCAGCAAGAAGAGCAAGGGCGCGGTATTCAGCTTCAGTCGTGGACCGAGAGACCTTGGGTTATTTTTTTGTACACCAGGAGATCAGATTCGGCCCCAAAAAAATGAGAAACCCCGATGTAGATTTTCTGTCATTTTTATCATTCACCCAATCTGAATCTGAGAAACCTCAAAGATCCAAGGCCCTGGGTGGAATGAGTGAACCACGACCAAGAGTGACAAAAATGTACCTAAGAATGCGTTTTAGACAATGATAAGAATGTGGTGTTTAGAAAGGAGCAGAACTATGTGTTGGAGTCGAACAAAAAGAGAATGTCAAAATTGGGGAAACTAAGGTATGTTTATATTTGTTATTCTACCTTTCCTTTTTTTTTTCTTGAAATACTTTTCCATATTAAAAATAAAATAGAAACACAACATTATATTTTTTATTCTACCTTTCCTTTTTTTTCTTCTTGAAAGCCTTTTCCATATTAAAAATAAAATAGAAACACAACATTATATCATTGATTCATTTGTTGATAATGATACAAATTGGATTTTTGCAATTGCTAAGTTGAGTAGCTATCATAAATACCCAAGGGCACTTCTTTACATTTTGTTCTTCGACTTTCCAATTAAATTTTTTTTATCCTTTCTTCTGAATAAATTAATAGTCCATAGCTTGATTACTCATAAGGCATTTTTTTTGTTCACAGTCAATATTAAGATATCTCAATATGAATGCACATTCTTATAATCAATATATTTTCTTTAGCTTCGAACATTGAATAAAGAATAAATATAAAATTCAAATAAAAAATTATTTAAGATTAAAAATTTAAATTAGTAAAATAAAAACATTATTTGATAAATAAATAAAATATATGTATATGTTTTCCATTTTGAAAATTGTTTTTCATAAGTGGTGGGGGTAATGGTTGGTGTTAGTTTTAATAATTGTGGTGGTAGAGGTGGTTGTGTTGATGTGTCTGTGGTAGTTGTGATGATAGAGGTCATTGTTAGTAAGGATTAACAATAATAGTTCTGGCAGGGGCGGGTGGATACAACTATATTGATGTGGTTGGCGAGTGCAATGGTGGTTGGCGATGGTAATGATTGTGATGGTATTTGGTGATTGTGAATGGAGTGGGATTGAATACACACGAACAAAATACCTCTAAATAAGATCTCAATCACGAAGACCTATTTAGATTAAATAAGTGCTTAAATTTAATGTAAATAAATGTTGTTAGTAACATTATGTTTGAACACTCATACCAACATTAAGTACAAACAAAGGAGAACTAAAAATGAAACTTTAGAACACATTGTCTCCTTATTATAAACATTTTCTTTTTTCTGTTTGTAAGAATTATATCAATCAAAACCAACTATTTGATCATGCTTTGTGAATGTCATAGACTGTCCTTCTGGAACATTTAATAGGATCATTTGCAACTGATATATTAGTTAACTTTGGGTCAGCAAATTTGTGGAGCATTTGACTTGAATTACCTTTTGAATAATTATCATACTAATGAGGTACTTTAGGTTGTATGAGGTTTCAGAAGTCATACTTTCTTTTTTCCATTTCTAAGGATTATATCAATCTAAACCGACTGTTTTATCATGCTTTGTGCATGTGGTAGACTGTCCTTTCGGAATATTTAATAAGATCATTTGCAACTAAAATATGAGTTAACATTGCTTAGCAAATTTTTGGAGCATTTGACTTGAATTAACTTTTGAGTAACTATCATACTAATGACGTACCTATAGCTCGCATGACGTTTGAGAAGTCATAATCTTTTCAAAAAATATTGCCTACTTATTATGTTCATTTCCTTTTTCCCCGGTTTTACGGATTATTGCAATTGGAACCAACTGGTTTACCATGCTTAATTCATGTTGTATACAATGTATTTTCGGGATAATTAAAAGGAGCATGTGAAACTGAAATATTGGATTAATATAGATTGAGCAAACACTTTCATTTGACTTGATTTATCCTAGACCAACACTTAATTTTATCTTATACACTATATTATATGCTAGACCAACACTTAATTTTATTTTCATAAGCAGTGATTTAGCTATTTATCAATGATATTCAATGTCAAACTAGCTAGCTTGAGTATAATTCAACATCAGTGAAATGAAAGATCTTTATGAGAAAATAATGAATTATTACACGGGTGAGAGTTATGTTCCTCACCTTAATCTCCTCTTTTATTTTCCCTCTCAAGATCCCTATATTATATATATATATATATATATATATATATATATATATATATATATATGATTAAAAATAGTGTCATAAGATATAACATTGATAGTTGAAAATTAAAGAAATAATGTACAAAAAAAAGACTAATTATTATCTATATCTAATTACAAGTAAACATATAATTAAGATTCCTTTTTTTCCAAAAGGTCTAGAATGTTGCTATTCTCGTGTGATTAAAATTATTCTTTTTCTTGATGGACTAAAAATATGAATAATTTAT
Organism: Solanum lycopersicum; assembly: GCF_036512215.1. NCBI lineage: Eukaryota > Viridiplantae > Streptophyta > Magnoliopsida > Solanales > Solanaceae > Solanum > Solanum lycopersicum. The sequence continues at coordinate 20,845,490 of NC_090800.1, forward strand.
TATTAGCAACAATAACTCTCAGTATTAATGTATGATAAATTTCCCCTTTTAGTTTTTAGCGCTTTGTTGTTTCTCAACAAAAAAAGTTGCATGATAACCATCAGTGAGAAAGACAAATTCCTTAGAAGTAGTGGTGATGATGGAAACTCTGAAAGCTATTTTTATTTAAAACTCACCTCATAAAAAAGAGAAGATTGAGACAAAATGTGAAGAAACTAGATTCATTGATAGAATAAACAGCTTCCTAACACTCTTATTGTACAAATCCTTTCTAGATTGTCCATATTATATGCCTTTAGAATTACTATTCCCTCTTAACATTGGAAATACTTCGGAACTTCTGTTGACAACATTGTTTATAACAACAAGGAGTATTGTTATTCAAATGGCTTGGGGGTACACAAATTCATTTCCTAAACGGACAATAGATGTCCAAAAGTATTTACAATGTTTAGAGAGAATAGATATTCTGAAAGGGGTCTTGAGAGGGAAAATGAAAGAGGATATTACAAGGTGAGGAACATAACACTCACCAATGAATTCTTTTCACTCGACAATTCATCTCTTGGAATGTCAAACTGCATGTATATAGTAAACATACATATGACTAATTTATATAGATGAATCTTTTTAGGATATCACATGTTTATATTGACCTTTTATATTTTTCATGAGAAAAAACAATATAAACGAATTTTGAAGAATCTCCTAGTTCTTTAATATATTTTTAATAGATAATAAGCATATCTTTAGAATTTCATTATCTTTCGTTATTCATACTTAAATATTATTTTATCAAAGAAGTTATTTTTAAACAAAGGGTGAACCTTAGTCCCCTATCCTAACACTGAGCTCGAGAGGGTAAGTGGTGTAAGGCGTAGGCTAGCCTTTCTTCGGCAAATGGGTGTCCGAGAGGAACACATTTGAAACGTGGGATGTTTTTCGAGAGGGAACTTATTTCCATCTAAAGTTTAGACTGGTCACAATTATCTCAAAGGTTTCCTAATCATGTACCCAACTACTTATCTCAACAAATAATAGGATGACTTAGAATCAAAAGAAGAAAATTGGTACACGAAGGTAGAGAACAAGAAGTGTTTGTGGGCTTCGCATTTCATGAGGATTTTTATTCACTATGCTTAAAATATCATACCTTTGCACTCAGCCCCATTACAAGCATTAGACACCTTTTTTTATCTTGAGTAACCCGAATCGAAGAATTATTTGAAAACGAGGGGAAATCTATGGGGGAAAACATGTATTGTGTTCCTCCTTGTAAGTGTTAGTGTTGCATCAGATTCATGATCTTAAAATGATTTACTTATGTGTGTTTATATGAAATTATTCTTTGTTTTAGGGCAGTCTGATATTGTTTTTAAGCTTGAACTTGCATTAGTAGTAAATACTGTGAGCATGAGAATCTTTGGTAATGTTGTATCACAACTTGAATCTTTGAGTACACAATAGATATTAGCATGAGTATTTGAATCTTGTTATGCACATTTATGATTGTGTATTGTTTAGCGCTATTTTAGACATCCTTTTTGAACTGTTTAACTTGCGTTTTACTTTAGGATAAGAAAAATATTAAGTTGAGGGTGTTGATGAGTCCTCAAATTGAACTTATTTAAGGTTTTATTTTAATATAAATAGTGTCTTAGAATGCTTATTTAGTCTCAATATCTGATGAAAACTCTTCCATTTAAGGTATTTGAAGTTGTAATGAAATCATGAACACTTACATTGTAAAAAGGACAAAAAAGGTTGAAAAAAACGTAAAAGCTGAAGCCAGAGCATCACCAAGCACACTTGGATAGTCGTTGAGTAGACGTACACCGCCCTTTGTTCCAAACATGCAAAGCCCTGAAGGAAATGGAACAAAAAACGCTGAAAGGATCAGTTGGCACATCACCGATCAGGTTTGCCAAGCAATGCTACACTGCCCAATGCTCCAGAACACGAAGATGTTCATTATTTGTATATTCTAGTTTGACACAGAAAGATAGATGCAAACTATTGATTTAAGATAAACTTAAGAAAGTGGATGTCACTAAAAACTCCAAAGAATAATTATGCATTGAATCAATATATTTTTTTTGTCTTAAAAAATTAAGGCCTAATGATTATATTGTAAGCACATGTTCATCTCTACAATACTTTATATAATTATTCATAGCTTATCATTTTTATAATCAGATAAAGCGCGAACAAGTTCAATAGTTAAAAAAAACCATAAATCTGCAAAGTAAATATTAAAATTATTTCTTTGAGTTCTCTATTTGATAACATATAATCGTACCCCAATTTAGTATATAATAATATTTAAAAAAAGTATAAAGAATATATTTAAACAAAGTTACCATACAAAACACACAATATTTTTACTCCGTGTCTATAAAATGAGACATTTTAGCCTTTAGGTAAAAACCCAATGTAAATTATTTTCAATAAAATTATATAATATAAAGTTAGAATAATAAGAAACGAATCAATTTTTAAAAAATATTATTATATTGAAATAGAGTTATGATGAATTTGCTAAGTAGATATAATAATATTAAAATGGTGTTGATTAGTGTTGGTACTTGAAATTTAAATAAGATACCAAAAATCAATTTGATCTTTTTATAAATACACAACAATAGTATTTACATAATGTAGGAGGTTTGAATGTTTGAGATGACATTTTAAAATATTTAATAATGAAAGAATAAAATAGTGAGAAGAGAATAAGAAAATTAAGTATAAGAACACAATACAGTTACGGGGGCCCAAAAAAATTGGGGCCCAAGCGATTGCTTTAGTGGCCTTATGGTCGAGACGCCCTGCCCTTAAGACTAAGCCCTTTCAACACTTATAAACTCTTGTAATCTATCTCTGATATTGTAATTTTCTTTTAAAATTTAGTAACATGTTTTTTTTAAATCTATTTTGACTGTGAAGAAACAAATTAGGTTAGGTCTGAAATTGAGATGGATGGAACAAACTATATGGCTGCTCAGGCTCAGGGAGGTGAAGCTGCTGCCTAAGATAGAGATTTTGGTGATTTTCGGACTGAACGTCCTCTCTATACTCGTCAAAGGATTGTCAACAATGTGCAATCTATTTTTAGAAAAATTCACCTTGTTCTTGTATTTTTCTTAAAGATTTCGGATTTGGAATTTAGGGTTCTTTTGTGATTTATCTATTAAATGTGGAATAACCTGTTTTTTCAGATTTAATTTGTTTAAAAACTCACTTTTCCAAGTGAATTGTGGTGTTTCTGTTACTTCTACTTGGTGAAGTTATTGGATTATAATTATTTATATTCTTTAAATAAAATAAGTTTTAGTCTTTCACAGCAAAATGTGATGTCAACATATTTTAATATATTTGAGAAGCATTTATCTATATTGCATTCTTATCAAGCCTTTCATTTTGAAGCTGAACTTTTGTTTATATGGTTGTTTATGAAGCACTTCCCTAGCTTTGGGAAAAATAGAGCAGAGGATCTTAGGGAAATTGTAGTGATGTTTGAGCAAAATATGTGGTCTAAACTCTTTTCTATTTATTAATGTTGGTATAAGTTTGCATTTGTTTTTCAAGCCATCAGGCTTTGTATTTCACATTTTCACTTGAAATTTGAAATTAAGAAAAAATACTCTAATTTTTGTCATTTTATTTTCTATATATTTATGTTTTAAATATACTATATATGTGGTGTTGTGCATACCAATATAGAATCCTCCTATTTTTAATTTTTTCATGAAAGTAAACTATAAAGGGGACTTTTGTTTTTTCTAAGTCAATCCAAACTCCCACTAAGAGTTCTATTGGAAGCAAACTTTACCTTTGATATACTGATTCTTTCCTCGTCATCTTTTTCTTGCCTAAAACATCCTTTTAAAACTACTTCAGGGCAGAAGGACAGTAACGAGGAAGCAACAAAGGAGGAGGATTAAGACGTGTAAAAGGAGGATGCCGTAGAGGAGGTGGTGTTTATAAAGGAGCAAAACTATTTGCTGGATTCGGACAAAAAGAGAATGTCAAAATTGGGGAAACTAAGGTATTTTTGTATTTGTTATTCTACCAGTCCACTTTTTTTTCTTGAAAGCCTTTTTCCATATTAAAAATAAAAGGAAGAAACAACATTACATCATTGATTCATTTGTTGATAATTATACAAATTGGATTTTTTCAATTGCTAAATTGAGTAGCTAGCATAAATACACAAGGCCAATGATTTATATTTTTTTGTTTGACTCTTCAATTACTAATTTTTTAAATCCTTTTTTTCTGAATTAATAACTAGTCCATAGCTTGAGGACCATAAGGCATTGTTTGTTCTCATCAAAATTATGATATCTCAATATGAATGCGCATTTTAATCTTCAATATATTTTATTTAGCTCCGAACATTGAATAAATAATAAATATAAAATTCAAATATAAAAGTATTTAGTATTAAAAATATAAATTAATAAAATAAAAAATATTATGTGATAAATAATTAAAATATCTATGTTTTTAGTGATTATGAAAATGGTTTTTCATCAGTGGTGGGGGTAATGGTTGGTGTTAGTTGTTAGTAAGTGTGGTGGTAGAGATGGTTGTGTTGGTAGAATTTAGTTGATGTTAGTAGTTGCCGGTGCTGTTGGTGGGGGTTGAAGAGCATGTAGTGGTTGATAATGTGTTGGTAGTAGTTGTGATGATAGAGGTCATTGTTCGTAAGGATTAACAACATTAGTTCTTGTAGGGGTGAGGTGGATACAATTATATTGATGTGGTTGGCGAGTGCAATGGTGGTTGGCGAGTGCAATGGTGGTTGGCTAGGGTAGTTGTGGTGGTGTTTGGTGATTGTGGATTGAGTGGGGGTGAATATATACAAACAAAATACCTCTTAATAAGATCTGAATAACTAAGACCTATTCATATCAAATAAGTGTTTATATTTAACGTAAACAATTGCAGTTAATAACATTAGTTTTGAACTCTCATACCAACATTAAATACAAACAAAGGAAACCTAAGATGACAGTTTAGAACACATTGTCTCCTTATTATGATAATTTTCTTTTTTCCGTTTCTAAGGATCTATCAATCGAAACCGATTGTTTTATCATGCTTTCTGCATGTCATAGATTGTCAGAATATTTGAGGAGCATTTCACTTGAATTATCTTTTAAATAAGTATCACTAATTAGGTACCTGAAGCTTGCATAAGGTTTCAGAAGTCATAGTATTTTCGAGAGCATATTGCCTACATATTATGATTATTTTCATTTTCCCCGTTGTATGGATTATTGCAATTGAATTCAACTGGTTTACCATGCTTAATTTATATCGTATGCTATGTCCTTTTGGGATATTTAAAAGGAGCATTTGAAACTGAAATATGAGATTAATTTTGATTCCGCAAATGCTTCTATTATTTTAATTTATTTATCTTATGAACTAGTATCCTCGTCCCCTCGAGAAGCAACCCCTAACACCTCCTCACTAGTTTGTCTACTAACCCCTAATCATGTGTCCAAATGATTTAGTTTCGTTTCCCTAATGAAAGGCCACTCCCATGTTTATCGAATAAATTCATATATCGCACATGACAAGCTTTTATGTGGAAAATATTTTGTACCCGACCCTAAATTAATTTATATGATACCAAATATGCCATATTGTTTGTTAGACGCATAACAGTGATATTCTATACACTATATCATATCCTAGACCAACACTTAATTTTATTATCATAAGTAGTGATTTAGCTATTTATCAAAGATATTCAATGTCAAACTAGGTAGCTTGGGTATAAATAAACATTAGTGAAATATATGTATGTATATACGTATGTATATATGCATGTATAAATAGTGTCATAAGATATCACTTTGATAGTTGAAAGTTGAAGAAATAATGAACAAAAAAGAGACTATTAATTATCTATAATTAATGTTAAAAAATTTTATTTCTTGATTTGTATCTTAAAATTTTGGAAACTTATAAAGTTCTTGCCAAAAGGTCTAGAATGTTTCTTTGTTTGTGTGATTAACATTATTCTTTCTATTGATGGACTAAAAATATGAATAATTCATTTTTTAGAAAAATTAATTCTCAGTATTAATGTATGATAAATTTCATCTTTCAGTTATTAGAAAAAAAAAGTTGCATGACATCCATCAGTGAGAAAGACCAATTACTTAGCAGTAGTGATGATGATGGAAATTCTGAATGTTATTTTTATTAAAAACTTACCTCATAAAAAGAGAAAAGTGAGAAAAAATGTGAAGTAACTAGCCTCATTGATAGAATCAGCAGCTGTCTAACACTCTTATTGTTCAAATCCTTTCTCGATTGTCCATTTTAGATGCCTTTAGAAAGACTATTCCCTCTAAACATTGGAAATACTTTTGGACTTCTATTGACAACATTGTTTATGACAACAAGGAGTATTGTTATCCAAATGGCTTGGGGGTACACAAATTCATTTCCTAAACGGACAACAGAATTCCAAAAGTATTTACAATGTTTAGAGAGAATAGATATTCTGAATGCATCTGTTGTGGGCAATCGATAAAGAATTTGTACAATAATAGCGTTATGCAACTGACTGATTCTATCAATGAGGTTAGTTTCTTCACATTCAATCTCAATTTTTTTGAGGTGAGTTGTCAATAAAACAAAACTTTCGGAATTTCCATCATTACCTCAACTACTAGGGAATTTGTATTTCACACTCATGGTTGTCATGCTACTTTTTCTTTTTTTTTAGAACCAATAAAACGCTAATAACTAAAAAGGGGAGAATTACCATACATAAATAATGAGAGTTATTGTTTCTTAAAAAGAAATATTCACATTTTTAGTCCATCGATAGAAAAAATAATGTAAATCACATAAGCAAAGTAACATTCTAGACCTTTGGCAAAAAAAAAACATCTTCATGATAAGTTTACTTGTAATTTTCTATAGACAATTAATGGTGTATCTTTTTTGTTTATTATTTCCTTATGTTTAACTAACAAAGTTATATTTTATGATACTAGTTTTTAAAGTAATTTTATGTGACACTTGTATATATATGTATTTTAATTAAGAATTTCTTTTATATATAGGGGTTTTGAGAGGGAAAATCAAAAGACGATATTACAAGGTGAGGAACATAACACTCACCATTGACTTCTCTTAACTCGACAATTCATCTCTTGGAATGTCAAACTGCATGTATATAGTAAACATACATATGACTATTTTATATAGATGAATCTATTTAAGATATCACATGTTTATATTGACCTTTTATATTTTTCATGAGAAAAAACAATTTAAACGAATTTTGAAGAATCTCCTAGTTCTTTAATATATTTTGAAAAGATAATATGCATATCTTTAGAATTCCGTTATCGTTCGTGATTCATACTTAAATATTATTTTATCAAAGAAATTATTTTGACACAAAGGGTGAACCCTAGTCCCCTATACTAACACTGAGCTCAAGAGAGTAAGTGGCGTAAGGCGTAGGCTAGCCTTTACTCGGCAAATGGGTGTCTGAGAGGAACACATTTGAAATGTGGCAAGTTTTTCGAGAGGGAATTTATTTCCATATAAAGTTTAGACTAGTAACAATTATTTCACAGATTTCCTAATCATGTACCCAAATACTTATATCAACAAATAATAGAATGACTTAGAATCACAAGAAGAAAATTGGTAGACGAAGGTAGAGAACAGGAAGTGTTTCTGGGCTTCGCATTTCATGAGGAGTTTTAGTCACTAAGCTTAAATTATCATACCTTTGCACTCAGCCCCATTACAAGCATTAGACACCTTTTTGATCCTTAGTAACCCTAAACGAAGATTTATTTGAAACTGAGGGGAAACTTATGGGGAAAAACATGCATTGTGTTCCTCCTTGTAAGTGTTAGTGTTGCATCCGATTCATGATCTTAATATGATTCACACATTATATGAAATTATTCTTTGTGTTAGGGCAGTCTTATATTGTTTTTAAGCTTGAACTTGCATTAGTAGTAATATTGCGAGCATGAAAATCTTTGATAATTGTGTGTCACAACTTTAATCTTTGAGTACACAATAGATATTTGCATGAGTATTTGAATCTTGTTATGCACATTTATGATTGAGTCTTGTTTAGCACTATTTTAGACATCCTTTTTGAACTGTTTAACTTGCGTTTTACTTTAGGACAAAAAAAATATTAAGTTGAGGGTGTTGACGAGTCCTCAAATTGAACTTATTTAGGGTCATGAACACTTTACATGTAAAAAAGACCAAAAAGTTGAAAATAACGTATAAGCTGAAGCCAGAGCATCGCCAAGCTCACTTGGATAGTCGTTGAGTAGACGTACACCGCCCTTTGTTCCAAACATGCGAAGCCCTGAAGGAAATGGAACAAAAAGCGATGAAAGGATTAGTTGGCACTTCGCCGAACGGGTTTGCCAAGCAATGCTACACCGCCCAATTCTCTAGAACACGAAGATGTTCATTATTTGTATATTCTAGTTTGACTGAAAAAGTTAGATGCAAACTATTGAATTAAGATAAACTTATGAAAGTGGATGTCATTAAAAACTCCAAAGAATAATTATGCATTGAATCTATATATTATTTTTTGTTTTAAAAATTAACACCTAGTGATTATATTGTAAACACATGTTCATCTATACAATACTTTATATAATTATTCATAGCTTATCATTTTTAAAATCACATAAAGCGCGAACAAGTTTAATAGTTAAAAAAAACTATAAATCTGCAAAGTAAAAATTAATATTATTCCTTTTAGTTCTCTATTTGATAACATATAATCGTACCCCAATTTAGTATATAATTATATTAAAAAAAGTATAAAGAATATATTTAAACAAACTTACCATACAAAACACACAATATTTTGACTCTCTGCGTCTGTAAAATGAGACATTTTATCCTTTAGGTATAAACCCAACAATTAGGGTCGTCTCATCAAGTTTGGGGGCCTATGGCTGAATGTTTATAGAGACCGAATTTTTTAGTAGACAATACAAATTGAATAATTATATCATACTCCGTCTAGATATACAAATGATGTCTAGAGAGGCAGGTTACTAGCATTATAAAGTAAGAATGTAAACAATGTAAATTATTTTCATTAAAATTCTATAATATAAAGTTTGAATAATAAAAAACGAATCAATTTTTAAAAAGTATTATTATATTGAAATAGAGTTATGATGAATTTGCTAAGTAGATATAATAATATTAAAATGGTGTTGATTAGTGATGGTACTTGAAATTTGAATAAGATACCAAAAACAAATTTGATCTTTTTATAAATACACAACAATAGTATTTACATAATGTAGGAGGTTTGAATGTTTGAGATGACATTTTAGAATATTTAATAATGAAAGAATAAAATAGTTACAAGAGAATAACAAAAGTAAGTGTAAGAACACAATACAGTTATGGGGGCCCAAAAAAATTGGGGCCCAAGCGATTGCTTTAGTGGCCTTATGGTCGAGAAAGCGCTGCCCTTATGACTAAGCCCTTTCTACACTTATAAAACTCTTTTAATCTATTTCTGCTATTGTAATTTTCTTTTAAAATTTAGTAACATGTTTTTTTTTTCTATTATTATTGTGAAGAAACAAGTTCGGTTAGGTTAGATATTGAGATACAAAGTAGACGGCTGCTCAGTCTCAGGGAGGTGAAGCTGGTGCCTGAGATAGAGATTATGGTGATTTGCTGACTGAACGTCCACTCTATACTTGTCAAATGATTGTCAACAATGGGCAATCTTTTTTTAAAAAAATTCACCTTGTTCTTGTGTTTTTGTTAAAGATTTCGGATCTGGAATCTAGGGTTCTTTTGTGATTTATTAGTTAAATGTGGAATAACCTGATTTTTAAGATTTAATTTGTTTAAAAACTCACTTCTCCAAGTGAATTGTGGGCTTTCAATTACTTCTACTTAGTGAAGTTATTGGATTAGAACTATCTATATTCTTTAAATAAAATAAGTTTTAGTCTTTCAAAGCAAAATGTGATGTCAACATATATTAATATATTTGAGAAGCATTTATCGAAATTACATTCTTATCAAGCCTTTCATTTTGAAGCTGAACTTTTGTATATATAGTGGTACAGAATAGAGGACATTCAGAAGCACTTCCCTATCTTTGGGAAAGATAGAGCAAAGGATCTTAGGGAAACTGTAGTGATGTTTGAGCAATGGTGGTCTAAGCTCTTTTCTATTTATTCATGTTAGTATTAGTTTGCATTTGTTTTTCAAGCCATCAGGCTTTGTATTTCACATTTTCACTTGAAATTTGAAATTAAGAAAAAAATCCTCTTATTTTTATCGTTTTATTTTCTATATATTTATGTTTTCAAATATACTATATATGTAGTGTCGTGCATACCAACATAGAATCCTCATATTTTTAATTTTTTCATGAAAGTAAACTATAAAGGGGACTTTTGTTTTTTCAAGTCAATCCAAACTCCCACTAAGAGTTCTATTGGAAGCATACTTTACCTTTGATATACTCTTTCTTTCCTAATCATCTTTTTCTTGCCTATAACATCCTTTTAAAACTACTTCTGGCCGAAGGATAGTATCGAGGAAGCAACAAAGGAGGAGGATTAAGACGTGTAAAAGGAAGATGCCGTAGAGGAGGTTGTGTTTATAAAGGAGCATAACTATTTATTGGATTCGGACAAAAAGAGAATGTCAAAATTGGGGAAACTAAGGTATTTTTGTATTTAATATTCTACCAGTCCATTTTTTTCTTGAAAGCCCTTTCCATATTAGAAATAAAAGGAAAAAACAACATTACATCATTGATTCATTTGTTGATAATTATACAAATTGAATTTTTTCAATTGCTAAATTGAGTAGCTAGCATAAATACACAAGGACGGTGATTTATATTTTGTTGTTTGACTCTTCAAATACATATTTTTTAAATCCTTTCTTCTGAATTAATAACTAGTCCATAGCTTGATGACTCATAAGGCATTGTTTGTTCTCATCAAGATTATGATATCTCAATATGAATGCACATTCTAATGATCAATATATTTTCTTTAGTTAAGAACATTGAATAAATAATAAATATAAAATTCAAATAAAAAAGTATTTAATATTAAAAATATAAATTAATAAAATAAAAAATATTATGTGATAAAGAATTAAGATATCTATGTTTTATGGTGATTATGAAAATGGTTTTTCATCAGTGGTGGGGGTAATGGTTGGTGTTAGTTGTTAGTTAATCTGGTGGTAGAGATGGTTGTGTTGGTAGAATTTAGTTGATGTTAGTAGTTGCCGGTGCTGTTGGTGGGGGTTGAAGAGCATGTAGTGATTGATAATGTGTTGGTCGTAGTTGTGATGTTAGAGGTCATTGTTCGTAAGGATTAACAACATTAGTTCGGGTAGGGGTGAGGTGGATACAATTATATTGATGTGGTTGGCGAGTGCAATGGTGGTTGGCGAGGGTAATGGTTGTGGTGTTGATTGGTGATTGTGGATGGTGTGGAGGTGAATGTATACAAACAAAATACCTCTTAATAAGATCTGAATAACTAAGACCTATTCATATCAAATAAGTGCTTATATATAACGTAAACAAATGCAGTTAATAACATTAGTTTTGAACACTCATACCAACATTAAATACATACAAAGGAAACCTAAGAAGACACTTTAGAACACATTGTCTCCTTATCATGATAATTTTCTTTTTTCCGTTTCTAAGGATCTAACAATCGAAACCGACTATTTTTATCATGCTTTATGCATGTCGTAGACTATCAGAAAATTTGAGGAGCATTTCACTTGCATTAACTTTTAAATTAGTATCACTAATTAGGTACCTGAAGCTCACATGAGGTTTCAGAAGTCATAGTATTTTCGAGAGCATATTGCCTACATATTATGATTATTTCCTTTTTCCCCGTTGTAAGGATTATTGCAATTGAAATCAACTGGTTTACCATGCTTGATATATCGTATACTATGTCCTTTCGGGATATATAAAAGGAGCATTTCAAACAGAAATATGAGATTAATTTTGATTCAGCAAATGCTACTATTATTTGACTTGATTTATCTTTTTAATTAGTATCCTCGTACCTTCTAGAAGCAACCCCTAACACCTCCTCACTAGTTTGTCTACTCACCCCTAATCATGTGTCCAAATGATTTAGTTTCGTGTCCCTAAAGAAAGTCAACTCCCATGTTTATCGAATAAATTCATATATCGCACATGAAAAGCTTTTATGTGGAAAATATTTTGTACACGACCCTAAATTAATTGATATGACACCAAATATGCAATATTGTTGGTCAGACGCATAACAGTGATATTCTATACACTATATAATATCCTAGACCAACACTTAATTTTATTATCATAAGCAATGATTTAGCTATTTATCAAAGATATTCAATGTCAAACTAGGTAGCCTAGGTATAAATAAACATTAGTGAAATATTTGTATGTATGTACGTATGTATATATGCATGTATAAATAGTGTCATAAGATACAACTTTGGTAGTTGAAAGTTAAAGAAATAATGGACAAAAAAGAGACACTATTAATTATCTATAATTAATTAAAAAAAATCAATTTCTTAATTTGTATCTTCAATTTTTGGAAACTTGTAAAGTTCTTGCCAACAGGTCTAGAATGTTACTTTGTTTGTGTGATTAACATTATTCTTTCTATTGATGATCTAAAAATGTGAGTAATTCCTTTTTAGAAAAACCAATTCTCAGTATTAATCTATGATAAATTTCATCTTTCAGTTATCAGAAAAAAAAAAGTTGCATGACATCCATCAGTGAGAAAGACCAATTACATAGCAGTAGTGGTGATGATGGAAACTCTAAATGTTATTTTTATTAAAAACTCGCCTCGTAAAAAAGAGAAAATTGAGAAAAAATGTGAAGAAACTAGCCTCATTGTTAGAATCAGCAGCTGTCTAACCCTCTTATTGTTCAAATCCTTTCTTGATTGTCCATATTAGATGCCTTTAGAACGACTATTCCCTATAAACATTGGAAATACTTATGGACTTCTATTGACAACATTGTTTATGACAACAAGGAGTATTGTTATTCAAATTGCTTGGGGTACACAAATTCATTTCCTTAACGGACAATAGAATTCCAAAAGTATTTACAGTGTTTAGAGAGAATAGTTATTCTGAAGGCATTTGTTGTGGGCAATCGAGAAAGAATTTGAGCAATAATAGCGTTAGGTAAATGACTAATTCTATTAATGTGATTAGTTTATTCACATTCTATCTCAATTTTTTTGAGGTGTGTTATCAATAAAAAAAACTTTCGGAATTTCCATCATCACCACAACTACTAGGGAATTTGTGTTTCACACTCAGGGTTGTCGTGCTACTTTTTCTTTTTGTGAGAAACAACAAAATGCTAATAACTAAAAAGGGGAGAATTACCATACATTAATAATGAGAGTTATTCTTTCTTAAAATGAAATGTTCATATTTTTAGTCCATCTATAGAAAAAGTAATGTTAATCACATAAGCAAAGTAACATTCTTGACCTTTTGGGAAAAAAAAAATAGCAACTTCATGATAAGTTAATTTAGAATTTTCTATAGACAATTTATGGTGTTTCTTTTTTGTTTATTATTTCTGTAATTTTTAACTATCAAAGTTATATTTGATGACACTATTTCTTAATCTAATTTTATATGACACTTTTATCCATATCTATTTTAAAGAATTTTTTTAAAATATAGGGGTCTTGAGAGGGAAAGCGAAAAGGAGATTACAAGGTGAGGAACATAACCTTCACCAATGAATTCTATTAACTGGACAATTAATGTCTATGAATTTCAAGCTACATGTATATAGTGAACACACATATTACTATCTTATATAGATAAATCTCTTTAAGTTATCACATGTTTTTATTGACCTCTTATATTTTTCATGATAGCAAACAATATAAAAGAATTTTGAAGAATTTCCTAGTTCTTCAATATATTCTGAATAGATTATATGCACCTTTTTAGAATTACATTATCTCTCATGATTAATACTTAAATTTTTTTATCAAATCGGTAATTTTTACATTATTGTTCACTTCCTTTAGGAAAGCTTATGAATTGTTATTTCTTTCATCGAAATAAATAGAACATACTATAGAAAGAAGCCAACAAGATTCATTTCTCCAAACTTAAAATGTTACTTTACTAAAGTTGTTCTAGATATTTCTATTCACGATAGATACATATTGCAGTAACTTTCAAACACAAAATAAAATGTGTAAGCTTTGTTATTTTATCTCTTCAATAGAGAAACAGTGGTATATATTTTATTCATTTCGGGAATGAAACCTTATTATTTGAATGTGCTTGATATATAATATTCAACAATAGCTCATTATTTTTTAACCACAATAAGAGATTGTTTCAGAATATTTGTTTAAAGAATTTTTTCTAATTATTATTTCTTCATGAGAAAAATTTGAAGTTTTACAAATTGAAGAATGTAAGTTGATGAGTCCTCAAATTGGACTTTTTAGGGATTTATTTTAATAGAAACTGAAGTCTCATGAGCATCGCCAAGAACACTTGGCGAGTTACCGTTTGTTCCAAACATGTGAAGACTAGAAGAAAGAAGATCAAAAGGCAATGAAAGGAGTAGTCATCGTATCACCACACAGGTTCGCAAAACAATGTAATACGACCCAATGGTCCCTAATACGAAGATGTTGACGGCAAGCACAAAATAGCGATGAACTAGAAGAAGGGTGATTCATCAAGTAGTTCCACAGTCACTACTAGCCTCCTCGGGTGTTTTCCCGAAAGAACTTAATCTAAAATCTATAAATACTAGCTGTAGGTTTTATTTTTAGAGATACCAAAATTTTTATAGGTTAGAGGCTTTAGACTATTTTTCTTCATATGTTCTCTCAGGTTTGAAGAGGGTTTTGTGGGAGACTTGAAGAAGGAAGGGTTTCATTTTTTCCATGTTAGAAGTGGGTCTTCTCTATTCATTTTCCTTTGCTCATATTAAGGTTTGATTTCTTATTCCCATATGATTTCATTATCATTATAGGTGTACTTTTTTTATTGCTTAATGTGTGACTAAAAACCCCATTCTTGGGGTGTGATTTAGCAAATTTGTGTTGATATTATTATTGGATCTTGATTTGTGAGAGGTTAGATGTATTTTAATGGTGATTACAAATAGTGGTTGTGGTTTAACTTAATTATTTTGTAGTTGCAAATATAAACTCACCCATGTGTTTTCGGCTTTCCCGAGAGATAGATCGTGAAGCCAAAATTTCTAGACTAATGCCCTAAGGAGTGGGTCAACATGAGGTTCAGCAAGAGTGGGTGATCCCTAGTCGTGTATCCTAACATTGAGATCAAGAGAGTAAGTGGGGTAAGGCGTAGGCTAGCCTTTATTAGGCAAATGGGTGTCCGAGAGGAAATCATTTGAAACCTGGTTAGTTCTATGATAGGTAACTTATTTACATCTAAAGTTTAGGCTAGTCACTATTATCTTGCAGATTTCCGATCAATCATGTACCCAACTAGTTATCTCAACTTGTATTGCGGTCACACCCCAAGAACTTTTTCCCATGCTTGATTTCCTTTCTCATTTTTATAATTATTACATACTTGTGACAAAAACCGCCATCATTATTTGATACTTTGTTGTCACCCCTATTTACTATATTTTTATTCATTATTATCTTTAGTGATGACTAATTAGAATGAAGTTCTAATTTAACTAAATTTTCTCTAAACCGCTCCCTTAGGACACGACCTCAACCATTTGATGGGTAACTAAGCTATTGATGATCAGAGACACTCATACCGGATGGTAGCGTCATATGACATATAAGAAACAAAATTGCACCACCGCCGAGGAGTGATGTCACGTAAAAATGCATTTCAGTAGAGTTTTTATTCTTACTAGTGGTAGTCTACATACTTATTTTTCATTTTTGTTTTAAGTTTTTGTGTTGTAAGCAGGAACTATAGGTGTAAATAGTAGTAATGGTAGCCAAGTTGGCCACCAAATGTCAATGACCCCCATCTTATGGGAGGTAGTGGAGCAATATGTTTATCCAGCCGAGGGGAATGCAATGTTTCATAAAACGAGCAATATGTTGCAGCTCTAGCAACTAAAATGAATCTTCAGTGGATTGGCTCATGAGGATCCCCACGAGCATTTTCAAAACTTTTTAATTGTTTATGGGCCATTCTCTTTCAAATAGCATCTCTCAAGAGTCAGTTAGACTGTGATTATTCCCATTTTCCCTGATAGGGGAAGCTCTTAAGTGGTTAGATGAATTAACCCGAAATTTCATCACATCATTTGAAGAGCTAGTTACCGCATTTAGTGTTTGATTTTTGCCTCCCTTGAAGATAATGACTATTCGAGCTAACATTCAAAGCTTTAAGCCCCTGAATAGAGAGCCTCTGCATGAAACTTGTCTAAGGTTCAACAAGATAGTGCTACAATGCCCAACCTATGGTTTTCCTAATAATGTACTCCTTCAATACTTTTACCGGAGTTTAGATTCGGTAAACAAAGGTGTCGCTAACCAACTCTCACCTTGAGGCTAATGGAAAAACTATACCCGGTAGAAGCTCAACTTCTTTGTGGC
The DNA here is from genome assembly GCF_036512215.1 of Solanum lycopersicum. Taxonomy (NCBI): domain Eukaryota; kingdom Viridiplantae; phylum Streptophyta; class Magnoliopsida; order Solanales; family Solanaceae; genus Solanum; species Solanum lycopersicum. The sequence goes on from NC_090800.1 coordinate 20,862,136, forward strand.
ATGACAAACATCAACAAGGTACGGTACACTCGCAAGTATCGGGTCTCTCCTGTCACATTTAAGATATCAAAGGAGAAGATTTAAAAAAACAATGAGGGACAACAAAACATGGAAAAGATTATGACACATCCTCATATTCTTTCAAAGAACGTCATGGGGAATTTTGGCTGTAGTGCAAATGTCATGGGGGTCTATAGCAATTCTCTCCAATCATGCTATAGTTTGTGCTATAGGCCTTTGTCGAAGTAGTAGAAGAAAAATCATTTCGCTAACTCCATGCAAAAATATCTAATATTCTCAAGTAGCATAAAAGATAAAAATCACTTTAATTGTGCTTGTTCCATCCCAATCCTTCTCTACGAGTAAGAAAAAAGATATATTATAGTTACAATCAAAAGATGGAATTTATTTACACAATATGAATATTTGTGATTGTGTATCGCCATATTGAATAAAAACATACATATCTTTCGCTATTTGTTTTTCTAATATGTTATATATGTATCTTTGTTTGGACATGTGATATTAGTATTACTGATTATGTTTCTTTTTTCAAATCTTCATAGTACATGTAACAAATTCAACATTGGTCTGTGTGGAATGAAGAAACTAGAAAAGTTAATGTTAAAGATTATATTCCTCATGACATTTTCATTCAAATTCTCTCAGATTGTATCCCCCGAACAAATTTTACACTGTCGAAAATAATTTGCTATAGTATATTATTGAACATTTGTTGTTCAAGCAGATTGATAGCATCCAAAAATTTAATCTTTGTTAGATCAGTTTGTCGCACTTCATAGTCTTCTTATATCCTATGATAAATCTTTTGCAAAATACATCTTGAAAGCTCTGATTATCCAACATCACAAGGCGGAAACTTGTAAAAGATGAAATGATTCTGATGTATTTGTTGTACATTATGCATATAATGCTCAAGTGCCCATCAGCCTATGCCCAAAATCTCAGAGACACACTTATACTATACTAAGGTCCTATTACCCCCTGAACTTATTTTATTAATATTTTTTTACCCCTTTTCGACCTACGTGGCTCTATTTTGTGGGCCCAACGATTGTTGACTTTTTTTTCAAACTAGTGCCAAGTAGGCTAAAAAGGGGTAGAAAATTACTTATAAAATAAGTTCAGGGGGTAATAGGACCTTAGTATAGTATAAGTGTGTCTCTGGGATTTCGGGCATAGGTTGAGGGGTACTTGTGCATTATCCCTTATATATTTTTTATGTGAAATCAATAAATATGATAGATAAATTAGAAAGATACAATGATTTTGATATAATCACATTAACCTTCATTAAATGTCAAACCATCTATAAATTATTAAATATTAATTTATCAATTAAATAATATATTTTTGAAATAATAAAATTTCAGGGTCTCACCGACATTAATTTATGGAGGCTTTACTGTACAATGAAATGATTAATCAAATTTCAATTGAGGTAAGACATTTCTCTTTTTTATATTTGAAAATTAATACATCTACCTTTATTTACTAAGAATCTTTAATTAGCCATACTTTCATAAAATGAATTATGTTATAACCTTTACTGGTGGAAACATTAAGGGATCAATAATATACTAACAAGGTTTTTTTTTTACAACAACTTACTTGATCAATATTTCCTACTATGACTTTGTGAGCATAGTTGTCTATAACATTAAGAAATGTGATACTTCCATCAGCTATGCTATCGAGAACTTAATACTCTGTCGTTATAACCAACATAATTCCAGGTTAAATTTTCTTTGTTTCTTCACTTTTGGGCATCACAGTACTCCTCCGACGTATTTGTACTCTCGTCTATGTTTAATGTTTCTATATATTGCCAGACTTACCTTTTTATTCTTCTTTGATCTAGAGAATTAATAACCTTTATTGGTTCTACAAGAACTCAGGAGATTGAAGCTTTAACGATGTCATTTCAAAAACAAGAAAAGATTGAAGTTGTTGTGATGGAAGAAGGAAATTCTCATGTAAGGAGATGGGAGGACCTTCATATTGATATCCTGGTGAAGATATTCTAGTCCTTTAACCGTTTCCAGTTAATCTCTTAATTCCTCAAGTTTGTCCTGCTTGGCAATCGGCTAGGTCTGACCAACGACTCTGGAAAATGCTGGACTTGTTTGTAATGCATTAAATTTTCATTAGAGTGTCAATACCTACGTATATATATGTCGACACTCCATCTCGTGAAAAATTTACCCTTATCCTAAAGATTTGTATAAGCTTTAGTCGTGGAAACATTGAAATTGATCTTCCATTACAATTTGTATGTTCACAACAATTAGTTGATTAATACTGCCAAGAGGTATTTCCCTCATAATATAAATCTCTTCTTTTCATATCCACATCTTAAACTCCTTGTTATGCCTGGTTGGGAAAAACTAGAAAAGCAAGGGATATGTAGATCTTTTTATGAGAGGAAAGATCTTAAATCATTGACGATGCCTAGTTTAGAATAACCTGCATATGTTATTGAGAAATTTAGAAGGAGTTGGAAGAAAATTTACGAGCTCAAGATTATGACTCCCTGCGATATACTGCTTGCATTTGCACTGGTATGACTTCTTCCAAACATGAAACTTTTGAGTGTGAGGTGTACAGAGTTATCTAAACCTTCTTTAGTTATTTTTGGGATATGCATTGTTTTGATCAATGAAAAAATACATGGAACAGATTGGCAAAGTCATCTTAAGAGAACTTTTTCAAGAAGGACTTCTATTTTATGAAAGTGTTTCATTACAACAAGAACTCTAAATGGAATCAAGTGTTTAAGCGAATGAGGATTCAATGGAGTAGAAGGCTTCAGAATACATAAGCATAAATAGAAGAAGAGGCGTTCAGAATAATCTCGCAATTCCAAAGCAAAACAATTGAGAGATTGATTTTCGAAGTGCTTCTTATCAAAGAAAATTGAAGAAAAAAATCTAGGAAGCTTTCTTAGTATTTGTGACCTTTTTTATTTCTAGATCAGTGATTTATAAATTTAATTTTGGATCATAGTCTTCAAGTTGAGGGCAACTCGAAGACATTGGGAACACATACCTCCGAGGTGTGTGGTAGAATTGAAATTAAGTAGTTGATCTTTAGTTTAGATAAATTCATGTAATATCTTTTATTTGTTGAGGCTCGTTGTTAATTAGGGAAGTTGGGGTTAATGTCAAGGTTTTTACACCTTTTATGCCGGGTGTTCCATGTTATATACTTTGTTCTTACTTTACTACCTTTATAACTTCTGTGAAACACGTTAGGCATGTTAGTTCACTTAAGAAATTTAGGATTAAGATAATTGACGTTGTTTAGAATTTCAATTGGTATTAAAGCAAGATTATCTTTTACAGGTTATAACTTAAGAAAAAAGATCGAGATGAATTTTGCACCACCCATTGGTCACAGCGAAGGACAGTCAACTGTCAGACCCCCAATGTTTAATAGGTCTAACTTTGGTTAGTGGAATATGTGTATGGAAGATTTAAATTCAAGCGGAAGACTGTGTTGTAGGATCGATAACAATTGGACCTATCATTCTTATGAAGACTGTTGATGTAGTTCAAGTACAAAAAGTAAGTTATTACTTCACTGCGGATTATTTATCATCCCTCAATAAAAATGCTAAGACCAAAAACATTTTTATTTGTGGTATTGGACAAGATGAGTACAACCAAATTTCAAACTTTACTACTGCCAAACAAATCTAGGATGTACTGATTGATGCTCATGAGGGAACAAGTCACGTGAGAAAACTTAGAGTAACTATGCTATTTACTGAATATGAAACTTTCAAATATGAAGGATATTGAGTTTCTGCTAGAAATAATTACTAAACTCATTAAGTTGATAAATGAATTGTCATAATTAGGAAAAGTTCTTACGAGTGAAGAAAATCTTTAAAAGGTGCTAAGGATCCTTACACAGAACAAATAGGATGTAAAAGTTACTGCTATAAGAGAAGATAAACACATCGCCATCATGACACATGATGAACTTGTGGGGAATGTCAGAACGTATGAGATAAACATGGATGATCTTAAAGAAGGAGGAAAGGCTTAATTATACGTCATTCGTCATGATCTTAAACATGGATGCAGTGGTTGCTTGTTAGGTTTCTGAAAATGAAGAATTCGATGATGAAATAGATGAAACAACTTTCGTGGATGTATGAGATTCAGATATCGAAGATGATGTAAACTCAAAGGTTAGTATTATTGATCTAAAAGAAAAACTGCATCTTTTTTAAAAATATAAGTTGACCGGATTAATGAACATGCTAATTGATGGCTTCCAAGAATTAACATGTGAAAGAAATAAGTTGTTTAAAGTATTTGCAGACCAAAAATATAAGTATATGGAACTCAATGATGATAAAATTGTAACGGACAGACAAAACATTTGTTTGAAAAAACATGTTGTAAAACTTGAGTCATCTAACCTAGATGTAAAATCTGGAATTGTAAAGATGATAATTACTGGTAAAAGGAAAAGAAAAAATTAGTGAAACTGAAGAAAACATGAAAAAGGAGTTGAAAAAAAATACAAAAAACGATTATTTTTTTTGAAAAAAGAAAAGGTGAGGAAATAAATGCAATAATCTTTTTGATAAAAGTCTTGAAAAAGCAAATAGATGGACTAACTCATCTAGAATTGTCAAAAAATTGAGTGAGAAAAATCACAATGAGAGAGAAGGTATTTACTTTCATAATGATAAAATTGTCACAACTGATTTTGTTACGACCCAAAACCGAGCTGCGACTGGCACCCACATTTACCCTCCTATGTGAGCGAACCAACCAATCTAAACCTTATCATTTCAACGTATATCAACAGAAAATAATGCGGAAGACTTAAGCTCATTAAATAAAAACCAATTCAATAACTATTATTCCCCAAAATCTGGAAGTCATCATCATAAGAACATCTATGATCAAATTACTAACTGAAAATGTCTAAGAAGCTAAAAATACATAAGAAGCTAGTCCATGCCAGAAGTACAAGGCATCAAGACTTGAAGAAGAAGATCCAGTCCAAGCTAGAAGCAGTAGCTCACCCTGAATTTCTGGTGTAGTAAAGACTAGCTTGAATTACTGTTGAGTCGAAGACGACGGCACGTTTGCTGCACTCCACAAATAACAAAGAAGAAACATAAAAGTAGGGGTCAGTACAAAACACGGGTACTGAGTATATATCATCGGCCAACTCGAAATAGAAAACAACATATATTAAGCAATATCATAAAATCAACTATGATACTCAACATGTAGCAACAACAAGTACTATATCATTAACAATTACCGTCAAGTTCACACATGAGGACTCAAGCCTCAATACCATAGTCATTTGGGAATTAGTTTCATTAAATTGAGTATATTAGCATCTTACAAGATTCATCATATTTATTTCCCTCGTGTCGGTAAGTGACACTCCGATCCATATACTATCCTGGTGTCGGAACGTGACACTATGATCCTCATTCTATCCTGGTACCGGAACGTGGCACTCGATCCATATACTATTCTGGTGTTGGAACGTGACACTCCGATCCTCATTCTATCCTGGTACCGAAACGTGGCACCCGATCCATATACTATCCTGGTGTCGGAACGTGACACTCCTATCCTCATTCTATCCTGGTACCGGAACGTGGCACCCGATCCCCTAATCTCACCCCTTTCATTCATCAAGCCTTCTTTTATACCAAGGCATCATCATTAACAAAGTAGATTAGGGTTTCTTTTCAAGATTTGGGATTAAATAGCTTCATCATGCTTATTTATTCATAATTACATAATCACATCATTCATGCAAGCATACAAATTAAGCATATAGAAGGGTTTACAATGCTACTAACACATATCATTCGCTATTAAGAGTTTATTACGAATAGCATGAAAACCATAACCTACCTCCACCGAAGATTAGTGATCAAGCAAGCAAATTCCCTAAAGCTTGTGTTTTCTCTCTTCGTCGTTCGATCGATCCTCTCTCTCTCTCTTGTTCTTTCTATTTTCTTTATTCAAACCCTCTTTCTTTTACCCAAATTAGTATGTAATTAAGAATAAAAGATGGCAATAATAACCCACTAATTAACTTAAGGTTACCTCTTTTAACCCCCAAGTAATTAGACTTATTAACATTAACCCACTAACTTTATAATTAAAGCAGGAATAGTCAAAAATGTCCCTTAAAACGTATAAAGAAATCCGACCCAGACTGGGATTACGCACTCTGTGACGGCCCGTCGCGCCTACGACAGTCCGTCCTGCTGCTCCGTCACAGAATTCAGAGACTCAATTTCTCTGAAGGGTCTGTGACGGTCCGTCCTGCCATTCCGTTACGAAGTTCAGAGAGTCGATTTTCAGTACCCAATTTCAGATTTTCTAAGTGTTTTGAAACGAGACCCTGCGACGGTCCGTCCTGCCCATGATGGTCCGTCGTGGGGTCCGTCGCCTCAGCCTATTTTTCCAAAAATAAAATCTGTTGCTCAAAACGACTAAACAGGTCGTTACAGATTTGTGCTATATCTATAGCAAACTCGGGCATCCTACAACTAAATGGCGTGTCTCCAAAAATTACAGAAACAAAAATGTTAAAATAGAAACTAACAAACATGTTGAACCCAATCATTATGTGAACAACAACAATGGATGCCAAAATGATCAAATAAATCTTATTCAACCCTTCAATCATTAGAAAGGACCCAAGCTTGTTTAACTAAAACTAATCTTTAAATGTTTGAAGATAAAACTTAAAGGAAGCAAGCACTGATACATGGATAGTGCTTGTTTGAGATAAATAAATACAAACAAATACTTTATGATATGCACATAGTTCAATTGTTGGCACTATTTTTCATTTTTACATATCTATGGTGTTGGCCTTGTTACACACCTAAAACACTGTTGAATGCGTTAGTAATAACAACCAAAAAAAAAGTGAACTTTTCTATGATTAAATAGAAATGAAATTGTATTAATCATAATAAATAATATTATTATACTTTTAAAATGTGTCTAATAGTTTTTGCAATACATATTCAACTAAAACACATTTTTATTTTATTATGGTAGTACATCACATCATCTTGTCTATTCCTTCTACGCCATTTTGCCGAAAACTTAGATGACGAGCGAGTTTCCTCCATGTACACTTATAAGTGATTCCTCCATAATATATTAGTGTATATGGAGAAAACTCTTTGGTCATCTATGTTTTTATCAAAATTGTGTAAAAGGAATAAACAAGGTGATGCAACAACTGCAACAATAGAATAAATATGTGATACAATTTGAATATGCTTTGCAAAAATTATTGACAGATTTTAAAAATATAATAATATTATTAATTATGATAAATACAGTTTTATTTCTCTATATGCATAGGAAAGTTCACTTTTTTGTTGTTTTTACTATTGTTATTTGTAATTAAGTCAATATTGATTTGTTTATTATATTGAATCAATTGTTGTTCTCTACAGTGTATGACTTGAATTATACGATGGTGATCTGATTCTAGCTAAATTTCATTTTGAGATGTAATGAATTTATTTCCGTCTTTTATCATGTGTTCACCTATACATTGATTGCTCAATTAGTATATCATCACTATTTATTAAAGATGTTAAGTCAGACTTGAAATTCTTGTTTTCTGATTTTAATAAATTTTGAATGACTAGTAATATGATTGACAACACATTTGTTGTATTTTTTTATTTTTCTACTATTTCTTGATTTGTCACTCAGTTGTTTTTATTTAAATAGACAAAGGGTATAAAAACACATATTTTTTTACTTTTGGCACAAAAAACATTTCTTCTCTCTTTTTTGTCTCCTTATAAACCAATTATTTCCTTGTGTTTATTTTATGATTCTGATTGTTTATACATATAACAATGTTTAATGTATGCATTTTATAGTTTTGTGTGAATATATACTCAAGCTATTTATATTTGATTTATGCATAGCTTAATGATGACTCCTTTTTCGATTCGTAATTCTTAAAAAAATAAAATATTATCCTATTATAATTTATATCAACAAAAAATATTAAAGTACCATTTGTCAGATTCGTAGAGGTGGTCAATATAATTTCCTTACTTTTTTCAACAATGATCTCATTAGTATGGAAGAAAAGATTTACTTTCTACGAGCATGGAATATTAATTCAAATATTTCGTTCATGTATCTTGCCTTTTGTATTTTTTTCATAATGTATTTCTATATGATCGAATACAAAAGTAAAAAGAAAAAAGAACCTGAAAAAGAAAAACAAATCTGAAGAACACGGTACAAACAAATTCGATACAAGAGGATTTTTCCAAAAAGATATTGCCTAACAAACAAAAGAAAAAAACTATCCAGTGTACATAATTTATTAATTCTACAACTTACACTAACTTGTATTATATCAATCCATTTTACTTGTTAAAATGAACAAGAGTTAATTGAAAATATACGGTTAAAAGCTAATAGCAAGATATATCGAAGAATTATTTAAATTAACAATTCATGATCATACAAAGTACGGCTTTTCCTCGACATTAGTGAATTGAAATTGAAAAATTACAAAAACACGATTGACCAATGCTAGAAATGTAAAAAAAATACTTTAATTGAAAAGATTGAATCCAAAGTAGTGGAAGAAGTATACTATGCGGACGGAATAAAGCATAATCTCCTCAGCATCTTGCAAATATGTGATAAAGGTTATAAGGTAATTTTTACTTTTGAAGGTTGTAGGGTTGAAAAACTAGATACAAAGGAGGTTATCTTAATATCCAAAAAACACATAAATGTGAACAAAGCCGACATCATGGGGATGCCAGACAGTAGTATGAAGTGCCTCAGGGCATTTGCTAATGATCCCTTACTATGACACAATAGACTTGGACATGCTAGCTTGAAACAAAATAACAAGCTATTAGAAAAAGAGATGGTTATTAGTTTACCCAAAACCAAATTTAAAAATGACAAAGTTGTGGTGCATGTGTATGGGGGAAGCAAGTGAGATCATCTTTGAAACCGAAGATTAAGAAAAGTACAATTAAATGTGTTGAACTGCTTCATATGTACATATGTGGACCTATTAGAGTAAGAAGTAGAGGAGGAAAGATGTATGTCTTTGTTATCATAGATAATTTTTCTATATTTACTTGGACGTTATTTCTAGCTTCTAAAGAAGATTCCTTTGAGACTTTAACTACTTTTTCAAGAAGATAGTGAAAACTCTAGGATTATCCTTGATTTCCATAAAATATGATCATGGAACATAATTTGGAAATGCAAAATTCATAAAATTCCGTTCATCACATGTTATAGATCATAATTTCTCCGATCCTAGAACTCCACAACAATATAGAGTAGTTAAAAGTAAAAATAGGGCTTTAAAAGACATTGCTAGAACAATGATGATTGATAATAATCTTGACTTTCACATGGTAGAGATAATGAACGCTTCTTTTAATGATACAGCAACACAAGTGCCCATGCCACCGGACTATAAAATGCTTGACATGACGATAGTAAGTAGCGGGTTTGAACTTGGGCATGGGCTAGGTAAGGACTTGGATGACATAATTGAATTTCTTACTATTCCATTTTAATATTTCCGCTCTAGCATCGGTTATACCCAAAAAAGGAAGAATTGTTGGAACAATATACAAGGAAGAAGTATGAATGTGATATACCAAAGCATATTCCAGGATTGTACCACTCATATTTTGCATAAGCTTTAGAGCTTGAGATTGATGGCCTAGTTGAAGGGATAAGAATATTTTATTGTGATATTGGTGGAGTTCCCTAAGACACCAACCATCCGAGATTCTAGACTTGAAGGTATGCTACAAAATTTGATGGTCACTCAACTTATGATCCATCGAATGAAGCATTAGACAAAGACAAGGTTTAATGTTTTTACTTTCGAATACTAATGTTGTCTGAACGAAACCCTGAATAACCATTTATGTGACTTTACTTTCTATCACAATGTTTAAAAAGAAAATGGGTCACTTTGACGTTAGTCATGATAAAAGTTTGTATGCGCTTTTAAAATTTCAAAGAAAGCCTCCTATATTTTAAATTGATTATCTTATCTCTATGAATTTCCCTCCAATATGTTCATTCAAACTCTTCCTATCTAACATGGTTGATTTTTAGTTCTTTTAAATGAAAATGAATCTAAATCATTCAATGTCATGACATGTCACTAACATGGCAACCAAGTTAGATCAACGAGGATGAATGTGAAGGATATTATGAGGAAATTGTGATGCCTAAGCACCTCGCTAAGGATTTGAGTCAACTTGAAGATGATAAAAGGCCAAGATGGATGAGACAAAGACAATAAACTTGTGATATGACATATTGGTCAACAGAAACATGAGTCATTGTCCACTAGGAAGCAACACAAAAAAAAGAATTGGTCAAACTATTAAAAAAATATATAAATGTGCTGACAGGATCTTATGATGATATGTTGGGGTTGAGCACGGATATTATTCCCTATAAGTTGCCTATCAATATAGAATATTTCTCTATAAAGCAGAAAATCAAAAAGTTCAAGCCAGATGTAAATTTAGGGATATAAGAAGAATTAAGGAAACAAAATTGACTCAAAAGTTATTGAAGTGACGAAGTATCCCACCAGGTTGGATATTATTTTCCATGTGGGGAAGAATGATGTAAAGATCAAGATATGCATGGATTATCGAGATATCAACCAAGAAAGTCCAACAAAAAATTACCCCATGTGAAATATCCATATAATCATTAATAATTACGCTAAGCATGACTTGCAATCTTTTGTGGATTATTTTGCAAGATACCACAAGATTTTAGTGGATGAAGAAGACGCAGAAATAACAACGTTCATAACATCTTCGTGAGTCTAGCATTATTAAGTTATGTCGTTAGAACTCAAGAATGTTTGTTCTAATTTCATGAGATCTATGACAACAATTTTTTTATAATATGACCCATAAAGAAATTGAATCTATGCGGACAATGTCATCATAATGTCGCGCGAGAGTTAGGATCACCTGACACAATTGAAAAATCTTTTATAGGTCACAAAGGTATGATTTGAAGTTGAACTGAACCAAATGTGCATTTGGAGTACCTGTAGGGAAGTAATTAGGATTTATAGTTAGCAAAAGAGATATTGAGCTTAACTATTCCATGATCAAGTCAATTAAAGATTACCTCCTCCAACGCTAAAAAGGAAGTAATGAGTTTCTCGGGGAGACTAAATTAGTTAGCGAAGTGGTATTGAGCTTGACTCTTCCAAAATAAAGACAATTAAGCACATACCTCCTTTAAATACTAAGAAGGAAATAATGAGTTTCTATGGGAGACTTTAATTATATCAGCACATATTCATGTTATTATCAAAAGATGCACCAACTAAATGGACCAAAGAATGTTCGAAGGCTTTTGACACCATTAAAAGTCATCTTTTGAATCCACTAGTGTTGGTACCGCCACGTGCATGTTCCTTTATTTTTGTATGTATCAATATCTGGAAATGCATACGGGTTAGTGTTGTTGAAAATCCTCAACGTCGATAATTTCATCCTCATTCATACCATCAGCGACTATATAGAAAACTGATTTGTCCTATACTCAGAATCTTTTGAGTGTTCCATTATATTACTAATAGTCTTAAGTCTGAAAAATAAAGTACATAATCTAAATTATATAGAGAAAAAATAATTTTACATATATATATATATATATATATATATATAACACATATCTGAAAAAGGCCAAGAGTTCTTTTCCAAGAAGAAACTACTAAAAAAACTAAAACAAAATACTATTAATGGTACATAAATTATTTATTCTATATCTTACATTGACTTATATCATGCTAAGCTCATTTCACTTGTTAAAATGTACAAGTAAAGAATTCAATGATAGAAGTCAATTGTGTATATATCTCATAAAAATAATTAATTGTTAAAAGAAATCTACCACAAATTGGTGTTAGTATTGATTGAATTGATTCGAACAATTTTTTACTATTTTAGTCTATATCCTCAATGCATGTACTATTGTTGACCGACAAATAGTATTATATTATAAGCTTTGAACAAGTGTTATTTTTTATTATTTCTCATCCAGTGTGTTCGATATCTACATTAGAGCTCGAGGTGCAAAGTTTCACATTAAACAATTAAACTTATAACAAAGGTAACTTCATATTCGAAGAATAAAACGCTCCCATAACGAGGAATGGCGGAGCGCTTTATTCCTTGAATATGAAGTTATCTTTGTTATAAGTTTTATTCTTTAATGTGAAACTTTGCAGCACGAACTTCAATATAGAAATCGAACACACTGAATGTGAAAAGTTAATATCACATTTGTTCAAAACTTATGATATAATACAACGTATTGGTCAACAAAGTACATTGAGGATATAGACTAAAATAGTAAAAAACATAATTCATATCAATTGAATCCATACTATCATTTCTAACAATCTGTAGTAGAAAACTTTCAACATTTATTAATACTACATCTGTAGTAAATATACAAAATAAATAAATTATGCACCACGAATAGCTTGTTCCTTTTGTTTGTTACATAGTATTTTTTTAAAATAGCTTTCTTGATCCTTTCTAATTCATTGTGTTCAATTTTTTTGTTTTTATAAGCTTTCTCTTTCTGTTTCAACTTTTGTATTTCGATTGCATACTTGGGTGAAAAATTAGAAACAAGATCTATCAAACAATTATTTAAATTAATACTTCATGGTCATACAAAGTAAGAAATTTCCTCAAGACTAATAAATTTGGAGTTCAAAAACTAAAAATAAAATAAAATTGACCAATAGTAGAAAAAACAACCAAAAAATACTTCAATTTATTTTTATTAGATAAACTCTAATAGGAAAATAAATTTATTTCTCTGCTATGAATTATAAATTAACAAATGTATATAGTTTCAAATTCATAGTTGTTTATAACTTCTAGACCATGAAAAATGAATTCAAATAATGTCCAAAGAATTAATAAAATTTGCATTTGAACCACTAGATTCACAATCAATTTAATAAACATTGATCGTTGGAGACTTTGACCTAAAAAATTTAACTTTTTTTTATAAAGTTAGTCAAATTTCCCTCATATTTCATTTGAACAATCAGGTCCACTCAAACATCAAAGATGTTATAAGGCCGTCATTATATTTTTGCTCTACAATAAAAAAAGAAGAATATATATATATATATATATATATATATATATATATATATATATATATTTCAATTTTTAGATGTGGGAGACTCTATTATCACCTCTTTATGAATTTGTGTAAATATATAACAAAGGTATACTAATTATATCATTACTATCAAACTCATTTAAAATCACTAAATTCTACTATTAAATGTCTCAAATTTTACTAAGTTGCCCAAATAATTTAATATAGAAAAAAATATTATCAAAGCAAAACAATTTTTTTATGTCCTGTATTTCTACATAATGATGGATTGCTGCGATCCAAGTCAAGTGACACTTTATGTTAGGTATCTGGAAATTATAACTGCTTCACACTCCAAATCATGTTGCAACACACAATACTAAGCAAACCAATAAAATAAGTAAAATTAAGTGAATTATCGAAGCTAGTTGTATACTGATCATACTAGCATAAAATACTAATTAACATTATTAGGTATTATGTGAAACTTACGTTAAAATCATCTGCCAAAAAAATGTTGATACAAACAACAAGTACGAGCCAATTTCAAGTTAATTAGGGTCATTTCTCTTTGTTTTTGGATCAGGGTGAGAAAGAATAGATGTATAGGTAACATGTATAATTTACACTTCAAATTTTCACCTCTACATTAACCTAATAATTGTATTTGGAAGACATAAACAAGTTTAGAGATTAAAGGTGCATCAAAATTCACTTAATGTCTACCAAGAATAATTGAGTTCAAGAAACATAATGAAAAGAATATTCAAATATATTATTCACTAAAAGGTTCCTTTTGTATCAAAAACGTATTTTGTAAGCATGCAACTGAAATCATTACCTTGTCGTCAATAAAGTGAGTTGAGCATTATGAAGTGTCAAGTACAATTTCTGGCGTAGGCAAAAAATAAAAATTAATTTTTCTGTTTATGCCTTGAAGAATAATGTTGCCTAGTACATGTATTGGTGAAATGATTTTATTATTGATGCAAGAACAATAAAGTGGACCACAATCGAGAAAGCAATATATATGATTAGAAAAGAGAAAGAGAGACGGAGAGATTTAGCAGGAAAAAAAAGAACAATATAGCAACTAAGACATTCAATTACTTGAATGAAATCTAAGGGTGAAAAGAAAATTGAACTTATACAAGTGAAGACTACCCAAATAATCAAGAAGGTTCAATTGAACAATTATGAGGATTTCTCCAAACTCCCAAAGGAGCCTAAACATCAAATCTTCATTCAGAAACTAATCCCTAAAATAATTCCTAGTTTCTACTTTTAATATTTTAGATAAACTAACCTAAAATGGTTACAATAATACACTTGAGCTAAAAACATGAAAATTCTAGACTATTAATTATTATAAATGTAGTCATCTCTTGCTTACATTTCCACTTTAGTATATTGTAGGCCCTTCATGCTTCTTTATTAATCTTCTAAGGTATTCAAAATAATCAAATCTACTTGTTGGTCTTCATATCCCTTATCGTTAATTCATATCCCATATGAGATGTATGGGATACCACTACACACATATAATTTAAAACTCAAATAACTAAATATATATATATATATTGAAGATCTATTAATAATGTGTAATGACTTTATGTTTGATTTGGAATAGAGTAATTAACATTTTTAGGTATGAAATTGAAGAATTTCCTTTAATTCTCCCCATATATATTTTTTTCCTTTTTAGCCCCATTTTTAAACTCAAAGACAAAATCAACATAAATGTTTCCAACCAAAGTACTCTTTCATGTGGAGAAACAATACAGATTTAGAAAAGTGATGAAGAAAAGGGGGAAGAAGATATGAATTACATTACCTTTATTGAGTGACACATTTTGTATGAGAAGAAGCAAGATGAGAACGTCGAATGTTGAGATCACATGTTGGTACAACCCACAAGAGAAGGAGTAAAGTAACATCCAGTCGAGAGAAAGGAGGCAATAATGCGAGAAGAGAGGAAAGTGAACTCAAGAGGAAGGTGAAGTTAACATTTATAGCTAGTTTTAATTAAAGTGAGATTTACCCTAATCAAATTAGAGTTATGTTGTTTTATTGTTTTGTTTCGAGCTTGGGCCAACTTTATTTTGTTTTTGGTTACAAAAAAAATGGCCTATATGGCCCGAAAAATTCTTTTTATTCTTCGGGGTAATATAGAAAGTATTAAAAATGGTAAAGAATTGTCAATAAGACAATATTTTAAAAAACAGTTAAACAATAAAATTGCCATGATTTTTATGAGTTCCTCATGTAGAAATTACCTTCATCCCCCTTTCATAACTACTTACGTTTGAAATGTGTTGGAATATATTCAATAAAAATTGCATCTATTATAGATATTGATTGTATGAGACATTTTGTGATCACCAAAGATAAAGTAGCTCATAAGATTTTTCTCCAAAAATTTGAGATCAATTTGAAATCAAATTTGTTTATTCTCTGAATGAACTCTCATGCACAATGACTAATGACGATTTACTCTTTAGATATCAAAATTTTGTACACAATAATCAAGAAAATCTTAGAAATTGACGATCTCCCTAACCATTAAACTTCCATAGTATAGGAATTTGATGAAATTGAAATCCATATGATGTTCAAGTACTTATGTCATGGGCTTAGAGGTATCATGAGGATAATATATCAATGCGAGGTCTCCTACTTATCAATTATGCCTTCAAACTTTTTTTGTAGCAACGAAAAGAAATTACGCGCATCAAATCATGGGGGGGGGGAACAATATTATCATCTGTAGAAAAGTGGTCCACATTCTCTTTCATCGTTAACTAAAGGGTATATGTATAATTCTTAGCTTAACTACACGTTCATCTTCAATATTGACGTATCATACTTTCTATAGGTAACATTATTTAAGTAAGAAAATATATATGCAATGAAAGAGGAGTGAGTATTCAATGGAGATGGAATAAATTCAAAGAATTTACTATTTTGTATGACCAGTGTGATTTCACAATAACTTTTTAACAATAGAATATGTGTAAGTTCAAAGAAATGAGGTGACATGATACCTCACAAATATGCGGACAACATATAGGATAACTCGAGAAAAAAAACATTCAATTAATTGAGGAAAAAGAGTAGTAGAGAAAAAAAGGAAGAATTTCTAGATTAGCACAATGGAATATAAGGATAATAATTAAAAGTTATTTAAGTTACGATCTTGCTAAAAAGATCAAGAAAAAAAAATTTAAACCAACTTTAACAATAAATTTACTAAAATATTAATGGAAAAAGTAGCAGTCCAAATTGCTAAAATAGAGTTCTTCATGACTGTTATTTCCATCAATACCAATTTTACTTGTTTATTACTCGTTTTCCCATAATTCATTGATTCAATACAAAGTTATGTAGCTGAAATGCCAAATTTCAGCATGTTTAACCCTTTCAAAAAGAGAGATTTCAACCCCTAGAACCAAGCTATTGACAATTAGTAAAGGAAAAAAATTTCATTGAATGGATTGGGGCAATTCTACACACTCATTAATCATTGAGTTGTCCAAAGCATGATTTCAATTTAATAGCAAGAACTGATTTGATTTCCCTAAAACTACACAGTATAAATGAACATATACAATACTAGAAGGGAGTGTATCAGTTCTACTTCCTTCAGAAGTATCCAAAACTATCAAGATATAAATTAATCAATATGATTGAGTTAATAATTTGTTGAATCATTAACTCACCCAAAGCTTACTTGTTTTGAGATGGATTGGGTCGACATGGGCTAATCATGGTCAACTAGGCTGAATCAATAAATGAATCTCTGAATTACATGTTTAGTTCAATATGCTCATCAACATCTAATTCTCACTCTAAACCTGACCTTAAAATATGTATCATCCAATGCACATTAGCATGGAGGATTCCTCGCGCGTATATCGATGTTTTAAACTAACATCCTTCTTAGAAGAATAGATGGAGTAATTTGGGTGGTCATTATCCCATCCAAAGGTCAATTTTGTTGAGATGAATTGGGTCAAGTATCATGTCTAACCTACCGAACCGTGCGGGCACCCATATCTAAGTAGGAGAACCATCATACCGCAAAAGTAAAACATGGAGAAATATTTGACAAACAAGAACAATTATAACTCTTATGATTTTTATAAATAGACCGTGAACACATTATTAATTTAAAATTAATAAAATATTTTAATCGACTCCCATGTATCTAGTCTAAAAGGTATAAGAGCTACTAAGAATAGTACAACTGGATAATTTAAATAAAACACACAACTCCCATAATGCGAAAAAAAGAATAGAAGCTGCTGGAAGAATTTCTTCGTCTACGCCTAATGGAACATTACCAGTCCTGCATCCAGACTATGCCAAAAGACATAACAAGAATAGTATCAGTAGAAACAGACATATTGATAGGCATCATCGGTTAATCCGACACCCACCACGTAAGATAAGAAACCCACTACTAAGATCATCAAATAAACCACTCGCTTCTCCATATTCCTTTCTCTTGGAATCACCTCTAATATACATTAGCACCCTATCACTAACCCTCTTCCCACATACTTAATCATAGGTAATCATTCTACAACACGTAGAAAATACGCAGTACAACCAATGCCAATTCAACTGTCCCCTATGTGCAACTTATACCACTAATAAAACAATATATTTTACACATGTATATCAAGCATATTCCATATTGTCAACAAGTATACAACAATGAATAACTAACATTTATCATCACATTGGTCCTCTCGCAGAATTCAAACACAAACTATTAGTATGCCGGAACATGATAATCCGATCAAATATTATGTTGGAACGTGACAATCTAATCCAAGTTAGTTATGTTAGAACGTGGCAATCCGCTTCAAGTTACTTATGCCGAAACATGGCAATCCGATCCCATTCACATACCACATTCACAAACACAAGAACATCATAAAGATCATACATTTAAGTCATGATTTCATGGAAATGATATTTGATCTATCTCATTTAAAACAACTATGAACAATATTGCAATACTCATACATATTTTTTTGCAACATTTAGCCCCATTGTTTTTTGAGGCCCGTCCTCATTGGAAGTTCTACTTTTCATTCTAGATTGAATTGATCCATTTTAGCATCTTCCTATGCTAGAGCATCTTCCACTTGATTTGTTTTTCTAAAGCTGTCGTGGATTTTATTTATTTGATGTTACATTTTATTTATTTAATCAAAGCTCCGATTTTATCATATTGGAAATTCTTCCATACATAGTTAAACTAATAAAATTAGTTGATATTTTGACAAGAAAATGATCATCATAGGTTATATATATCTTGCTATTGATTGGTGGGGGGGGGGGAGGTTTGACTCCACACCCTTATGTTTTAGGTAAGTAATACAATTTGGTGATTAATCTATCAGCAAAAACTTTATAATGCACATAGTTTTGTTACAACATATTAAAACTATTTTAATGTTGATGAAATTAAAATACAATTCCAAAAAAATGGAAAAAAAACTTCTCATGCAGTAATTTTTCCAGCGAATGAAATCGGTTTCACTGCATGCAGGAGGTACCCCAAATTGACAGTTTTTTCCCCTTCTCATTCCCATCCTTTCTATAAAAGGTAAGAGAATCTTCAGAAGACAAAAGAAAAAAAAACAGTATGATTCATGTACATCATGCAGTAATACTTTCTCTGTAATTACCTCACCGCACTTTCTTGTTGCTTGTTACATTTAACAATAAAAAAGTGCAGTGTAGCTAACCTGTTTAAGTTCAGCAGATGTTAATATATCAAAATCTCTTGGAGTTCTTTCCAGTATAAGATGCCTAATACAACCCATGACAAGGTTAGCTATTCAAAATTAAAAAAAAATGGAAAGGTGAGGCCACAAGGAGGAGAAATAGGAATCATCCTGTTCCAAAGAGAAAGACTAAGGATGTGTTTAGTACAAAGGAATACATTTATTTTTGAAATCATATAAAGGAAAAGATTTTCCACAATTTATTTTTCAATTTTTCGATGTTTGGTTGGTCCAAAGTTTTGAGAAACATTTTTATTAGGTAAACAATAACAATAACAACAAACCTAATGCAGTCCCATGTGTGGAGTAAGTAGAGGATAGCGTACAAAAACCTTATTCCTACCT
Source organism: Solanum lycopersicum (assembly GCF_036512215.1). Classification (NCBI taxonomy): domain Eukaryota; kingdom Viridiplantae; phylum Streptophyta; class Magnoliopsida; order Solanales; family Solanaceae; genus Solanum; species Solanum lycopersicum. Next base: position 20,881,502 of record NC_090800.1, read on the forward strand.
AGTAGAGGTAGAGAGGTTGTTTCTGATTGACCCTCTCAAGAAAATCAATTCAAAGCAGTAAGGAAAAAAAAACTGAAAGTGAAAAAGCCATGGAAGATTGTGTGGCAGACAATACATAATATTCAGAAGTAAAGGAACATTAACAACAACTAAATAGTTTGGTAACCAAATTACAAAGAACAAAAGATAGTAAAAAAACTGAACAAAAAACTATGTGAATAATGTTAATACAACTGGTATGACGGAAAAGGCACATACATTCTCCAAACAAACAGGCATGCATATCTCACCAGAAAGTGACATACCGTGGAATTACCAACTAGACATCTACCCTAGTCTCCGACCTCTAAATCCCCTTATCTAATCACATGTCCTTAGGAAGCTGAAGATGTGCCACTTTCCTATCTAATTACCTCTTTACATTACCTCTTCAACCAACCTCTACCTCTCGTTAAACCCACCATTGTCAAGCCCTCACACCTCACAAGGTCCTCTGTAAGTTTTCTCTTCACGCGTTTGAACCATCTCAACATCCTTATTTCCACAACTTGCATCTGTTAAACATAGGAATTCTTAGATGGTTAACATTTCGCTCCTTACAACATAGTTGGTCTAACCACCATTCTATAGAACTTACCTTTTATGTTTTGGGGTTACCTTCTTATCACACAAGACTTTGAATGCGAGCCTTCATTTCATCCATACCGCACCAATATGGTGTGTGACATCATCAACAAATCCACCATCTAATTAGATTATAGATCCAAGCTATTTGAAACATCTTTTTGAGATGCTTGAAACTTCTTTTCTTGGGGATGACTATGAATTCGACATTAGTTCTAGCTTAGCCTAATTTGTTAGATCACCGAACTTGCAGTACGAGTATTCTCTAGGAAAACAAGTTCCTTAAAAATGAGGAAAATGATTTCCTTGATGAAACTATGGAAAACAAGTGATATTGCACATCATATTGTCTCCTCCCTACCCTCCAACACACGCCACTCGCACCCACAAACCCCATTCCCACCACCCTTACCTCCACACCCATCCCCATAATGTTTGAAACTTTTGAATAAGTTACATACAAATTCTTTTGGGACAATATTTTCTACTTACTCACCAAACATGAAATAAAATAAAATAAGAGAGAACATCACTTATATAGCAAGAATGTTTTTCCAAAAATCATTCACATTTTCCTGCATACCAAACACACCCTAAAGTGCATTTACAACAAATTCCTACATATATATGCTAATTTTCTGAATTGTTGGGTCATTGCACATTCATAAAAAGTAGTGTTAACTCCATAGAGTTAGCTGATTTTGAAGCTTCCTATTGGCTTGTCACCCCATAATGAGACTCGCTCTTCACGTCCAGAAGAATAGTTGTCTTCCTGGTTAACTAGTCATTGGTCTTTGGCACCAAAGAAAGTCGAGAAGGGATGAATGAAACAAGAAATTTTTATTGGTTCTACCTCCTATTTTTTTATGAAGAGAATGAATCTTTTTCTTGAAGGATCAGAAAAAAATGGGTAAGGATCTCCTGGGTGAATGATTTGGACTCGTAACGCATTGATCTCAATTTTCTTAAGTAACAAACTAATTAAGGGAAATCATCAGTGAAAATGAATTCAAGAAGGAAAATAATATTTGCTTAAAATACAGAGAAGCATTTTAAAGGAAAGCCTCAACTCTAAGGTACAAAAGACAGAGAAATATATTATAGAATATATGGTTAATCAGCACATAAAAGGAAAGAAGCAAGAATCTCACACTCTTGGGAGAAATCACAATCAAATCAAATCATCGAGATACGGGAAGAGCCAAAAGATAAGAAGACTACTGATCACACAAGGACAAGATCAAATCAACACAAGGAAAGCAAAAGAAGTAACGAAAAAAGAATAGCCATAAATCAAGCCACAAGATAAGAAGTCTGTTGATCACACAAAGACAAGATCAAATTAGCACAAGGAAAGCATAAGAAGCTATTTACTACAGATCAACTAAATAACCTCAATCAAGGACTCCCTAAATTAATCCTTGATTGAGATAAAATCCCTTGGGGTTTTCCTTACAATGAGCAGAGGCCATCATCTCTTTATATCGATCCAGATGTATAGCGTGAAGCACACAACTTCACTTAAGCTTAACAAACAGGTTTCTTTTGTCTTTCATAAAGCTTTGTAAACACTTGAGTGATACAATTGAAAAGAAAAGAGAAAAGAAAACCATATGAGTGTAGGTATAGAAGTTGAGGAGGTGTCAAGGTAGAAATCTGATTTGCATATCACACAGGTTAAAAGTTCAGTTAATGGTGTAACAAGAAGATCTCTTCAATGCTCTTAAGGAAAACGTTGAAACCCAAGGGAACTGAACTATGCACCACTTTGGTGATCTGAACCCTGATAGCTGACTAAGTGATTTTTTTTTTAATTCCCCCCACCCCTATTCCCTCTTCAATGCAAGTAGAACATTAAAAAACCTCTTCTTTTCTACCTTGTAGAACTGAATAAGTTGTACACCAACAAGAACATAATAAAAACCAAAAAGAGAACATTAAATAGTAAAATTATCATCTTGAACACATACCCTTTTTGTTTACCCTTTTCAAAACCAATCTTGTAGGTTTCACAGTCATTGAGGTACTTATTCCCAGTTCTTCAGATCTCAATTTCGTCCATTTTGGCGCATCCACATCACCTATTTGAAAGAATAATTACCACCCCAAACTTCCAATTCACAATATAGCTCAATGAAATCCAAACATATTGAAACTTTATCATCAAGATTTTACCTTTTTCACTGAAGCATTATAAGATCAATTCTTTAATACTCTTACTGGTTCAACAGCTACTGCTGCTACAGAGTTGCTCTTTCGAACATTGCGAAGCCAGAAGATAAAAGGCTACAAATATTGATTTGGGTTCCATGACAAGAACTTGACGACCTGCCATTGTTATCCCCTTCTGGAGTTCTGGTTTAAGCCATTTTAATATCTTTGGGAGGGAAAGGATATATATGGATATGGTTTTGAATTTCATTTAGGTATATACAAAATAAAATATTCCGTGTGTTTCAATATACGTATATGGTTTTTAATTTCATTAAGATATATACCAAAATAAATATTTCATTTGATTCAATTTATGTAACACTTTTCATTTTTTAGAGTTAAACTGTTTAAGTTTGATCAGAAACTTGTGTATGAAATCTTCAATTTTTTTGATATAAGATTTATATATTTGTAAACTATGTAGAAAGTATTATTAGTCACAACAATCAATAATTCAAAATGTTTAAAAGATGTATGAAAATTTTAAGTCACAGTTAGATTTGTTTAAATCTCAAAATCTAAAATATAGCATATAAAATGGGACGGACGGAGTATCTCATAGAATTCTTCCTACAATGTGTTGCTAGCCGGTACAATCTAAATTAATTAGGCTTCAATAAAAATATCAAACATAGTATATGAAAAACAAATAAAATACAAACAATCCTTGAATGCTTTATTCGGTTGCAAAATTTAAATTATATGGAGTCTAATATAAAATTGAATACAACAGGTAAAAAATTAAATAAAATACTTCATACAGTGTTCCCTTTGATTGTGAAGCTCGGTAGCAAAATCTGAATCAATTGAACTCCAATATAAATGTTGAACAAATCAGACAAACAGTCAATATACTTCATCGAGTGCTTCCCTCGAATGTGCTGATTTGTGAAAAATATTAATTAGTTGGACTCTATTATGAATATTAAATACATTAGATAAATACAAATGAATAACTCATTGAGTCCTTCCCTCAAATACAAAATCTTGAATTAGTTCATTATCAATACGATTATCGAATAAATCATATAAAAATGAAATATATACAAACAAATATTTTATGACATACACATAGTTCATTTGTTGGCACTATTTTTTATTTTAATATATCTGAGGTGCTGGCCTTGTTAGACACCTAAAACCACTGTCGAATGTCATAGTAATAAATAAAAAAAAAATAACTTTTCTATGATTAAATATAAATAAAATGGTATTAATCTTATTATATTTTTAAAATGTGTCTAATAGTTTTTGCAAAACATATTCAACTATAACACATCTTTATTCTATTATGGTAGTACATCGCATTATCTCCTCTATCGCTACGCCATTTGCGGAAAACATAGATTATGAAAGAGTTTCCTCCATGTACACTTATAAGTGTTTCCTCCATAATATATGAGTGTATATGGCGAAAATTCTTCAGTCATCTATTTTTTCAGCAAAATTGCATAGAATGAATAAACGAGGTAATGCGGCGTACTACTACAATAGAATAAAGATGTGATATAGTTTGAATATGCTTTACAAAAACTATTGATACATTTTTAAAATATAATAATATTTTTAATTATGATAAATACAATTTTATTTCTCTTTATTTATAGAAAACATCACTTTTTTGTTGTTGTTACTGTTGTTATTTGCAATTAAGTCAATATTGGTTTGTTTATTATATTAAATCATTTGTTGTTCTCTACAATGTATGACTTGAATTATATGATGGTGATCTGATTCTAGCTTAATTTCATTTTGACATGTAATGAATTTATTCCTTCTTTATCATGTGTTCATCTATATATTGATTGCTCAATTAGAATATGGTCACTTATTTTGTTAAAATTGTTAAGTCAGACTTGAAATTCTTGTTTTCTGATTTTAATAAATTTTTAATGACTAGTAATAAGATTGTCAACACATTTGTCCTATTTTTTTATTTTTCTATTGTTTCATTATTTGTCACTCAGTTGTATTTATTTAAATGCCCGAAGGGTATAGAAACATATATTTGTTTCGTTTTGTCACAAAAAAATTTGTTCTCTTTTTTGTCTCCTTATAAACCAATTCATTCCTAGTGTTTATTTTATGATTCTGATTTATTATACACATACAAAAATGTTTAATGTTTAGTATATGCATTTCATAGTTTTGTGTGAATATATACTTAAGATATTTATATTTGTTTAAAGCAAAGACTAATGATGACTCCTTTTTTGATTTGTGTAACGACCTGTTTAGTCGTTTTGAGCTGAAGATTTTATTCTGGAAAAATCGGCTGAGGCGACGGACCCAACGACGGACCGTCATGGGCACGATGGACCGTCGCAGGGTCTCGTTTCAAAACACTTAGAAAATCTGAAATTGGGTACTGAAAATCGACTCTCTGAACTTCGTGACGGAATGGCAGGACGGACCGTCACGGAGACTTCAGTGAAAATCCATTCTCTGAACTTTGCGACGACCTGCAAGATGGACCGTCGCAGGTACGACGGCCCGTCACAGGTTGCGCAAATCCCAGGCAGAGTCGGATTTTTGGTGAAGTTTTAAGGGACGTTTTTGACTATTCTCTCCTTAATTATAATGTTCGTGGGTTTATATTAATAACTCAAATTCTTGGGGGTTAAAAGAGGTAACCATAAGTTAATTAGTGGGGTATTATTGTCATCTTTTATTCTTAATTATATACTAATTAGGGTAAAAGAAAGAGGGTTTGAATAAGAAAATAGAAAGAACAAGAAGGGAGAGAGAGAAACGATCGAGAAGAAGAGGAAAACACCAAGCTTTGAGGATTAACTTGCTTGATTTCAATTCTTCAGTGGAGGTAGGTGTAACGACCCGTTTAGTCGTTTTGAGCAACAGACTTCAATTCTGGAAAAACTGGCAGAAGCGACGGACCCCACGACGGAACGTCATGGGCACGACGGACCGTCGAGGGGGTCTCGTCCCAAAACAATTAGAAAATCTTAAATTGGGTACTGAAAATCAACTCTCTGAACTTTGTGATGGAATGGCAGGACGGACCGTCACAGGTGTGACGGACCGTCGTGATCCAACGTTTCAAAACACTTAGAAAATCTGAAATTCGGTACTGAAAATCAACTCTCTGAACTTTGTGACGGAATGGCAGGACGGACCGTCACAGGTGTGACGGACCGTCACAGACCCTTGGTGGAAATTTGGGTCTCTGAACTCTGCGAGGACCTGCAGGACGGACCGTCGCAGGCACGACGGCCCGTCACAGGTTGCGCAAATCCCAGGTAGAGGCGGATTTCTGGTGAAGTTTTAAGGGACGTTTTTGGACTATTCTTTCCTTAATTATAGATTTCGTGGGTTTATATTAATAACTCAAATTTTTGAGGGTTAAAAGAGGTAACCCTAAGTTAATTAGTGGGGTATTATTGCCACCTTTTATTCTTAATTATATACTAATTAGGGTAAAAGAAAAAGGGTTTGAATAAGAAAAAGAAAAGAACAGAAAGAGAGGGAGAAACGAACGAGAAAGAGGAGAAACGAGAAGAAGAACGAAGCTTTGGGAACTTGCTTGCTTGATTTCTAATCTTCGGTGGAGGTAGGTTGTGGTTTTCATGCTTTCATAGTAAACTCTTAATAGAGAATGATATGTATTGGTAGTATTGTAAACCCTACTATATGCTTAATTGTATGTTTGCATGAATATGATTATGTGATTGTGATAAGATAAGCATGATGAAAATATTGAATCCCAAATCTTGAAAAGAAACTTTAATATACATTATTAATGATGATGCCTTGGTATAGAAGAAGGCTTGATGAATTAAAGTTATGGGATTGATGATGCCTTGGTATAGAAGAAGGCTTGATGAATTAAAGTTATGGGATTGAGGATGCCTTGGTATAGAGAAGGCTTGATGATTTACAGAATGATATTAGTGGATCGGAGTGTCACGTTCCGACACATAGATTTAGTGGATCGGAGTGTCACGTACCGACACATAGTATTAGTGGATCGGAGTGTCACGTACCGACACATGTAGGGGATCGGAGTGTCACGTTCCGACACATGTAGGGGATCGGAGTGTCACGTTCCGACACATGTAGGGGATCGGAGTGTCACGTTCCGACACAGAGATTTAGTTTATCGGAGTGTCACGTACCGACACATAGTATTAGTGGATCAGAGTGTAACGTACCGAGACATGTAGGGGATCGGAGTGTCACGTTCCGACACATGTAGGGGATCAGAGTGTCACGTTCTAACACATAGAAATAGGGGATCGGAGTGTCACGTACCGACACATAGTTGTAGGGGATCGGAGTTTCACGTACCGACACAAGAGGAGGAAAGATAATGAATCTTGAAAGATGTTAATATACTCAATCTAATGAACTTAATTCCCAAATGAGTATGGTGTTGAGGCTTGAGCCCTCATGGATGAACTTGATGGTACTTATTGATGATTATAGTACTTGTTGTTGCTACATGTTGAGTTTTATAGTTTATTTACGATAATATTTGATATATACTGTTCCCTATTTTGAGTTGGCCGATGATATCTACTTAGTACCCGTTGTTTGTACTGACCCCTACTTTTATTGTTTTTTTCTTGTTTAATTGTGGAATGCAGCAAACGTGCCGTCATCTTCGACTCAACAGTAATTCAAGCCAGTCTTCATCACAGTGGATCTTCAGGGTAAGCTTACGCTTCTAGCTTGGACTGGATCTCCTCCGTCATGTCTTGATGCCTTGAACCTCCGGCACGGACTAGCTTCTTATGTATTTTTAGCTTTTAGAATACTCTTAGTTTAGTCATTTAATTGTAGATGTTTTTGTGGTGATGACTTCCAGATTCTGGGGATAATGATAAGTTTTTGCGTTATAGAAGTTGATTATTGATTTTACTAATGAGTTTAAGTCTTCCGCATTATTTTCTGTTGTTATTGCATTGAAACGTTAAGGTTAGATTGGTTGGTTCGCTCACATAGGAGGGTAAGTGTGGGTGCCAGTCGCGGCCCGGTTTTGGGTCGTGACAAACTTGGTATCAGAGCCTTAGGTTCGTTGGTCTCATCACACAAGAATAGGTCTAGTAGAGTCTTAAGGAACGGTAGGGGGAAGCCTTTACTTTTCCTTGAGAGGCTATAAGACTTTAGGAAAATTTCACTCTTTCATTCTTTCTTTCGTGCTACTACTTGAGTCCAATTGGTATCTAAGCAATACGAATTGGTATCTGACCATCTTCACTCTCTTTCGCAGATGGTTAGAACTAGAGCAACGACTACGCCAACACCAACACCGGCCAGACAAGAAACAACTGAGCCAGCCACTGGGGCTGTGGCTCGAGGAAGAACAGCGGCAAGGGGCCGTGGTAGAGGTCGTGGGAGGACGTCCTCTAGAGGAAGAGGACGAGCACCTAGCCTATCTGATACTAGGGCAGTGACTCCTCCACCGACTGAGGAAGTAATGAGAGAAAGGGAGGATGGGGAAACTAAACAAGTGCAAAATGAGGAATTGCCACCCCAACCTACCCCAGAGATGATCAATCAGGTTTTGGCTTATCTTAGTGGATTATCTGATCAGGGCCAGACACCCCCAGTGTTCTCTTTACCAGCACCTCAGGCTCCGGAGGTACAACATGCGGCTACTATGGCTCCCCGCATGGATGTTCCATTGGAAAAAGGCCCGTTTCCACGTCTGACTACTGGGCCTATAATGACAAGTGATCAGCATGAACATTTCAGTAAGTTCTTGAAATTGAAACCTCCAGTCTTCAAGGGTGCGGAATCTGAGGATGCTTACGATTTTCTGGTTGACTGTCATGAGCTACTACACAAGATGGGTATAGTCGAACGGTTTGGTGTTGAGTTCGTGAGTTATCAGTTTCAAGGGAACGCCAAAATGTGGTGGCGGTCACATATTGACTGTCAACCAATAGAGGCACCACCTATGACTTGGGCCTCGTTCTCTAGCTTGTTTATGGAGAAGTATATCCCCCGGACTTTGAGGGATAGAAAA